>NW_025814833.1:29667500-30292500 GCF_022079265.1 Lynx rufus | reverse complement strand
AGTCCGTTGAGCGTCCGACATCGGCTCAGGTCATGATCTCGCTGTCTGTGAGTTCGAGCCCCGCGTCGGGCTCTGTGCTGACCGCTCGGAGCCCGGAGCCTGTTTCAGATTCTGACTTGTTGGTTGGTTGACTTGTGTGCCGGCTCACACACACTCTCTCTCTCAAAAGTAAATAAAGATTAAAAAGGAGAGAAGTTTGGTGGCCCCCGGGTGGCTCTGTTGGCGAAACATCTGACTCCTGATTTCAGCTCTGGCCACGATCTCACCATTTGTGACACCAATCCCCGCCGCAGGCTCTGCGCTGACAGCACGGAGTCTGCTTGGGATTCTGCCTCCTGCTCTCTCTGCCCCTCCCCTGCTCGCTGTCTACCTCTCTCAAAATAAATGACAATAAAGACTTAAACGTGCCCGTGACAGACCATCTGGGCAGAGGCTGCCGGGAGATGGAGCTGAGGCATGGAGGTAAACAGCAGCCCGGCGGGCCGTGGGAACTGTAAATATCACAGTATGCATAGGGAAAGTGTGGATTGGAGGGAGGGTGCGAGCTGGGGAGGGAGGCCAGAGGGCCCCATCCCGGAGGGCCTTGTGTGCCACACTAAAGACAGAATTTGAAAATAATGATGATGATGATGATGATGATAGAAAACACTCATATGATTCTTCACATCTACCAGGCACCGGTCTAAGCGCTTTGCATCCAGGAACATCAAAATAACCCTATGAGATAAGTAGTACTTTTGGCCTCATTTTACACATGAAACAACAGAGACGCCGAGAGGTTAGGTAACGTGTGAAAGTTCACACGGCTGCTGAGCGGCACAGCTGGGATTCCAACAAGGGCAACCTGGCCTACAGATTAATATTCTTTTTCTTTTTAAAGCGAGTGTGAGTAGGGGAGAGGGGCAAAGGGACGGGGTGGGGGAGAGAGAGAGAGAGAGAGAGAAAAAGAGAGAGAGAGAGAATCTTAAGCAGGCTCCACACCCAGCCCAGAGCCCGATGTAGGGCTTAATCCCACGACCCTGGGATCACGACCAGAGCCCAAACCAAGAGTCCGACGCTCGACCGACTGAGCCACCCGGGAGCCCCAAGATTCATATTCTTAACTGTGACGCTCCCGCTATGTTCCAGGCGAGGAGGAGACAAAGGCAGGGAGGACGAGATCTTTGCCCGCGAAGATCACAAAGTCTGGGGGGGAACCAGACGCAGAAACAGGTACGGGCAGAACGAGGTGACTGCAGAAGCCTTTCCCTCGCTTTAGATTTTCTCCTGCGTTAAGAGCCAGTCCCTCTCCAGTCCCCACAAACCCTAGCCTGTCGACGGTTTTTCTGCCCGCCTCTTCTTCTGTTTACAATCTGGTGCCTGCCACTTTGAACAGAAGAATCTGGATCTTTTCTCTGAACTACTAATTCCATAGGAACTCCTGTTACCATAGCAACAAAATTAAGCTGACAGCTGCCTTCTAATCCCTGAGCCCGGTGAACACGGAGGTGTTCAGTTCCTTACGGTCACCTAAGAAGCAGGCTTTAGTGGTGGGGGTAGGACCAGAAAGGAAGTGACATACGCTTTACTTGATAGGTCAAAAGAAGACATTGCTAAAAAACAAACAAAAACAAAACCGATAATAATAGTGAACAACTGCTCGCTATGTGCCAAGCACTGCGCTAAGGCTTTATACACAGTATTGTTTTTTATTCAACACCCTCAAAAATATCTGCAAGACAGATACTATGATCATCCCCACTTTGCATATGCAGAAGGTGAGGATCAGAGAGGTTAGGCAACAGACCCAAGATAACACAGCTAAGACATGGCAGAGCAGGGATTCAAACCCAAATCGGTCCAACCCCAAAGCCTGAGTTCTTCCCCTCTCATTCTACATTGAGTAACTTCAAAATTTCTGCTGGGAAAGGGGCGCCCGGGTGGCTCAGTCGCCTAAGCGTCGGACTCTTGACTTCGGCTCAGGTCACAGTTAGTGAGTTCGAGCCCCGCATCGGGCTCTGTGCTGACAATGCAGAGCCTGCCTGGGATTCGCTCTCTTTCTCTGCCTGCCCCCCCCCCTCAAAAATAAATAAACATAAAAAAAAAATGTTCTGCTGGCAGAACTACACAGGGATTTTGATCAACTTGGGACTTAGTTCATGACCCTGCCCGGGAAGGCATAACTAACAGAGTCAGCCGGTGACTGAGCCTACGAAAGGGGAAGATCGTGTCCCGTGCCCCATGTCTGACATGGTGGCTAACTGTGTGCCACCATGTAGAACAGACCGCCTCGGGCACACGGTCCCAGGACGGCTGATTCTGGGAGATACCGCAGCCAGCCGGCACCCCCGGCACCGGGGCACCTCCGTCCGTGATCCGGGCTGGGTATACACCTCACGAACTTGCCAGTGTGTTTGTGGCCTGCTAATCACACTGGCAATGGCCGGCTCTCGTCGCGGATTCTGGGGAACCGACCAGCCTGGTAACCCAGTTCAGCCTCATCTATGGATGGGTGGACACCTGCATCTGGTGCAGGGGGCGGGGGGGAGCCTGTCACTCACAAGCCACCGCCGGGTGGCTCAGCGTGAACATCCCTGTCCCCCTTGGCCCCGTGACTGCAAAGCCGCAGTGCTCCACTCTGCCATATGTGGGCAGCAAGGGGACAGTTAACGACGCAGCATCCACAGCCCATTCTTCCGTGTGGGGGAATCTCCCGCTGTCAGCCTGGGGGGGAGGGGACGCGGGGCTCCAAGCCCCATAAAGGAAACCGCAAAGGCAGGATACCTGCCCTCCCTGCCCGCGGGCGTCTGATCTGCACTAGACCACTCGAATGTTCTGAAGCAAATGGCACAGAGAAACGGGGCATTTTGGAAACCCCCGGCAGTGAGAGCGGTAGCAAGGACATCAGCGTCGAGAACCACACGCTAACCGGCTGGTTCCTGGAGTGTGACCTTGGGTGGCCGGGCGGCCCCTCAGTCCCAAGTCATCCCCGACCAGCTCAGCTTGAGGAACCCCTCAGGTGACCGCAGCCAACCGATACCCACACCCCCACTCCCTATCATCCTTGGTCTTCACTGGCTGCAGACCCCACGACGCACCTCTCTACTGGGCGGCAGGGGAACGGGTTGTCTGTCCTGTGTTAGCTCAACATCTTTTTTTTTTTCCTTTAATAAATCTTTACCTTCTTAACCCAATCAGAGACTGTGTCTGTCGTTCGTCGTTGCGATCAAGAATCTTGACTAGATGGTCTGAAAACTTAGCTTTGCCTCTGACGATGCCCATTTGTCTCTCTCCCCCCAACTCCAGGACGTTCGTGGAATCTTGAACAAATGCTCTGAAAACCAGCAGAAAGAGGCATTTGCCCTACACCAGAACTGTAATTGACTTGGGGCTTAGGGGCATATCTACTTTCCATTCCCTTCCTTTTTCCCCCTTCTCCCATCCCACATTGCTCCCTGTCGCCAACCCGCAATGAAGCTTTCGGCTTCGATTTCCTTCTCCTCCAGGAACCTTCTCTGGCTGAGCACAGGCTGGTTGAGGTGGCCCTTTTCTTCAGGGCCTTGAGCTCACCTCTACCTTAGCACACTATCACACTGACTTAACGTCATGGCCAAGCTCACTTAATTGACTTCCTTTGAGACGGGTTACTCCTTAAGGTTAGAATCATGCCTGATTCAGCCTCATATTCTCACGGCCCAGTGTGAGATGCCAGATGAACAGCAGATGCCCCCAAAATACACGACGAAGGACTGAAAACGGTGTCGCGCACAGAGCCCCGAACAGAATCGCTGTCAGAGTCAGAAGGCCAGATCCACCAACTTAGTGTCTTTAAACAACAAATTTATTATCTTACAACAGCGGAGGCCAGAAGTCCAAAGCAGGTCCCCACTGGGTGAAAATCAAGGTGTCATCAGGGCTATGTTCCTTCTGGAAGGTCTGGAGAAGCTTGCCTTTTCAGCATCTAGAGGCTGCTCAGTTACCTTGGCTCACGGCCTTTTCTTCTCCATCTTCAAAGCCAGTAACGGAGCATTTTCCAATCTGTCTCTCACTCTCACCCTCCTACTTCCCACTTGCAAGGATTAGATTGGACCCCCACACAGATGATCCTGGATAATCTCCCTGCCCCCGAATCTGTAATTTAATTGCACTGCAAAATCCCTATCGCCGTGTAAGAGTAAAGCATTCACAGGTGCCAGGGATTAGAACCTGGACATTTGGGGGGGAACCATTACTCGGTCTATCTGCCAGCTAATCCTTTGTCTATCAGAACCACCTAGAAGAACCTCAGTGTTCATGAAGCTGGATCCCTGCAGGTGCCTAGAATTTGCCCTGGCTATGAGTGAGAGCGTATTCTCAACAAGCGTCAAAGTTGATCAGAGTATCCCATGATGTCTGTGGCCCAGCTAATGCTACGTTTTTGCCAGCCTTATTAAGGTATACGTGAAAAATAGCATTATATATATTTAAAGCGAACGATGTGAAGATCTGATATACGTATACATTGTGAAACAATTTATTAATACATCCGTCATCTCACATAGTTACCTTTTTGTATATGTGTGGTGGAAATGCTTAACATCTACTCTTAGCAAATTTCCAGTATACAATATGGTATTACTAATTATAGTCGGCATGCTGTACATGAGATCCCCAGAACTTATTCTTCTTAGTATGGAAAGTTTATACTCTGACCGATAGCTCCCCATTCCCCCACCCCCACACTGGTAACCACGCTGACCCTTTTATTTCCTGTTGCTACGAGTTCAACTTTTGCTTTTTTTTTTTTTTCACTCTACACACAAGGGAGATCATCCAGTATTTGTCTTTCTCTGCCCGACTTCTTTCACTTTGCATAATATCCTCCAAGTTGATCCACGTTGTTGCAGAAGCAAGGCTTTCCTGCTTTGTAAAGGCTGAATACTATCCCATGATATATCATTCTCTTTACCTATTCATCTGTCAATGGACACTTAGGTTATCTCCATATCTTGGCTGTCGTGAATAACGCTGCAATAAACATGGGAATGCAGATGTCCCTTTGAGATACTGATTTTGTTTCCTTTCGATACATACCCAGAAATGGTGTTGCTGGATCATGTCGCAGTTCTATTTTTAATTTTGGCGGCAACAAAACATTCATTACTGGAGTCCCAGAAGGAGAAGTGGGAGAAAAACGGGGAGAAAACTTTTTATTTTTTTATTTTATTTTTTAACGTTTATTTATTTTTTGAGAGAGTGAGAGAGGCAGAGCATGAGCGGGGGAGGGGCAGAGAGAGACAGACAGACAGAATCGGAAGCAGGTCCCAGGCTCTGAGCTGTCAGCACAGAGCCCGACACGGGGCTCGAACTCACGAACCGTGAGATTGTGACCTGAGCCTCCCAGGTGCCCCTGGGGAGAAAACTTTTTAAAAGAAATAAGTGGTCAGGGCACCTGGGTGGCTCGGTCGGTGAAGCGTCCGACTTCAGCTCAGGTCATGATCTCACAGTTTGTGGGTTCGAGCCCTGCATCGGGCTCTGTGCCTACAGCTTAGAGCCTGGAGCCTGCTGCAGATTCTGTGTCTCCCTCTCTCTCTGCCCCTCCCCTGCTCATGCTCTGTCTCTCTCTCTGTCTCAAAAATAAATAAAAACATTAAAACAAAGAAAGAAAGAAAATGGCTGGAAACGTCCCAAATCCGGGAGCGATATGGATATCCAGTTACATGAAGCTAATACAGATTCAAGCCAATTAGTTTTTCAATGAGACACACTATAATAAAACTGTCAAAAATCAAAGAGAAAAGAAGGAGAATTTTGAAAGCATCGGGAGAAAACAAACCCCTCAGGGACAAGGGGACCCTTGTAAGGCTAGTACCAGATCTCTCAGCAGAGACCATGCGGGTTTCTCATGAAAACAGGATTCCCGTCTGTGTTACTCACTGCCATATTCTCATTTTCTAGCACAGTAACTATACACGGTGGCAACTCGATGGATGTTTACGAGATGAATTAATTGCTGCGACAACTAACCTGCTTAACTGTCCTCTTTGCTTCATGCCTACAGCTCAAGGCAGGAAACCAAAGTGAAACAGATACTACGTTGCCACCAATGTCATTGCCAGTTCTACTGTATCATCTAGTTCACTGGGAGGGGTGGCCCAGAAGGGGGAGCAACATAAGCCTCCCTTTTTGAAAAGATCCGAGACTATATTTCAGCCCTGCACCCAAAAGGCTAGCCAAATCCTAGCTGTCAGGGGCTGAGGGTGGGACAGAGCAGTGTCCCTTCATTCTGTATCTTCAAGCCAGCCTGACACTTCTAGGACCCACCCACCTAGAGATCCTTAAAGGGAAATTGACCCGCACCGGGCCCTTCTTTACTTAGTTCAGACCTTCTCCCACTTCTGATCAGTTTCCCCTCTATTTCGCAGCTCCTGGTTCTGTTGTTTCGCAGAAACGCTTGCTTCCTTCCATTGGTGTTTTGGCTATCACGTCTTTTTTGGCTCCTGATTTTAAGCTCCCTCTCTAGGACATGGGCTTGGATTTGCCCCACTGGTTCTCTCTACCTGGAATATCAGGTAGTGTACCCTCTGCATTAAGCAGAGCCTTTATGGTTACGATGATGTGTGTGTGGTCTTTTTCTCGCCACATCTCGTTGCTCTTTGCTCTCTGCATAAGCTCTCCTCTTCAAATAAGCCTTCTCCACATGTCGGGGAAAACAGCTACCCTCACGTCTGTCCAGCTCAGCCACCATAGAGAAAAAGTTAGTCTTCCTGGCTAACTCCCCAAGAAAAGGCTCAGGGAGAATTATGTTTTGCCCTGTCTGGGTGATACATTCAGCCCTGAACCAATCCTTGTGTCTGGGGTACTCTGCCCGGACCTAGACCCCATTCACAGCCAATGGCTTGGGGTGGCAGGTAGGTGGCTGGGACTGGTTAGTAGCTTTACCCCAACCACTTAGAGCGGAGGAAGAATGCTCGACAGGAATAGAGTGTTGTGACTAGCAAAGGAACGAGGAGGATGAGAACGGCCTTCTGGCAACACGTGAGGTTTCGCTGTCCTTTAAAATAGTCAATACGGGGGCGCCTGGGTGGCACGGTCAGTTAAGCATCCGACTTTGGCTCAGGTCACGATCTCATAGTTTGTGGGTTCGAGCCCCACATCGGGCTCCGTGCTGACAGCTCAGAGCCTGGAGCCTCCTTCGGACTCTGTGTGTCCATTTCTCTCTCTGCCCCTTCCCTGCCCAGGCTTTGTCTCCCCCCCTCTCTGTCTCAAAAATAAACATTTAAAAATAAAATCAAATAGGTCAATACAGTTGTTTCCAAACCCGGATCACTGAATTGATCAAGCTCACACATGTTAACATGTATTAACATGATCACATTAACATATGATCGAGCTCGCATGTGTTAACACAAAGAAACCACCAGTTTATCTTAAAGGGTGTGGTATAGAGGGAGACAAAACGGAAGGGCTATTCCATAAACGTTAGAGCCTGAGTCATGCCAGCCCAAGGAGCCTTGAGAAGCTCTAAAATGTCCTGGATTTCCCTTCTCCATTCACTGAAGCCCCCTAGCAGGTGCGGCAGGAATGAAAGCCTGAGGGATCTAGAAAGGCAGTAGCTTAACTCTACCTGATACTTGGTTAGAATCGGCGAGGAAGATTAATTACCCTTTGCTCTGGGGTTGCGGTCAATGGATGAGCTACTGAAGGTCAGGATCTCAGAGGTTAAAAACAAAACAAAACAAAACAACTTCTTGGCGATTACAAGGTCCACAGGGTGACTATAGGAATAGCTGAAGTGAAACAAGTTTCATTTGCTAAAGAGGACCAGGAACCATCCGGTTGGTTGTCTGCATGGACAATGAAGTCTTACGGGACAATAATGGCACTTGGGACAACAAAGAAGGTTGGGGCACTTGCATGCATATAATGAATAGACCAGAAAGCTAGTAGAAGACAAACACAAAGAAGAGTGCGGGGGCAATAAATCCAGATGGCACGTGCCGGCAAGGGGGAGGCATTCTCGTGACACAGTGGAAGGATATTCGTTGGGAGCCAGGGATGCCAAAATTTGACCCGATTTTCGTTTGCCAAACTAAGTGGCCTAAACAGCCGAAACGTATCGTCTCATAGTTCTGGAGGCTAGAAGTCCACGGTCATGGCATTGGCAGCCTTGGTTCTTTCCGACGGCCGTAAGGCAAAGATCTGTCCCAGGCCTCTCTTCTTGTCTTCCAGATGGCCGTCTTCTCCCCGTGTCTCTTCACATTGTCTTCTCCCTCTGCATGTATGTGTCCCCGTATCCAAACGTCCCCTTTCTATAAGGACAACAGTCACATTGGATGAGAGCCCAGTCTCGTGACCTCCGACTTCGGCTCAGGTCACGATCTCGCGGTCCGTGAGTTCGAGCCCCGCGTCGGGCTCTGTGCTGACAGCTCGGGGCCTGGAGCCTGTTTTGGATTCCGTGTCTCCCTCTCTCTCTGCCCCTCCCCTGCTCACGCTCTGTCTGTCTGTCTCTCCGTTAAAGATAAACAAACACTGAAAAATAATAATAATAATAATAAACTCCCTGGGTGTTTCTAATGTGTTAAGTTGGGAACCAGTGCCTACAAAATTGAGAGGCATCCTCAGAAAGGCACAGCTGGGTTCCTGGGGCCCCAGCAGGCGGTGCGAATTTATTCAACTCCCTACCAGGCAACACTAGGCCACCTTATGCATACTTATCGTCTAAAAACACCCAAACAATCACAGTCCACAGAGGGAAACTGTATGTAAAGGGTAACTAAAGAATTCTCTGCATGGAAGTTTAAAGCAATCTCTCTCTTTTTGAAGTTTATTTACTTGTTTTGAGAAGAGAGAGAGAGAGAGAATGAATCCCAAGCAGGCTCCTTGCTATCAGCACAGAACCTGACACAGGGCTTGATCTCATGAATCGTGAGATCATGACTGAGCCAAAGTCAAGAGTCGGATGCTCTGTTGACTGAGCCACCCAGGTACCCCTAAAGCAATCTCTCTTACCTAAATTTTCTGTGACTTTGAATGAAATTCCTGATGGTAGCATCATAAAGCAAATGGGGGAAGGGGTGGCTTGGAACTTCCCATTTTGAAATATGTGTGATTCTTCACAGTAGCCTTCAGGGCATTTCTAGAAGGTTACATGAGCACTCCTTATCCCAACACTATGGCTAAGGGCCTATGCTAACTCAGCGTTACCCCAACGACCACCCCAGACTATGAGCCTGAGAAAGAGGAAATGCTAAAGAAGGAAAACATGTGTTTTTTTTTTCACTCTTACTAGGGGGAGGGCAGAACTTAAATGAGAAACAAATATTGAATAAAATTTAGCTTTGACCTTCAACATATATTTTTATTCTTATTTATATATATTTTAGTATTTACTTAGTTGATTGTGATAAGAACACTCCACAGGATATCTACCTCCTTAACAAATCTTTAAAACTCATGAATAAGGGGCACCTGGGTGGCCCAGTCAGTTAGATGTCCGACTCTGGACTTCAGCTCAGGTCACGGTCTCACATTTTGTGGGATCGAGCCCCTCATCAGGCTCTGTGCCGATCGCACGGAGCCTGCTTGGGATTCTCTCTCTCCCTCTCTCTCTCAAAATAAATAAATAAATATTAAAAGAAACTCAAGAATAAAAAGGTCCTCAATTTCCCTTCCCACTCATAGCAGGCCCTTAAAGGAGCTCCAGGGAAGTCCTTACTTTGCATGGCAGAGGAGAGAATGATCACTCGGATTTCTAGAAGACTACGTCTTTGTATTGTAAGGCTTAAAATTTTACGTGTGGCCTTGCCATCATGGGCTTTACGGGGCCCCCCAAACCTAATGGATCCCTCTCTCACCAAGAATGTGAATAGGAGGCAATCAAAACAGTCTTAGAAGGACAGTGTTTCCCAAGATGTCATCTGAAGACCATGAAGGCATGAAGGAGGGAGCTCAGCTGACCCCACAGTGAGCGCTGAAGCAGAGATGGCCCTTTAACGGTTGCCCTGAGTTGAGGTGGGCGAACCAGGTCTCTGTAGCCCATCGTCACTCAGGCATCGCTTGTGGGTTCAATCCAAGATGGCAAGCCTCACCTTAGGAGGAACGGCTTTCTTCAGCTCAGGGAGATTCCTGGGCAGGGCTGACAACCGAGTGGTGCTCTTAGCTGCTGGAGCACAAGTACGTTAGCCTGAGAGTGGGCTCGGTGCCATCCTCCCCTCTCCGCGACCGTCTATATCTTATGGTGTCTGGATCTACTTTTTCAGAGAAGTTCCTGGGAACAACATCTCCAAGACTCTGGTAAGCCTCTATTCTTGGGGAAACTTCTAAGAAGGTTAGTGGGCTAAAGGACAGTGCTGCTGTGGCTAGAATCAAGGCCATCATGATATTCCTCCTCTCCCTCCTCTACTGCCCCATTCTACATTCCTCCCAAGTGCAAATAACTCTTCTACAAGTCTAGACAGCTTGCTCGTGGCATGACCCAGACCTCTGTTCCTCAGCGGCCATTGGTCCTTTCTCAGGCTTTGGCTGCTGCTGCAATTGTCCTTGTGTCTCCCAATTGGCACTTCAAGGTAGTACCAAGAGGTGGGTCGCCTGGGTGCCACACATACTCCTTCCCGTCCCCGTTATGTAATGGTAGCTCCGTCTCCTTCCGTGATGACCAGAATCAGTTACCCCTGCCAAAATGGTCACTTCTCTTCTCCCCTGCTGGTTTGTTTGGGGCACTAGAGCATCGAATCCCCCCGAACCTATAAATACGATGGAAAGCACCAAGTCCCCAAGGTGGATTACTGGAACTGATGATGAGCAGGGATGCTCATACTTCGCCACTTTGGTTGGCAGACTCCTGTGTTCCACCAACTGGGAACACAGCACCTTACACATGTCTTTGACTAAGAATACATACTACAGGGGCGCCTGGGTGGCTCAGCGGGTTAAGCGTCTGACTCTTGATTTCAGGTCAGGTCATGATCGCATGGTTTGTGAGGTTGAGGCCCCACGTCAGGATCTGTGCTGACAGCACGGAGCCTGCTTGGGATTCTCTCTCTCTCCCTCTCTCTCTCTCCCTGACCCTCCCTGCCTCAAAATAAATAAACATTTTTTTTAAAAAAAAGAATATATTGGGGTGCCTGGGTGGCTCAGTCAGTTGGGCATCTGCCTTCGAAAGACAAACTCATACCAAGAAGATGTGCTGATTCTAGCCCAGATAAACTTCTGCCCCTTCCAGGATGGAAGGGGTCCAACGTAGTCAAGTTTCCATCAAGTAGCCCTTGGGTCTCCTCAAGAGAAGACGCCACATAAAACACTCAGAGTTGGTCCTGACAGATTCGGCATTTGCAGCAGTGATACAGCAAGATCAACATCGGTGAGTGGGAGCTCATGTTTGGGGTGGCTGATGACAAAGGTTCACTACCATTATCTGGCCAAGTTGTTACACCTACTTGGTTGTTTGATGTCTCTTCTGTGTCTCTTTAATGTCTCTTCTGTGTTCTGAATATGCAACCCAAAGATATCCACACTTCTGATCTACTCCTAAAAGTCCATCCACATGGCTCGACCCTAAACCTTCTATGCTCAGTCTTCCAATCTTTCTCCTTGAAGCCTCCCGACTAGCTCACAAAATGATTTGTCACTGTTGATTCATCCATAGATGCTCTAATCTTAAACTTCTACTCTTTCTTCTCCACACAAAATAGATGACTAGGTACATCTCCCAAAGCTCTGCCAAGACATTGGGAAAACTTCTTCCAGTGTCTCTCAAGACCACCCTTGAATGGGGGCTGAACTGCAGCCTGGCTGGTTTGCTCTTCATACCTAGATGACCCAACCATGACTTAACCTTGGCTTTTTCCCTCTCCATCAGCTAATCATAAGAGACTTCCTATGCGGCCGTAAGTATGGATTGAGGAAAAGGAGCTGGTGTAATAACGGTGAATAACATGGGAGTCTGGGCAACTGTTCATTCGTCTTACTCGTGCTCTCTCCTGCCTGTAGATGTGCTGCTTCCAACTTACGATGACTTACTTCTTGGCCTGCCCCAACTTTTTTCTTGATAAGACTGACTTACTTCTTGGCCTGCCCCAACCTTTTTCTTGATAAGACTGACTTACTTCTTGGCCTGCCCCAACCTTTTTCTTGGTAAGACTGACTGACTTCTTGGCCTGCCCCAACTTTTTTCTTGGTAAGAATGACTTACTTCTCGGCCTGCCCCAACTTTTTTCTTGGTAAGACTGACTTACTTCTCGGCCTGACCCAACTTTTTTCTTGGTAAGACTGACTGACTTCTTGGCCTGACCCAACTTTTTTCTTGGTAAGACTGATATAAAGCATGGTCACTAGATGACCTCAAATATGCATTTCATTTTTCTGGAGGCAATACTGTTGAATTAAATTAAGTTATTGCCTTAGTCAAGTATAGCATAGGGGAGGTACATTTCAAAGGCTTCTATTTGGCCTTCCCTACTACAAGAGCTCTTGCTTCACAGGAGTTTTGCCCACAAACCATGTATGTCCATCCTAAACTTTTTAAATTTTTTTTAATGTTTATTTGTTTTTGAAAGAGAGAGAGAAAGGGAGACACAGAGTGTGAGCGTGGGAGGGGTAGAGAGAGAAAGAGACACAGAATCTGAAGCAGGCTCCGGGCTCTGAGCTGTCAGCACAGAGCCCGACACAAGGCTCAAACCCTCAAACGGTGAGATCATGACCTGAGCCGAAGTCGGAGGCTTCACCGACTGAGCCACCCAGGCACCCCACGTCCATTCTAATTATAGACTAGGAAATAGGGAAACGAACAATGGATGGGTCCATGGTCCTAGCAGACTCACAGTGAACCAGCGTTAGGCCAAGAATCCACTTATTATCTGGCCCTCATATAACTCCTTTCTAACAATGGGGCCATGATAATACTTTGAATCACAGGATACCCATATTAACTTGAACGCTGTGTCCACTCGTCCTCAAAATGGTTGGGTGCTCATCTTTCCTCAGCGTTCAGTTCCCCCGTGTGGTCACGTGTCCTTTCTGGGAAGGACTGGAGGAATCACTACAGTGTACGTTTCCATGATATTCCTGGGTCCTTCCTCCTAAGGAATCAGCTTCCCCTTCAGACAGTTGCTGGGTCAGACACCAGGCCCACATCTGGGAACTAGGCAACCCATTCCGTATCGCTTCGGTAAATGGAATATCCTCCCGGTCCGCCTGGGGAACAGGGTTTCCTCTCTCTACATAAACGTATCGAGGATGCCTCCATCTCTGTGGCTGTTAATCCCACTTTCTCCAGCTTTCTAGGAGTCATCTTACCAACATGTTTACCCTGGGTCTCAGGGTCTTTGGCAAGGTATTAAATCTTTCATCCTTGAAGAGCAGTTCCTGTTAACTCATCCACATTCTGCTTTATCCCCCCACTTTGACCCATAATCTAGATCCCTTAGAACCTAGTCCAATAAGTACTCCATTGGTACATGTCACCAATGCACGCTAGCTAAGTCCTACAGCTCCCTTGGGGCATGCTCCCCTTCTCCCTTTAGCAAGCCAAGCATGCCCCACCTGAATTACGTTGCAGGTGACTGTAGTCATTGCCCTCCCGGCTATAAGGTAAGGTGGGTCAGATCTCGGGGGGCGGCGGGGGGCAGATGTTTCCTTGAGGTGGAGAAGCCTCTGCGTTGTCTCCCACTAAGGCGAAAGCCCCGTCTCTTCACAAGGAGGAACGTGGTCTTCTGCAAAAGCAGAGGGTTCAAGGAATGTCAGGATTCAAGATCTCAGAGGGCATCAACCCCAGAGGTTCCCTATGCTAAGAATGTGGTATGGTCTTCAATGAGGTCTTCAACTGAGGGAAATTCCCAGAAAGCACTGGAAGCTGTAGGCTGGCAGTGCAGAGCACTCCCAGCATCTGGGGGACTAAGTCCTTCATTCCTAAGGTGGGGTCTTAGTGGCAGCAGCACTGTGTTTTTTTATTTCTGCATTTTTATCACACTCTCCAGGACATTCTTATGCACACTAGAGCGTGAGAATAACTGCCCCAGGAGATCAAATATACATTTCCCTCCACTATCCTTAAAACATCTCCAGAAGAGTTGGAATCTCTGGTAACGACTGAGGACAAGATGGGCTTTGAAAACAAAGGCACTTTTGGTTTCCAGTAATACTCAAGTGGTAGTGAACATGACGAGTTTTAACAACTTAGAAAACTCTCTAATGTGGCTTTAATCCTCTACAGAAGTAGGGTTTCTTCATTAAGCAAATACGGAACGGAGATTTCCCCACCCCACCCCACCCCCCCAAAAAAAACCCTATTCTCTAATCCATCACAAAATCTGGGCCTGGCCTGGAAGCGTCATTTTCACATCACGTAAGGCAGTCTTTAGAGAGAGTCATTACCACCCGCATTTCAATCTCCTACTTTTTCCTGCGTGCGCACACGGTTATTCCCTCGTTTGGCCACTGGTGGACACTGTTGAGCTTCCACACTTAAAGCTATTTCGGATGGGATGGTGAAGGGGCAAACGAGAAAGAGGAACGGAGAAATAAAATCAAAATTAATACAGCAACAACCTCCCTAACAATCCTGTTTATTCACCATGTAACAGGCTAATAAATGTTTATGTCAATCACATTTAGAACAACAAACAAAGTCAAGGCCAGCTAAACTTACATTGCTTGCAGAGAATATTTTTACAGCAGGGAAGCCCAGCTTGATGGCTAATGACATAACTAAGCTACAAAACAGTATTCTATTCCTCAGGGAAATGACATGCTTTCCTTTCACGAGAAATTATTTTCTGTTTTTCGAGTTTCCTTTTCTTCGCAGCACTTTGAGAACACCGTCAACCTTTTCGTCAATATTCGAGCCACACACACACACACACACACACACACGGCACAGTGGAAGACAAAGCATGATCCTTAAAGGTGAACTGGGGAACAGGATTGGGGGAGGGAGAGACAATGGATGAATCTGAGATAATTTACAATTTATTTTATTTTAATAAATGGAGTTCTCGACTGATCACAAAGATTATAAAAACTTCTATGGAGAGAAGCCAAGATCCTCTGAGTCTATGAGCAGTCGTGATGTTGCACTGCCTCATGTTGGAGGCAGCAACATTTCCTCGTCTGTAAGAACGAGGAGAAATAATACGTTCCTCGCAAATGGGAATTAAGTGCGAACGTGTAGGTCAATAAAGTACCTGGTGTAAAGGAGACGATCAGCAAATATCAGTTTTATTTCCATCCCCTAAGATAAGCCCAAATCAGAGAGCTCTTCTTTTAAGATGGGGTCAAAGCCCTAGGCATTCGAATGAGCATAGGCACCGGCAATCAATGGTGGATGAATGCCTCTTTCTCCTTCTAGTACGAAAGTTCCATGAAGATGACTCTGAGCGTGTTTTGGCTCACCATTAGATTCCCAAAGTACATGGTATACATGAGGGGCTCAACCCATATTGGTTGAGTGAATGACTGTACCACGGGGATTCAAACACGATGAGTAATTCCTATGACAGGGAAATTGTACTGTTATCACAGTTAAAAGATAATGCTGATAAAAGTAGGTCAGGGTGTCATGACATTTCTGAGCCATGCGTAAGAACTTGCTGACTATACTCATCAAGGTTCTCAATAAGTTCTCGGGATCACCAACCCAACTAGGTTCCGATATGAGAGTCAAGGGCTAAGGAGACCTACAACCCAATAGGATCTCCTTCCTATCTACAGACCCTGCCACGCCTGAACGCTACCTGCAAAACCATCATGAAGAGGGTTGCCCCACCACCTTAACTTGAGAAATGCAAGCGTGGCCAACATCTTAGTATCAGGCTCTTGGGCTCCGTCCTCCCAACAACAACAAAAAATTAGTCAATGTACCCAAGTATTATTGGAGCCAAGAGTGCAGTTCTGTCAGAGTATAGTGAGGGCACGATGACTTTTGTGTATTTTCCAGTGAAAGAGAGCGATTCTCCCCCAGCTCAACCATACTCATCAGCTTCATTTCCAGCTATTTCAACCTATGATCAAACTACTTCCAGTGCTGGGGATGGGATCTGTTTGGTCTTTCTGAACTCTGAATCCATCTATCTAGTCACCGAAGAGCTCTTGGTTTAGCATGCTCCTTCCCACTGGTGTATGTTTGGCTAGTGCCCTTTCCTCTGCCTTTGACCGCTGTTGTGTTCACAGAAAGCTAAATCATGGAAACTAAGTCACAGGAATGAGAAGTACCATTAGTTCAAAGAGAATTGGACCAAGAGTCAGAAACATCTGGTTGAGGTTCTTAGCAGCTCCACTTTCTAGATGTGTCACCGTAGGCCTCAGTTTCCTCGTTTAGGAAATAAGGTCAATGATGCCTGGTTTATTACTTTATAAGTCCACTGGACACAAAGGTAGAGCATAGGCTTTATCCGGGAGCTTCAGAAAATTACCGCTTCACCTGCTTCACTGACTTCTCTGCCACCTCCTGACTGCCCCAAGGTTATCATGCCGCCTCTGTGCTCTTTTCGAAAACACTTGTGGTCACGTACTCTGTGCCACAAAATCTCTTTTGGTGGACACAGCAATCTCTGTAAAAGCCTCCACCAGATCCGTCAGGACTTCTAGAGGCCTAGGATACCATGTATGTTCCCATGAAACATGAAGCTCGGACCAAGGGGCCACCTGGGAAGACCCAAAGCCCTCGTCATCAAAGCCAATGCATTCATCACGGACTTGTCCAAATTCTGGGGTTATGCCGCGACATCTGACGAGGCAGACACATCGAAACCAGGGCTTGTTATCTATAGGATTTCCGCCCTTGCCTGAGACAGGGGTCCCCAAAACAATCCTAGACCACATGAGTTCCAATGATCTCATTTACCACTTGTAAAATTTTTATTCAGTGCCCAGAACTTTTCTAGGTACTTTACATGCATTAACGCATTCGGTCCTCACGTCAACCCTATGATGTAGGCACTATTAGTACACCACATTAAAAAACAAACAAACAGGGGCGCCTGGGTGGCACAGTCGGTTAAGCGTCCGACTTCAGCCAGGTCACGATCTCGCGGTCCGTGAGTTCGAGCCCTGCGTCAGGCTCTGGGCTGATGGCTCGGAGCCTGGAGCCTGTTTCCGATTCTGTGTCTCCCTCCCTCTCTGCCCCTCCCCCGTTCATGCTCTGTCTCTCTCTGTCCCAAAAATAAAAAAACAAAAAAACAAAAAAACAAACAAACAAAAAAAAGAGGCACCTGGATGGCTCAGTCAGTTGAGCAATCCTTCAGTTCAGGTCACGATCTAGCTGTTCGTGAGTTCAAGCCCCACATCAGGCTCGCTGCTGTCAGCACAGAGCTTGTTTTGGATCCTCGGTCCCCCTCTCTCTGTCCCTCCCCTGCTTGTTCTCTCTCTCTCTCTGAAAAATAAATAAGACATTAAATAAAAATAAAAATTACACCAGAATTACAATTTGCTGAGGATTCCCATAAAAGGCAAGACTCTGACAGGAAAAGAGATAGCATGTTCAAGAGGAATACGTGAAGAGAGTTTAATCCAAGGATGTAGGGATATGAACCAAGGAAGGCAACGCATCCAGAGGTAGAGAAAGATGGCCTTAGGTAGGTGAACAAAGTCACTGCCTAACTGCACCCCGGTTGGGAGGGAACCAGAAAGCAAATACCCTAAATTCTCTCTCATCTCCTTTTCGGATTTCCTGGTGGCAATCCCATTGGCCAAACCAAACCAGAAGCCCAAGGGCCAGGGAGCCCATTGAGGTTGTCCACAGTAGTCAGCCTTCCAGGATAAAATGCAGGGCAGATGACAGTGTAGAGTAGATCTAGAGGCAAAATGGAGAATGCCAAGCACAATGTGATATGTGCCATGTATATTTCACATCCATTACCTTACTCTCCACTACAACCCAGGGAGGTAGGAATCAGTGTCACCGTTTTACAAACACGGAAACTAAGACTCATAGAAATTAAGGATCAACTGACTTGCCCAAGGTCAAACAGCTAGCAAAAGCAGAGACAACAGTCGTTCCCATATCTTTCCATTCAAGACCATGCTCTTAACTACCATGCAATAATACCCTCTTCCATGTTACGAGTAAAAACACTGATATTGGAAAGGAATACCATAAAAAAGATATGTGAAATGAGTTTATTTTTCATATCTGCTAGCAAGCTGACCTTTACCAAAGAGGCCTGAAATTTTCACTGAAGTCCCACAGCCACCCACAACTGGCTTGAGATTTTTTATTTTATTTGTTCGTTCGTTCGTTTGTCTATTGCTTGAGATTTTTTTTAAGATAAAAGAGATAAAAAGCATAGATCTAAATGATATCAGTGAAAAGGGCAGAGTAGCTGTATTGGAGGGTCCACCCCTCTATAGAAACATCGAATAATCAGGCAAAAATTGTGAGGATCAACTTTGTAACAACTCTGTGAAACGGTCCAAGTTTCGCAGCAACCAGGTGAATGCTGAATCGAGAAAAAGGCACCTTAAAAAGAGTAGGAAAGCTCTGTGGCATTTTTACTTGTCCCTTTCCCCACCTCCCTCCCTGGCTCAGCCTCAGTCTTGAAGATAGCAGCCCACGGTCGCGGTTGTGAGTCCTGGTTCTTGTTTCCAGAGGGAGCGGAGCAGACCTTATTCTCAACGAATTGGGTCGGTCTAGTCTAATCTGTCTGGAGGCAGCCTAAAGGGGCAGCCTGAAGTCTGGCTCAGTCGACCGAGCGTCCAGAGTCGGTGCGGGTCACGATCTCGCGGTTTCTGAGTTCGAGCCCCGCATCGGGCTCCGTGCTGAGGGCTCAGCGCCTGGAGCCTGCTTGAGATTCTGTGTCTCCCTCGCTCTCTGCCCCTTCCCCACTCACAGCCCGTCTCTCTGTGTCTCTCAAAACTGAATAAAAACATTAAAAATTTACAAAAGAAGAAAGAAAAAAAGAAAAGACCCGAGACGACCTCAAGCCTCCTTCTGTAGGCTTGGCGCAAAGAAGTGAAGGCTAAGGCAGAGTTGTCAACAGCGTAGCTAAGTGTTGAAGGAAGTGGCCAGCACAGAGTAAATCCGCAGAGTGTCAGAGGTTTTCTTTCTTTGTTCTTTTCCTTTTCTTTTTTCTTTTCCCTTCCCTTCTCTTCTCTCTCTCTCTTCTTCTGGCCATTCAAGTAAATGTCTGTCAAAACACGAGCTGAACATATGCTAAAATGTTCACACGAGACCAAGAATACAGCTCTTACAAAAGCAGTTTGGAAAACTCACTAAGCCAATAGTGACGGCACACAGCAAGCACCAAAAACTAGCTTGTGGGTAGAGGGAGCCTATGTCCCAGATTACGCATTAGAATGTGAAACAAGTCCAATTTTCAACAAAAAGGATCAAGTATGCCAAGACACCAAGTAAGGTCCAATCAGAAAACAAATAAACAGACCGACTCAGAGGAAGCACGGACATTGAATTTCTTACTAAACACACGCTTTAAGTCAACTCTATTAAATATGCTCAAAGAGATAAAAAGAAATCACAGATAAAAGACTAAAAGAAGCCAGGAGAATGATGTACGAACAAATAAAAGAGTATCGGCAAAAGGACAGAAACCATGTTCTGGAGCGGAAAAGTACAAGAACTGAAATCCAAAATTCACGAGAGAGTACCTTAGAAGATTTGAGAAGGCAACTCCCACTACCCAGTGTGAGACACAGAAAGAAAAAGAGGCAAGATTAACAGAGCCCACAAGACTTGTCGGAGAGCACTGTGTATCCCAACATCACAGAATGGGAGTCCCGGGAAGAGATGAGGGGAGAAAGGCGTAGAAAGAATATCTGAAGAGCTAATGAGCGAAACTTCCCAGATTTGATGAAAGACACAAAGCGACACATTCGAGAAGCCCGCCGAGCTCTAAGAATCACAAACACAGAGATGCACATCCAATACGTTCTAATTAAATTGTCAAATCCCCCAGACAAAGAGACCGTCTTGAAAGAAGCAAGGGAGACATGACTCATCATATACAAGTGAGCCCCCAGCAAGATCATAACGGAGATTCTCATCAGAAATCACGGAGGCCCGAAGGGAGAGGAGTGACATTTGACAGTGCTTCTGATGATTAATTTTCTGCCTCAACTGGACTGGGCTACGGGATGCCCACAGAGCTAGTGATGCGTCATTTCTGGGTGTGTCTGTCAGGGTGTTCCTGGGAGAGATTAGCATCTGAATTGGCGAACTGAGTAACAGTGACTGAAAGAAAACACATACGGCAAAATCACACCTCCAAATGTAAGGGAAAAGTAAGACCTTTCCAGATAAACACTACCTGAGGGTTTACGACCCCGGAGCCTGGCCCTACAACAAATGCTACGGCGAGTCAGTCAGGTTGAAATGAAAGGATCCCAGCCAGTAACTCGAACTTATGAAGAGATGAAGTCGAGTAACGGTAAATACACAGGTAAATACGAAGCACAGTGTTACCGTATTTTTGTTTTACGAATAGAGGAGCTTTTTAGCTCCTATAGGAATGAAAAGACACATACGCGCAAAACATTACAAATGGCTGTTAGTGGGCACGCCATATGTAAAGATGTGACTTGTGGCAATAACATAAGAGGCCAGGGTCAGAGCAGTATAGGAGCAGAGTATGCAGTTAAGGCTAGAGTGTGCTAAATTTAGGACGTTGCTTTACAACATAGCCTCTGCGGTGACCGCTAAGAAAAGACCTTTAATGCGCACGCGAAAAGAACTGAGAAGAGAATCCAAAGAATACCACCAGTTAGTCAAACACAAAAGAAGGAAGGAATGGAGTAAAAGGGGGACAAAAAGGGAAGAAGACACACTTCCGGTTTCTGGTCCATCACGTAAAAAGTTTAGAAGTCGCCACTCCAGCCTGGTAACAAGCAAACAACGAAACAAGCTGAAAAACCAACAACGCATTTTGGTCTGTAAATGAAATGAGGTCACAGGGCAAACTACGGCTCCCCCCAGATCAGAGAGAAAGGTGAAGACAGAGAATCAAAACTTACCTGAGCTGAAGCGGCTGAGGAAAGCAGTTCCGTAGTGGGTAACCCTGAACTGTAATTCACCAACCGCTGGGGGGCCTGGGGGGGGGCTCGGTCAGTTGAGCATCCCACTTGCTCGGGTCCTGATCTCGCGGTTCGTGAGTTCAAGCCCCACTTTGGGCTCTGCGCTGACAGCTCCAGGGTCTGGAGCCTGCTTCCGATTCTCTGTCTCCCTCTTTCTGCCCCTCCCCCACTCCTGCTCTGTCTCTCTCTCTCTCTCTCTCTCAAAAATAAATAAACATTTTTTAAAAAGCCTTGAAAAAAAAAATTCACGAGTTGCTGGAGTGCAGACAAGCCTGAGAGATAAAAACTCCAGGGGAGCCAAATCATCAGGGATTCCCCCCCCCCCGCCCGCCCACCCCCCCCACCCCTACCCCCACCCCCCCCCCTACCCCCACCCCCCCCCTACCCCCACCCCCCCCCCCCACGCGCACAGACTTTTGTGAGCTTTACCTCCTGGAGCTCTACCTGAGCCCCAAATGGAGTATCAGAGGAAAATCCCCTCATGCTTGCAGCAGAAAAAGAGGAAGGGGCCATTTTGAAATACTCCAGAGCATTCTGTTCTTAACAAGGTCTGCTCTCAGGAGAAACTACTTAACCAGAGCTTGACAGACTTGGGGAGGGGGGAGGAAATGCCCAACTCCAGCTATCCTGTCCCACGAAAGAGGGGAGAGAACCGAGAAGTGCAGGTGCAGTTCGCCGTCTGGAATCACAGGCTCACGAAAAGACTAATCAGAGGACTAGACTATAAAACACTCGCCCCTGCCCTACACCTTAACTACACCAACAAAGGCCTATCTAGAGCGGCTTGCGTTACCCAATACCTCAGGCCCAGGCGTCATGAAAAAATGACAAAGCCTGCTAAATGGTAAAGAAAAAAAAAAGAAAAAAAAAACCAGTTCCGGCAAGCACCGGAACTAGATTCAGAGATAGGAGGGACGTCGGACTCGTCAGGCCGGGAATTTAGAACAACTATGATGAACACGCTAAGGGCTCTGATGGATGTAGTGGACCGCGTGCAAGAACGGATGGGCCAGGGAAGCATGGAGATAGACATTCCGAGGGAATGAAAAAGAAATACCAGGGATCAAACAATTGTAACAAATGAAGGGTGTCCTTGATGAGCTTATGGGTAAACAGGACAGAGCTGAGGAAGAGAATCTCTGAGCTGGCGGATGTCTCAATAGAAGCTGCAGCTACAAAAGGTGTGACTTCTGAGTAACGGGAGTATCAGAAGGAGAGAAAGGAGAGCCAGGAGCAGAAGACACATTTGAAACAACAATGACCGTGACTTTCTCAAAGTTAACGGCAGACACCAAAACGCAGAGCCAGGAAGGCTCAAAGACTACCACGTGGGATAAGGTCAAAAACAAAAGCAACCAACCAACCAACCAAAAAGAGAGCAAACAAACAAACAAAAACGAAAAGAAAAACAAACAAAACCCCCCAAACACAAAACACTACCGCTAGGCTTGTCATTTTGAAACTTGGGGGAAAGGAACAAGAGAAGATAAAATCCTGAACGCAGGCGGAGAAAAAAATAGAACTTAAATAACTTACCCGTAGAGGGCAAAAATGAGGATTGCATCCAACTGACCCTCCGAAACCAGGCAAACAAAAAGAGAAGTGAAAGATTTAACGCGTGAAGACACAAAAACCCCACGAACTTAGAATTCTGCATCGTGTGAAATGATCCTTCAAAAGTGACGGAGAATGTAGACTTTCTCAGAAAAGCAAAACATGAGGGACGTTGTTGCCAGGACGCCTGCCTTGCGAGGAATGTTAAAGGTTCTTTTTAGAGAAGGAAAATGGTACAGGTCAGACACACAGGTGTCCATTCAGAAGGGAAGAGCAGGTGCGCCCGGGGGGCTCAGTCGGTTGAACGTCCGACTTCCGCTCAGGTTACGATCTCGCGGTCCGTGAGTTCGAGCCCCGCGTGGGGCTCTGGGCTGACAGCTCGGAGCCTGGAGCCTGCTTCCGATTCTGTGTCTCCCTCTCTCTCTGCCCCTCCCCCACTCGCGCTCTGGCTCTCTTCCTTTCTCAAAAATAAACAAACATTAAAAAAGAAAGGGAGAGCAGAAGATAGTCAGAGAATAAGTTAAGATAAAATAAAAACTTTATTCTTCATGTTCTTAATTGATCTAATAAAAGTTTGTTCAAAATAAAACCAACAAAGTATTTGATTATATATACGTATATATATACTCTTATGTACAAGTGAAAGGAATAACAGCGATGATACGAGGGATAGGAGGAAGGAATATATTATAAGTGTGATATAAAAAATATCATAATATGTGTTATTATTGGCCTTACCTGTGACGTTAGTGTTCTCTGAAAGTGAACTTGGATTGGTTGTAAAAGTATATTGCAAACTCTAGGGCAACCGCTAGAAAAGTAAAATAAAGACAGTATAGCTTCTATGCTACAAAAAAGGAGAGAAGCATCTGAGTGGCTCAGTCAGTGAAGCTTCTGACTTTGATCAGGTCATGATCTCACAGTTACTGAGTTCGTTCCCTGGATCAGGCTCTCTGCTGTCGGCACAGAGCCTGCTTCAGATCCTCTGTCCCCCTCTCTCTGCCCCTCCCCTGCTTGCGCGCTCTCCCTCCCCCCCTTTCTCCATCTCAAAAATAAACATTAGGAAAAAAGGAGAGAAAATGGAATAATATTAAATGCTCAGTTACGACCACAAAAGGCAGAAAAAAGAGCGGAAGACAAAAATAAGAAGAAAAACCAAGGGCAACAAAGAGAAAACAGAACAAATATGGTAAATATTAATCCAAATGTATCCATAACCACTTCAGAGGTCAGTGATCTAAATACACCAATTAAGACACGTTGTCAGAATGGATCAAAAAATAAGATCCAACTATATATTGTCTGTAAGAAACCAACTTTAGACCACTCGGCCATCCTGACACCCAAGAAACCAACCTTAAATATGAAGATAGATATTGATTTAAAAAGTAAATGGATGGGGAAAAAGATAGCATGTTAACACTAATCAAAAGAAAGCAGCTGTCTTGTGACATGTAGCGTGGGCAATAAATAAGTCTTTATTGTTTTAAAACACTGAGATTTGGAGTGTGTTACTACACAGAATAACCCAGCCTATCCAGACTGAGAAGTGTGTTTTTCTATTCGGTGGTTACTGACTTTTAAAATGACTCTTTTATAAAAACATCACCAATGGTAGAAGTTACACTCTAAGTATCCATTGACTAAGACAATTCATAGTAACACAGAGCTACTAGGAATTCTGTAACCCCTTTTTTAAAAATGTTTATTTATTTTGAGAGACAGAGAGACGCAGAGCATGGGCGGGGGAGGGGCAGCGAGAGAGGGAGACACAGAATCCGAAGCGGGCTCCAGGCTCCGAGCTGTCGGCGCCGAGCCCGAAGCGGGGCTCGAACTCATGGACCGTGAGATCATGACCTGAGCCGGGGTCGGACGCTCAACCGACTGAGCCACCCAGGCGCCCCTGTAACATCTTTAGATAAATTTCTATTTTATGAATATAAGAGGATCTGCGTACCCGTGAACAATTATAATATATGTAATTGAGAGTTGGTTGAGTCCATCATCAGACCCTGCTCAGGGCCCTTTTCTCAGTTCACAGGCCACTTGTCATGACTCCATAGCTGCCTAGCGGCTCTGTGGCCCAGGCCACTCATTCGACGAGTATTCGTCCTGGGCCTATTAGATACCCATAGTTCTGTGCTAGGTCCAGAGGGGAACCCAAAAGATTATATAAAGGCTCTTTCCCATCTTTATGGGAAGACATACTCAGGGACACAGGTAGCAATGACACAGTATGTTCCAGTGTCCAAGTGTAAAGCAGGGTAGGATGATGGTTAAGGACATTGGCACGGGAGCAACGCTGCCCGGGTTTGAGTCCCAGTTATGCCATTTACTGTGTGACCTTAGGCAAACTGTCTGACTTCTCTGTCTTCCAATTCCCTCCTCTGTCAAGTGACGAGGAGAGTGGGACCTACCTCATAAAGCTGTCGTGACATTAAGTTCCTTAGTAGAGGTCAAACATTTGTAAGAGTGCCTGAAGCAGAGTATGTGTTGCTATTATAATTCCTCCGCTCATCTTTTTGTAATGTTTGTTTATGTATTTCGAGCGGTGGGGAGAAGGGCAGAGAGGGAGGGAGAGAGCGAATCCCAAGCAGGCTCCGGGCTGTCGGCACGGAGCCCGACGCGGGGCTCAAACTCACAAACTGTGAGCTCATGACCTGAGCTGAAATCAAGAGTGAGACCCTCAACCAACTGAGCCACCCGGGTGTCCCCCTCTGGTTATCTTTTGCCTTTTGCGGTCCCCTAGGGAGCTTTCTAACGTGTAGGCCCAGGACAAATAGTCGTCGAATGAGTGGCCTGGGCCACAGAGCCGCTGGGCAGCTATGGAGTCATGACAAGTGGCCTGTGACCCCAGGAAAGGGCCCTGAGCAGGGTCTGATGATGGACTCAACCAAGTATCAATTACACGTATTGTAATTTGTCACAGGTACACAGATGCTCTGATAAAACCCAAATACGCTTCTGCTCTTCTCCATCTACTGAGCCTACCGAAGTCACCACCTCACATCCATGGGCTGACGCCTATGTTCCTGTCGGTTTTAAGAGCGAAGGCAGCATCGCTATCTCAGAATTCCTAATAGCAATACCCTTGACCGACCGTCTGGCCAAGTATTGCTGCAATTTCCTACGACAAATAACATATGCTTTCCAAGTCTCTCCCAGAAAATCCCCGCATCAAGGAGGGACACTGCCTTGCTGAGTCTTCTCATTGGTTCCTTTTCAATAGTAGTTGCCAACATCACGGGAGCCAAGATCCCTTGAAAGAATCTGAATACACTACCAACCACCCTGGAAACATATACATATAAACACAGGGTCATACATAATTTCACAAGGTTCCCAGACCCCATGTAGCCCACCATACACACTGCGGGGGCATCATACGAATTGGACCCCAGGATACAAACCCCTATTAGAATCACATCTCTGGGCCTCTGAGACTTAGGCTTGTGATTGAATAAGTGGGTCTAGAAATAAAGGCAAAGCCAAGGAAAGTGAGAGCCCTTATCCATAAAGCACAGGTCTGAGTTGGCCTAAGCCAACCACCCCAGGCCTCCCTTCTCCTTTGGGCTCCCACTTTATTTTTTGAGGGGGGGGGTGGATTGTGTGTGTGTGTGTGTGTGTGTGCGCGCGTACGAGCAGGGGAGGAGCAGAGGGAGAGAGAGAATCTCCAGCAGGCTCCAGGCTCAGCACGGAGCCTGATGTGGGGCCTGATCCCGCGACCCTGAGCTGAAATCAAGAGGTGGACACTCAAGCGACCAAGCTTCCACTTTTAGCCAAAGAAGGGGCAAGTCCATGGGAACGTGTTAAGAAAACATACCCAGTAAGTCCCCATAACTTAGTCGACACTATCTGTTGATATTTCACTGACCTCCAATAAAACACGCTGCCTTAAATAGTCCACATGGCTTTCACCCTTGTACATAATTGGCCTAGTTTTTAAACAGAAATTAAATGAATCAAGGGATATAAAATGCTTAGACTAGCACCTGGCACATAGTGAGTGCCGTAGAGCTGTTAGCTGTTGTTGTTGTTGTCATTAATACGCACCCAGAATGAATATGAAGGGGCTGTTTCCAAATACAACAGATCAGACGGTGGGAATAAGGAGAGGAGGAGGAAGATGGGGAGATTATAAAGAGGAAGGAAGAAAAGAAGAGGAAGAGGGGAGAAGGAAAGAGAGAAAAAAAAAGATCTTCCATTTATGGAGGGATCGATACTGCCGGGTACTATATTAAATACTTGATATCTCAGTTAATTCTTACAGAAACTCTAGGATGTAGGAGCTATTATCATCCCCATTTTAAGATGAGACAGAGTCCTGAAAATTTTAAGTCATATGCCCCAGATCGCAGAGCTAACAAGTAATGAAGCGAAACCAGATCCCCTTGGTTCCGGACCTACGTACGCACCCAGGTAATGTTTGTTGCGACAAACGTCCCTCATGTAATACCCGACGTGAGACATATTTTACAATGACTGCAGGGAAAATGCTTGGTTTCTAGTACTGAATGCGTGTGCTTCCCGCTCAGTGATGGTGAGAACTGCACAGTCGATTGTGTTTCCTTCTTTCCCGTCACCGCTCGAAACTCAAAAGTTGAGGACCAAATTCGAAGCTCGTCCACAGCAATTATGTTGGCCCTCATGCTTGGAATAGTTGAATGTATTTTTGTCGTAAGACACCAGATCTTTTGTGGTTAAAAAGCAGAGCGCAAAACACGTACCCAATAAAATAGAAGGAATATGTTCACTTCCTGGCTTGAAAATTATTCCTAAAATCTACGTGTCAGTCATTTGCTTTTCGGACCCTTTCTTCGTACAATACAAAAGGAATCTTTTGGGTCCAATGTCTACCCCGTCTCAACTTGAAAACAGGGGTCCCTTCCAACTCTATTTTAGTGATTTGATAAACATGTACGCATGCTTAACCCCCTGGGGCCAGGTTTTCAGCGCTTTATGAGACTTCTCGTTTAATCCTCCTTGCAACCTTGTGAGGCACGTTTCTGTTCCCTGTCATTTTATTATTGTCATTTGTTACATGTCATATTACAGATGGGAAGCTGACACACAAAAAGGTTATATAGCTAGTCTAAGGTCACACCCATAGTAAGTTGCTGAGCCAGGATTTAAATTCAGACCATCTTTGCTTGGAGGTACGCCTTTAAATGAGGCTGACCCACGTGAACGACCACCAGCAAGGTCACATGCAATTCGTGGTATATAATCAATGCTCAGGAAGTATTTGGTGAACAAGTGACTGAGTGAGTAAACGAATTATTCTGCGTTTGCTTTCTCCAGAATCCCAAACTCAGCTTGGTCACTGGTCTACAGCCCTAATATTACCCCTCTAGGCTTGGCATCTGATAACTTGCTTTTCTGGCGCGACCCTCTACAGCCACTAAGGACTCTGGCTCAGACTCACTCGATGATTCTCTCAGCAACCAGAAGCCTCAAGTAGAGCCTTGCCCTGGCGCAAACCCCTTAAGGAACGACTGCTAAGCTTGTCCCACTTGGAATCTTGAGGGAGTCCCACCCCAGTTACCCTCGGAAGGGGAGTTCAGGAATTCTCATCAATGGTGTCTCTACCGCTCTGGGATTATTAGTGCATGTCTGCATGTCCAGACCACAGTGGACAGACAGACTCTAAATCTGTAAATGGCAGAAGGGGGACCGCTCTAGGATGAGCCTAGGGAGGGAGCTTCTGGAAAGGAATTCCGTTTTAGCTTTGGGGTATAAAAACAAGGTTCCATCTGAAAGGCAACAGGAGACTCTAAAAAAATTTTTTTTCAACCTTTTTTCAAACCATTAAAGCTGGAAAGATACATATTAGAGAAGGCATAGTCCTTCGATTTCCTGCTAGAGCTACGTGATAAAACAGCTATGGTCATCGCCCTTCAGTCGCGGCTCACACTGGCTTTTCTGTTTATTCATATTTCAGTGAATCTGAGAGTGCTAAACTGATACTGTTTAAGCAACACGAAAGGAAAAAAAATGCTTAATTCTATCTAAAACATTGATAAAAACCATCACGGTAGAGGATCTCCAATCCCAATTTTGTCCCTCCTCGTGGGGGCGGAAAACTTCAACCTCATGGCCCTTTATCTGCCTCTCGATTTCTCCCTCCCACCCAGGGCTGGCCTGGTTCACAAATACAGGATTCAGATGGCAGACAGGTCCCCAGTATCATCGTGGAATTGAAGTGGCCCAAGTAGGGCATTGAGCCTAAGAGTCTAGTTCCCTGGGATTTTCATAGCACGTCGCAGAGAACGCTAAACCTAGCTGGATGGCATGCGAAAGATCTCACTGGGGTTGGGGGGTTTGTAACTTGCAAAGGGAAGCACGCAGAAAGAAGGGAGGATAGTACAGATAAGGGACAATCAGGGAGACGGTTCAAGGGAATTCAAGAGCTGTGTTAGGGAAGGTCAGCTGACAAAGTATAGAACTGTCGCTGGAACGAGGCTGCCCAGCCTCCCGGAACCTAGAAAGAGCCAGGAAGCTAGTTTGCCCAAAGGGATGCGGAGAAGCTGGAGTGTGTCCGATTATAGGACAGAGTGGCTGAAAACGAGGGGTGCCTCCCTCGTGTCGCTTTCACCATCCACTGGCTGAGTGGAGAGGGCTCCAAGGACCAAGAGCGCCGAGCTACAAGATCGGAGAGGGCTCCAAGGACCAAGAGCGCCGAGCTACAAGATGGAAGGAGCCCGAGGCCCCCCCAGTGAGCACACAAGCCAGGGTGCCGCCCTGGGAGCACCGGCAGCAGCGTGGATGCAGCATGAGAATGCAGGCTTCTCGGTCGCATCAGCTGTCTGTCCCTTAACTGTCCACCCAGACACCATCATCCGACCGTCATCCGACCAGGCCTTATGGTCACCGCGAGTGGACCCGGGACAGCTGTGGGAACGTCGACAGCTGGAATTCTTGGACTTTTTCTCGAGTGCTATGTTATTAGTCTGACTCGCCTGTAACCTGATCTCTCTCCCTTCTCTCACTTCCCTCCGGCTTCCTTCCGCTTTCCTCTGTTTTTCTGTAAGACTGAGCTACAGTCTACTCCGAGTTCCTACTTCCTGATGACTTCTGCTTGCTCCTAGGCCCTCCTAACCCCTTCTACCTGGAACTTTCACGCCTTAGAATCCATTACCATGTGGTTCTCTTTACCTTTCCCATCGCAAGAATCTGGCTGGTCTAGCTTGTTCTCTGGGGAAACCGCTGTCTGTGCCAGGCCACCTTCGAGGCAAACAGTTGGTCAGGTTTCCACCTGCTTTTTAAAGAGCTGTAGTGTCTAGGTCGGGGAGGGGGGTCGTGGGGCATAAAACCTGTCTGCTTAGGGCTGGCCCACCAGCAAGGCCTGTAACACAAAGTAATCTATAAGGGAACAGGCTGCGGGAGGGGCAGAAACTATGATTGTTCGGTACGGAGGGTCGGGCGGGAGCGACTACAGGCACCATCCATGTAACCCCCCGGGGCCTGGAAGGCCCTAGAAGACTCAGCGCCACCACCTGGTCGGGCCTAGTAGTAACTTTGCTACCCTAAGCTCAGATACCATCGTGCCCAAGTCCCATTCACGGCCGTGTGTTCCCAACGCACAAATCTATGGAACCGTCCCCGTTATGAACTTCTACTACTGTCCTGCTGGGCAATGAGCTCTATCCCGATCTGAGGCTCATCCGGAGGGAGCCATGACCCCCGGCCGCCATCTTGTGAGTCCTCCTTCCTAGAAGGCGGACACTGCCCCGTGTTCTCTGGCCACAGGCTGGAATCACGTTCAGTGCCACCTGGGATGCCTGCTGCCACGGCCCGCTGGGCTTCTTTGGACAGCGACACCGGCCTCGAGGAGGCCGAGCCCACTTTTTGTCTGTACGTGCGGACTTTGATCGCACTCGGCCAGCACACGGACGGAAGGGGAGCACCCTTTGCCAAAGTTCCAAATAAATCGGCTAAATAAGCCCGGCCCAAACCAGGAGGTGAACCCGCAAGGAAGAACGAGGTGGCCAACGGGAAAGCAAATGACGGCCGACTTGAAGCGAATGCGTGACACTGTAGCCCAACTTAAATGACCCGAGTAGCATGGAGTCCTGATGATATCTGCAGTTGCGCTGGGAGCACGAGGGATAGAAGCTAGCACCTCCCAAGCAGCTTCCCGCGTGGTGTATCTAATCCTCACAATGGCCCCCAAAGTCTTACCGTCACTCCCTTTGAAGACGAGGACACTGAGGCGCGAAGAGCATTTGGTGGGGTGCCCGTGGTCGTACGGCCACAAAGTGGCCGCGCGGGGAACTTAAATCCTGTTCTATCAGATTTACACGACGAACGCGCCTTGCCCGGTGCCGCGTCCCACAACGCGTTCACGGCACACCAGCTGGCTGTGGTCAAAGCGTGTTTGGGCGGCTGTCTGCCTCACCTCTACGCCCTTCTGGTGACCGGGGAAGGGCATGGCTCATAGAAGCTGGCGACTTTGGACAACTATCTCTTCCCCTCACCCAGATTCAGGCAGGCTGTGGGGATAGCTGCCCAAGTTGCTGTTTGGGGCCGGTCCCGGGGGCCGCCGGGAGCAAGGTCATTGCGCTTCGGTCTTCAATCTCTTCATCGTATTCGCTCACAGTGCTCGACCGCCTCACATCTCTTTCTCGGCCCTTTGCTTTTCAGACACCACCGTATCTTGAACATTTCCCACGTGCCTGTGCCATTCTAGGTGCCGGGATGCCAAAGCTTTACTGGTAGTCCCCGGGACCTTTAAGGTAGGGAAAGGGGGAGAAATAAATCTAAAAGCAAACAGGTCAATGAGTGGCACATGCGGGGGGTGTTATTTTCCCTCCATTTTCTGGAGGAGCAAAGAGAAACAGAACCTTTAGGTAACTGCTGGAGGTCGCACAGCAAGGGAGGGGGCGAAGCCAGAAGTTAACGCCCACCCGGGTAGCCTGTCTCGGGAGGCCGAGCTCTTAAGGTTGTTTTTTTTTTTTAATTTTTTAACGTTTAATCATTATTGAAAGACAGAGCATGAGCAGGGGAGGGACAGAGGGAGAGGGAGACACAGAATCCGAAGCAGGCTCCAGGCTCCGAGCTGTCAGCAAAGAGCCCGACGTGGGGCTCGCACTCACAGACTGCGAAATCATGACCTGAGCCAAAGTCGGACGCTCAACCGACTGAGCCACCCAGGCGCCCCTCTTAAGGGTTGTTTTTACTGCCTCCTGGCCCTCATATCCCCAGCTTCTGATCCCCTGCTTCGACCCTTCACTGTGGCCTCACACTTGACCGTGACTCTGAAAACGGATGTTGTCTCGCTGGTCCCGGCCGGTGGTTCCCTTCTTCTGTTGAGACACATTTGCCTGCTGCAGGCAATTCTCCAACCCAACGCAGCCCATCATACCCTGGGCCACGGGCCGGTGTGCCATTTTCCCTCCGTCCTGGCACCAGGGGCCAAACAAAGCCCAAGCCTTCCCCTTTAGAGCCCTGAACCTCAGCTCCTCCCGGTTTCCACCAATCACAGATACCGCTCGGAATGAAATAAATTAAGGAAAAAACAAAAAGTTACCGCTGGGAAATTTCTACGAGGACAGGTCGGAAGCAAAGAGCTCCACCAGCCTACATAATAGGGCTTGTTTTTCTTCTCCCGATAACAAGTTACCAGAGTGGTACGCCGGCTGCTGAACCACCCCCTTGCAACCAGGAGCATTAACGCAACGCACAGTTTCCAATCTTTCAATAGACTCAAAACAAGTCAACGGCGCAATCCCTTCGCAGCGGCCCTGTTGTAAGCAGACCAGCCTCTAGGGTGGGAAGAAGTCGGTCCTTTAACAAGGGCCGGCTCTTAATTACGCGGCTTCCAGGAATGCTGAGGCTCGGTCGGCTTTCAATGGTGCTCCGGAAGGCTGGTAGCGGGCTCTTTGTCATCTAATCACCTGGTAAGAACATCATCTTTGCTTAGTCTTTCCAGAGCCTCTGAATGGTCAACGTTTGGAGTAAGTATTGCAGAACAGAGAGGGGATTGTTAATTACTCCATGGGCCTTCTCTTCCGTGGGACAATAGATCAGGCCGGACATTTATTGAGCGATGGGGGGGAAGGGGTGGGGGAGGCGGGTGCGGTGGTTTCAGGATGGCCTCTGGGTCACAAGGTCAGGTTTCTAAAAGTTATTGTACAGGCTGCTGTTGGTAGCTGTGCTTATTAGAGAGAATTAGATCCTTTGTGTTGTTTGTAAAAGCGAGAAAGTCTCGGGCCGACTCTGGCTTAAGTGAAACTTTTATTGCTGTCAGTCACACGGCCCCTCCGGGCTGAACCCTCTGTGGGAGTTCTTCTTGAGAGGCCAACTATCTTCCCTCATTCACGGATCTGTCTGTGTAGACCCCAAACACTTCAGAGAGCAGAGAATTCCTTGTCATGGCTACACAGGTGTTTTTCCTGACATGACATGTTTAGACAGCTCTGAAAACTGTAGGTTGCAAGAACTGTTAGCTCTCATCGCCCCTTATTGTAATTCCTTCCTTCCTGCTTGCCGTGCCTGCTCCCCAAGGCGGACAGAAGAACAGATACAGGCTGGAGGAGAGCGAGGATGACACCTCCGTTTGGTTCCCTGCTCTCCGTCCCAGGGCCAAGCATGGAGCTGGGCACGCAGTTGAAGATAAATGTTTGCTGAGTAAAAGCAAACATTTATACGGGGCTTAATATGCACCTACCTAATGCTCTCTCTCTCTCTCTCTCTGCAGATAGATACATAGATAATAAAAACTGTGCGGAATAGTTTCAATTATGAATCCCAGTTTAGAGATGAGGAAACTGAGACCCGTAACCGAAACGGAGACCCGTAACCTCACCACTCATTAACAATACCCCAGGGTCACAGAGCTGGTAAGTGGCACGGCTGAGATTGGAACCCCAGGGAGTTGGGCTCCAGTGTCCCCGCGCGTGCCCTCAGCCAACGATGCTCTATTCCCAAGCACGGTGTTGACACCAAGGAGGGAAACACAGGGGCTTTCCTCGCACGGAGAGCGGTAAGAAGAGAGAAAGATCAGTCCGGCGTTCGTCCAACTCAAGCGTATCTGAAACAAAGGAAACCAGTGTCCTCATTCCCTCGCGTCACTGAGACGAGGAGGGAACCGAACACAGCGAGCAAGCAGAAGCTTGGAGCGAATGCTGCAGGAGCCTGGGGAGGCCGCCTTGGAGACCACGGAAGCCGAGCGAAGGAAAGAGACGAGAAGCGGGCCCTAGACGCACAAAGGATGGGCGCAGGGAGAGAGACTGGCGACAGCAGTGGCAGCCTCTGCTCTCGGAAGGGAAGACCGTCTTGAGCAGCAAGGTGGGCACAGAGAGAGCATCACAGCAAGGCCGAGGGGGCCGTCCCGCGACCAGCTTTCCAGAGCCCCTCCCGTCGGAGAGAGGGAAACCACCAGTCCCCCCGAGCCGTCCCCTAACCCATCTGGCGACAAACGAGAAGGGGGGCTTTTGCAAAACCTCAGAGCCAGCCCCGTGTCCCCGGGCCCTTGAACGACTATAGCGCTCACTGCCATGTCACCAAATTTACAGAACCCCACTGCTGGGGAATGGGAGAAAACAACAAATGCAGGCAAACAGACGACACTGGCGGTCTGCGGCGGCGGCGCCGAGAGCTACTCAAACTGCCCAAATTACTCGCTCAGGTGATATTCCGTATCACACTAACAGTGTTCATTGGCTTCCCAAGTGTCCCGTAGGGTGTGCACTCCACCCTGTGTTAAAATATCCCTTTCCTTGAAATCCAGTTAGACGCATCTCCTTTTCGATGTACCGTAGAGTCAAGAATGCGCATTTCTTTCCCATCCTGGCACCTGTAACCATGGCAACGTACACTGAAACCTCTCAAGCAGAACAGAACTGACAATCACGCGAACAGCACAAATACCTGCGCTGAGAAAAGAGAGGGGCGGCCCGAGGAGGTAGCTGTTGAAATTAAAAGCTAATGACAAGAAAACAGCTGGAAACAAGCAGGAACTCTCACGGCTGCCTCCTTCTAGCGCACGAATGGTATGGAGAGCCCGATTTGATTTACGTTTTATTAGCGGCGCTGGCATCGGTGAATACTTCATTAGGCATCGTCTCAACAAACAAATGGAGTGGAAACTTCAGAAAAATAAGTTGCGCGCAGGAAAATTCAAGGGCTGCGTCTGTTTGCCAAGGATGTGCGCGATGCGTGCTTTCGGCTCAGCCGCGTAGGGCGAGGCAGACAAGCGAACCCCTCTCACAGAAGCCTTTGGAAGTGTTAACACGTGTCTGTAAAACGGCAAAGAATTATCTGCTATTGAGGAAAGACCCCCATTAGCCAATTAGAGTAATTACATGGATTACGATTTCTTGTTTTTGGTAATTTCTTTTTGTTGTTGTTGTTGTTGTTGTTTAATCCCTAAATCTTTCTTGCCCAGGAAAGGAAGGGATAAACAGCCGATACAGGCAGAGAATTCAATGTGGGGGGGGGGGGCAAACTGCGGCATTCTCACGTTCAGATGCCAAAATGTAATTGAAATTTTATGCTTACCTCAACATAACGACATGCGATGATTTCTGTGCAAGAGAAGGCATAAAGGGTCACATTTCCCCAAGACTTCAATTACAGTCGCTTCTATCTTCCCTAAAACAGCATTTGGTCTCAGAAAATTGCCTTTAATGGTGCAGGTGTTTGCTGAGAGTATCCATCACATTTAGTCCCAAGCGCTCCATATTAATTCACCAGTTTCATGAGCAGAAGCCTTTTCTTCCAGGTGACAATGTAAAGTAAATATAATTTCAAACAGATGTGCTGTTTTTCTCTGAATCAGAGGAAAACGAAGCTGGCACTGGCGGGAGGCGGGGGAGATGAGACTCCAGCCATGAAACGCCCACCGCGAGGGTCCCTGGAGTATACTCTGAACTGGGCCCAGGCACCCGCCCTCCTTGGCATCACAAGGAAGGCTGCCCAGTGCGGACGACGGGCATCATCACTACGAAGGCGATGCCACTGGAAACACCTCAGTCAGGTTCGGCTTACACTATTTCGGCTGGTAATCTTTCCCCAGCCCCTCCAAAAATCACAATGAACCGCGGACCGTATTTGTACATGTCTCTGTGTGTGCACACCCATAATGCCACATCCAGAGGTCACCCCTCCGGCGGCCTCGCTTACCCATGATATCACCAAGAAGTAGGGAGTCGGAAAATAAAGGCCTGCCTGCTGACCATTATTTCGAGTATAATTTTAACAAGCAGTGTTCAATTCAACGAACAGCCGTGTTGGACTCTTGAACCCCACTTACCAGGGCAGGGAAGGGTCCGGACCTGTTTTCCCACAGCTGCCGGTCTCTGTTTCCAGAGCAAGGGAGGACCTTTACGTAAGCTTTGGCCTGCAAGGTTTTGTCGGCTAATTGGCAGGCGCTCCGTTCCATCAAGGTTAGCTCTTTGGAAAGAATCTGTATTCGCCGTCTGAAAAAAGAATTCCTGTGCCGGTTTTTAGGGGAAGATACTGAGCCTGTGCTTACGGGAGGCATGGGGCCTGGCACGTCTAGGTTAGGAATGATGCTTCTGCCGATCACTTTCTGTCCGATAACAAACGTTCCCTGAACACCAAACTGCTCATGTTGCTTCCCAGTTAAAACCCCTCTTAGGCTCCCAGGGCCCCCAGGACAGAGGCCAAACTCCTTGGCATGGATTATAAGCTGAGCCTTTCCAACATTTCCGGTCTCTCCTCCTTGCCCCTGCCCTGCACCCTCACTCTCCGAGCTGCAGCCACATGGAACTTTTGGGGCCATGGCTATCCTCTCTGGCCGCTGGCATCCTCTGAAACATCTTGGTGCCCAGGCTGTACCTCGCACCAAGATATTTTGATTGAATTGACCCCATTCGGGATCCGGACGTTGACGTTTCCTCTAAACTTCCTCGAGCGACTCCAACGTTTCGCCCAGGTTGAGAACCACGGAGTTTAGGTGACCTCTGAGCTCCTTCGTGTAAAACAGATCCCTTCCCCGGGGCGGTGGCGGGGGAGGGGAGGGTGTTAATGCGGAGAAATTAAAGTATAACTTTAGAAGATAGCTGGAATTTCGGTAGGTAGAAATGAGGACTAAGAGGCATAGAAAGTCGGGCCTCAGGGCCCAGCTGGGCAGGTAGTGACATAGGGATGCAGATAAGCATATGATTCAGAGTCCCTCTTTGTACCCACCTCTATTTACGTTTTGTCCAACAAGGGTCACAACTGCTCCCGATATGCACAAGGACAGATACTTCAAAAGGCAATGAATGATATTCCTCTAGAAAGCCAGGAAGAGTCAACGGCAAGGCAAGGGAACCAATGACAAATAAATCTTCATCTTCAAATGGATACAGTAATCTCTATGTTCATCAGAGAGTATGTCTGGAAGGAAAGTGAGGTTTTTATTAAGGTCTATATCCATTGTTGCTATAGAGAAATAGAAGTTTACTCATGACTAAGCCCGGGTGGCTCAGTCGGTTAAGCGTCGGACTTCAGCTCAGGTCACGATCTCCCGGTTCGTGGGTTCAAGCCCCGGGTCAAGCTCTGTGCTGACAGCTCGGAGCCTGGAGCCTGCTTTGGATTCTGTGTCTCCCTTCTCTCTGCCCCTCCCCCACTCATACGCTGTCTCTCTCTCTCTCAAAAATAAACATTAAAAAAGATTAAAAAAAAAAAAAGACTCCGTTAAAATCATTTGGGTGATAGTATAACAAAAGCTGTGAGATTTGGTGAGGTGACACCTGAAATGGCCGAATAGGTATTTAAAAGTAAAACGGCCAAGGAACCAATGCCTTTATTCAGCAAAGTAAAGTCTAGGGAAGGTTCCAAATGGATTTTCATATGGTAAAGAAGACTTCCAGGATCCTGAAGGCCCAGCTATTATTGTCAAGCTAAGGTGGTTTTTCCCTCTAGCAAGGCATTATCATTAAGACAGTGGGAGTTCCTGGAGAAATGTCATACTCTGCCCCCACAAGTATTTCTCAATGGGCTGCTGGTTATAAGGAAATTTAATTTTATCTACATTTCATTTTGCCTTTGTCCTCCACATCATTATTCATGGTGTGTGTTTGTGTGTGTGTGTGTGTGTGTGTGTGTGTGTGTGCGCGCACGCGCGTGCGCGCAGACCCCTCGAGTTGTTTCGAGAACGTAACTCATTCTACGAAGCAAAAGCAACAGAGGAAGTTAAAGGGACAGAAGAAGCCAGACTGAATCCCGAGGCCGTTTTAAGCATTCCATCGCAACACGCTGCTTGTTGGCTAGAAGCGGCTTTGGGAAAAAACGGACACGCAAACAAACAAAAATGGACTCAGTTTCACACCGTGTATTCACAGGACACAGCCGGGGAATAAACTGATTTGACACTAGTATCTTTTGAGAGATGCTGTAGGCAAATCACGGCTACCCTACCTCACTGGGTGAGCCTGGCTGGGTAACACTGTGGCAAAGTGGTCTTCACGGGCTGAATCGAGAAAGTAGAATAGGGTATTCTCCTGCAGGGCCCTCAACCCTCGCCCCACTTTTGTTTCTTGTTTGGTCCGGGGAGAAGCCAACTAAGGGGCAACTCACCTTGACCCTGGCCGCCAGAAGGAGGCACACAAAAATGCCATCAAATAGACTCTAATGTGTAAGACCCTTGGCCTCAGATCTCCCGGGAATCCATACATCAAGGAACGCTGGGAACAGAGAGATAAATGTCACTGGGACGCGATCTTCTGTGGCTAGCAGAGTGAAGTGACTAATCTGACTTGTGCTTGACTTCGTGGCAGAGAAATGTCACCGACGCAGGATGAGATTGTACGGTGTCGCGGAGTGCTTTGGGTTGCCATACAGAAGGTGTTCTAAAAATGCAGGGTAGTTTTGTAATGAGTATTCAGATGCTTCTGAGAATACCACAGGGTCAACAAGTTCAAAGAAATTTCGAACGGTAATGGCAAAATGCTTGATCTTTCCTTTTTCTACATTTTCAGCGTCTTTGCTAGGGGAAAAAAAAGTATAACTGAATAAACCCTAGAATTAAGATCTCTTTTGAGTGACAATCTCTTTAGTTCTACACAGTTAAGAGAACCCCTATGGGGTTAATAGGAGACTTTGCCTCCTCAGCAGTTACATATTCCATTTAAAACTCTGGGTAACAAATCATTACCAGGTCTTCTGGGACATCATTCTTGCCGCCTTTGGAAACTCTTTCTGGAAGCAGAGCATTACCCTGATACCGTGCAGGAAGTGAGTGGGGTGCTCCCAGACCCTGCGGGGCACCCGGGGTGACTGTCATGCGCGGGAGCTCACAATGTCATGCCAAGAAATGAGCCTACTGCACCTGCTGTCACTCCAGGTACTAACAGCTTCAACCAGGGGGGCCAATCTTAAAGCTGGGACAAGAACCCCATATCATTTTTATTTGTATGTTTCCCTTTTAAAAAATATTTCTTTTCGAGAAAGACAGAAAGCGTGAGCAGGGGGTGGGGGGAGGGGCACAGAGAGGGGAACAGAGGATCCATCCCAAGCAGGTTCCACAGTGACAGCAGCGAGCCCGACCCGGGGCTCGAACTCACAAACCGCAAGATCGGCCCGACCTGAGCCGAAGTCGGACGCTCAACCGACTGAGCCACCCAGGCGCCCCTATTTGTATGTTTTCTTAAGCAGGGACCCAGAACGATAAGTCTGGGCTGACATTTGCTGAACACTGACTAACCCATGACAAACTGTGTCCAGGCGTCAGCCCATTCAAGTCTCACAATATCCTTGGGAATGAGGGACCACTCTTACGCCCATTCTACAGATTCAGAAACTCATGGACGCAGTCACTTGCTCAGGGCCACACAACTACCAAAAATCCAGCCAGAATTCTAACTTGAACGTCTGCGACTGTAAAGCCCATTGGCACCCTGCTTCTAGAATACGGTAAAGAAGAAAGCCCGGAGTCGGAGTATGCTCTGAGGTACCCTGTATTTTAAACTTTGACTAACAGAGTGCTTTGCAGAACCTGGAGTCTCATCAGGACCAAAAAAACCTCTCCAAACGCGGCAAACATCATCAAATTTTGGGTGGGTGATGTTGCATCGCTAAGCAGGCTGGTGGCATGGACTCCATCACTTTGCAACTTGCATTTTCTCCTGTGCGATCCTGGCGCCCGGCCCGTGCCTGACACACAGTGCGTATTTATAACAAGGGGCATGGAACCGAATCTGCGTTTGCTGAATGAATGCACCTCACTAAACCGGTAGGATGTTACAGCCCGTCCCCGAAACCAAACCAAAGGAGACTTTTGGTAGAATACAAACGACTCTGACACACACCAGATTGCCTTGAATCAGGGCTTGTGGAGGGAGAAGCAGGGAGATTTTTTTCCGGAACTTTGTAGCGCAGCAGTACGGAGTCATCGATGAGTCCCAGCAATGAAAACCACAAACCCTAGCTCAGATCAGATGGGGACTGTGCTTCGTCTCATGCTTGTTGAGGGTTTTGAGGGCTACAGTGTCAAGTGAAATGTCAAGGGGTAGGTGAATTGCTTCCCCACCCCCACCCCCACCAATTGTCTCCCTTTTCTCGCCTTTACCTCCAAAAGCCCACTCTGCAATAGAATCCTACATCCTATCTTTCCTGTTTCAAAGGCTAAGGTCTGGTGTGGGAGCTCATCTGAGAGAGAGGAGAGTTGCATATCATTTATGGGCACATACTATCGCAGCCCATAGAGTCTCGGTCAAACACATTTTACCAGCCCAGTAAGAGTAGCATGCTATTCTTAAGGAGACGAGTCTATGATTTAGAAGAAAACAACAACAGCAACAGTTCAAACAGACGGCTAGTTTTCCCATTAGAAGATTTTTCAACTATATCCAGATTGGAAAAAAAAAAAAAAAAAGGAAAGAAAATTAACTGGGATCACAGGGCTCCCTCCATCGTGGGTGCCAATGCTCTATTGACAAGTTATAATGAGGGCTTCTCTGTCCCACAGCAAGGAACAGGCTCATTAAAACTCGAGGAACAGGAGAGCTAGCTTTCAACTCCCTTGTTTTTTAAACTTCACGGGTTTTTAGAAATACTAAATGAATTGCCTGACAAAACGATGTTATTGATTTCAAAGTGTGTCTGCATTCTCGTGCTGGCATTTGCATTTGAATCTGAGCTACTTAATGTCAGTTGCGGGACGGAAGAATGGAAATGCGAGTTCTGCGGGCTCGGGAAGACTGATGTGTTGACTTTTCCACTTAGTCACTGTGGAAATAAGCCTCACGCCGAACCTTGGCTTCTTCTTGATCAAAACACATCAATTAACGTGGTTTGAACGTTGCTCTCTTCTGCATGAGAAGAAAGGAGGATCCCAGATTTCAAACCGTTACATAAGATGGCTATTCTACAGTGTAATGCTATTAAGATGCCAGGCCGCAGCTCCAAAGGGGTCTGTTAATGTCCGCTCTCAGTGATCCGAGCCTGAGCACGTAGTGTGCTGAAACAGTAAATAACCCCCCGATCGCTTAGATTTGGTGTGAGAACGCCCTCTGTGACTTGTGTGTATGGGTGGCAGGTGTGGCCTCCTCATTGCTTTTTCTTACGCTAACGTGAGCATGGATTTCTGAGCCTCGAGCACAGAATTGGTGGCGGCGAGAGGGAGAAGTCAAAGGCAACGCTGAAGTTCAGAGTCATTGTCGGGAAGAGAAGTAGCTTCAAGGGAGGACCGCGTTGCGGAGGATCGACTCAGTAAACACATCCAGTGTTGAGGGCTGGGGTCCTGTACCTTCTACAGAGGGCACAGAATGGCATCCCAGGCAATGGCCACAGTTGGGGGTAGCTGGGAACTGAAGGATGACAGCAAACGAATCACAGGGCGGTGCTCTCTCACCGAGACAGGAGGAGAACCAGGCTTCTTCTAAGTCCCAGATTTGTAAGGAAGGAAACGTTTTGAAGCAGGAGAGGGCAGCCGGCGTTCAGAGAAGCTGGCGAGAAGTTTCATGGCGCAAACGACCACCGCAGGGCCAGGAGACTGCGTCTGGGGAGGTGGTCGCAACTCTAAAAGTATGAGGGGAGTGCAAGGCTCAGGAATCAGGTTGCCGGCGGGCTGGGGCACAGGGGCAGAGAGACGCAGTATCGACAGAAGGGGCTGAAAGAGAATGAGAAAAAGAAACCCCAATTAACCCGCAACTGGGGAGTAGCATCAAGTGAGAATGTGACGGCTTGTCTGTTTCAAGAGACAGGCGCCGTGTGCCTTTTAAATAAAATGTATTTCGTAGGAGAGACTGGAGAGAGCTGACAAAAGAGGCAACGGGAGAAGCGCGACCTTGAAAGCGGTGAGACAAGCGCGTTCGGAACACCGCAGGTGGGTGGCGCCGGGTGGCTCGGTCCGTTAAGCGGCCGACTCTGGATCTCAGCTCGGGTCGTGATCTCAGCGTTCTGGGAGTTCGAGCCCTGCGTCGGGCTCTGCGCTGATAGCGCGGGGCCTGCTTGGGATTCTGTGTCTCTCTGTGTGTCTCAAAACTAAATAAACATTAAAAGAAAAGGAGCACCGGAGCGGGGGGGAGCCTGGGAGAGAAGAAGCACGCTCTCCTCTGAGACCTGGTGGGGAAGTGAGGAGGCAACAAGTGCGTGGAAAGACGTGTTGAGGAGATGGAAGACATGTGTCCTACACGGTAGGAAGTGAGGAGTAGGACCGCTCTTGGGAAGCGAGCAGGGGAGTTTGGAACGACTCGCGGCCAGGCTGTTCTGGGAAATCCAAATGAACCAAATACAACGATTTTTGAGCAGCGATGGGCGTCCTGGTGGAGCAAAGTGATCGCGTTGTTTTTGACCGAGTCTGCCCAAGTCAGGCAATGTTTTTAGGCTAAGAAGAGAATCAAGTCCGGGATCAGGGAGAAATGCTCTAGAAAGGCAAGTTGGTGGGCATGATCCAGCCGAAGAGGAGGTACATGGAATATTCCCGAAGTGTCTTTCCCTTTAGGATCCACAAGATGCTGCCAGATGAAGTGCTTATGAATATGCATATGACTGGGGGACACCAAAATGGCCACTGTATACGTTTGTATAGGTTGCTCACTGCACAAACGCTCCAGGCCAAGGTGGTTGCAGAGAGGCTGAAATCCAGCCCATGCCCTACTTACCAAGCTATGTGCTCTGATGAGGGGCTTTAATGACCTGCTGGCAGGAGCACATGTGGGTTAGGGACGGCCGTCCTGATCATGATACAGTCATTTTATTTTATGTTTATTTTTGAGAGAGATAGAGCATGAGCAGGGGAGGGGCAGAGAGAGAGGGGGACAGAGGATCTGAAGCGGGCTCTGGGCTGACAGCAGTGAGCCCGACGCGGCGCTTGAACTCACAAACCGTGAGATGGTGACCTGAGCCAAAGTCGGATGCTCAACCAATTGAGCCACCCAGGCACCCCTACTTTTTTTTAATATTTATTTATTTATTTATTTAATTTTTGAGAGTGGGGAGGGGCAGAGAGAGAGAGAGAGAGAGAGAGAATCCCAAGCAGGCTCCGCGCTGTCAGCACAGAGCCCTACGCAAGGCTCAAACCCATGAATCGTGAGATCCTGACTTGAGCCAAAGTCAGACACTTAACTGACTGAGCCACCCAGGCGCCCCATACCTTATTGTTCTCATTTTTTTAAATTTATTTATTTTTGAGAGTGAAAGAGAGAAAAAGAGAGAGAGAGAGAGAGAGAGAGGAAGGGAGGGGGAAGGGCAGCCAGAGATGGAGACAGAACCTGAAGCAGCCTCCAGGGTCTGAGCTGTCAGCACAGAGCCCGACGCGGGGCTCGAACCCACGAACTGTGAGATCATGACCTGAGCAGGAGTCGGAGGCTCAACCGACTGAGCCACCCAGGCGCCCCACCCCCTATACTTTAAACATATGCAATCTTTATATGTCAACGATATGTTAATAAAGCTGTCTCAAGAATGCAAAGAAAGATATGGGTATGAAGAAAAGAATGTGTGGGGGGGGTGACTTTTGTGGGCTGATAACGAAAGTCAAGCCATGATCCAGCAATCCCACTTCAGGGTACAGATCCAAACGAAAGGAAATCAATATCTTGAAGAGATAACCACACTCCCATGCTCATCGCAGTATTTTTCACAATAGCCAAGACATGGAAACAATCTAAGGGGACGTAGATGAATGGATAGAGAAAATGTGATATATATTCCAGGTATATTGCAAATATATATATATATTCCATATACGTACGTTACGGAGTACTATTCAGCCCTTGAAAAGATGGAAACCCTACCGTTTGTGACAACGTGGATGTATCTTAAGGACATGATGCTAAATAAAATACGCCAGATACAGAAAGACTAATGGTGCATGGTATGTGAAATCTAAAAATGTCAAACGCATAGAAGCACGGGGTAGAATAGTGATTGCCAGAGGCTGCGGGAGTGGGGAAAATGGGGGTATGGTATCAGAGTACAACATTTCAGCTATGTAGGATAAATGGGCTCTGGGGACCCAATGTACATTGGATGGCGATTATATTCAATAACGCTGTATTGTATACTTGAAATTCGCTAAAAGAGTAGCTCTTAAGTGTCTTCACCACACAAAAAAAGTAACTATGTGAGGAAATGGATATGTTAATTCAGTTGATCGCGGTAATCGTTTGACAGTGTAGACCTATTTAAATATATACAACTTTATTTGTCTATTATAGATCAATAAAGCTGGGGGAAATTTTGTCATTGTTTCAGTGGGTTTTTAATTTTTTTTTTATTTTATTTTAGAGAGACAGGATGAGTTGGGGGGAGAGGGGCAGAGGGAGAGAGAGAGAACATCTTAAACGGGCCCCACAGTCAACACGGAGCCCCGTGTGGGGCTTGATCCCAAGACCCTGGATCACGACCTGAGCCGATATCAAGAGTCGATATCAAGAGTCAACCGACTGAGCCACCCAGGTGACCCAAAGCGGGGGAGTTTTTTTTAAATAAAGTATCTGGAATTGCGCAAAAAAGGCACTCGGGGTGATGAAAGGTATTGTCAGTGGGAGTGTGTGAATGGAATTGGAGGGGGGAAGATTAAAAGGTTAACAGGCACAGGGACGCCTGGGTGGCTCAACCAGTGAAGTGTCTGACTCTTGATTTCAGCTCAGATCATGATCCGGGGTCTTGAGATCAAGCCCCGTGTCCTCAGGACAGCGCCTGCTTGGGATTCTGCCTCTCCCTCTCTCTCTGCCCCTCCCCTGCTTGCGTGCTCTCTCTCTCCCTCAAAAAGAAATAAGTAAATTAAAAAAATAAATAAAAGGTTAAGGTGCACGGATACAAGTGTCCTGAAAGAAATTATGCTATGAATTGCTACGATATCCTCAAAAAGTTTTTTGAGTTCAAAAGAGGAAAAGACCACATTTGGTCGGGATCTCAAGAGAGAGATGAGGTTGGAGAGAAACTCTGAAGGATTAATACAATTTTCCCACGAGAGAGTGAAAGCATTCCAGTTAGAACAAATAGCAGAGGCGAAGTCCCAGAGGTGGGAAAAGGCGCGGGCACAAGCGTTCGGGGCAAGGCAATGGCTGGGTTTGGAAGAAAGGCTGCGTGTAGTGCACAACGGGAGGTGAGTCAGGGGAGGGAAGGCAGCCTCATCCTTGACCGCCAAGTGATGGCTCCCCCCGGACACCGTTCGAGGCATCGCCATTGTCTGGTGTCAATTTCAGGCAACTTTTGCATCGGAAGGAAACGTGTTTGCATCACTAGGCCCCACAGATGTTTCAAGTTTTGTCCCACTTGGTATAAACCTCTAGCGATACTGAGGTTAAAATTGAGAGATGCTATAAAGGAATGGTTCGGAGCAGACTCCGGGGCCCAGACTGCCCCGGGTTTGAACTGCAACTTCACCACTTACTGGCTGGCGACGTTGAACCCACTGCCTACCGTTACTGGTTGAATTGTGTGCCCCCAAAATTCATATGCTGAAACCCTAACCCTCGGTACCTCGGAGTGTGACCTTAGCTGGAGAGAAGGTCTTTATAGAGATAATCAAGTTAAAGTAACAGCGGGCCCTGGGGCGCCTGGGCGCCTCAGCCAGTTACGCGTCTGACTTCGGCTGAGGTCATGATCTCCCAGCTCGTGAGTTCGAGCCCCATGTCAGGCTCTGTGCTGACAGCTCGGAGCCCGGAACCTGCTTCGGATTCTGTGTCTCCCTCTCTCTCCGTCCCACCCCTGCTTGCTCTCTCTGTCTCTTGAAACTGAGTCAACATTAAATTTTTTTTTAATTAAAAAAACAATAAATAACAGCGGGCCCTAATCCAATATAACCAGTGTGTTGATAAAAAAAAAGGGGACGTTTGGACACAGAAAGAGGAGGATGCGCAGAGAGATGCAGGGAGAAGGCCAGGAGGGAAGCCTGGAACAGATTCTCCCTCCCGGCTGCAGAAGGAGCCGGCCCTGCCCACGTCGTGATCTCCGGCTTCTAGAGCGCAGAACCGAGACCCCCGGTTTCTGTTGTTGGAGCCCCCCCCCCACCCCAGTCTGCAGAGCTCTGTTACGGCAGCCCCCAGCCTCTCACACACGTCACCTCTCAGGCTTCAGCTTCCCCGGTTGGGAAATGACTCATAACTGCCTTACGGCACAGTGGGGAGGAGTAAAAGGCTTAAACACATCAATTGCTCAGAGGGGTGCTCAAAATAGAAGGAAGTGTGCGCCGTTCGTGTTCCAGACGTCATTTGTTTTCCATCAAAGCATTTACTGTCCAGGTCCAGGTAGCTTCCGCGTGGACATCTCTACGAAGGGGGCGTAGGTACTTGCCCTTTACTTTGGACAAGCTGCTCTTAGCCTGTAATCACTGTCCCACTTGAAAGGTTACTTCCCACGTAAGTTTTTCTACGCTGCCTTCTGATCAAAGTGCCTCTCAGTGCAACCCTCCGTCTTCCGTGAGACGTCTTTTCTTTCACTCATGGGGCCTGAACTCCCGTGACCCCCAATCACATAGATTTCCCATAAATTTCTTTATCCCGGTATCTCTTTTAAGGGCGCGCTCTCGAGAACATACCTGCTTCCCATTAGATCTGGGGTCACAAATCGAAAGAAACACATTTGTAACCGAAGCAAGTACTCGTGGCTGTAAGTAACAAACCCACGATTCGGATTTTTTTTCCTTACACGTTTTTGTTTTTTTCTTCTTTCGCCTTGTTGGGACAATCAGGGTGTTGAAATTCAACCACATTTCCGGTGTTAGTTTTTCTTAAGTTTATTCATTTATTTTGAGAGAGAGAGACAGACAGAGAGAGGAAACAGAGAATCCCAAGCAGGCTCCACACGCTCAGTGCAGAGCCTGATGCGGAGCTCGAACCCACGAACTGTGAGATCATGACCCGAGCCGACGGCAGACGTCGCGTGCTTGACCGACTGAGCCACCCAGGTGCCCCTCTGGTGTTAATTTTTAGCTGTTACTGAGTACTTTGGTTCCTATCTTTGCCACTGAGTAGCATATGACCTGAGATGAGTTCCTTTCTCTCCCAGGGCCTCAGTTTCTCCATTTTCCAAATTAGAGTAAAGCCACATGATCTCAAAGCTTCATCGAGCTCTGAAAGGCTAAGATACTCTTAAGCTCTGCGATAATACAGGGTAAGACTCTATAAGGCCATAAAGGCCAGCTAACTCTGGTTTTTCCCAGTGGCATTTTGCCTTCCTATCTGAAGTCTCTATTGCTTGTGTTTTAAATTCTGCCGTAGCTCCATGAGGCTTTACTGACAGCATCAGAATTAGAGAGCGAAATATCTTATACCAGGTCCCAATGATTACATAATGAATACAAATATATTACCAGAAAGTTCTTTCACTAGGTAGGAAACGTTCACATTCAGTGAAAGGCTTCAGCGAGGCACTGATGTGAGGACCAAAGACAAATTACAAATAATTGATTGAGGTTTTCATGTGCGTGATGAACAACCCCATTTTCAATTATATGTGAAATGTAATCATCCTCCTTTTTTTTTGCCGTAGACAAAAGTTATCTTATGGATGTTATATGTAAATGCGGGTACTTGAAGATGTTCATCTGTAATGAGACAGAATTTGACTGACAGGAAAGAGAACAAAGGGGAAGAAGAGATCTGAGGGTCGGAAAGATGGCTCTGGGATAGAAGCTCGAAAGCTCCTTCGTCTGCCCTGTTGCCTCCCACACTCACCCCAAGGGGACCGAGCAGATATGGTGGCACACGTGTCACAAGTACAAGGAGTACAACGAGAAGCATTTTTTAAGGTATCTGATGAGGAAGGAGTGTGCGGAAGGATTAAATTCAGCCTAGAATGTCAGGAGAAGAAAAGGTGACTGAATCTGCCCTAGGCTGGGCATATGCCAGAGAGTCTGGGATCTAGGAGAGAAACTGGCTGGCGTGAGCGGGTGTGTGTGGTGGGCTAAGTAGGGGTGGGGGGGGGGGTTTGTAGGACAGGCGGATGACTATGGAGAAAGTCATTACAAAAGTCCTGGCTTGGGGCGCCTGGGTGGCTCAGTCAGTTAAGCGGCCTCCCTCGACTCAGGTCACGATCTCACATCCATCGGTTCGAGCCCCGCGTCGGGCTCTGCGCTGACAGCTCGGAGCCCGGAGCCTGCTTCGGATTCTGTGTCTCCTTCTCTCTCCGCCCCTCTCCTGCTCGTGCTCTGTCTCTCTCTCTCTCTCTCTCTCAAAAATAAATGTTAAAAAAAAAAAAAAGACCTGGCTTTTTCTTTCTACGAGTGGCTGAGAGAAGACAGACACTGAAAAGCCAGCCACAGCACATGGGACTCCGTTATCGCAAGAGTGGTGAGTTACACATGCGTCCAGTCTCTGCCGGCTTTGGAACTGAGAACTGTCGCCCTGCCCGGAGGTGCGGCTGTTCAGTAAGCGGCTGGAGGGGTCTGAGGGGTCCAGACCACCAGCAGGGAGGGGCAATCAGGGAAACAGAAGGGCGAAAGGGCCTGCAGGTATTTTGTTTGGCTAAAGAGGAAATCCCTTGCATCTCAAGATTCCCAACCTTGAGGACCAGGGACCTTGGGGAAAAAACTCACGGTGCATTCTATGCGGACGGGATACATACTATTTCTCACGTCCATATATCACCATTTCCCACTACTTTTTGCTTTTCGGCTGTTTATCTCCTTGTATTTCATGACGCAAAACTCCATCTTTACATAAACACGCTCATGAGTCATAGTTGTATAGTTAAGTGTTTTGTGCCTCATCGCTCGCCAGATCACGCGGAGTCACCTAATATTTTTAAAAAGGGACCTTCATCCTGGAAGTGTTCAGAACCTCTCCTCTTATGTCTTGGATGATCGCAATGGACTAAGCCTAACAGAACACGTCCCGACAAAGGATTGCCTTAGTGCGTTGGCTATCGTGTCCTTGACGCCTTCGGAAAAGCTCAGGGATCCTGGCGGGAAGAATTTCTTAAAGAACCTGTTGTTTCTGTTTCCGGGGTGATGGATGTGGTGAGCTTTAGGAACCAGGCAGAGAAGGCCAGAGGGAACCAGAGTTGGAAGCTCTCTGCCTTGCCACGGGGAGCAGCAGTCTAGAAAAGGAGAGAAGGGCTGGTATCAGAAGGAAGTGTCCCTTCTTCAGGGAGCATTAAGTGTGCCAGAGAGTTAGGACCCATCGGCTCCTACCATTTGGCATTCGTGGGGCTGACCGCCAGTCTGCTCAGGCTGCTACAGGAAAATACCAGCCTAGTAGGGTTCTGGTGAGAGCCTGCTTCCTGGTTCACAGATGGGTGTCTTCCTGCTGGGTCCTTACACAGTGGAAGGGAAGAGAGAGCTCTCCGGGGTCTCTTTTGTAAGGGGCATTAATCCTATTCACGAGGGCTCCACCTTTATGACCTAATTACCTCCCAAAGGTCCTACCTCCTAATACCATCCCACTGGGGATTCGATCTCAACACGTGAAGTTTGGAGGGACGCAAACGTTCACTTGTTAACAGTGACTGCGTCACAGAATGCCCGTCTCTCCCTCCTTTGAAAATTGTGCGAAGTTGCCATGCTTTCCGGAGAAAAGGCATTTCGCACAGACTTGTAAACATGCCCCCCGCCAACACACACACACACACACACACACACACGTACGGTACGTGGGGTCTCAGACATGAGTGGGGTCACTTGAAATCTTTGATATAAATGCTCTCCTTTCTTTCGTCCCCCTTGCCTCTTGATCAGATGAAGGAGGGTTTTGTTGCAAGTTCCTGACCGGATGGTGGTATAGCAAATGGGCACAGCTGTAGCTGAATTTCAAAGTCTCCATCGAAGTGTGGTTGCGGGTGAGAACGTGGACACTGGGGAAGATGCTGTCCAGTTTCCTAATGGGGAAAGAGTCCAGCTACTTACTAATAATGAAACATGGATTTGTTACTGCCTCACATCAAAGGACGGGCATGTTATCAGGGTAACGAGAGGGAACCATGATTTTATTTTTGCCAAGATGGATTTTCAAGAGTAAAAGGAAAGCCAGACTCGGTACTATAACTCCCGTCGAGGTGCAGAAAAGAGAGACTTCAAGAATCCAAGAATGACTTGGCTGGATAGGCAACGAAATAGCTGGAAGGGAAATGTTCATTTACAAGAAATACGGATAGAAGCGGGGCGGGGGGGGGGGGGCGGAAGAAACCCACCCCGCCTCCCAACCCAGAGCCGATCACACATTGTAAGAAATCTACAGACAAGAAAAAGAAAACTGTGCTGCAAGAAATGCTTTTGGATACCGAAATCCTTCTGGAAGGTGTGAGACAGATCTTAACTCCATAACCTGCCCTCGTTTTCCAACTGGTCACTTTTTGCCATTTTCACCACTCTCTCCACAGTTATTAAATATTATTACTGTATTTGCCACCGATGCCTGGCTTTTAAGGATTTCATTTTAAAAGCTGAACTACGCAAGTGTTTATTTTATTTTTGGAATATGGCATATTTGAATGGTGCTCTTTTGCGGCTGCTGTAGCCACCTCATGCCCTACTTCCATTATGAGTCATTATTATAAGATGTGTAACTCGGCTATAGAAAATTGCTCTATAAAGGTACCTGAACATCAAGTTCTCATACAAGCAAGGAAATTTTAAGATGCTGAAATGTTAAAGAAAAAAAAAAAAGGATAGTAAATAGTCTTTAATAGCTTAGTTGTTGAGGTTTTGCTGTTGGGTGTTTTTCTTATTCCTCGTTCCTGTTTGCTTTTTGGAAATAAAAGACAACCTATTAGGCCTCCATCGAGAGCAGACTTCTTTCGAACGTCTTTGCCCTTGTAAATCAGGCTATAAAGAGGTGAGAATCAGCTCCAGATTTGTTGCACCTTTCTTCCCTAGAGTCGTGAATATTGCTATTTTCATTGGCTTTAGAAAAAAAAAAATACAGCGCTGTTTGCGGTCATTAAAATGGTCATTGTTTAAGGAAGGTCTCATTAATGGTCGCTTTTAAAAATTCTGCCCTCGGGGCACGAAGTGGCCAAAAGATCAGGAGCTCCGGAGTGAAAGGACACAAAATTCAACTCGGTTTTCTCAGGCCCAAAAGTAGAGTGTCTACGGATTGTAAGGCTCGCACGAAATAAGGCACACGTTATCACTGAACACAGCGGTCAGGGGCCAAAGAGATTGGCAGAATGCGCAAATCCATGTAAGGCAACGCCCTCAGGAATCTCATTCCATGAACTTCAGTCAATGGTTGGGGAGCACGCGCGCGCGCGCGCGCGCACACACACACACACACGCACGCACACACACGCACACAATGAACGCTCCGTCTTTCTGAGTCCCAGGGAGTAAGCAGTGAACGAGGGTTTCTGAAAGTGGTAAAAGAGAAGTGCTACTACCAACTCAAAGCAAACCGGTACATTCCCTGAAGGAAAGCTCTCAAAGAAGCATCAGGAAACTTCCAGCAGCCTCAGGACAGTAAGAGAATTGAACTTCATAGGATAAAGCTATTGAGAATGTCCCACACCCCTTAAACTATCATTCTAGTCCGCTATCACCAGAAACAAGAGGGATGTTTCTAACTTCTCCGACCCGGGCTTACGCGAGGCAGACGATGCTGGCACGAAAGAGCAAGCTAACGATATGTGCCTGAGCTAACCCAACCGAACGTCTTGGACTTAAGTCGTATTTTTGTCATCCCGGGCATGCGTGTTGATGTTCCTCACTATGTATTCCTCGTACGTACTTAACACAGTCCGTCCCATTTAGCCAGCAACCCTAGAATAATGGATTCTTGCCAGTGACTCAGGTTGGGGTGTTGCATTTGCAAGCGAAACACACTCTCCTGCCTCAATATTGGCTGCTTTCGTGGAGGCTCTTACAGCTGACAACACAACAGAGAACTTCATAAAGAAAGTCTCATGATAGCTGTTATTTATTATGCAAATGCTGCCTGCCATGGCAACATTGCATCCAGGAGTTTGCTTTATTTGCACTAGGACATGGCCTGCATATTCAAATGAAGGCAGCCGTACATTATGCCTCCACATTACAAAGATTTTGTTTTCCTTGACACTTAAAGGAGAGCAAACTACAATTAATACAGCCTGTTTAAGCAGACAGCACCCAATTAGTTATCATCCATTTTCAGATTGGGATGCTAGACAAAAAACATGTAGCTGGGCTCCTTATTCAAAAGGAAAATACATCCAAACTACAGGTTTTCAAAGACACATTTAACTCACAATGGCAAGGATACTCACTTAGCCTTTAATGTGAAATGGAGTGTTAATTTTTCTCTGTCACCTCTTAATTGCTTCCTTATTATACTGTTCAAGCAGTTAATTGCTAGACTGAGCGAAAGAGTGTTTTCAGGGGAAAGGAAATGCCACAGCATGAAAGAAAAAAAATAGAAGCAGTTCACTAGCGTAATTGGGTCTGATAGAACATTAGCTACGGTGTTCCTTTTAGTGGTATCTACAAAAATTAATGGGCAAAGCCAAATTGTTTGCGATTGGGAAAGGAGAGACAGATTAAGTCAATCGGCACGCCTACCCGTGACTTGCATCGCGGTCATTTACGAAGCAAGCAAGTGGAGTCTTCGACACCCTACGCACTTGGCCCAGACGTAGGCTTTCTCCACGTGGGGTGCAGACGAGGACATCTCCATGAGTCACATATTCCCCAGTGCAGAAGGCGGGCTCCAGGGAGCCGTGGGGACGCTTGCTTGCGGCCCTCCCTGGGTTAGCTCCTCAAAGCATGATTGAGGACGAAGAGAAGGCAAAAAGCAGGTGTGTCCCACGCTTCTCAATGCGCGGGAGCTCCCCCTACAATTCCATCCGTCCCTGGGGGGGGGGGGGCGGGAATGGACCCTTCCTTTCAGAACCGTCCAAAATGGGAGTTGAGACTGGCAGAGCTTGACTGTGCTTCCCCGGCAAAGAAACGGACAGTCCGAATAAAAGGCGAGAACGACAAACATTTATCTCAACGACAAAACATAGATCGCTGGCTTTAGTCAGGATGTTTGCGTGCCAGTGTTAGAGAATTCATGATAAGCATTATTTGCCACACCCTCTAATTTTATTAGAGCACAGCAATTATTAACGAAGAAAGACGGTGGAGAAAACTACTTGCTTTAAAAGTGAGGTCACGGGGCGCCTGGGTGGCGCAGTCGGTTAAGCGTCCGACTTCAGCCAGGTCACGATCTCGCGATCTTGCGGGATCTCGCGATCTCGCGGTCCGTGAGTTGGAGCCCCGCGTCAGGCTCTGGGCTGATGGCTCGGAGCCTGGAGCCTGTTTCCGATTCTGTGTCTCCCTCTCTCTCTGCCCCTCCCCCGTTCATGCTCTGTCTCTCTCTGTCCCAAAAATGGAAAATAAACGTTGAAAAAATAAAATAAAATAAAAGTGAGGTCACAAGAGAGATTTTTGTTTGTATTGCATTTTAATTATGATCAAGAGAAACAACCTGGTTGTGTCTTCAATGTAACTTCCCAATGAAATATAAGAAAAATGCAAACCATCTACCGAATTGCGTTCGTTAGCATTTACTCAGCGATTAACTCGCTAGCCTCACTCTGTCGGCTCTTCCGGTTTGTTTGCTGGTTATTGAAGTCCGCTGATGTTCCCCTGGTTTGGGGTCTAGAAGGGCAGCGGTGGGAGATAGAGAAAGTGATTGGGAGTGGATTCCTTCTATGAGTGGAAAAATAGCATGAAACCCGTACCAGTGACCCGCCTCCAAAGATGCAGTAGCAGAGACAATGCAGTCCTGGAGTATAAAACGCTGAATTAAAAGGTATTGAACTATTAAGCAAGTCAATAAAATATTCAGTATAGAACATCACAAAGAAAATCTTCCAGGCTTCACACGCTTCTGCAAACAAGCGAGAGCAGTCGTCCTGAACCTAGGAGCCATCTGTGGGAATCAGGGGTCGCGAAACAACCTAAAATATTACGTAAGAATTCCATGTGCGTGTGAGTCTCTCCACATTTTTCTCAACGAGGATCCACAGCTGCCAAGCCTTCCACGTTCACTCTGGCTGTTGGCAGGATTCCTTTCCTCGTGGCTGTAGGAATCATGGCAGCTTGCTTTAGCAAAACCAAGAAGAAAGAGCAATACTCTAGAGTCAGTCTGATAGCAAGAGGGAGTATTATATAAGGTAATGTAATCACTGGAGGTGATGAACAATATTCCACTGTTTATAAGCAAGCCACAGGTCCTGCCCGCACATAAGAGGGAGGCGGTGAAGGGATTAAGCGTCCGCCTTTGGCTCAGGTCGTGATCTCATGGTTCGTGAGTTCGAGCCCCACATGGGGCTCTCTGCCGTCAGCACGGAACCTGCTTTGGATGCTCTGTCTCCCTTTATCTCTGCCCCTCCCCTGCTCTGTCTGTCGTTCTCTCTCAAAAATAAATAGATATTGAAAAAAAAAAAGGGGGGAGGCTGTAAAGACCAGGAGGCAGGGAAAATGGAGGCCATCTTTGCTTTCCAGATTTTCAAATGGATCTAAGATTTTTTTTAGAAGTCATGAACCACCGGTCTGGTCTACGGAACACACGTACCTTATTTATTATCTCTTACTGACACATATATTACCTACCACTAAACTTAGTACTGGAAAACAACGGTAATCACTTATTATCGCTCATGGGTTCTGTGGGTCCGGAATTCAGACAAAGCACAGTGTGGATGGATTTGTATCTGCTCCGGCATGTCCGAGGTCTCAGCCGGAAGACCCAGCGAGTGGGAGCTGGAATCATCTGAAGTTTCCTTCGCTCACAGGTCCGTTGGTTCATGTTGCCATGAGTTAGGAGCCTTGGTTCCTCTCCCCATGTGTTTCTCCGGTGTGATCGCTTTATGGGCAACTTTGGACTTCCTTACAGCATGGGGGGGGGGCTGGCTTCCACAGGGGATCATTCCAAGACAGCAGCAGAGCCAGGGCCAGAGAGACAGAAAGAAGAGAGAGAGAGAATGGCCCTTTACTTTAATGTAATGATGGGTGAATGTGTGGGTAGGGCCATTCTGCAAAATACAACCCGCCACAAGAAGGCCCACATTCATTTCTTGGGGCGGGTTGTATTTTGTGCCGGAAACTGTTCTAGACGCTGAGCCTACAGTGATAAACAGTGTAGACGTTGTTCCTGCCCTCACTGAGCTCTCAGTCCAGTGAAGGAAACCAAAACCTAAATAAGCAATTATAATACAGCTATGATAAATTCTACGACGAGGGAAATACACAGGGGCATTGACTTGGGTGAGGAAAACACTTTCTGAAGGAAATGACAATGTCCTGCAGACCCCAACTGTAGGTTCGATAAAAGCCAAGACTCCCCACAGTTTACAACAGAGGCGCTTAAGAGTTTAAGAAAGCCTTGGTTAGTAGGTTGAATCCTATTAGTGTCTTCTGAAACCTTCCATGGGGCACATCTTGGGACATTGCGGGTCTCACGTGACTTGGCCCTGCCCTTCCAATCGCTGGCACTCTCGTCATTACTAAACCACGGCACGTGCTTTTACAGTGCCACAACCTTTGTCATGTTACTATATAGCCTTGAATTCTCTTCTTCCTCTGTGTGGTGCGTGCATGTTGCCTATCTTGTTCAACCTGGAAGTGTTAGTGCAAATGTTAGGTTATACCTGAAGCCTTTCCTGACCAACCTTACCCAAGCTGGAGTTAACGGCATCTTTCTCTTGGTGCCCACAGCACGAAGCTTGTACCATTTGTTCCACTCTAACTGGCATTATGATACTTCTGTGTGTCTGTCGCCTCTCTCCCTCATTCATTCATCCATTCATCCCCTTGTCAACAAGCATCTAGTAAATATATGCTGTATCTTCTATGTGTCTAGTAAGTATATGCTATGTCTTCTATGTATTAAGCTAGATGCTGGGGCTACAATCTAGAAAGATGGGCAAGGTTCTTGTCCTTGGAAAACCATTCCTCTTCGCTTAGCACAATAATTCATGCAATGCAGAAGTCCGATGTATGTTGAATAAATGAACTGATATTGGGATGAATGTTTTGAATTTCGATTATCTCTCTCTATATATATCACAGAAAGCCTGTGATTTGGAACTAAGGATCTATGTTCCTTCTAAGATGAATCAATTGGCCCAAATACGAATGGAGCCAAGATGTGTTGTTTCAAAGGTTCTGGTGATTACCATTTTAATGAAATGGCTACATTGCCCCACATAAGCTGAAAGACTATCATTCATACGAATAGTTTCATTCTCTCTAGCCAGTTATCCCTGAATGTATCATGCCCAGACTACAATTTTGCTAGACAAGTAGCACGGTTTGCGTATATGTCTTTTTTCTTGCTTTACTGAGAAATAATTGGAATACATCACTGGGTAAGTTTAAGGTATACGGCATGATCGTTTGATTTCCATATATTGGGAGGTGATTACCACAATACCTTTAGTTAACAATACAATAACAAAAAAAAAGAAAGAAAAGAAAGAAAGAAAGAAAGAAAGAAAGAAAGAAAGAAAGAAAGAAAGAAAGAAAGAAAAGCATTTCTCCTTGGGACAAAAAAGATCACACATCTTAAAAAATACTGTGGGGCAGGTACTGTGTTAGGCACAGCCTTAAATAACCTGCCTCCAGAGACTGACTAGGAAAACCGAGAGAAGTTACTTCCACCAAACTACTGAGAGACCACAGAAACAGAGACCTTGCTTTTCTCACTCCCTCCCCAAAATGATTGAAAAATCCACCCTTGCATCTCGACAAATAGTAAAATGGGTCTCCCAGTCCTCCCCACCTCTGTACCGGCTTTGGTACAAGAGTGCGGTATTCCTGTCGGCTGGGTCACACAGGATAGGGCAATTAATAAGCAAGCATATGCACGACAAGATCACGGGGGGGGGGGCGGGGAGAGGAGAAAACCCTTCCTTCAATATGCCACACCTGTGTGTCCTGTCACTCCCATCTCCCCCCACATACCCTTGAATTTAACACCCTGGAAAGACTACCTGGGCTTCCAATGACGAATAGCATCCTTCCAATTTTCAGAGACTGAAGTCACCCTGCACTTCCGACACCAAAGGAAACTTGACAATGGCCGCTAACGGATATCCCATTGTGTGAGGCCAGCACATTGCCCCAAAGCACCCTGTCATTACAGATCTCTTGCAAGTCTCATCCTGACCCCTAATCAGGGATTTTTCAATTAACAACCCTTTTAACTACCTCGCTTCTGATTATCATACCCAAACCAACCAGCTCTTAGGGCCTGACGCCTCACTCATTAGGAAAGGTGTTCTCCGAGCTGCTTAGCGAAGCTTTGATAACACGGCAAGTTACCAGCTCTGTCATTTGTCTTTTCAGTTAGTTGGTTGATTGAGCTGTTAATACTGCTCTGAAGAAAGAGACTGATGGGCGATATTTACAGTGCTCTTAGCTGAAAGGTTAGAATCCTACGCTGCATTCTAGAAGTTTTTAAAGCTTGCAGGAGTTTCTGGGGTGCTCGAAAAGGTGTCCCTGAAGTCATCTGGGTTTAATAGGCTAATAAATGCCATCTGAACCTCTCCGTGACTTATTTCCGGCTACGACATAAAGATGGCAAGACTGGGTGAATACAAAACCACAAGAAAAATAAATGCTCGTGGAAGTTAGTACTGGGGAAGAAAACTGTAGTTTGTCAAGGGGCCTTCCTTGTTCATCAACATTACTGAGATGCATCTGAGTAATACTCGTGCGGGTGGGGCTTATAACAGTAATAGCCCCAATGTTTAGAGCATATCACATCACCAATAGTTCGTTTTGGGTGTTGGAGAGTTAGGATTTCACAATAACCGGCTATTCACACCCTGCCCTTTTCTTCCCTCCCCTGCCTCAAACTCAGCCCACTCTGTTGTATCAGTTTGTTTATTTATTTATTTATTTATTTCATGTTTATTTATTTTTGAGACAGAGAGAGACAGAGCGTGAACGGGGAGGGGCAGAGAGAGAGGGAGACGCGGAATCGGAAGCAGGCTCCAGGCTCCGAGCCGTCGGCACAGAGCCCGACGCGGGGCTCGAACCCACAGACCGTGACATCGCGAACTGAGCCAAAGTCGGCTGCCCAACCGACTGAGCCACCCGGGCGCCCCTCTGTTGTAACAGTTGAAAGCAAGTCTCCCTCTACCATACGGTTATAAACTCCTTCGAGAGCAGATATCTTATTCATCCCAGTATCCTCTCCCTGTATAGCAGCATCTGACACGGTGCTCCGCATATAATAACTGTTCAATCAACTGGCTTCTTTGTTTTTGAAATTAACAAAAGGCAGAATGAACTAGATGGCATCCCAGAGGCATAAGCCAAGACCCTGGGGACTGTGGAGGGGGGAATAATGTTCCAACGAATCAATCAGTCAGCATTCCAAAATGCTTCAACCCTAGAACCCACTTTGGGTTCCCATGTACAAATGAAAAGAGAGAGCACAAATGAAAAGAGCACCTCTCTCCAGAGTGCTGACCATAGAGAGAAGGAAGAGGGAGAACAATTTGAAAATAAGCTTCCAGACTTTAGAGAAACTGATATTCACTGTGTTTATAAGCCTTATTAGCAACTCCCTAAAACTAATCACTGTTCCTTTTAATCCATGTTGCCACCTCTCTTCAAATAAGACCTCTGATGAGTTTTTAAATGATCCCCCTCTGTCAGCATAATCTTAATAATTCTGATAATACGGGCTTGATATATAGAGAGAGAACTCTCAAGTCAGTGTATACACACACACACACACACACACACACACATATATCTGGATTGACATCGAATTTGCTCTTAATATAATGTGTATGCCATGAATTCCTTCCCATAGTATAGCTTGTATTAGGATCTCTATCACTGTTCCACGTTTGAAATAAAGAATGCTACTTTATACAGTTGGTGCAATTTGAAAGTAAAAAAAAAAATACATATATATATATATATATATATGGTAAGGATGGTAAATCATTAAATTGAACAATCTGATGTCTGGCCTCTATACAAATCCGTTTTTATTAAGTAAGCCAAGCATCCACTCCCTCTTTTCGGCATTAAGCTCTTTGCCCAAATCTCCCTCCTTTCTTTTTTTTTTGTTAACTTCCTGTTCCTTTTTGTTTAAGCACACAGACAACGTCCCCTATAGCTTGAAATCAATTTGGCAGACGGTCCTTTTATACAATTTTATAATCTGCAACATTTGCATTTCTATACATCCCTTTAATTCACAGAGAACCATACATCTCCTCGGAGGAGACTGAAAAATGAAGCCACGGAAATACGAAAGTCTTCTGTCACTTGGAAAACTGATTTAAAACATCCATTCCTAAAAATATAAATGATCCCTTTTTGTTGCTAGCTTCTAAAGGCTTCATGTTAAAAATATGTAGAAGGTCCTCATTATACCACAAAAGAGTCAAGGGAGACAATTTTCCTTGCCAGCCCATGAATTTATGCACTTTCCCATAGAGTTGGAAATCGCTGTGAACATAATCTTTCTCTCAGATTCCCTCTCTGTACACTTTATTTGATGTCTGCTGTTACCAACTCAAACCTAGGTTGTTGTAAGAACCAAATCAGAGAAAACACAGGTCACCTGAAAGTGGGGCTCTTTGATTGTTGCCCTCCTCTAAGCCCAAAGTTACCTTTCTCCTGTGTAATAATTAAAACAGACATAACAATAAGTCTATTTCAAAAGTTCCTTTGGATAGGCGATTTTTAATAACCCTTCCTAAGCTATTAAAGGAAAGGATATCTGCAGAGTAACTGCAAGTTACCAATAATGATGAGAAATTTTTAGAAGGCCAAGGAATGGGAACAAACAGTGGAGGAGAATAAATGTGTAATCAAATCCCAAGTATTGATGATGCGAATCGTTAAGTAATCTGCTTTTCAAAAGAATACTCCGTGCCTACCATACTCCTTCTATAGATGTATGGAAATGAAAGGTGGCCCCTGCCCTCAAGGAGGTCGAGCCAACCGGGGAGGGCAGAATCATAGATAGTGCAATGACTACCACCATCGGGGGGGAAGTGGAGATGGTCGGCAAGGGAGCACAGAGCTGGGGCACCCGATCCCGCCTTGGGAGTAAAGGAGGGCTCAAAGAAAGGAGGTGAGGTATGTTTTAAGAATGAGGAAAGAGGGGCGCTTGGGTGGCTCAGTTGGTTGAGTGCCCAACTCTTGACTTCAGCTCGGGTCATGATCTCGCGGTTTGTGAGTTCGAGCACCGCGTCAGGCTCTGTGCTGACAGTGCGGAGCCTGCTTGAGATTCTCTCTCTCCCTCTCCCTCTGCCCCTCCCCTGCTCTCTCTCTCTCTAAATACATAAATAAACATAAAATTTTTTTTTAAAAGAATAAGGAAAGAGTTGATGCAAAGACCCAAAAATATAAGAAAGCGTGTGTCATATATGTGGACCTTCAGGTCATTCTTGAGCTAAATATGGCCCTAAATTTTATAGTGTTTCAAAGAATCACACGGGAATCTGTTTTTTAAATAGATCATAACATGGTTCCAGGACCACACTTTGAGAAAGTTAGATTGAACAGAGACACATTTTTTTAGGTCAATGATCTGCTTCCCTATCCTTGAGTTAGGGAAAGGATACCAAAATACCAAAAAAAATACCAAAACCAGGGCTGGTATTGTTCAGGATTCAGAGTGACGTGTGCCAGAATGAAACCATTTTCTCGGGTTCACCAAATCCGTCCAATCAAATCAACCAAACAGAGCCACGCGCGTTTATTGATACTGACTCTGTATCAGGTATCGTGGGTGTGGGGGAAGTCGGGAGCAATGAAATGAAAATGAGTAAGACAGGTCTCACCCTCAAGAAACTCAAGGAGAATGGTGGGGTGACTCCTGTAACCAGCTCCCTGGTAATGGTCAGGGTCCGAGGAGAGACAGAAACCACACCAATTATTTGGGCAGAATTTAGCATCAAGGATGGCCAACTAGGCCTAAAGCTGTCACCTAGATGGCGGAAGGGAGAAAATGAGGACTCTAGGCTACCACAGAAGTAGGGCTTCAGGACCGTGAGAAGCCGCTGCCACCCACAGGGGTGGGGGCGGGGGGGATGAGGGGACCAGGTTGGCACCACTGAGACCCGGACGTGCGGAACGGCCACCCTCCAGAACTGACACCGCGACACGTCGGGAGGGAGGGCCGCTCAACCCCACGCCCTCCCCCACCCCCAACCCCGGGTGGGGGAGGGGCGGGGTCTCTGTTCTCAGGGAAGGTCCTCTGTGGGTTCGGGATCCAGACCCCCGAGGAAAGGCTGCTGGCTGGCCCTCATGTTGTTGAAACTGGAAACCGGATTCGGCCGTGGCCATCACAGGGACGCCTCCCGCCAAGGGAAAGAAGCCAGGGTGGGGTGATCGTCACAGGGTTAGCAAGCAGGCAGGAAGCCCCCTGGGAGGAAACAGAAGAGCAGGTCCCTTCTTCCTTCTCTGGCCTTGTAGTCTCCCTCTTGTGACCCCTGATGGCCAAGCCGAGCAGAGAGCCAGCTCGCGAGGCAGAAGCGTGGTTTGCGAAAGGCCACAGACCAGAGCGCAGAGGGAGGAGTTCAGAGCCTGTGACATAAAGCAGAATGAAGACAAGTAGGATTCTAGGATTCTGCGAAGGTACAAAATAAGGAGAGCTGAACTCCAAGCGGAAAGATCGGGAAGGTGACAACGTTTGGGGGCAGTGCGCCCCTCAGAAAGTTGAAGAAATAGGGGAAAGGGAGGAGGGTGGCGGCAGAAAAAGGTGCTAAGTCAGCGCGTGGGAATACCTGGGAAGGGGCCTGGCGTTTACCTAGGGCTCACTAGGACACAGGCGGTCTTAGGCTCTTGCCAATACATAATCTCATTGAATCCCCACAACGACCCTTGAGAGCAGGTATAATTACCCCCATTTACAGACAAGGAAAGACTCTCAGAGAGCCCTGTGTTCATTCATCAATAATTCATCAACTACACATTTCAAACCAGACAGCGGGGATTGCGAACGAGCACTGTGGGTAATATGAACATGGGTGTGTGTGTTCATCAAAACTACTAAGAGCCAGCCTGTCCCAGAACCAGGGAGGACGCTTTAAAAACTGGAGAAAGAAAAGGGAGAACGTCCAGAATGCAAAGTAGATGTGTTACTTGACAGAACGAGAAGAAGTATTCTGGAACTTACTACCGCAAGAACATGACAGGGGTACAAAGTAAAAGGAGCCTAGTTCTTTATTCAAGGAAGGTAGGAATATTTGGAGACGCTTTGTAGCTCTGGGGGCCGATTTCAGGGATCTTTGTCTAATTGAGATACTGAGTCAGACCCAGAGGACGCACTTCCATAGAATCATGGCACATAGGTGCATAGGTCCCCTATTGCACAGAGGTGAGAGCTAAGGCCTGGGGACAAGGGACTTACCCAAGGTCACACATTGGTTAGTGTTATTCAGTCAGGCTACTGGGTTTGCCTGCAGGAGCTTCCCAGGAAGCAGGAGTTTCGGTTCAAAATATGGGATGAGCCAGGGCAAACCAGGATGGGTGGTCACCCCGATTTGTAGCGCAGTAGAATCCCATTGCACAATGTATCTTTTTTTTTTAATGTTTATTTATTTTTGAGACAGAGAGACACAACGCAAGCAGGGGAGGGGCCGAGAGAGAGAGAGGGAGACATAGAAACCAAAGCAGGCTCCAGGCTCTGAGCTGGCAGCACAGAGCCTGACACGGGACTCGAACTCACAAACCGCGAGATCATGACCTGGGCTGAAGAGCTTCCTAGAGATGAAGCCTTACCTTGAAAGAGCGGTTATCACAGGCGCCCAGGATAGCTCCCATTACCGAAAACAACTCAACAAATTTACCATTTAGTTGACGATCACTGCTATGTGCAACACTTTTACCGTATGCCCTAACATTAGAAGGATCCAGAAGGTACCGACTCCCATTGTTCGAGAAGGATTAATAGTGGGGTTCTCTCAAGTTGACTCAGATGTTTTTAAGCATGTTAATTTTTTCAGAGCATTCTTCACGGCAAAATTGAGAGGGAAGTACCGAGATTTCGCACGTACCCCTTGTACTCACACACACATAGCCTCCTCCATCAACATTGCTCACCACAGCGCTCCATTTGTTACAGTTGATAAAGTACATTGACATACCACAACCACCCAAACCTCATGGCTGACATCAGGGTTCATTCCTGATGTTTACTTTCTATGGATTCGGACAAATGGATAATTCCATGTATCCTTCATTATGGTATCATACAGACTGTTTTCACTGCCCTAAACGCCCTCTGCTCTCCCTGTTCATCCTCCCCACACCCACCTCCCCCCCCCATTTCTGGCAACCACGGATCTTTCTACCGTCTCCATAGTTTTGTTTTGGTTTGGTTTCTCTCTGTATGTCATGAAGTTAGAATCTGAGACGCCTTCTCAGGTTGGCTTCTTTCACTTAGGAGCATGCATTTAAGGTTCCTCCAGGCCTTTCGTGGCCCAATAGCTCATTTCTTTTAAGTGCTGAAGAATACGCCATTGTCTGGATGGACCACAGTTCATTCACCCGTTCACCTGCCGGAGGACATCTTGGTTGCTTCCAAGTTTTGGCAATGATGAATACAGCTGATATACATATCTGTGTGCAGGATTTTGTGTATGTGTGTAAGAAACTTCCAAACTGTCTTCCTTAAAAACTTTTTTTATTGTTCATTTATTTTTGAGAGAGACAGAGAGACAGAGTGCAGGTGGGGGAGGGGCAGAGAGAGAGACACAGAAGCCGAAACAGGCCCGACGCGGGGCTCGGACCCACGAGCTGTGAGATCATGACCTGAGCCAAAGTGGGACGCTTCACCACCGAGCCAGCCAGGCGCCCCTCCAAACTGTCTTTCAAAGCGGCTGTGCCATTTTGCAATCTCACCAGCAATACGTGAAACCTCCTGTTGCCCCACATCCTCACCAGCACTTGCTGACAACAGATTGTTCCACTGTTCCAGATTCGGCCATTCTAATATGTATGTAGTGATATCTCACTGTTGTTTTAATCTGCATTTTCCCGACGACCTATGATATGGAGCATCTTTTCATATGCTTACTTACCATCTGCGTATCTCCGTTGGTGAGGAATCTGTTGAAGTCTTTGGCCCGTTTTTTCATCAGGTTGTTTGTGCTCTTATTGCCAAGTTTTAAGAGTTCTTTGGAGATCTTGGATAACAGTCCTCTAACAAATGCTTCTCTTGCACATACTGTCTCCCACTCTGTGGTTTGTGTTCTCATTCTCTTGCCATTGTCTTTCACCGAGCAGACATTTAGAGTATTCATTTAGGTATTCTCCTATGTTGCCATATAGGAATTGTATAATTTTATGTTTTACGTTTAGGCCTATGATCCATTTTGAGTTAATTATTGTGAAGGGTGTGAGGTTTGTGTCTAGACTTGTTCTTTTGTTGTTGTTGTTGTTGTTGTTGTTTTTGCATGTGACTGTCCAATTGTTCCAGCACCATTTGTTGAAAAGACTATGTTTGCTCCATTGTATTGCCATTGCTCCTTTGTCAAAGAACAGTTAACTATATCTAGGTGGGTCTATTTCTGGGCTCTCTGTTATGTTTCGTTGATCTATTTGTGTATCTTTTACCAATAACACGCTGCCTTGATTACTGTAGCTTTAGAATAAGCCTTGAAGTCAGGTAATGTCAATCCTCTGACTTTGTCCTTCTGCAGTGTTGATTTGGCTCTTCTGGGTCCTTTGGCTCTCCATATGAACTTCAGAATTAGTTTGTCAATATACATAAAATAATTTTCTGGGATTTTGTTGGGGATGGCACTGATCTATAGAACTGACATCTTGATAATATTGAGTCTTTCTATCGATGAACATGGAATATTTCTCCACGTATTTTAGTTTTTCTTTGATTTCTCCATCTGAGTTTTGCAGTGTTCCTCATATATATCGTACACATATTTTGTTGGATTATACTGAAGTATTATACTTTTGGGGGTGCTAATGAAAATGGCATTGTGTTTTTTTTTTATTTCAAATTTCACTTGTTCATTGCTGGCATACAGGAAGGTGACTGACTTTTGTATATTAACCTTGTATCCTGCAGCCTTATTATAATCACTTATTAGTTCCAGCAGTATCTTTGTGGATTCTTCCAGATTTTCTACATAAGTGATCATATCATCTGTGAACAGAGACAGTTTCATTTTTTCATTCCCAATCTGTATGTTTGTTTATTTCCTTTTCTTGCCTCATTGGATTAGCAAGGACTTACACTACAATGCTGAAAAGTACTGGTGAGGAAGGACATCCTTGCCTTGTACCCAACCTTTTTTTTTTAATTTTTAAATTTTTAAAAATTTATATCCAAATTAGTTAGCATCTAGTTCAACAATGATTTCAGGAGTAGATTCCTTAATGCCCCTTGCCCATTTAGCCCATCCTCCCTCCCACAACCCCTCCAGGAACCCTCATTTTGTTCTTCATATTTATGAGTCTCTTGTTTTGTCTCCCTCCCTGTTTTTATATGATTTTTGTTTCCCTTCCCTTATGTTCATCTGTTTTGTCTCTTCAAGTCTTCATATGAGTGAAGTCATAGGATTTTTGTCTTTCTCTGACTAATTTCACTTAGCATAATACCCTCCAGTTCCATCCACGTAGTTGCAAATGGCAAGATTTCATTCTTTTTGATCGCCGACTAATGCTCCATTGTGTATATATACCACATCTTCTTTATCCATTCATCCATCGATGGACATTTGGGCTCTTTCCATACTTTGGCTATTGCTGATGCCTTGTACCCAATCTTGACGGAAAGGCCCTTCACTAGATTTTCAAATCGAATAGTCCTCAAAGGTTAAACTGGATAGCCATTGGACTCTACGCTTTGGAAGGTAGTTAAGTAAATTCTTATAGTATGTTTTCAGTAGAGTTCAGAGCACAGCATGAAATGTCAATGCCGAATCAGGGAAATCAATGCTAGTATAATTAGGTTAATTGAAGAAATATTCTGAAATCTACAAAACAATAACTAGCATGTATCAGACATCTAGTATGTACCAGGTTATCAGGCAAGGTGCGTTAGACACATTCAGGCAGGTTAATTAAGGAGAGTTATTAGCAAAACAAATAATTGTCTTAAATCATATTAGCATGTCACCAATTACAGACATCAATAATACTGTCCTCGGTTTACATTTTCCCTTTCTTCTAAGTGCTTTTCCAGAGATTCCTCCCAACGCCTTAGGCAACTTACAGCTTATAATTAATCATATTCTTCTTTTTTTTATTTTTTTATTTTTTTTTTAATTTTTTTTTCAACGTTTATTTATTTTTGGGACAGAGAGAGACAGAGCATGAACGGGGGAGGGGCAGACAGAGAGGGAGACACAGAATCGGAAGCAGGCTCCAGGCTCTGAGCCATCAGCCCAGAGCCTGACGCGGGGCTCGAACTCACGGACCGCGAGATCGTGACCTGGCTGAAGTCGGACGCTTAACCGACTGCGCCACCCAGGCGCCCCAATCATATTCTTCTTCTTGGCATTCTTATATTAACTTGATTTTGACACAGAGAGGAACCAGACTTAAAAAAAAAACCCATCTAGGTGACTCCCTCCTCCCGTTCCTTCTCGTGTAGTCAGTCATTAGGTAGCTACTGTGTGCCATCCCGGTGTTATGTACAAGGCGTATCACGTGGCACCAAATGTTTTCTTCCACTCTGGCTTCTCTACACGACATGCGGCCAACCCAAACAATCCAATCCAGTCTGAAATATCCTGATAAACAGGTCTGAACAGGGACATCTTTAGATAGAACTTCATGAGCAACGTGGAGAGGAGGTGTTAAAGTCAGGTGAGTTTGGAGAAATCGGCTGAGAGAAAGGCAAGTGAGGAGTCAACGCTGAGCCTTCCAATAAATTTAGTCCTTTCAACTTTTCTCACATATTCTGTAGGAGGACTGCTTTTTATCCCTCTTACCTTGATCGTCTCTCCAGCTTCTCCACTCCACGTTTTATACGGAGACCGACATGCTGTATGCCTGAGCGTATCTAATAAAGCCCCTACTAATGCAGAATATAGGGCAGAAGCATTATGTTCTGGCTTTTGTACATCATAACTCTGTTCACAAAACCCAGGCTTATACCAGCTCTTTAAACAATGGCCCTGTCTTGTTTCCATTTATTCAAGGTGTGATTCAGAGTGATGGCTTCACCAGCCAGTCCTCGGCAGGTATTCATGTGGTTTGGATTTGGGAAGCATGTGGATTGCCCAGCGCTGTCCCTGTTGAACATCAAATGTCAGCCTCTTTCTGACAGACCATTTTTCTAATTGGTCAAGGTCACCTCAGATGCTGCTCTTGCCTTGCAAGGAATTTTCAGCTTTTATTTCCCCTATCCTCCAGCCCCATTTCCCGACATGCTGTCTTCTGCAAATTTAGTAGGAATTCTCTTATTTCTCTCATTCCAGACCTTGCCAGGAAAAAAAAAAAATTTAAAGCTCCTGGACAATCCTATGTGGTTTCTGGGATATATCGTCCCAGGTTCCTCCCTAAGCATTGTTCGGCGCCCTTGGAATAAGACTCCTATAATAGTATAGCCCAGACATGATATCCCTAACTCATTAATGGAAATGCCTTGCAGATCCACAAAGCTGTAGCGAAGTCCAGATGTGTCCTACACTGATTGCTCTCCTCTTTATTCAAGACCTGCAACTCTATCGCGGGAGGAAATTAAATTGGTTTAACATGAGTTGCTCATCATAAAGACAGTGCCTCGGAATCTTTTGTTAGCAAATGGCTCGCTGGATTTTTTTCTATCTTCATATGCATTAACGTGAAAATGGCTCAGGATAAGGAATCATTTTCTATCTGTTAGAGCTATCCAGAGAGGGACTGGCCGTCTTGAAGAGGTGGTAAAGATGCCATCGCTGGAAATACTCAGGATTCGAGAGGAGGGTCCTGTATTGGTTAGGACGCTGGGCTGGGTGACTTCCAGGTTCACTGTCAATGCTGCAGTGCTGCAGCTCTGCAATCGTTTTCCATTTTCCAGTAATCTGCTTTCCTTCATTTTTTAAAAGATCACGTTTTTTGAAGGGGAAAGTATAGGAGGAGACATTTTATTTATTTCATTTTTTATTGAAGTATAGTTAACATACGGTATTATATTACTTGCAGGTATACGGTCTACTGATTGAACAATTCTGTAGATGACTCAGTGCGAACCACCCTAAGTGTAGTCCCCATCTGTCACCAAACCATGTTATTAAACTATTGACTATCTGAGGGTATTAGACGAAGTGAAATAAGTCAGAGAAAGACCAAAGATCCCTTTTTAAAAATTTCAATTTTATTTTTTAGAATTAATGTAGTTAAATTCAAGTTTCCATTAGTATTGGCTTCAGGAACAGAACCCCGTGATTCATCGCTTACATACAACACCCAGGGCTCATCCCCACAAGTGCCCTCCTTAGGGCCCATCAGCCGTTTAGCTCATCCCCCCACCCACCTCCCCCTCCAGCAACCCTCAGTCTGTTCTCTGTGTTGAAGAGTCTCTTATGGTTTGCCTCCCTCTCTGTTTTCATCTTCTTTTCCTTCCCTTCCCCTGTGTTCATCTGTTGTATTCCTTAAATTCCACATGCGTGAAACCACATGATACTTGTCTTTCTCTGACTGATTTATTTCACTTAGCCTAAGACACTCCAGTTCCATCCACATGGTTGCAAATGGCAAGATTTCCTTCTTTTTGATTGCCAAGTAATACTCCATCATATATATATATATATATATATATATATATATATATATATGGACATTTGGGCTCTTTCCATAATTTTGGCCATTGTTGATAGTGCTGCTATAAACATTGGGGTGCATGTGCCTCTTCGAATCAACATTTCTGTATCCTTTGGATAAATACCTAGGAGTGCAATTCAAAGATCACTTTTCGGGGCACCTGGGTGGCTCAGTCGGTTAAGCGTCCGACTTCGGCTCAGGTCATGATCTCACGGTTTGTGAGTTCCAGCCCCGCGTTGGGCTCTGTGCTGACAGCTCAGAGCCTGGAGCCTGTTTCGGATTCTGTGTCTCCCTCTCTCTCTCTGACCCTCCCCCGTTCATGCTCTGTCTCTCTCTGTCTCAAAAATAAATAAACGTTAAAAAAAAAAAACAGTTAAAAGATCGCTTTTCAACGGTCTGTTTTCAAAGACATTCTCAGGCTTCTACAGAACAGCGACTAATTTTTCTCTTTTCTTTTCCTGCATTTCACACCACGACAAGTACACCAGATTGGAAATGAGCAGAGGTTCCTGATTGACTAACCCTTTAGACATTTATCTTGGGAGTAAAACAGACAAAAAACAGTTTTCCTTTCTTTATCTAATCCTTGACTTATCCAGATTGGATACAGTGGTGGGAGTTGACCTAAACGTGTCGCATTCTAGGGACTCACAAAGGCTGCGTCAATGACCAGTGAGATCTCTGAGTTTCCACAGACCTCCTTCTTGCCAGGGCAAAGGACACGTGCTTACCCAAAGCCCACTCCAGCACTGAGAAATTGCAAGTCCCAAGCTTAAAAAAATATATATATATAAGCCAGGTCTGAATAAGTTATACTCATCTCAGAGCTGTGAGCTCAAGAAAAATTAGATCTGTACTTTCTTTCTTCCCTACGACAGCCTTAGGGGAAACAGCCACCACGATATGTGGATACAGCCGAACCTCTTGACTCAATTCATATAGAGCTGCTCAGGCTTCTAAATAACCTGCAAACCTTCCTAGGTTTGTGAAGTTACACAATGAAATCATTCTTATCTCCTCTTCCTCATGCACTAGAATATATTTAGAATCGACCCTTTGGAAATGAATGCAAGAAGAGTCAAAAATATGAGTGTTGCCCTGGAGCTGGCCCGTGTTCGAGGCCCCTGTCTTATGACAGAAGAAATTCACTTGTCAAGGGAGACTCAGACTGAGAGACTGTGTTTCTCTCACATGAGCCGGGGAAAGCAAGGCTGTGTGTGCTTGGCCCACATATGCAATTCCTTACTGGCCTACCTCTCAGGGAAGTCTGCCTGGCTGCCTGAGGTCTTGAAGTCTTGCCTTTACCCGCCACGGAAGAGTGGGAGGGCGAGAAAGATCAAAAAGGCAGCAACAGAAAACAACATGCAGAGCGACAGGTCTACCCTTCCAGTTCCAATTTAGAGCAAGAAAAGGAATTTGGGGAAGATAAAGGGCAATTTTGTTTTCGGAGATCAGTTAAATGGTTCTCGATTGTTTTCTAGCACATATTATTTTCTATCTTGGTGTGAGGCCCCACCCTCACCCACACGGACCCCGAAAGAAGGATTCCAGCGCAAGTAGGCTATTGGTAAGCCCTGAAAGGAAAGGGGGCACGTGCGACAGCAAAGGAAAGGAAGTCAGTAAAATGTGCGCTGATCAAGCCAGCTAAGCGGTGTGGACAACTGGAACTCCGTCCTTCTGCGTACAGTATTTGTGTTTTCTCTTCCTTATGGTTTTGCTGACATTTTCTTTTCTCTAGCTTACTTTATCGTAAGCATATGGAATTTAATACGTATACAGAATGTGTTAATCAATGGTTTATGTTATGAATAAGGCTCCTGATCAATGGCAGGCTATTTGGAGTTCAGGGTTGGGGGCGTCAAAAGTTATGGGCAGATTTCTGACTGCTAGGAGGGTCAGCACTCCTAACCCCTGCGCTGTTCAAGGCTCAATTGTATATCCACCGACTCCCCGTTTGTCACCGGTTTAGAGCTGCTTCCAAGGGCTTTAACGCCGTAGCGCTTTGAGCAATTTGAGCCCGATCCCTTGGCAAGAAAGAAAAAAATATTTAACTTACAGAGATGAATGCGAAGTGGACATTGGCAGGAAACTCACGCTGATTTGTCATAAAGCTCACCTTGGAATTTAATCTAAAGTCTACAAGCCTGTTACTGTCTCAGTTAGATGGTGGCCTATTTGGGTAAAGAGACTGAGTAACTTTCCTGACGTTGACGTCAGTAAAGGATAAAATATACGCTCTACTTTTTTAACTGGGGTGTGTAAATATATTGTATATATTATGCAATCCCTCATTCAACATTTACTGCACAGGTAATCTGTGCCAGAATGCGTCTTAGACCTCGTCTTTAACAATCGTTCGTCAACAGCAAGGTCAGCAACCCTAACACAATTACCCTAGATCATGGCATTCTTTCTAGACAGTGACTATCACCTCAAAGCCATTCTCCCACCTAAGACACTGATCACCGACCCACTTGTGTATCTCAACCTAGCCCAGTCCCAACATAACTCACTTACTCCTTTCTTGCTCTAAAGATATAACCCACCGTGAGGGTGGTATATATGTCTTCCACCAAAGGAAAACATCATGGATACGGTCCTTAAGGACCTCTCAAATTGTGCTTTTCTGGGGCCTCAACTAATAAAATAACAGTTAATATGTATTGAGAATTTACCTTTGAGATACCGTTTAAAGCACCTATATGTATTTACTCATCCAAGAATGAGTAAAGAATGCTATTATTCTCATTTTACAGATGGGTAACTGAGGCAAAGACAAGCTAAATCTCCCAGCTGCTTACAGAGCTGGGATTTGAAGCCGGGCGATTTGTTGCTAGAATATATGTCTTCACTTCTAAACTGTTGGAAACATTGCTGTCTTATTTCCGGCTTCCTTCTTCACAGCGGTTGCTTCCTAAACTTAAACCTTAGCATACATGAAAAACTAAAAATAAAACAAAATGTAGAAAAATCTCAGTAACTGGGGAGGAGATTGGATGGAATCAACTGAGTATCAATTGTTTTGTTCTGATTTATAAAGAAAAGATTTAGTTCGTTCAGTTGCATACAATGAATGAAACTTGCTACTGAGTAGAAATCAATAGGAGACTTGCTTTAAGGAGCAGACAAGAATGATTTATGACCACTTTCACTTATATACCTATATTTGGGGACATTATAACACCCATATCCATTGATGAAAAATGTTTTTCAGACGCCGTGGGCCAAAGTCAGAAAGGCAAATAAATACCTAGCCGTGTCCCTGGGCAATCTAAATAAGGGGTACATTGCTAGGTCATAAGCTAAGCTCAGCTTTCCTCCATCGCCCCTCACCACTTACTGGCTGGGGCATTTATAGGATTGATATGGATCAGTTTGGGATGTGTGCCTTACACCTGTGGATGGATATCCAACTTCTACTATGGGGACGTGATTTTGCATAGGGCTACAATCGTAGACTCAGGAGCCGCACTACCTGGGTTTCTATCCTGGCTCTGCCACTGTATGACCATGAACAAGTTACTTAATCTCTCTGTGCCTCCGTTTCTTCAACTGTAAGATGGGGAATAAAAAACTACCTACAAGGATCAAAAAAGACTACTGTGAACAATTATATGCCAACCGATGGGATAATTTAGAAGAAATAGTTAAATTCTTAGGAACATACAAGTTGCCAAGACTGAGTCAGGAAGAAAATGAAATGTGAGCAGACTAATAGCGACTAAGGAGACTGAATCGATATTCAAAAACCTCCAAAAAACTCCCAGCACCAGGTGGTTTCACTGGTGAATTCTACCACAGATTTAAAGAAGAATTGACACCAATCCTTCTCTAACTCTTCCCAAAAAATTGATGAGGAGGGAACACTCCCAAACTTATTTTATGAGGCCGGCATTACCCTGATACCAAAGCCCGAGAAGGACACTACAAGAAAACTACAGACCAGTATCCCTCCCTGATGAACACAGATGCAAAAATCCTCAACAAAATATTAGCAAACTGAATTCAATAGTATGTAAAAAGGATCCCACACCACGATCAAGTGGGTTTTACCCCTGGGCCGCAAGGAAGATTCAACAAATGCAAATCAATAAATGTGACTCCCGCATTAATAGCATGAAAAATAAAAATCATATGCTCATCTGTACAGATGCAGACCAAGAAAAGGCATGTGACAAAATACATCATCCTTTCATGATAAAAACTCTCCACAAGTTGGGTGTGGAAGGAACATACTTTAATACAATCAGGGCCATATGTGACAAGCCCATGACCAACATCATCCTCAATGGTGAAGGTGTGAAAGCTTTTCTTCCAAGGTCATGAACAAGACAAGGATGCCCACTGTCCAAGGACTGTTATTAAAATGCCCACATTACCCCAAACCATCTATATGTTCAGTGCAATTGCTATCAAAATGCCAATGGCATTTCTCACAGAATTAGAAGCAAACAATTCTAAAATTTGTATGGAACCACAAAAGACCCCAAATAACTACAGCAATCCTGAGAAAGAAGAACAAAGCATCACACTTCCTGATTTCAAACAATACTACAAAGCTATAGTAATCAAAACAGTTTGGTATAGGCATAAATAGATATATAGGTCAATGGAACCTATATACCTATGGATCAAGGAAGCCAAGAATACTCAATGGGTAAAGGATAGTTTCTTCAATAAATGGTGCTGGGAAAAGTGGATAACCACATGCAGAAAAATGAAATTGGACTCCTATTTTACACCACTCACGAAAGTTAATTTGAAATGGATTGAAAACTTAAATGGCACTATGTCAAACTAAAAACCTCCTGCACAGCAATTGCACTGAACATATAGATGGGAAAAGATACTTGAAATCCATATATCAGGTAAGGAACTAATATCAAAATACATAATGAACTCATACAACTCCATAACAACAAAATCTGATTTAAAAATGGGCAGAGACGGAGAGCCTGGGTGGCTCAGCCGGTTAAGCATCCAACTTCAGCTCAGGTCATGATCTCACAGTCCGTGAGTTCGAGCCCCGCGTCGGGCTCTGTGCTGACAGCTCGGAGCCTGGAGCCTGCTTTGGACTCTGTGTCTCCCTCGCTCTCTGCCCCCCGCCCCCTGCTCATGCTCTGTCTCTCTCTGTCTCAAAAATAAGTAGAAACATTAAAAAAATAAAAAAATAAATAAAAATGGGCAGAGGATCTGGACAGACACTTTCCAAAGAAGACATACAAATGGCCAACAGGAAAACGAAAAGATGGTCAACGTCACTAATCATCAGGGAAATGCAAGTCAAAACCTATTAGAATGGCTGTTATCAACAAGAGATGACAAGTGTCGGTGAGGATGGGAAGAAAAGGGAACGCTTATACACTGTCGGTGGGAATATAAATTGGTGAAGCCAGTATAGCAAACAATATGGAGGCCCCTCAAAACACTAAAACTAAAACTACCATATGTTGTGGCAATCCCACTTCTGGGTATAGAGCCAAAGGAAAAGAAAATAGGCTATCAAAGAGATACCTGCATGCCTATTTTTATTGCAGATTATTTACAATAGCCAAGATATGGAAACAACCTAAGTGTTCACCAATGGATGAGCAGATAAAGACGATGAGATATACATATACATATACGCATACGTATGCGTATACAGATATGTAGATATAGATATAAATATAGATATAGGGAGAGAGAGAGAAAAGGATATTCTACCATATATATATTCAGCCAGGAGAAAGGAAATCCTGTCATTTGCGACAACGTGGATGGTCCTGGGGGTCATTATGCTAAGTGAAATAAGTCAGACAGAGAAAGACAAATACCGTATATCGCTTACATGTACAATCTTAAAAAGGCAAACTCTTAGGGGCACCTGGGTGGCTCAGTCAGTTGAGCGTCCGACTTCAGCTCAGGTCATGATCTCACAGTCTGTGAGTTCGGGCCCCGCGTCGGGCTCTGTGCTGACAGCTCAGAGCCTGGAGCCTGCTTTGGATTCTGTGTCTCCCTCTCTCTCTGCCCCTCCCCCACTCATACTCTGTCTCTCTCTCTCTCTCTCAAAAATAAACATTAAAAAAAAAAAGCCAAACTCTTAGAAACAGAGAGTAGAATGTTAGTTGCCATGGGCTGGGGGTTAGGGAAAATGGGGGAAAGGTTCATTAAAGGGTACAAACTTCCAGTTAAAAGGTGAATAAGCTCTGGGAATCTGGTGCACAGCATCTCGGTTATAGATAACAATACTGTACTCTACACTTGAAAGTTTCTAAAGGGGGACGGGCACCTGGGTGGCTCAGTGGGTTAAGCGTCCAACTTCGGCTCAGGTCATGATCTCCCAGTTGCGAGTTCGAGCCCCCTGTCGGGCTCTGTGCTGCCAGCTCGGAGCCCGGAGCCTGCTTCGGATTCTGTGTCCCCCTCTCTCTCTGCCCCTCCCCTGTTCACGCTCTGTCTCTCACTCTCTCTAAAAATAAATAAACATTAAAAAAAATTTGTTTTAAGTTTCTAAAGGGGTAGATCTTAAATGTTCTCATCACACACACACACACACACACACACACACACAGAAATGGTAATTATATGACTGGATCGAGCTGTTAGCTCACACTATGGCGCTAATCATATCGCAATATATAAATGGCTCACATCAAGAAGTGGACCCCTTCAAGTTACACAATTTTATCTGTCAATTACATCTCAGTGCAGTTGGGAAAAAAAAATACAGTTGAGGCAAGCGTTGGTAAAACAAACAAAGCCTGCCTCACAGAGTTAGTTGTAAGGTCCGGCTTCCCTGAGTCAAATACACGTGGCATCTTTGCACGATGCTTGGCGCACTCGGTAGCGTCTCGCCCTAATTCTCTCCTCCCTCGCGGGTCTGCAGGACTGCGGCAGCCACAGAATACCTTTGAGCGGGAGCTACCCGTGTGGGAGTCGTCCGCGGGCTTCGAGTCTGTGACTCCACCAATCGCAATCGCCGTCTTTTACTCCCTGACAGTCAAGCATCCTATCGGTGTCCTGCAGAAGTGCAAGGGAGGAGAGAATTAGGGCGAAATGCTACCGTGCGTAAAGATTGAGATTTCGTGTCAAAAGACCCAAATCTGAGTGCCGCTCTGCGGCCCGCTTCTCGTGCAGCCTTGTGAAACTCACTTGCCTTCACCGAGTCTTCGTTTATCCGGCGAGAAAATGGGCACTATCAGCCGCGCGTTACAAGCTTTTTGTGAAGACCACAATAGAAATTCCAGGGAAAGTGGCTCGGCAAATTATCAAGTGCCGCACACATAAAATGCCTTTCTCTCATCACAGTTGTTGCTATTGCGGTTTGCTATTTTACAAATATGCATGACCTCGTCCCGCTTAATTGGAAAATGGGCTTTTGCCTTGGGGCTTTGTAGGACCATCTGCTTAGATCTGGAAGGTGGGGGACCTGGACCTGGGGTGGTCAGAACTGATTGAGACTCCGAGGCCCCCGACTGAACTCGGTGCCAGTGTCCTCACAATTGCACTCGCACTTAAACTTGGGTGGTTGTGAATATAGGTAGGGTCACTAATCAACCAGGTGGCTACCCGCTGCCCAGAACCATGGGCAATTAAGTCCCAAGGGCCATTTTTATCCAGAGGGTTTGCTGTTTCATAGCCAATTACCCGGGCAGCTTCGCCCCACTTTGAACTTGGTGGGAAGTAAGGGCAGCATCTGCATCTGCAGCCTCAATAGCTTCCCTGTAGCTCCTGCCATCAACCCCTATTCATCTCATTCTAAAGGAGCGGCAGCGTCCACCTGCCTTTCAGTCTTTAACTCCTTCGTTTAGAAAGAAGCAGCAGGAAATTCGAACCGAGGGCTATTTTTAGCTTTATAGTGGCAAAAGCAATTTTAACTCGATATACGTCTGTAATCTGCATTTCTGCAACCTGCTCGATTTTAAAAGCTCCAAAGTGAGAATGCATGCGTTCCTCTCAGACATTCGCGTGGCTCCCTACTGCAATGTTTTCCTAATGAGAACGGTGCTTGGTTAAGGGCAAGACGTTGAGTGTTCTCAAGTCCCCAGAGCAAACGGAAATTGTACTGGAGACCGAGTTGCACGCCGCTCTACCAAAGAAAACACAGCTTTCCGGTATGAGCTTCTTGGGAAAGAGACTTTATTATTAAAATGCACCAATTAGGCTTATAGCAGTAGAGAAGTCCGGAGGTAGAGGCTTAAGCAAGTACACGCACATCCAAAGACACACGGCAACACACACACACACACACACACACACACACACACAGCAGACTGCGGCCTCCCCGACTCCTGAGGGGGTGATCATGCAAGGGAAGAGGGAAGGGAATCGGAACCCTCTGATCATCCCTGCACGTCTATCACCCCTCAGTTCCTTACACTGCTTCCCTGAGCCCTTCCCTTATACTTCAAGCAAAGAGAACCCTATCTCGATCCTCCCATCACTGGTCCCATACTGGCCTCCCCAGACCCTCTGGGGACTAGAAGTGGCTTCGACAAGAGACAAGCCAACTTGAAGGAAATAGGGAGAGTTAACATACAGCCGCCCCTGCTTCAAAACGTGGGTCCAGGCATCCCCTCCCTGACACCTCCCGTCTACTCCCTGGAGCACTGACGACCTATACAAGAACATCTCCCAACTTTACTAGGTATGCAAGTAACCGGACGGTCTTATTAAACCGCAGGCTCTGATTCAGTAGGACGGGGCTGGTGGCCTGAGATTCTGTACTTCTGCTGGGCTCCCAGTTGATGAAAATGGTGCTGATCCACAGACCACACTTTTTTTTAATGTTTGTTTCATTTGAGAGAGAGAGAGAGAGAGCGCGCACGCGTGTGCATGGTTGGGGGAGGGGCAGAAAGGGAGAGGGAGACAGAGGATCTGAAAACAGGCCTCTGAGCTGACCGCAGCAAGCCCGATGCGGGGCTCGAACACTTTTGTTTCTTTTTTATTTTAATGTTTTATATATTTTTGGGAGAGAGAGAGACAGAGACAGAGTGCAAGCGGGGGAGGGGCAGAGAGACAGCGGGACACAGACTCTGAGGCAGGCTCCAGGCTCTGAGCTGTCAGCAGAGATTAATTAATTGATTAATTGTTTAATCAATTGATTAATTGATCAATTTAATTGATTAGTTGATTAATTGTAACAAGGACTTTGAAGTCAGACAGCCGGAGCTGAAATCCCAGTGAAGCTCCGTATAAGCTACGGAACTCTGGGCAAGTTATTTATCCCCTCTGAACTGCAATTTTCTCACGTGTAAAATAACAGGGTAACCGAAGATCATAAAAACGAATTCTGTAAATAATCTTGCACAGTGCTTGACACATGGGGTCCCAATGAATATTACTTCTATGTCGCCTTGGATTTCTCGGAAAAAGAATTTAGGGTGATCAGTTCATCTTACAAGTGTCAGCTAAGATTTTTTTTTCAATTTTTAATGTTTATTTATTATTGAGAGACAGAGGGAGACAGCGCATGAGCATGGGAGGGGCAGACACAGAATCTGAAGAGAGAGAGAGGGAGACACAGAATCCGAAACAGGCTCCAGGCTCTGAGCTGTTAGCACAGAGCCTGACGCGGGGCTCGAACTCACAAACCGCGAGTTCATGACCTGAGCTGAAGTTGGACGCTTAAAGGACTGAGCCACCCGGGCACCCCTAAAATTTTTTAAGGGGAAAAACACATTTAAAAAAATATGCATGTACTGGGGAGCCTGGGTGGTTCAGTCGGTTGAGCGTCCCACTTCAGCTCTGGTCAGGATCTCGCAGTTCATGAGTTCAGGCCCCACATGGGGCTGGCTGCTGTCAGCTCGGAGCCTGCTTCAGATCCTCAGTCCCCCTCTCTCTGCCACTCCCCTGCTCACATGCTTGCTCTCTCTCTGTGTCTCAAAAATAAATAAACATTTAAAAAAATGCATGTATCTGAAAATGTCTGTTTGAATGCTTTTCCGTACTCCCTACGGTGTTCTGGGACTTTCTTTAATTCACTTTTGCTTTCTCTTTCTTGCATTTTACAAGGCAACTTTAGTGTCTTTAGGGAAAAGATCCCTGGACTTTCTAAATAGAACACCTAGGGTCCCAATTCTGGTGTCATTACTCAGGAGATACTGAGTAAGAATCTTATCCTCTCTGAACTCAGCTCTCTTCTTTGTAAAAGGAAATTGAGGGGCGCCTGGGTGGCTCAGTCGGTTAAGCGTCCGACTTCGGCTCAGGTCACGATCTCGCGGTCCGTGAGTTCGAGCCCCGCGTCGGGCTCTGTGCTGACGGCTCAGAGCCTGGAGCCTGTTTCAGATTCTGTGTCTCCCTCTCTCTCTGACCCTTCCCCGTTCATGCTCTGTCTCTCTCTGTCTCAAAAATAAATAAACGTTAAAAAAAAAAAAGGAAATTGATGGCACCCCCCTTCCCAACATCTCTTGTATGTGAACACCGTATACGATAAAGCCCCATGTACATGCAAAGCAGTATCTGGTTCTAGATGTTATCATTTATTTTTAGATCCCTATCCGCCTATTTTCTTTCTATTTCTATCTATTTTCTGCCCTAGAATCTTAGGTTTATAATAGTCTTGGTATTAATCCTCATATCCTTTGGAAGATAAAGGTTCTCTGTAAGCATTCAAAGCCTTTTGCCACTCTGCTATTAACCTCCGTTGTAAAAAGGGGTAAACTAAGGCAGAGAACGTAAATGCAATTTGGTAAAATCATCCAGCAAGTTACAGGCAGATTTGTAGAGAAAAAAAAAGTTGTTTAGTTAGGAAAAAGGCAACAGGAAAACATCGTCCTTGAAGCCAGGAGCAAACTGGTCTTTTAAAAGTTACACTAAATTGGGGCGCCCAGGTGGCTCCGTCGGTTAAGCCCGCGAATCTTGATTTCAGCTCCGGCCATGATCTCAGAGTTTGTGGGTTCGAGCCCCACGTCAGGCGCCATGCTGACAGCGCCGAGACAGCCTGGGATTCTCCCTCTCTCCCCCTGTCTCTGCCCCTCCCCTACTCCCCCTCTCAAAACGAATAAACCTTAAAAATTACGTTAAACTGTAAAATATCATCTGAAAAACAAATGCCAGAGAATACTGGTTTCACACTTAGATATGAAAGAAAATAATTTGCCTGGAGCCCCAACCACAGCAGCTGGGTTTTAGGTCAAAATTCATTACCACGCATGTACACCAGCCACTGTTTTCTTGTCCTTTTCAATACGACCAAACGCCATTATCACAGAAAGGAGTTGAATAGGTCCTTAGGATCTGTAATGCACTTTAACCAGCATCATCCTTCTCCAAGGTCCAAAGCAATTCCCAACAATTCAAGACCAGTTTACGTGCCGGTGCTGTGTTCTATGTTCGCTGTTCTTTTGAGAAAATTCAGCTCAAGGGGCGCTTGCGTGGCTCAGTTGGTTAGCCACCCAACTCTTGATTTTGGCTCAGGGCATCATCTCACAGTTCGTGAGTTCGAGCCCCGCATCGGGCTCTGTGCTGACAGAGCGGAGCCTGCTTGGGATTGTCTCTCTCCCTCTCTCTCTGCCCCTCCTCCACTCGCTCTCTCTCTCTCTCTCTCTCAAAATAAACTTTTATAAAAGAAAATTCAGCTCAAGAACCGCTCATAAGACAGTATAGTCTAAGATTATCTTTATCTGCTAAAACGTTTGTAGTTTTATTATTACCTGTGCTTGGACACCAAAATAAAGATATAAAGGTAACATTCTATATTCGTACAATTGACGTTTTCTTCATCACTTAAAATCACCAAATTTACTTAAGATTTGAAGTGGGAAAGTTGTAAAAAGCACTACGGCTGGGAAAACACAGGTTTCCTCTTTCTTTTCGTTTTTCTCTCTCAGAGCCCCAAATCCCAGAAGAGTATTTGGTAAAAGTGGAGGTCCCTGTACTTTGCTGCCAGTCTGGAACTGGAAGGGGATTTGTAGCTCCAAAGACAGGTCTGTGGGTGTAGGATCGGACTCTGCCTTCAGTGGGAGGGGAGAAAGACAGTAAAGGTAGCATGGATTGCAGACAACCTATTTTTAGACAATGAAGCTCTTAGCCTCGCCGGCCATGCTTTGGAAAGGATGAATCCAACCCCGTGTTATATAGCAGCCCTCTAAAACACCCCAGGGTGCTGCTATAACCCTTTCTCCCTACATGCCGTTTTAGGTCAGGTTCCCTGGGAAATAGACCCTGAGACGAAAATTTGCACGCGGAACATTTATGAGGGGCACGCTGTCAGGACTGGGCAGAGGGGGAAGGATGATGCGTTGGCAACGGGAGTCTCGAACGATCCCAAAGGTTGCTCTTGAGTCAGGGTGGCCCTCCAGGATTGTCCTGAACTAAGGCAAGAGGGTCCTGCCTTTATAAAGCTGCATCAGGGGCGCCTGGGTGGCTCAGTCAGTAAAGCATCTGACGCTTGATTTGCGCTCAGGTCATGATCTCATGGTTCGGGATATCGAGCCCGGCATCGGGCTCTGTTCTGACAGCACAGAGCCTGTTTGGAATTCTCTCTCCCCCCTTCTCCCCGCTCGCGTTCATTCTCTCTCTCCCCCTCTCTCTCAAAAATAAATAAATAAACTTAAGAAATTATAAAAACATAAAGCCGCACCAGCCGCTCCCTGGATGCAGGCTGCCTCAGGGACGGAGCCAGAACCTTAGGCGATCGCCTGCTCCTTTTGCTGAGGGGAAATTCATCATGGGGTGAAGAGACATTCCCCGAGTTCGGGGAGTCGCCTGTACTCCATCACAGCTGGCGAACGAGTGCCTTAGTCCTTACCAGTCCCTCATCTGGGCTACGGAGTACAAAGGGATTAGCATCTGGTGCTATAGACCAAGTTAGTCCACATTTTAGTGGCTCCAAACAATAATAATCATTTATTATCTCTCAGCCTTTCTTATGGGTCACGAATTGGACAGAGCATGGCGGGGCCTCAGGCCAAAGCTGGGCCCGGGTGCTAAACGCATCGGAACACTTGTCCACTCCCTCGTCGGATACTTAGTGGCGGGTGTTTTGCTAGGGGCCCGCGACTGTTGAGCAGAATACCGCACGCGTGGCCTCTCCACGTAGCCCGGGCTTCCTCACGGCACGATACCTGGGCTCCAAGGGCAAAAGCAGACTCAGGATCAGAATATTCACTCCAGTGACACATTCGTGGACTGGGGTAATGAGCACCGAGTGAACCCACGGATGGAGTGCACCTAGGCGAGCTATGCCTGGGCCAGGACGCCGCTGATGACCCGGCCCACCCATCCCTCGCTCGAACACAGGAGCCACGATGACACTTCCGGTATCCGGGTACCAATGCCAATCGATCCTAATGATCCTCCAAGCACTCGGGGACTCCGTTTTCCCCACCGCATAGTTTCTCAGGTAGACGGTCTTAAGTCCCCTCAGGGAAGGACTGGAGGCCACATGACAGAGTTTTCTCCTTGCCTCGGTGTCAGATCTGAGAACAGGTTCAGGGCTGGAGACTGTGTAGAGAGTAGTGGTTTTTTCACTGGAGAGGCTTCCCTTTCTGAAGATCCATTTCTTTATTTTTATTTTTATTTCGTTGTAACACTAAGCGGAAAACCTTGCTGGCTTCTCATCTACCTACGTGTTCCATTTACCAGCTCTCTGCGGGTCAGGACCCCCGGATGGCCACTCTGACATTGCTGTTCATTACAATAATTGCATCCACTTCGCTCCTGAGAGCGAATCACTGACACCCAGCCCCTATTTCGTCCAGATCTTACCATCACCTTTGCCATCAAGTAGCCCAAGTTTATTATAGCAGTTCCTACTGTCAGCCCTGGTCTGCACAGGACAGCCAATAAGCTTCTCAGTATTGGTGGTACCCCTCTCACCAGCACGTTCTTCATTGCTTTGGGAAATGGGGCGTCCTTCTTGCCCAAGATATTTGACCGGTGGGGGGCGGTTTTCCCGTTTCGCAGCGTGTTCCCTTTCATCGGCATGACCAATTCTGGAGACTTCTGGTTCCCTCTTCCACCATCTTCCACGTAATTGCTAGCATTTTGATTTCACTTGGTGTTGGACGGTCACATTTCCCAAGCTTCGAAGAGTCCTCCTGGCAGCATGTTAGCTCTACCCTCTAGGGTCTTTGACGGAGTAAGTCCTACATCATGGGAAAGTAATCTTATGGCAGTAAGTTCTCATTTATCCAACTTTATGTCTTGCACCTCTCGATGCAGCACACTTAGGATCCAGTACCATAGTAAAACCTTGGTTTGCGAGCGTAATGCGTTCCAGAAACATGCTTGTAATCCAAAGCACCCGTATGTCAAAGCGAAGTTCGAGAACCATTGGGTCAGTCGTGATCATGTGACGTTCGGCCTCACGTACTACTCGTATTGCAAGACAGACCTCATTTATCAAGTTCAAATTCATTAGAGATGTTTGCTCGTCTTGCGGAACACTCGCGGACCAAGTTCCTCACGATCCGAGGTTTTGCCGTACTTCCCTGGCTCCTGCTAACACCTGTTGAATAGGTCCTGTGGCTCCCTTGGTATATACAGTCACGTTCCTTCCTTAAGAGGCCTGGCGCGTCCACAACTGGGTGATGTGACTTAATTTTAAGTCACGGGCCTGGGATCCTTATAATTATGCCCTGGCCTTGATCCTCCACTTTCTCTACCTTTCAGCTGAAAGACATGAGAGTCTCTTCACACGCTGCCGAGGATATTTGGCATCCACACTCCACCTTAAATCAGCTCCTGGCCCTCATTAGCCTTTCATTGTCTTTGTCAAAAGTGTTGAGAGCATCTCGGAAAAGCCATCCAATTCCCCAGTCCTTATAATTCCCACTTCACCCGAACACTCAAATGCACAAGATACTGCTCCTGCCGGTGTCTTCACGTCCTCTGGGTATCACATCCCAGTTCACCAATGATAAAAGTCTCAATAACGTCACAGCTACAGGATGCCAAAAGTTGTTAGAATTCCACCTACCACCAGCGAAATGGTCTCCATTTGAGCTCGTTGGTGCGTAATCCACTTCCAAAATTCGGTTTTAGACTTTTCTTCCTAGAACCAAGTCTTAAGTCAGAGTCCTTGGGAAATACACTCTGACATGGAATCTGTATACAGGAGTTTTGGAGGGTAGGGAGAGTTCTCTCAGAATAACGCCTTTAAGAGAACTGGGGAAACAGGATTGGACACAGGAAGATTATAAAGTACCGAGCAGTTGCAAGAGGCTTCAGCCATCCCACGGTGGGTTATAGAGTTGGGATGGCCCTTCAAAGTTGTCCTGAACTGGGGCAAGGGGACTGGGTCCCGTAGTCCTACATCAAGTCTTTAGATAGGAGCTGTTCGCCAGAGGAAGGGCATAAGGCTGGGTGATGTGGTTCCCTTGAGATGAAGCCAGATCCTGGAGAGGGACTCAGCTGTGAGACCTCAGTAGCCAGCACTCCGAGCTAGCACTGAATGGGGTGTTCAGGTGGCACATCATAATAGCCACTGCAATCCCTCTCCTCCCCTCCTTGGGTTAACGGTGGTGGTGATGTGAAATTGTGGCAAAGGAGTAGTAAATATAGTAGTTAGTTGGAGGGGTTGTTTCACAGTAAATGACTCTCCACTATCGTCATGTTGGCCATGTTTCTCTTAGAATTCGACAGATGAGGTAGGAAAGAGGATAGTCAGGGAAAGTTGCAAGAGCCTCCTTGGGAAACTTAGCACTGCTTAGCATTTCGTTCATGGCGGGTGGAATACTAACACCTTTTGGCATGCCACAGCGGTGAAGTATCTAAGACTTTTATCCATTGTCGACCTCAAGTGCAGTTTGCCCTGTGGTATTCCTGGTATATGTCACTAACACAGAAGGAAACTCTTACCCGGAATTAAGCGCATATCCATCTGCATTATTCAGGTCACTTATTAATCCAATTTCCCTTTTTTGCACCAATTCTTTGTATAATAGTGCCTGCTACGTAGCATTCATTCATTCATTTATTCAACAATACTGGTTGCATACCGACTATAATTCAGAAACTGTTCTAGGTGCTAGGGATACCATAACTAGCAAGGTAGACAGTCCCTGTCCTCATGGAAGGTATATTCTAAAAAAAAATTTTTTAAGGTTTATTTTTTTTTGAGAGTGATAAGACAGAGCACAAGCCGGGGAGGGGCAGAGAGAGAGAGAGAGAGAGAGAGAGGGAGACACAGAATCCGAAGCAGGTTCCAGGCTGAGTTGTTGGCACAGAGCCCGACGTAGGGCTCGGGCTCATGACCTGTGAGGCCATGACCTGAGCCAAAGTCGGACGCCTAACCAACGGGGCCATCCGGGTGCCCCTCTGAGGAGATGGCTTTTGAGCCAAGACCCACATGATGAGAAGACAGAATAACCAATACGAAGGCTTTGAGTTAAAAATGAACTTGGCCACGTTTGAGAGTCCAAAAGAAGACCACTGTGGCTGGAGCTTAGGAAACAGAGGGGAAAATCGTACAAAATGAGATTGGAGGGTAGGCAGGGAGCAGATTACACAGGGCCCTGGAGGCCACAGTAAATAATTTATTCTATGACTAAGGACAATGGCAAGACAATAGCGAATTCTGAGCAGAGGAGTAACAATCTACCTTCCGTTTTAAAAGAATTACTCTGGCAGCTGTGTATAAAATAGGCTACATGGGGTCAAGAATAGAAACAGTTAAAAAATGATGGCAGTAATTCGGGAGAGAGATGATGGCAGCCTGGACTAGGACAGTGGCTGTGGAGATGGTGAGAAGTGGTCGGACTCCGGATATATCTCAAAAATAGAGCCCAAAGAACTCGCCAAAGGATTAGATGTAGGACGTGAGAGAAAGAGAGGACTTGTATTAGCAACACTAGAGTTAGGGTCGAACGGTCACGTGAGCGATTTGGACAGTAAGTGGGTTGGGGGGAGAGATTGCCGAGAGCCAAATCAGGAAGGTTTCAGTCCTAAAAGTGTGTGTGTGTGTGTGTGTGTGTGTGTGTGTGTGTGGAGTGAGAAGAGTACAGAGTTACAGAAACATAGGGAGTCATTTCTCTTAGTGAAGATGGTCTCGTTGAAATTGAGCTCTAGGATTGGCCAAAGCCAGTGTTTTCTATTTTGACTGAGGAGGCCTTAACTTGGCCCAAGTCCCTTTTTCGTGGCTTTCAAAGCAGCGGTGGTTGTCACAGCATCTCAAGCTGGTCTTAAGCGGGAGGCAGCAGCTGGGGGGGTCCCCACGCACGGTGCAGATGTAAGAGGAGAGCGAGGGCAAACCCAGTCGCGGCTGGGCTAACACGCCTGCCCGTTCGAGGCCCTCGTGCACGGGCAGGAGCAAAGCCAACCCACAGGTGCGGGGCTGGAGCACTGTTGATTGCCTTTGTGGCACCGGCCATAGACAAGTCCTTCACGCGTGCTCCCAGACTCAGTGGCACTTGCAAGTTGATGTGAAGTTAAGCGCTGACACATAACACAGAAGTGTTAGTGTTAGAACATTCTGGGATTTCAAAGCAGCACCTGACGGGAGAGTGTGTAGGAAGCAGGCACTCACCATCCCACCTGAGGAAACGGGGGTCGAAGAAGGGAGGAGGCTTTTTACAAAGTCAAAGAGAGTTTGCACATTTTGTAGCACGCTGTAGTGTATGTAATTTGCCTCTTCAAGGCGGCTGTATCCCAGGAACTGATGTGTCTCGTTCATTGTCAGCAGAGTGACTGCCTAGAGCAGGTGCTCAAGAAATATGGTGGGTGAAAAGAGAGCTCCCCTCGACTTGTTAGAAAGGATGCTGCCTGCTTTGTGAATCACTTAATAAAGCCAATTAGATCTTTACAGAAAATACTGTGGATAAATGAATGAACAACCGAACCTAAATCAACCTCAGCCTCCCCGCCAACTGAGTCACGCTGCGCACATGTGCTCTCGGCAAAGGCACAACCCAAGTTCCAACTCCGATTCTTGCGTTTGGTCCCTGGGACACCATCACACTCCAGTAAACGGAGGGAGGAAACCAGCCCAATGACTGGTTTGACTGGTTTTCTTTCCACTTAGTTGCCTAGTCTTTTGTCGGAATCGACAGAACAAAGAAATAAAAACAAAATAAATGGAAACGCATGCTGGTGTCTGATAGATGTAATTCCGGCCGTGTCTTGAGCGGGAACCACCTGCACGATCACCGGAGGCTGAACAGTGGGGTAAGAATGGTCCTTTGAGTCACCTCGGGGGTGGGGGTGGGGAACAGCCACATCCGTTGTTTGATGTCATGAGTTCAAAATACCCAACTGATTGACTCACTTTTTCACTACTTATATCACCAGGGCTCTTGTATAATCAGCGTCCTCTCTCTCCATAAGGTAGCAGGTTATTTTCACCTCTCGAATGCCCCCCTTTTAAAGGCGACAAATATTAGACCCCTGAAGTCATTCCTGTTCGGAGATTTTCTCCTCTACGCCTCTCCAACCCTTCTCTGCACCTCCCCCTACTTTGGCAGCTGTGTGACCCCCAAAGATTTTCTTTCTAATCAGGGCTGAGATTCGTGTGCAATTTTTTGAGGAGCCAGGCATGGGGCTGTCTGTATTAGCGAGCGTTTTTTTTTTCCCCCGGCCAGTCCTGATTGGATGAATTAAAGGTTTCCGCAGACTTTCCCAAGTGCCAACTGCTTGAGCTAAACAATGACACCAAATGACACTGCATATCAGACAAAGACGCATCAGGAGGAGGGACAAGATGACGTTGATGTCACGGAGCCCTGCTTCAACTGGAGGCCAAAGGCGAGGCACCGTCTTCATATTGCACAATCCACGGCTAACAAAGAAAAACAGGAGAAAACACACAAAGAGGACCTGAGATAATACCTATAGAAAAAGAAATTTAAATTGCAGATGGATTTGTTATCGTTTGGAGCCCTTTATGCAGAAGGCGGCTGCTTTCGCTGTTTTCCTGGTTCGCGTGTCACCTTCTGTAACAAACGCGTAGTTTTAAACACTATTTTAATAAACAAACAAAATGCGTAGTCGTTGCAGGTCTAGTAGAATATTTCCATTAGTGAAAAGTATAATAGCTGCGCCCCAGGGTAGCATAACCTTAAGTGAGCTACTCCGTTTTCCCAACGAGTGACAAAAAATAGTTTTATGCCAATAACTTTCACTTCCTATTATAATACAGCTCTGTCCATCACCAGCAGCCTGGAATTATAAAAGGGTAAAACATTTAATGAACTTGCTCGTATTAAATGATGTGTATCATCTAATGCCGAGGGAGAGAAAGCTAAGACCCACAGTTTCAATGGTCCTAGAATAGCCTTAACAGCAGCTTGTTAGCAATCAGACTGAGGAACATTATACTCTTTCAGCAGTTGGGAAGCAATTTATTTTATTTATTCTCACCACTGGGCTTTTTGGACCTAGAATATATTCCACCCATCAGAAAGCTTGATCTCAGCGGGAAAACATAAATTCTTATTTGGGTTTCCAAAACTCCAGCTCTACTAAATTCCAAGTACCGTGAAATACTCACGGCTGACATTTATTCTTACAGGTAAAATACACAGCTACCTTCGTATCTTGAAAGAGCGTGCATTTAAAACTCGCACCTCATCAAGAGTGTAATTGAAAATGAGAATTCCCCCCGCCCCCGTTTTAGTTTGGTTCCAACTTGTGTGTATCAGGTTTCACGCTTGCCGTCTCAAAACAGAGCCAAAAAGAATGACGCTACTATAATACACTTAAAACTGTTTTCTTTACCATTGGCCGTTATTGTGTCAAAATGCTCCTGAGTTTCCTGGGAGATGTGGTTCTCCTTTCTAGAGAACTAACAGGTATAAAAATGCTTGGATCAGAATTTATAAGGAGGGGGCACGTTTTGAAATCGTCGTAAGAAATTGGATAAAGGAAAACACAAAGGAAAGGTCATCAAATGATGTAATTTCTCCTCAGGGTACGTGGTGTTTTTTTATTCCTTTCATTTTTGATGGTATGACTGGGTGGTTTCTCATTGGAGAAATACAACTTTTGATTACACGTGCATATATAACCTGGTTCCTGAATGATAAATGTTTGAGAGTATCCTGTTATTTTTTTTTAATTAAAAAATATTTTTTTCTTAACGTTTATTTATTTTGGAGAGATAGAGACAGAGCGCGAGTAGGGGACGGGCAGAGAGAGGGGGAGACGGGGAATCCGAAGCAGGTTCCAGCCTCGGAGCCGTCAGCCCAGAGAGCGACGCGAGGCTCGAAGTCAGAAACGGCGAGATCATGACCTGAGCCGACGACGGACGCTCAACCGACGGAGCCACCCAGGCGCCCCACGAGAGTGTCCTCTTATTTTTGATGACTCTATAATTATTTGTTGTGGAAAGTTTGCATGGGAGCCCTTTGACGAAAATATAGGCTGCAAAGTAGCACAAATAATTTTAAGTTCTTATCAAAACTATCCTAAGTATGGGGCGCCTGGGTGGCTCCATCGGTTAAGCGTCCGACTTCAGCTCAGGGCATGATCTCACAGTCTGTGAGTTCGAGCCCCGCGTCGGGCTCTGGGCTGACAGCTCAGAGCCTGGAGCCTGCTTCGGATTCTGTGACTCCTTCTCTCTCTGCCGCCGCCGCCCCCCCCCCCCCCCCCCCCGCCTCTCACGCTGTCTCTCTCTCAAAAATAAATAAACATTAAAAAAAACTATCCTAAGTCATTCATCAACAGAGATGTATTATTATTTAAAAAAAGTTTTTTTTTTAAATTGAAGTAGAGTTGAGAGACTGTTACATTAGTTTCAGGTGTACAACATAGTGATTTGAAAGGTTTATACAGGGGTGCCTGGGTGGCTCGGTCGGTTAAGCGTCTGACTTCGGCTCAGGTCATGATCTCACGGTCCATGAGTTCGAGCCCCGCATCGGGCTCTGTGCTGACGGCTCAGAGCCTGGAGCCTGTTTCAGATTCTGTGTCTCCCTCTCTCTCTGCCCCTCCCCTGTTCATGCTCTGTCTCTCTCTGTCTCAAAAATAAATAAACGTTAAAAAAAATTTTTTTTAAATAAAAAAAAGTTTATACATTATGCTATGCTCTCTACAAGGGCAGCCCCCATCTGTCACCATACCCCATATAATATCATTGACTCTATTCCCTACACTGTGCTTGAAATCCCCATGACCTATTCATTCCATAACTGGAAGCCTGTGTCTCCCACTCCCCTTCACCCATTGTGCCCAACCCCCCCTCCTCTCAGGCAATCATACGTTTATTCTCTGAATTTGTGAGTCTGTTTAGATATGCATTATTTTTAGTACATAGTCTCCTTCCACGTTTAAAAAAAATTTTTTTTAACATTTATTTTTGAGACAGAGAGAGAGCATGAACAGGGGGAGGGGCAGAGAGAGAGGGAGACCCAGAATCCGAAGCAGGCTCCAGGCTCTGAGCCATCAGCACAGAGCCCGACGCGCGGCCCGAATTCATGGACCGCGAGATCATGACCTGAGCGGAAGTCGGACGCCCAACCGACTGAGCCACCCAGGCGCCCCTCCTTCCATATTTTTAAAATAAATCTTAGTATCACTAAGATTAGCTCCTGCACTACTATAAGAAAGTCAGGAATACTATGAACTTGAAACTCAGAAGTCCATTTGATATATGAAGTCGAGAGAGAGAGAGAGAGAGAGAGAGAGAGAGAGAGAGAGAGAGAGAGAATGCACTGCTAAGGGCTAAGGACTGGGGCTATAAGACAGGATTGGATCTAGGTATCTCTGAAAAAGACTCTGACTGGGTCTGTACAAGTTTACCAAATTGACCATTTTGACGAAATTGACCCGTCAATTTCACGAAACAGCCACTTAACTCCCGCCCACCTCAAATTGACCAAAACCACCTGTTAAAGAAAACATGCAGACGGGCTCATTTTCCTCCTTTTCCAAACACCAATTCCTTCCATTGCTCTGCTCACCTGTCTCCTCTAAGCGGCCCTTTACTGATTCGATTGTTTTCTCAATTGTGATCGGAGTTAGGGAATAACTATTTGTTCCCCAGGACACACATTTTCCTGGGATTGAGCGAGTTACAGTAATCAACTGAGCTGACGGCTGCCTGAGCAGAGCCATTTGAGGGGCCCCCGAGGAGCAGGTTAAACTCCTGAATGCGCCGAGAACGCTGCTTCGGTGGAAAAAATACGTGAACCACCGGCTTGGCATTCAGCCCCCTGTTTCGTAGCCTGTACTCTGCCTCTGAGCTGGCGATCTGAAATGCCCATTCAGCTGCAATTTCTCCCGGGGCTAGCCCACAAACTGAGCGGGTCAGGCCAACTCACAGTGCTTCAGGAAGCCGCCACCCGATGGAAAGACACGGTCCCTTTACTGTTGGCGCTCGGTGCCTCAGTTTCGAAATAGGTGCCGAGGCAGGAGATAACGATGGTGTGATTTTGCATTGGGAGGTCAATCTTTTCGATTTCAATTCTGGCCACACTTACCTACAGGAAACAGTGCGTCCGTGAAGACCCCCCAAGAGAGCTTGCGAGAAGCTAAGACACTTGCCTGCTTTCCACCACCGCCCCCCCACCCCGCGCTGGGTGTGAGATACCCACTATCTTCCACAAGATGGCAGGCAGTTTTCATTTTACTGTTGGTGATCAACGGGAACTCGCTCCACTCTCACATGACAGCAACCCCAGGTAGCTAGGGTGACATTTGCTTTACATTATGATACACACTAATTAATCATTAGTGATCCCAGAAGTAAGTCTGCGAAAAATGCTTTGCTATGCCTTCTCGCAGCAGGGGCTTTCACTATTGACCCTATTACATGCACACATGTTCAGCCAGTATACGTTATACTCGTTTACGTTCTGAGACTTTGAGGTTTGAGGGTATTTTAATTAATATTGCCTATATTCATATTCGCCTCCTGTCCGGAAGGGGAAATGGTGGAGCGAGCCGAACAAATACAGAGAGAAACAAAGCGGCAAACAAAGCTCCGAACAGCCAAACACGCAACGCCGATGAGTTTTCGGCTTGGCGGCACCGTTGGCCACTTTTGTGGACACCCTCAACCTTCTCCCAGGCCCCCCTCAAAAATCTCGGGGTGGGGGGAAATCACCATCAGGAACGCTGCCGGCACCGCCCACTTAACTACGGTTTCAGAACAGACCACCTCATGAACGATTTCATCCGTTCCGTCAACTAACGGGAAATGTTCACGTTGCCTTCAAACGTGGACCCTGTTCCACAGCCAGAAGCCTCGTCGTTATAAGCAACGCGACCAGGCCTCAGCCACAACCCAAGCTCCCGCCAATAAGCGCCGATGGGCTCCCCTAAGAAGAACCTTCCAGGAGGGTTCACCAACTGCCTGAGCAGCCACACCCTCCAGTCCCCTTCATTCGTCCACACTCCATGTATCCTGAGGTAAAGAAAACTGGCGGGAGCTTCCAGCTTCCACACCGTACCTTCTAGATTCCTTCTCACCGATAACTTCTCTTTGGAAGCCCTCGGCATCTGGCAGATGAACATTCCTTCAGGGTCATCTCCAGATCTCCTTCACAGCCACTCCCTTGCATTCACCGAACATTCTGGAACCTCCATCATCACAGCCTTTCCATCATCTCCCCTCCTCTTACCGTCTTGGACAACTTCAATCTTCCTGTGGATGACTCACTCATGACCCCGGCCTTGACCTCAGTTTTAGAGTTGGTGTTCCCAGACCCAATTCCAATGGGGTGGGGACAGTTCTCCCTGCCACAACACCAAGTAGCTCTTGGACACCAGCAGTGTGTCTGAGAATTCAACTCAATCCTGACACTATCCACCCAGAGCTAGCATCCCATTCCATAGGTTAAGGGTTCAGTCCTACCAGACTTCCCCCCAACCCCCACTTCAGACATTAGTCGGGAGCCCCAGGCTACTTATTACCTGTGCTTCTGACTGATTGGATACAGATTGGAAGTTTCAACGACCTCTTAGGTTCGATTTATTTGCTAGAGCGACTCACAGAATTCAGGGACGCAGTTCTGTTTACCAGTCAAGGATATGAGAAACGATATGAATTAACAGACAGATGAAGAGATCTGGGGAAAGGACACGAAACTTTCATGCCCTCCCCAGGCCGCCACTCTTCCCGATCTCCATGTGTTCACCAATGTGGAAACTCTCTGAACCCAGTCCTTTGGGTTTTTACGCAGGCTTCATAACATAGGCGTGATTGATTAAATCATTAGCTGTTGGCCAAGGATTCAACCACTAGCTCCTCTCCTCCCTCACATCGGGGGGGTGGGACTGAAAGTTCCAACCCTCTATTCACAGTTGGTTCCCCTGGGAACCCACCCCCCATCCGAAGGTGCTTTTCTGAAAGTCACCTCATGAACATAAACCCAGTCATGGGGCAAAGGGACTTGTTATAAATGACAGGACACCCATCTCACTTTTATGGCTCTGAAGCAATTTCAGAAACTTCTCAGTTCCTGAAGCAAGAGACCAAATATTATAACAAAAGATGTTCTCATCACTCTCGTCGTTCAGGATATTCCAAGGGTTGAGGGGACCTATGAGCCAGGGACCGTGGACAAATACATATCAGAGATCTGAATGACCAAATACTTATTTCTTATAAATCACAATATTGCAACCTCCCTTATTCCAATGACCTTCATCATTATACTTGAGCTTTAAACTTGAGCAATCAACTTAGCAGCCACACCATGACTTTGCTATTCCCTGAGATGGTCCTAACCTTGAAATCTGAAACCTTACAAATGCCCTCTCTTGGGGCACCTGGGTGGGTCAGTCAGTTAAGCGTCTGACTTGGGCTCAGGTCATCATCTCGCGCTCCGTGAGTTCGAGCCCTGCGTCGGGCTCTGTGCTGACAGCTCAGAGCCTGGAGCCTGCTTCGGATTCTGCGTCTCCTTCTTTCTCTGCCCCTCTCCCGTTCACGCCCTGTCTCTGTCTCTCAAAAATAAATAAATGTTAAAAAAAAAATTAAAAACAAAAACAAATGCCCTCTCTTACCTCCATCTGCAGTGGGAGTCTTCCAGTTCTGCTCTCCTTCACTCCCACCAAACATATCTTCTACTCCATTGGACTTTCCACTCGTATATGTATACCCCCTTATTCTAGTCTCCTAATATCACTTGCTTTCACTCCCATTTCTACCCATTCTGGAAACCAGAGGCAACCATTTTGACTCCAAATGCAACGATAATATATTTTCCCTAATTTCATCCTCTTTCTGAGACTTCTGTGCTAAACTCAATCCTTGATGCACTCATTGTTTTATTTTTTATTATTTTTTTAAGTTTATTTATTTATTTTGAGAGAGAGAGCACGCACGCAGGCACACAGGGGAGGGGCAGAGAGGGGGAGAGAGAGAATCCCAAGTAAGCTCCACGCTGACTACGCGTGACTCACGAACCTGTGAGATCACGTCCTAAGCCGTCGTCAAGAGTGGGACGCTTAACCAACTGAGCCACCCAGGCGACCCTATTTTAATCCTTCCCATCTATAAAAGAGCCTAATGAACACACATGCAACTCATCATGCTGGGTGATCGCATCACACACTCGTAGATACAACCTCAGTCGGACCCAGAACAACACTGCCCAATCCTCGTATTTGTCTCTTCGCAATTGTTTTCCTGATCCTTTTCATGCCTCTTGAACTGTGACGTTATAAAATGCAAACGTCTTCAGTTTCCTTCTACCATAATCTTCCCATATCGTCACTCAACTTCCGCTTGCCTTGTCTCCTGTTATAGTTGGTGTTTTCTTCCAATGTTACCCCCAACAATGTTTTTTAGCTTTAAAAGATAAATCCTTCTTAGACTCTTGGTTCTCTCATCATGTAGCAATTTCCATCCTCTTAAGTGATCACACTCTCCCTTCCCATTGGGTCCTTGCTCTCGGCCAGCAGATACGCCCGTATCTTCCTCACCCACCATCCCCCAACCAAAAATGCTCCCCATAACTTGATTTCTTGCCAACCCGAGATACAATCCCAACTCTACCTTTTATTTTCTGAACTCCTACAACTGTGTATCATACTGTGAATGAATGTCACCCGAATGAGTTGGCTTCTGTTTTTGTCACTTCACCGATGGCCTCTTAGTTTCTGATCTCAATGGCCTCATCTCTGCCTTCACTGTTTCTGACCCCCCTGGCATCATTTGACACTGATACCCTCTGATTGAAACATTTTCCTCCCTTCACCCTGTACTCCTCTCAGCCTTTCTACTTCACTTTTCATCTCCTCTGCGGATTAATCACTGTTATTTAGCCATCAAACGCTTAACGTCAATGTCCCAAAGGGTCTGCCCTCAGCCCTCTTTGCTTCTCCCTCCTCACTCTCCCTCTGAATCCCTCTCTTCTGCAGTCATCATAGGCATCCCCTTGATCTCAATGAATTCTTCCATAGCACTTCTGTTATGATTTATAATTTACTTATTTTGTTTTTGTTTATCAATGCCCCCCACCTCACTCCCGTTAGGACGTCAGTCCCAAGGAAGAAAGGGATTTTGTCTCCACGGACACATCTAGACGTCTAAACCTAACCCCTCTCTTTTAGGTGTTCATGAATTTTTGAGGGGCGGGGAGGGACAGAGAGAGGGGGACAGAAAATCCAAAGCAGGTTCTGCGCTGACAGCAGAGAGACCGATATGGGGCTTGAACTCATGAAGCATGAGCTCCACTGACTGAGTCACCCCGGCGCCCCTAAACCTAACCCATCTCTTAAATACACACCCCCATTGCCTCCTGCTGCACCAGGTTTCCTCTTCCCATGGTGGTTCCTATCTCAGATCACGGTACTACCAGCCCAGAATGTTCGAAATCATTTGGACTCCCTTATCTTCTCTTCCCACACAGTGCCAATTGGCCACCACATCGTGCGGATTCTAACCTCTCCGATAGCTTGCGTTGCCCATTCCCCGTCTTTCTGCATGTTCACGGCCGCGGCCCATTTCTGCTCTTGCCTGCAATCTTAAAATTATGTAATAAAAACGTCCTACTGTCACCAGTTACTCACCACCATCTATCCTACACAATCTTGCCTCCCTTATTTTCCTGAGGAAATAAATCTGATAACATCACCTCTCTCTTGAGAAATCTACAAAGGCTGCCCTTTCGACAGGGTTAAGTCTCAAGTCCTTGGCCTGACCTTAAAACCCCTCTATCACCTGCCTTCAAATGTCTCTTTTAGCTTCATATCCATTATATTCTCTCACAGTCTCTGTGTTCTGGCTCCAAGACCAGAACGGTGACCTGTTTCAATAAATACATATGACAAGACTTGCTGGACAAATGGAGTGACTTCAAACTATCCTGTAGCAAGGAACTGAGATCTGAAAATGACTCAAAAAAAAATTCTGATAAAAAAAAATTTTTTTTCTACTACTCTGGGGCACCTGGGCGGCTCAGTCATTGGAGCCTTCGACTCTTGGTTTCGGCTCAGGTCATGATCTCACGGTTTGTGGGATCGAGCCCCACGTCGGGCTTGGTGCCGACTGCATAAAGCCTGCTTGGGATCGCTCGCTCTCTTTCTCTCTCTCTCTCTCCGCCCCCTCCCCTGCTTGCAAGCACTCTCTCTCAAAATAAAGAAAAAAACTTAAAAACAAATTAAGAGCAAGTCCCTGGCCCATGCTTTGCTATTCTTGCGTAGTTGAGTTTTTTTCATCGCACCTGACACTTACTATGTATTTCAGCGAGTTATCTTATTTATTTTTTACCTCCCCCCCCCCCCCACTGAATGGTAAGCTCCATGAGAGCAACGATTATGCGTGTTTTGTTTACTGCTACATCATCTGCACCTCTAACAACACCTGACATATAACAAAATATCGCCTTACAGCTCTTCCCATTCCCTTGGTTCTGACTCTTTCTCATCCCCTCCCTTAGCACATTCTCTCTCTGCCCTGCCCCCCACGCATTTGTCTGTCCTGGCTTTCTCCACAGTTCTCTGTCTCCTTTTGCCTGTACCCTGATGTCTTTATATATTTAGAGCCGTGGCCAGCAAAGGGGGGGGGGGGTGGGGATAAGGTTGACACATGTGTAATGAAGGATCATTCACGCCCATTTTCAACTTCTCACTTTGCCCAGATGAATTTCAGAGGAAGGAAAACTCCCTCCCTAGAACTTTGGAAGATAAGTTCCTCCAGATCTGAGAAGATTTTTGGCAACGTGTTTTGTTTTGTTTTGTTTTGTTTTTGTTTTTGTTTTTGGTTTTTTTTTTATGGACAAGGCTACCTTGACCTCTGAACTTAAGTTTAGGTGATAATACTGATGATGTTTGTAAAGAGAGCACCATGAATGCACTTATATCATAGAACAAACAAAGAAAGTAGCACTCAATTCATACAGAAACAGTAGGCAACGGTCCCAAAGTATTGGTTTCAGTGAATTTGAACCTGAAGTTATTCAGACTACATTTTGCCTTCCTGCAAGAGAGGCTCACCCACAGGGTCATCTGGAAGCAAGATTATGAAGTAGATCACATTTGTCTCTGGCTCTGCCCTACAGGAATCTTTTCCATTCCTTCTTATCTCATGGTTGTTCCACAAGCATTCTATTCCCAACTCAGGTGGCGTCAGCCATCTTGCCCCCACAGAGGCCAAGCTTCCACCCAGCTGAGTAGACCAAGGAACCTGGGCTACCATGTTAATAGGAAAGATAAAACATCTTTTGTCACCCACATCTTTCTACAAAAAAAGATAACGCTCCCTCCCTTGCTATTGACCTTCTTGGTAACACTAAGGGGAGAGGTTTTGAGCTTGCTAATGAAGAAAGGGATATTTCAGGGTAGACTTATTTTCCATGTCCCTCCAGTAGAGCCATGGAGGCAGCTGCCTGCTCTCACAAGACGGAGGCATGTCTAAAAATCTTGCGGTCAAATTTAGGGCACAAAGATTGTCATGCCATTTAACCAGAGACTTTCCTGGGCTTCGGCAAACCCGCGTGAGCCACTAGAAAGAAGGATCCCAGAAGCTGGCAGGGTGCTCAGCAAATATATGCTTAATGAAGACACAAACCTAAGTCTGATAGAAGGCTGAACCTTTTACATAAATGCTGGCTGACTGGGTGAGCATAAAGCAACCGTTAAGGATTTGGTTTCAAACTGCAGAAGGACGAAAGGAAAGGAAATAGCAATTCCAAGGTAGAGATTTATATTTTCACCTAAAATGGGGCGCCTGGGTGGCTCGGTCGGTTGAGCGTCCGAGTCCGGCTTAGGTCACGATCTTGCGGTTCGTGGGTTCGAGCCCCGCGTCAGGCTCTGTGCTGACATCTTGCTCAGAGCCTGGAGCCTGCTTCGGATTCTGTCTCCTCTCTTTGTCCCTCCCCCATTCACGCTCTCTCTCCGTCTCTCAAAAATAAATAAATGTAAAACATATTTTCATCTAAAATGAATTAAACACTATCCTCTCCTCTCTGTTGGATCTCGAGCAAGTTTCAAGCCTCTCAGGACCTGACCAAAGCTATATTTCAAGCTCACTGTAAGCAATGAGTATCTCGCCCTCTCAGTCTCCCACAAGATGCTCCTTTCAAGGGCTTAGCACTTGGGGTGCCCGGGTGGCTCAGTCGGTTACGCATCCAACTCTTTTTTTTTTTCTGATTTTTTAACGTTTATTTATTGAGAGACAGAGAGACATGAGCAGGGGAGGGGCCGAGAGATGGAGAGACACAGAATCCGAAGCAAGCTCCAGGCCCCGAGCTGTCAGCACAGAGCCCAACGCAGGGCTCGAACTCACAAATCGCTAGATCATGACTTGAGACGGAGTCGGACGCTCAACAGACCGGGCCGCCCAGGTGCCCCCCAACTCTCAATTTCAGCTCATGTCGTGACCTCACGGTTCATGGGTTCAAGCCCCATGTTGGACTCTCCGCAACTGTGCAGAGCCTGCGTGGGATTCTCTGTCTCCCTCTCTCTCTCTCTCTGCCCCCTCCCCTGCTCTCTCGCTCTCTCTCTCTCTCTCTCTCTCAAACAAAAAAAAAGAGCTTAGCAGCAAGCAATTACCTTAAAAAGATAAACCCCTGTGGCTGGTCAGTTTTGACTCTGTCAGTTGAGGAGTTAGCATTTCACCCTTTTTGAAACTTCCGTCTTAGAGAGAGAGGTTGATGGACCAGGTCACCAAAAGGGAAGAAGGGAAACTTTTAACTCTCCATTCACAAAGATTAGTGAGGAAAGAAATGGCTGATATAAGTCTTAAGGATTCTTGAACTTCTGGTTTCCCTGTCTCCCTGTCCCTTACCCAATTGGTCTGGTTGCAAGTCAGTGTGACAAATAAATATTAAGAGTCAACTATATATGAAGACACTTTGCTAGACCGTGTCCGTTTCATCCATCCATCCATCCATCCAACCAACCAACCAAGAGACAACCAACCAATATTTACTGAGCACCTACAACAGGAATGCGATGTATTAGGTGCTAGACAAAGCAAGCATGGTCCCCACCCATCGTGTGGATTATAATCCAATAGGGGCAATTCTCATGGAAGCAGAAAAATGTAACTAATCAGTTTTATATATTGAGGGCTTACCGTTTATATGTGATCTGAGCCAATTACCATATATATGGTATCTGTTTTAACCCACACAATAGCCTAGCAGGGAAGCTCTTACTATCCTCATTTTACAGATGAAGGAAATGAGGCGTCAAGAGGGAAAACAACTTGTTCAAGACCACGCAGCTGCCAAGTTCCGCAGCTGAGGTCTCAAGCGCACGTCCGTCTGACTCCAAAGCCTCTGCGTTTTCCAGGACACCCTCTAGCTTGGAGACGGGCAATTAGGAGAACAACCAGGATTGCCTATCCTAGAGAAGCCAGACCTTCCCCTCCCCCCCCCCGCCCCACGTACAGACTGTCTTAGTCAGTGTGTGGGGTGAGAACAGAATGCCACTGATTGAGTGGTTTAAGTAACCAACATCTCTTAGTGCTGGACTTCAAGATTAAGGTGCTGGCAGATTCCGTGTCTGATGGAAGCCCACTTCCGTGTTCATGGATGGCTGTATTCTTGCTGTGTCCTCCCTCAGAGGAAGGGGGGGGACAGGTCTGTGGGGCCTCTTTTATAAAGGCACTCATCCCATTCATGAGGGCTCCACCCCCGTGACTTAATCACCCCCAACGGCCCCCACCTCCTAACACCATCACACTGCGGGGTTAGGATTTCAGCTTGTGAAGTTTGGGGGGGGGGCCATACATATTCGGCCCACGCCACGCCACCCCTCTCCTCCCACGATGCACGTCCTTCTTACACGCAAAATACGTCCATGCCACCCGGACAGCCCTACCCGTCTTAACTTGTTCCGGCATTAAATCTGAAGTGTTAAGCCCAACGTCTCATCTAAGTATCTAAATCAGACATGGCCGAGACCTCAGCTAGGATTAATCCTGAGGCAACTCCTCTTGAGCTGTGAACCGTGAAGCCAAGAAGTTCTGTGCTTCCAAAAGGGGCCTAGGATCGACAAGGGACGACAGACGGGAAAGAAGAAAGGGATCACAGCTCTCAGGTGAAGTCCCCAGCCAAACAGGGCAAACAACATTAAATCTTAAGGCTCCAGAATGACCCGCTTTGGCTGGATGGTCTACCTTCCAGATCCACTGGGGTAGTAACACCACCCCAACAAGACAGGCTGGATATGTGGCGGTTCTCTGCACGGGCCCCACCCGCACAGCACTCGGCAAGAGCCCTGCAGCTCCCACAGGCTGGGGACTCACACCTGCGGCTCTCCCAGTCCCAGCTCGGAGTCCTGTGCCTGCGGCCCTGGCCTGAGGCCTTGCCCTTGGCCTTTGAAACCTAAATAGAGGCAGCCCCGTCTCCGTCTCCGGGGCTGTGCACTCCCTGACCATCTCTGCATCACCTGCAGGGTCATTCTTCCATTGTCTTGAAGAATAGTGCCTGGCTTCTATTGGGAGGGCTGGTCCACACTAATCGCCTTATCAAATGGTGGCTGGACCACGCCATTAGTTTTCTCCATTTTGCAATATGGATTAAGCTTTGCTCAGAAATTTCCTCAGCTAAATAATTCACTTTCCTAGCTCACCAGGACCACCTTCCACAAGACACTAGGACATGAGTACAATTCAGCCAAGTCCTTTGCCACTTTATAACAAGGACAGCCTTTTTTCTTCATCTTCCGATAACCTGCTCCTCATTTCCATCTTAGACCTCATCAGAATATCTTTTACCATCCACGTTTCTACCAACATTCTGGCCGGTATTACTCAGGGATTTTCTAAGAAGATTGACGCTGTCCTCTTTTCTTTCCGGACCTCTACCGGAATCACCCTCAATGGTCTGTTCCTGGCAACACAGGCTTTTTCTAGAATGCACCTCCGAACTCTTGCAGGATCTACCCAAGTAGCCACTTCCAAAGCCACTTCCATACTTTTAGGTATTTGTTATACCCCACTTAGCACCGGGTTGCTGTCTTCGTTCAGGTTGCTGTAACAGCCTATCATTGACTGGGTGGATGAAAGAGCAAACATCGATGTCTCACAGTTCAGGAGACTGAGAAGTCCAAGATCCTACACAAAGCCACCGAGTCCAAAGAGAAGGCCCTAGGCTACTGCAGGGGGCTCCGGGCCACTCGAGTTGAAGACTTCAGGTACTGTCATCACTGAGATCAAGAATCTTACTCACTTATTTGTAGACAGAGTATGGCCTAGGATTTTGTGACCACAACACTACTCAGCCAATGGTTCTGGGCTCTGGAACAAATACTTCCCCATACATAACTTCTAGGACCCTCCCAACTTTAGTCTCTCTGCTCTCAATGTCCCCTAGTCTTGGGGGTTCTCTCTCTCTCTCTCTCTCCTTATAAAAATCTGACCCTTCCACGGAAACTCAACTAAAATTACACCTTTTCCAAGATGACTTTCTCAACAATTTCAGTCAAAATTGATCCCTCTTTCATTTCCTCATAAACCTATAGCTCACTGTCAGAGCCAGGTGTTTGTTTTTTGTTTTTTGTTTTTTGTTTTTGTTTTGTTTTTTAGTTTATTTTGAGAGAGAGAGAGAGAGAGCATGAGTGGGGAAGGGGCAGAGAGAAAGGGAGAGAGAGAATCCCAAGCAGGCTCTGCCCTGACAGTGGGGCTCGATCTCACGAACCGCGAGATCATGACCTGAGCTGAAATCGCGCATCGGATGCTTCTCCGACTGAGTCACCCAGGCGCCCCTCAGAGCCTGCTTTTTATCAGATTTTGGTCCAATAGGTATTTTCTCCTGTGTGAGAATGAGAGCTCCTAGGAGCCTCGTTCTTCTCCGTGTCCCTCCCAGTATCCAACACAGTATGGATCAAATGCTTTCGTACCTACGGAATGCTTATTGATTCACATGGGACTGCATAATAAAAACTTAACGTCTATTCTTTGGAAACTATGGTGCCCCACCTCCACTCCCAACCCCCACCGCCCACCGCCCACCGCCCACCTGGAGCCCGGTACTTCAGAGTCAGGAAGGCAGGTTGATAGCACGAAAGCGCTTTGGCTTTGGCATCAGACCACCCTGGAGTCACGTCCAACACGGCACCTTCCTAGCTGCGGACACCTAGGCAAGTTTCACTCTCCGCGCCTTGGTTTCCCTCGTCTATGCAATGGGAATAACGACCCTCACGCAATCACTGAAAGGAATAAATGAGGTAGATATGTATGTGTGTGAGCCATATACACACACAGCCTTTAGTTTCTCTTCCCCTTTCATGGTGAGCAAAGGCCCCGGGAGAGGGAAAAAACCAACATTCAGCCGGGCTCTCAGGGGCTGCTAACCGGCAGGTGGTCAAATAGAATTGCTATTTACTGGCTCCCTACCAGCTTCTTGGTACTCCAGACGTTCTATAAGGGAGATCAGAAAAAGCTCGGCCCTCGGAGAGCTGGCCATCGGTTGGTAGAGGGGAGAGGATCATGAGAGACGCACATGCAGCATTCCAGAAGACGTAGGCTAAGGGCCCCGAAGGCAGAGAGGCCACAAACGCCAGAGGTGTCCAGGGGAGGCACAGGTTCTGAATGGGCCCACGGGGTTAAGGAAGGCTCAGGTGGCCTTTGAAGGACATAGTGAATGGGACACCGGGGTCGGAAGAAATGACATGTGTCCAAATGTGGGGGCGGGGCTACCCTCGGCAGGGCTGGAGGACAGCCCCTGGCGCTCCATCTGGGTCCCTTGGGGGCCAGGCAAGAGGTGCGGGGTGGGGGGTGGGGGGCAGCGAGCGTGGCGTGGCGAGGGTCTTGAGTGCCAGATTAAGGGGAGCCTCTCCAGGCACGGGCCAAGAGCGGCGGGGTGGGGCCGGCCTTATTGGAGAGCTGGCTTCTGATCTGGGAAACGCTTCCGCCGAGGCGATGTCCCCCGCACATATATAAAGTGGCCCCACCCAGAAGCAGGCAGGACCGCTGTGCTTCGGGAAGGAGGCTGGGAGGTTAGCCATCCAGAGTCAAGGAGTCTCCGGGGGGCCCTTTGTGTCTGAGAGCGGTGATGGGCGGCCCCTCCCCCACCGCAGCTGCCCCTGCAGCAAGCGGGGGACGGGCTCCCCCAGAAGTACAACGACGCCGCCCCGGAGGATCCATCTCCCCCCTCCCCCAGCCCCGGGCCGCACATCTCACTGCACCCACAGAACTGAAGCCCCAGACCGGCTCGCTGGCCATCAGTCTAGGACCAGGCCGCCCGCTCCCCTCATTTGCCCGGGGTGGGGGGTGGGGGGTGGGGGGGGGAGTCACGCTGATTGGCTTCCAGCTGGCTTTGCTGAGCTCTAACAATAATAAAGATGGGGCTCTTCACCAGTGAGGTCATGAATTGAAGAGGGGAAGGGGGGGGACGCGCTTTGCACAACACTCTGGGCCCCCTCCCCACCCCCACCACCTGCTGGGCAGGAAAGTTTTCTCCGGCGGGCGGGCAGGGGAGAGGAGTGGTGAATGGGGCAAGGCCAGGTGGTGGGGTGGGGTGCTCCGGGAGGCTGGCGGCAACAAAGTGGCGGGGACCCCTTATCAGGTGAACTCGAGTGCCCCTCGGCTCCCTCCCGCAACTGCTGCCCCTCCCCCCCCCAGGCGCCTCCAGGCTGTTTATTTTGTTAGCGGAGGGGAATCTGCATTTCAGCTCATTTGCATTCTTTGGTCCCAAACAAAACCATATTAAAGGGCCTTGGAAGAGCTGGCTCACGGGGGAGGCTGCTTGCCGTGGGGGAGGAAAAAAAAAAAGTCCTTACAATGAAAAGGAATGGGTGTAGCGTTCTATTTTCAGGCTGAGTACAATGCTTGCATTAGGGGGCAAAAAAAAAAAAAAAAAAAAACCTCTCCCATTCATTCTGATCCGCAAGCCTGAGTGCGATGGTTAGGAACTTTGCATCTCTTTCGACAGCCTTCAGATAGATTATTTTCTGTGTTCTTACTTCTCCCCAACTTGTTCTGAGGCCTGCCCTTAAAGGAGGGGACGGGAGCTCCAGCAGCCGCCGCCAGGCATCCCTCAAGGAGCGCGGAGCCGGTTCCTTTCCTCAGTTGGGAAACAGAGGATGTTTCATCAGCGCCGCCTCCCTATCTGTGCCCCTAACCTTCCCCACCTGTGTGAAACCTAATCAGCCCCTAATGAACGCACTTGGAGCTGTCTGCATGGAATTAGTCCCAGTAGGAGCTGGCCTTCAGGTGCCAGGCCCTCTCTTACAGCCGCGTAGCTGCGAAAGACAAGAAATCTTTACAGCCGGGCTAATCAAATAAAGGGCTGCCTCTGCTAAATACGCGTTGTTCTCTCCCCCCCCCCCCCCCCGCAACAAGTAGACAAGACTCAGGGTATTACACCGTGAAGCTACCGCTGGCCCCTCCTGTCACTGCAACTGGGGGCGAAGGGTCGCATTTGGAAATTCCCTCTATACACAGGAGACGTCAGGTGCCTTTTCCTATTCCTACTCTTGGTGGAGGCCCCTTGGATCTCACTCTCCTTTGTGCAGAAATATGCACACCCGCCATGGCGACCTTCGGGCCAGACTTGCCCTCCTCCCCTTTGAGAAAGGCGTGATTTTGTCCCAAGGGAATGAAGAGAGGCCTGAGCCAAAGCGCTTGCTTAAACACACCCGCGCCCCGACCTGTGTGTGTTACTGAATTGCCACTGACGCATTTGGAAGATGACAGAGAGTTACGCCAAGTGAGAGGCTCCCGGGGAATGTGCGAATCACTAGGAAGAAATCCACCATGTTCTGGGCAAAAGCTGTTCCTTGTGATGACATAACAAGGCCGACAGGTCGTGGTAGGTCCATTACCTCACCTTGAGTTGAACCCTTCTGATGACATACCCAAGTATAAATCACCATGGATTAGCTAGAATGCCCCTCCTCTCACGCTGCCCCCATCTCTTTAGAGTTAGTTTCTAAGGAATGGGGGACTCCCAGACTCTGGCCTTACTTGAAGCAGTGGATAGTTCCCATCCTACATGAACCAGACCCACAAGAAACCGTGACTCCCTTCTAGAAGAAAGGACAGGCGGGGGAGACGCTTCGGAGGACACCAAATGAGTAATCACAAGGGTAGGAGCCCCCTGGGAGAACCGGACTCAAAACACTCCACTTTGTTACTGGCCCTGAAACAGCCCCCAGAAACCTCAACATTCCCTGTTGGCCACAGCCTCAGCTCGCATGGCCTTCGAGAGCATTCCCCGTTAACCGTCCCCCATTTCTGCTCGTGTCCGTTCCTCCACGGCGGAAAGAAAGTGACACAACCATACTGCCATTTCTGAACGTGATCAAGCTCTGAGAAAGAACCCGCAGTAACGGAACGTCCCTGGGAAATAGATTTAAACACATTTCGGCAACAGAGCACGCTGTGTTTCTGAGCCGGGAAGCGTTTGTACCCTGCACGGAAGGCTCTGGCTGCTTGGTAACCCTAAAACACTACCAGAAGCTTCTATCAGGGTGTTTGGGAGGCTCAGTTGGTTAAGTGTCTGACTTCGGCTCAGGCCACGATCTCCCGGTTGGTGAACTAGAGCCCCGCTTCGGGCTCTGCGCGGACAGCCTGCTTGGGATTCTGGGTCTCCCTCTCCCTCTCTGCCCCTCCTCTGCTCATGCTCTCTTTCTCTCTCTCTCTCTCTCTCTCTCTCTCTCTCTCAAAAATAAATAGGAGCATCTGGGTGGCTCAGTCGGTTCAGCGTCCGACTCTTGATTTTGTCTCAGGTCATGATCTCACAGGTCATGGGATCGAGCCCTGGGTGGGGCTCTGGACTGACAGCACAGAGCCTGCTTGGGACTCTCCCTCTCCCTCTCTCTCTGCCCCTTCTGTGCTCCGTCTCTCTCAAAAAATCAAACAGTTTTAGAAGCTTCTATCAATATGGAAATTATTGTTTTTTTTTAAATCGGAGAAATAATCATAACAAAGCTACTTGATCTCCATAATATCAAAAACAATAAACGTAAAAGCTCTCGTTACTATACAACAGTCACTATTCCGATTGCTTCCTGTGCATCACCTCACGTAATCCTCACAATTCTCTGAGGTCTTCATAAAGGTCAGTTTTAATTTTTTTAAAAACTGAATTTAAGTTTTTATTAATTTATTTTTATTCCCATGTTAACGTTAAAAAATAAAAATAAAAAGAACCATAGTCAGATAGAGGTTAAGTATCTTGCCCAAGGTCCCAACAGCTAGCAAATGGTTGAGCTGGGATGACAATGTCACTGACCCTGACCCTCCCACCAATCAGGAGCCCGGGGACCTCCAGCTCTCCTTTTGGTAATAGGAATGAAACATCCGTGCTCTCAGACCCACTTCTCTAGTGTCCACCGGCAAATGTGATGTCTCTCTGGGTCCCGAAAACAGAGAAAAGCTAAGCCGTTGCGTCTGGGTTCCGGCTCATGGGCTGGTTCGCGAACGGCCTCGAGCAGAGGCCCAGGAGAGGGCTGCCTACCGCGCAACAGGTCCCCGCGTCCGCGGCCACGGCCCTTTCCTTCACCTGAGTCCTCTGACAAGGGAGAGAGTGGCTCGAAGGCTGCCACCCTTGCCCGGGAGGGACGCAATAAGGACCTTAATGGTGGCAGAGGCGATGGAGAGCAGGGGCAGGACCAAGAGGCTACGGCAAGTGACGCGACGTCGTCACTGCACTGGGGAGAACAGAAACGTCCTTCGTGCTCACGTAACGGGCCCGGGCACCTGAAGAAGTCAGCCCTCCTCTGCGCAGGGTACCAGACTGGCAGCAACTCTGCCACGTACAGTGTGGGGGTTCCCAGGGCCCCCTGGGTAGGGGCCACCTCTATCCCAGCCAGCTGAACACCCACTTTCCCCAAAGCCAAACGCCTTTCTGCTAAGAAAAGTACCGGCTTTAACAAACGGCTCTTCATCAACCATCTTCTCTTCAGGCGCTGCTCTCTCGTCTGTTTTCTCATAATACTCTGAACGTCCCTCTCCCACGGCAGATACTTCACTACAATGAAATCGTACATTTACCTGTTGCCCCGCTGCACAGCGCGCTCTTTGAGGGTCGGCATCACATCTTATATGTGTCCCGATGCTGCTTAGTACTGTGCCGAGGACACGGTCAACGCTCAGCGTCGGTTGAAAATGAGTGAGCGAGTGAATGAATGCATGACGGCCTGTCTCCTCACCAGCCCTTAAAAGGACACAATACCCATGGCCCCATCATCTTCTCGCTATCAAACTATCAGCCTTTCCAGGATCTCCATTTATATTGCATAAACTAGCCCGCGGTACAACAGGTACAAGTCAATTCATAATAAATTGAAAAGGGGAGTAGCTGTCTACCCGTGGCCTTTTCCAACGTCCTGACGACTCCTATGCAAAAACTGAAAGGTTTTGACCAATAGAAATACTGACGCTGTCCGGCAAGCAATCCTGTGGAGGGTGTAAAGTCAAACGTCCCCTGGATTTGGTGATCGTACTGGGAATAATTGAATAGTTTAAAACATGTCTGCCTTGTGACTTGGCCAGCCTTTATATTATAACAATGGAAACTCACAAATGCGTCTAGGGAGTCATTTAGGCACTGGAGTGCCATATAAGAAACCCAATTGCATATAATGAAGTGTATAATGCAAATAAACTTTTAATGAAGAGTAAAAGCATTGCCAGGCCTCTCCAGGAGCAGCCCTTGGCTCATGCCCTCCCTTGAGATCCCCAACAGAAGGAAAGGGTTAACCCAGCTGTTCTACTCCCGCAGAAACAGGAGGACCTAGGCCAGCTGCAGACGGGGATGGGGACGGAGGTAGGAAATGAGAGTGCAAGGCAGGGGACTGAATTGCAGCGAATGGGGCGGGCTCATCCACTGGCGGCCAGCAATTAACAGCCTCAGGCATCCAGCCTGATTTCCCCCAGCAAGGAACCCAGGTGAGCGGTCGCAGGCTTCAAGGTGGCTGTGTAGGGACTGTGTTGGGAGTATTTGGGTTATCGAGCCAAGGAGACCAGGATTTAAATCCTGGCCCTACCACTCCCACTAGTTTTAGCTGTCACATAGAAGCCTTTGATCCATTTTGAGTTGATTTGTGTGTATGGTGTAAAGTAAGAGTCCAACTTCATTCTTTGGCATGTGGCTATCCAGTTGTCCCAACCCCACCTGTTGAAGAGACTATCCTTTCTCCCATTGAATGGTCTTGGCATCCTTGTGGAAAATCAGTTAACATAGATGAATGGGTTTACCTCTGGACTCTCGATTCTATCCCATTAATCTGTGAGTCTCCCCTTCGGGTTGGCCTCTTAGGACTCCACCTCGCAGTCCTGGGATTCTGAGTTCCACGTTCTGCTGGGACACTTTGCCTCCCCCTCCAGACAGCCTCTTGGATGGAGTCCTTTTTTTGAAGATGTCTCCAAGATGACTTTCCCCTACAGACCCACCTAGCCCAAAGCACAAAAGCAAATCATCCATAACAGCAAAATGGTACACCTTCCTTTTCCCCTCAGTTGCTTTTACTCCTACGCTCGCTCTCCCTCCCTCTTCCCCTCCTCTTCTTCCTCAGGTCCACAGACACAGACTCTAGATTCCTCAGCCAAGAATCAGATTCCTGTGCTCTACGTCTCCTAAGCTTCAAGGGACCCATATCGAGCCCTCAGGATGATTTCTTCTAATCCCTTTCATTTGACATCAGGTGTGGGGGAACCACCCTAATAGAAGCGAGGTGGAAAAGTGACAGAGCAGGCTATAACGACCCAACAATTCTCTATTCCAGGAATGGTCTTTCTCCCTATGTCTTTATTTTCAACCCTCTTTATACCTTCAGGATTGCTGATGGGATATGGACTACAAAACCAGTCTCTACAAACCTCATTGCACATCCTCCATAAAAGGGTCCCACTTTAGGATTGGAGATGTTATTCTCAGGCTTTTGTAGCCTTAGCTAAAACTGAGACATAAAAAGTTCTATTTTAACATCTCTTTACAAATGAAGGATGAATAAATAAATGGATGGATGGATGGATGGATGGATGGATGTTAGCTTCCTTCCCCAACTCTCTGTCACCTTTTAATTTAATTTACTGGCCAGCTCTGTGCAGCCAAGGTTAATTAATGTTGAGTAACAACCTGCGGCGGCAGTCTGAAGAATCAAGTCTCAACAAGGATTAAAAAAAAAATTCGTAAGTAGGGGTGCCTGGGTGGCTCAGTTGGTTGAGCGTCTGACTCTTGATTTCAGCTCAGGTCATGATCCCAGGGTCGTGGGACTAAGTCCCATGTCGGGCTTCACGCTGAGCATGGAGCCTGCTTAAGATTCTCTCTCTCTCTCTCTCTCTCTCTCTCTCTCTCTCTCTCTTCCCCTCCCTTTGCCCCTCTCCCCCCCAAATAAATAAAAAACCTCATAAGTATAATCTCTTGATATCGAATAAGCAAATAATTTTAAGCAGTTGAATAGGTTTCTGATTTCAAGATGGTGAAACTATTTGTCCCCTTCTCCTCTTGGAAAATCACACGCAACCGCTAAGAAGAACAACAGGCAGGATCACAAACTGTCTTTGAGGAAACTCGACGCGGGAGCTGATCTCCCAAGATGGCCGCTCACAAGCACTTCCTGCTTCAGCTGCTCGCCCTGTTCCTCACGCCAACACCTGGTGCTTATTTTCCCACCCCTCGGGTGTAGGCTGGCCTTGCAACATGCATTCATGTCCTTCCTTTTGGGAACTAGGTGCCATCCAGTCAGAGTCCAAGCCAATGCCTCGTGGAAGAGAACCAAAGACACTCTGGCCAAAAGCCCTGACTAACCTCATAGCCAACAGCACCAGTTGCCAGCCATGTGAGTGCAACATCTCGGGCACTGTAGTTTAGTCAAGCACCCCTTAACTCAGGCCAGCACGCAGCTGAGAGCAGTCTCAAATGACATCTCGTGGAGTGGAGGCCAGCCAACGCACAGAACCTTGAGAAAAAAGAATGCGGTTATCGTTTAAAGCCACTGTATTCTGGGGTAGTTTGTCACACAGCAATAGATAATGAAACACTAGGTTAGATCTGCATCCCCGAAACACAGTATTTAGAGGTAGAAAGGGGGTGGAGGAATGATAAGTGGCTCATTAGAGAGGAGGAAATTCAAACATGAGTGCCTGCAAAGGGTGGGGAAATGATAATCAATACTGGAAGAACAATGCATTCAAACTTCTGAGTGAAGACAGTTCTCAAATTAGAATTTGATATGCAACCAAATTACAAAGCAAGGGCACGATAAAGACAGTCTCAGGTGTGCAAGTGCAGCATGTGTCTTCCCCCCCAAATTCTCAGACTCAAGACGCTTCTAGAGGATGCATTCTACAAAAGCGAGAGTACAAACCAAGAAACTAGATGACAGAGGAGTGCAGGACGCAGAGAACCCAACAGAATAAGGAAGTGGAGGTCAATCCAAAGATATCAGCTGTGAAGCAGTCAGTCCAGGTGGGAATAGCGGAAAATGAGATATATTGGGAAGAGGTGGGGTAGGGGGAGAGGAGGGCATATATGTGAGCTAAAATCCAGATTTGACATAAGAAAAAAAAATCAGTAGGTAATGTCTAAACTCAAAAACAAAACAAAACAAAACAAAACACGTATCTGGGGGCACCTAGGTGGCTGAGTCGGTTGAGCGTCCGACTTTGGCCCAGGTCATGATCCCACGCTTCGTGGGTTCGAGCCCTGCGTCAGGCTCTGTGCTGACACCTCAGAGCCTGGAGTCTGCTTCGGATTCTGTGTCTCCCTCTCTCTTTGCCCCTCCCCTGCTTGCACTCTGTCTCTCTGTCTCCCCAAAATAAATGCACATTAAAAAAATTTTTTTTAAAGTGTCTGTCTGTGTGTGTAATTTGGAAGAATGGAGGTAAATATCAGAAGAAATAGCGATAGATTTGACAGAGGGTGCCTCTAGGGAATGGGATGAGGCAGGGTAGGGCAAGGGACTAATGTCGTCCATTAAAGCCCTTTTAGCACTCTCGGACTTCTTCTTTTCTTTTTACTTTTTTGCATGTAACAGTTTGATTTAAATATGTTTCAAAAAAGGAGCTGGATTAAACACTTTATTGGAACTCCTTCCTAGAGCTATGCAGAGGATATGAGCGTTAACTTTGTCAAAGTTTCGAAATATAACCCAGTTGCGACAAAGATCCTTAGATTTGTCCCCATGACACGTCTTCAGCTTCATCCTGACATGATACTGGGCTTAGATTGGCCAACAGCAGGTGCAAGCGTGAATTTCAAATCCAATTAAAAAATACGTGGGAGGGGCGCCTGGGTGGCGCAGTCGGTTAAGCGTCCGACTTCAGCCAGGTCACGATCTCGCGGTCCGGGAGTTCGAGCCCCGCGTCGGGCTCTGGGCTGATGGCTCGGGGCCTGGAGCCTGTTTCCGATTCTGTGTCTCCCTCTCTCTCTGCCCCTCCCCCGCTCATGCTCTGTCTCTCTCTGTCCCAAAAATAAATAAACGTTGAAAAAAAAAATTAAAAAAAAAAAATACGTGGGAAATTCTAGCCACATGAGTCATTGAAGAGTGTCTAAAAGGCAAAGTATCATGATCAAGTAAGTAGTATTTTAGCTTTCCGAGAACAAGATCATACTCACAGCATGTGAACCACTTGTTCGACTTTGGCACATTGGACCATCACCCGAATCTTCAGGAAGACATTAGATAAGAAAACTGGGAGCTGCAAACAGAGGCAATTAGGTGGTAGGTGGAGACTGAGAGTTAGGAGCAGGTCTCAAGCCAAGTCCTGTCTCAGGCCACTAAAAATCTAGGCATATTCTTGCTTTCCTCTTAATCACCATATTTCAAAATGAATAACTTGATGAAACAACAAGAAAGCTAAAGACTTTCCTGGCTAACTCTAACACGACCGCGGGTATGCTCTATCCCTCATGAACAAATCACCACATACGTAATACTGACAGATACAGGATTTCTCGAAAATCATGCACCGTAGGAATCTTACAACTGGACCGAGTCATTTATTTATTTACCTTCTTTCTTAGACCAGCTACCAAAGTTACCCAAAATAAGAGGATGGTGATGGTTTTAGTAAACGGTGGTGAAGCTCTTCATATTGGCCATCTTCCATCAAATTTGGCACATGTGCCCATGTACACACACACACACGCGCGCGCACACACACACACTGTGGAAAAGCCCATCATGAAAAAATGTAACCATTAAGGGGATATTGTTCATTTTTATAAACTCAAGACTACCCTCTCATAGTTTTTTAAAATTTTTTTAACGTTTATTTATTTTTGAGAGAGAGAGACAGACAGAGAGACAGAGCATGAGCGGGGGAGGGACAGAGAGAGAAGGAGACACAGAATCCGAAGCAGGCCCCAGGCTCCGAGCTGTCAGCCCAGAGACCGATGCGGGGCTTGAACCCGTGAACCGTGAGATCATGACCTGAGCCGAGGTCGGATGCTTTACCTACTGAGCCAGGTGCTGCTACCCTCTCATATTTTCTATGGCTTTCTGCCTGTAATTTACTTTGTAAAGAAAGCTTTTTGAGCAGAGGTCCTAATAGTATAGAAAGGGATCTAAGCTATCACCTCCTGTAGAGATTCTGAACCCAATGTGGTGTGGGGGCTTGGGTGGGGAAGGGTAACAGACGTGTATGCATTTCTCCACAGCAAGCCATGACATTCGTCAGGGTCTCAGAGGTGTCCATGACTCAGAAAGGGTAACATTTGAGCTGAAGGAGGGAGAGTGCTTTGCCCAGACTCATAGCACCTGAAATGGAACTAAAACTCTTTTTCCCTAACTTCCGTCCACCGCACCACGGAGCCCAGCCCCAAACCCATAAGCTTCCATTATACCTAATGGCATGGCACATACCCAAAGGGTGTTCAACTCTTACTGATGGAAATGAGGGGCATAACATTTTAATACAACCCAAGAGTAGGAGTTCCCTGGCGCATGACTTCCTTCCACTAAGGCAATTTCTTCTCCCAAGACTGGCCAAGGTCTCCTGCATCCATTATTATGAACGGTTCCCTTTGTGAGCGACGTAAAACATTCCTGAATGCTGATGCTGAAATGTGCACTTGTGTATCAGATCTTTTCAACCAGGAAGAGAATCGTAGGTTCCCATCCTCTTTCCCATCGCTTCCTCCCCCAATTTAAATCCCAGCTACGTAATTACGTCTCAACTTGGCATGATCTCTGAGCCTGCAGGTTGCTGGGAGTACAACCATGCTACTTGGGCTCAGAACATTAAATGTTATAATCCAAACATTTCTCAAGACGCCAACATGTATGGTGGAGGTCAACATGATTTTTGGTCGTTGCCAGTCAGCTGATTTAGGCCCTAGGGAGCTAAATACGATAGGCTACCTATCTATTCCAAAAGCCCTGCAATCTAATCTCCTTAACTGCTAACAATTACTTTAGAAGGTACAGTTTGGGGATATCCAAAAGCACAGCTCAATTTGATGACTTTGTACTAACAAAGCCGAATGAAAGTCTTCAAAGAGAGGTCTTGCAAAATCTTTTGGATTTCCGTAAAGTAATGAGCGTCTTGTACAATATTTATTGCTGTGGGCTTAGCTTTGTATTTTTAACTCTCTTTGTTTCATGACATGCTATAATTATACGCTCAAACCATCGTCTAAATTTATCTTATTGTAGTTTTCCAGTAAAATACTGTGTACTACATACAACATTTATATTTATAAAGTCTATGATAGAAGCAGAGAGCGGTTTGTTTAGACCTTTAAATTGGGGTGTGAGGAAGAAAAGGCAAAGAAGAAGGCGATTTCAGGAGGATTCTGCACCAAAGGATACGTGTTAAATGCTCTCATGGATGTCAGTGCACGAGATGATAGCATAATTATTCATTACGACCTCTTCTGTGGTGGCATCAAGGAGTCAGGAGCCCTCAGTTCTCTCCCTGGCTTTGCCATTAACGACCTGACCGCTGAAGTTCGAATGCCTCATTTGTCAGATAATGTGGCCGGACCAGATCATCCTGAAGGCACCTTCTAGCTTGTAAAAATTGTAAAATTCTGGGTGGCCTAGTCAGTCAAGCATCTGACTCTTGGTTTCAGCTCAGGTCATGATCTCACACTTTGTGAGATCGAGCTCCGAATCGGGCTCTGTGCTGACAGCGCGGAGCCTGCTTGGGATTCTCTCCCTCTCTCTCCGCCCCTCCCCTGCTCACACGCACTCTCTCTCTCTCTCTCTCAAAATAAACACACTTTAAAAAAATGGTAAAATTCTGCAATACGCTGTATAACAAGGGACTGGAAATGTTTTCACAGAGGGAAAAACATATGTGCTTTGGCTCTAGTCGCCCTCCGCCAGGACCACGACCTGTAAAAATACCTGCATGTTTCGAAGGAAGATAAAAAATATTTCGGAGGATTGTGAATCTCAGAATACCTGTGGACAGAACACAACTTTTATATTCACTGATGTACTTAATAACCAAGATAATTTTGAACAAAAAGGGGGAGTACTGAAGAAGAATTTGCCCCAGCAGGTACCTCACTGTGTGTTAAAGCAACAATAATTAAAATGCCATGACACCAGCATAGGACTACAGAGGCACCAGGAAAGAAAGCACAGAGACAGTCCCGAAAGTACATAGCCATACGGCACATGATAAGGATGTTACTTCAAATCGGTGGGGAAAGAAAAATGCTGGGACAGTTGTTAGCTGTTTGGGGATAAATTGAGCCAACATGAATTCCAGACGATATACAAAGTTAAAGGTAAACACTGAAACCACAAGAACTAACGGAAAACACGCTCACTGCAGTGACTGTGTAGCAGCAAGGAGAAAACTATAAAGATAAAGAGGAAAAGATTTGACAATCTAATATTAAAATATTCTGTAGGTCAAGAAAAGGCCATGGGCAAACTTAAGAGGCACACGACAAACTCAGAGAAAGAGATCAGACGTGAACAAAGATTAAGGTCTCCAATGCATAGAAAATGCTTCAAATCTGTCATAGAGGGACGGACACCACAGTGGAACAATAAACAAATGGTATGAACAGACGATTCACAAAAGAAGAAATACAAAGTGCCAATAAATACGAGGAAAATGTCTTCTGCCTCACTGCTAATGAGAGCAATGCAAATTAAAATAACACCAGAGACAATATTAAAAGGCAAACGATAGATAAACTCAGAGAAAGTATTGGCTTAAAAAATGAGCCACACTTTTAAAACAAAAATATCCAGGGTTGTCGTAGGTCATTCATTTCACAAATACGTATTAAGCAACTGTTACCTACCAGGCACCGGGATAAGGTAATAAGGGTACAATGGTGGATTAGACACGGTCCTTGTCCCGTGAAGCATTTGTATAGGGTTGCAGAAGGACACGTGATGAGCCTCAGATAAAAGGCACTGTCATGCACGACGGGGAAGAGGGAAGAGAGCGATTCGGCGACATGCGTTACAAGTCTTACGAATAAATATACTCCTTAACCCCGCCATTGTAATTCCAAGACTTTATCCTCAGGAAGTGATCAGAAGTATACAAAATTGGTAATAGCAAACATTTGATGCGCGCTTACCAGGTATTAGGCCCCATTCTAAGAACTTTACATGCATCGACTCATTTAATTATCACAACTTTCTGAGAATGGTACCATTTCATCCGTGTTCTACCTATGAGGACACAGAGGTCAAGTAAGTAGCCCAAGGATGACAGAGCCTGGGTCCAAACCCAAGCAGTCCCTGCTCTTAACCCCTGGGCCACGAGGTCTATGACAAGTTGTTGATGAGAGCCCTGTTTATATTTGTGAAAAAGTATAAATAATCTAAACAAACACCGAGAGGGGCTCGGTTTAATAAACCCAATGGAATACTAGGCCAACGCCACCAATCACGATGGCAAGATTATTCAGTGACTTGAGAAAATGATCACAATATACTGTCATGTGGATGAAAGGTATTTGCAAGATGTTAATGGCGATGCTTTCGGACTGAAGGGATTCAGGGTGGTGTCTACTTTTTTCTTTGAGCTTCTGTAGAATTCACAAATTTTACACAAAGAATCTGTGTTATCTTTATAATCAGATCTATTATCTATCTATTTATCTATCTATCCATCTATCATCTATCTGTTTAAAACCCATTGAACCCAATGGAATCACTGAAGAATTTTCAGTATCCTATTACAGCTTTACCCACATACTTGCACAATTCCCTTTACCTAGAATGTCCTCTCCCACGCATCCTGCCGCGTCCTTTCCCCCTTGTCCTGGCTAACTCCTTACTCCTTAATACTCCGCTCAGGCTCACGCTTCCAAAGAGCCTTTGGACACTAACAGCATTTAGCCCCCTGTCCCCGCTCCAGATGAGGCGTCTCTCCTCTGTGCTCCTATAATGCCCTCTGCGGGTCTCGAGCACCTGCTTGCCGTGTGATTTATCCATCTGTTCCTTAGGTCCTACCCCTATCAGGGGTCACAGACACGTCTCTTCGTAGCCCTTGCACAGTGTCCGGCTTAGCGCGGATATCAAAGAAATATTTACGAGGGGAACGAAAACACATTCCTTTGTGAAGAAAAGAGAGAAGATACTAACTTTCCACAACACGGTTTTCATAGGTTTGTTTGAGAAGGGGTCGAGACGTTTAGGTTTGGGGCAGGGCTCTATAAAACTCACTACTGTGGGTCACCCCTGTCATACCCTAGGCTGTCCCTTGGACAGCCTAGGTCTTCAGTGCATAAGGGCAACACCCTTGGCTGCTCCTGCGCCCCCCCCCCCCACTTCCCCCATGCTAACCTTTGTCACACCGTGTTGTCCCAGGAGACTGTGAGATCCTTGGGGGCAGGAGCCATCTTGTTTGCCTGTGTCCGGCGCCTGCCTGAGGCCTTCTCGCCGCCCTCCACCGACCAATCGTCACAAACGTCTTCTTACTGACTGCTGGCAGCTGAACTCCTTTGGAACGAAGCTGTGTGACCGGCACCAGAATTTGCCGTGCCCCCCCCCCCTCCCTGGTGCAGACGGCCTCCTCTGCGGCCTGCGTTGAGGAACTCCCATGCACATTGACGCTGGAAACTGCCGTCCCTGGTTTTAAACAGCAAACACAAAATCCCTACCTCTAGTTCTGGCGTCACAACTTATGAGGTAAGAAAGTTGCGGGGTGGGGGGGCGGGGTGGGCCATAGAGGACTATCTTCAATTTCACACTGTGGCCAAGTCACAAGAACTAAGTGAAAGAGTAGTTGTTTTCCTCAGACCTTAACGTCTGAGTGAGAGAAACTACGTAAGGAAAATAGGGCGTGTGTACAAGATACTAGGACCGCAGGTTGAAAACCAAATGCTTCTGAGATTCCCAATCTTTAAGATACTATGTTTTTCTCCTAGCGTTGGCTAGCCTCGTAGCCGGCTTCTCAGCCTCCTCCGTCAGGCCACCAGCTTCGGTCAATCGATTGGTATGAAATGCGGGTTCGCCACGGCCCTCCCCGCTCGCAGAATGGGGCCCCTGCCCTTGCCACGTCTCCCCTGCTCTGGGAACCGTGGATAAGAATCTGTTTGAAGCAGCAAATTTCATCTCCGGGCACTTTTTGAAGGCTCGCCTGTGGAGAGCTGAAATATAACTGGGAAGCTGGCCAGTTATAACATGACATAAACACCCAAAGAACTAAAGAAAGCTTTTTACTAAACGGTCTGTGCTTCCGTTAGGTTAGAACTCAGTAGAATATATTCTAACCTAGAATAATCGGATAGGACAGGTACAGAAGTATAGAGGTCAAGAGGTCCAGCTCTAGGGTCACATAGGCCCGGGTTCAAAGCATAGCTTTAGCACGTGCCTGTTGAATGATGTGAATCTCAGTTTCTTCGTCCGAAAAAATGGGGCCCAAGATAGTGCCCGCCTCATTAGGGATGCCAGGCTTAAACGCGAGAAGGCATAGGAATACGCATCGCACAGAACCTGACACGGGAGAAGTGCCCCAAGCTGCTAATTACAATTCTTATTATTTTTACTCGTCGCAAAGACTGCTTCATCAATATGCATGTTCCCCTCCTTTTCCTGGCACCCAGCTGGACGACATGTCCCAACCTCCCTTGCGGCTAATAGCGGTCACATGTAGCTCATGAAAAGTGGACAAGAGTTATGTGCAACATTTCCAGGCCTGGCACTCCTGTGCACAATCTTCTGTGCTCTTTCCCATCCCACCTGCTAGATGTTGACACCCAGGGCAACCTTGGATGCCCCAAGTTGAAGGTGTCGGAATCTCCACCAACCTGGATCCCTATGTGCATACACAGAGAAAGGCCCTGTCATTGCTACCATTGGCTACAAACGCCCACATTGGACCACGATGCAACCGGTAAATAAACTTCCACGGTGTTAAGGCGCTGAACTTTCGGGGGGTTCTCTGGTCACAGCAGCTAGCGTCATCCTAACCAATATGTTGTCTAAGTCACAGAAGAGCAGATCTGAAAAGATCCTTGAAGACCTCCTCGACCGTGCAAGACAGATTGAGGCCCGGAGTCATTGTCCAAGGTACTTGGATGGACCTTTTGCTTCAGATTCCTTCGAGAACACCCTGTCGGTTTACGTACGATGCTAATTAAAGTCTGTAGGCTCAAAGTCTTCTCTGTTTGCCCAGTTAAAGCCAGATCTATTCCTAGGGGAATTTTAGCACAGGGAGTTGGAAATACCGACCGCTTCTACTAGACAGCAGAACAGGAATGGAAGGAAAACAAGAGAGGCCCTTTCTCATTGTTCTGTGTCTTCCTCACAGGGGGCCACGAGGTTATCATATTATTACACTTGAGAGGGGGTTTTGAAAAATAAAGAGTGACACCATATATGTCCTCAACGAGCTTACGATCTAGCTGTCTTCGTCTGAGCTTAGTTATACTAGGTGCCGTAAGACTGGGGGGCGGGGGGTGGGTGCTTACAAGCAACAGATATTTACTTCTCACGGTTCCGGAGGCTGGACGTCCAAGATCCAGGTACGAGCATGGTCAAGTTCTGGGGAGTGCTCTCATCTTGGGCTGCAGATGGCAGAGTTGGAGAGGAAGCTCTCTGGGACCTCTTTCAGAAGACACGAATCCCATTCATGATGGCTCCCCCCATCATGATCTAGTCACCTCCCAGAGGCCCCCATCTCCAAACAGCATCACGTTGGGGATCAGGTTCCAACATATGAACTTTCAGGGGACACAGGCACTCGGTCCACTGCACTATAGCTGGGAATGCACACAAGATTTCAGAAGCACGTAGTGACGCGGTATAGACGACGCCAACTCGACATGCATGCAGAGAAGGGAGAGACTGATGAGACTGGTACTTCTAGAAGACTGCACAGAGAATAAAGCTTAGGCTAGACTTCGTAAGGCTCTCAAGAATTGGCCAAGCAGAGAAACCACATATATAGGCACCTGAGGAGAATTCAAGCAAAAGGGAGAGATGTCTGGATCGCCAAACTAATGAAAAGTAGATACCTCGTTACACTACCCTTCTTTTCCTACATTCGTCCAGAAATAATAATAATAGCTGAATAGTCATTCCCTGTGTTCCAAGAACTATGCCAGGCACTTCCCAGCCATTACCCAATTTCACCTTTACTAGAAACCTATGGGCGAGGTATCAGTGTCTCCATTCTACAGATGAGGAAACTGAGGCTGAAAGAGTTTTGATTGCCAAAGGTCTCACAGTCAAGAAGTAGGAGAGGCTGAGTTCAGATTTGGTCCTGTACTCTTAATTGTCAGCCTACACTATCAACGACTCGTTTCGGAAGGTAGATATAACATCTCCGAGGACAGAAAATCACGACAAGACGCCAATGCGGATGGCGATTTCTCCTCCTCTCCCGAACGGACACCTACGCAAAAGTCCTGGATGAGTCAGAAGGCTTGCATTCAAATCCTGGATCTACCACCAACTAGCTATGACCTTGGGTGATTTAAATGAATTCTCTGAGCCTCAGTTTCCTCATCTGGGACATAGGGGAAAATAAGTCCCACCTCATAAGGCCGTTGTGAAGTTTCATTGAGATGCTATCAAGTTAAACAAGTTAGAGCTATGTGAATATAAAATCATTGTTTGTTTGCTTTTATTTATTTATTTAAAAACAATTTTTTTTAATGTTTATTTATTTTTGAGACAGAGGGAGACAGAACATGAGTTGGGGAGGGGCATAGAGAGAGGGAGACACAGAATCCGAAGCAGGCTCCGGGCTCTGAGCTGTCAGCACAGAGCCCGATGCGGGGCTCGAACCCACGAACCGTGAGATCATGACCTGAGCCGAAGTCGGACGCTTAACCGACTGAGCCACCCAGGCGCCCCTGTTTGCTTTTATTTTTGAGAGAAAGAGGGAGAGGGAATCCCACGAGGGGCAGAGAGAGAGGGAGTGAGAAAGAATACCATGCAGGCTCCGTGCTGTCAGCACAGAGCCCGACGCGGGGCTCTAGCTCACAAATCGCGAGATCATGACCTCAGCCGAAGTCGGACGCTCAACCGACTGAGCCACCCAGGCGCCCTGTAAAATCATTGTTTTTGTTATTACAGCTAGTTTTGTCCTGGTGGAAGCAGAGTCAAATATAAAAAGGTTTTAAGAGCATTAGAAGTAATCACAGGAGGTCCCCCCCCCTTCCTCTCTCTCTGCCCCTCTCCCACTCTCGCATGCTCTCTCTTGCTCTCAAAATAAATACATAAATAAATAAAAAGAAGCAGCCACCGGAAAACTTTAGGCAACAAGGCACAAATCAGAGTTGAAAAGACAGCCCTATGCTATATAGCCCGCTACAAGAGAGCATATAAGTAATAATAACGGTAACACTTACAGGGTTCTTACAATGTGCTTTGCGTTTTCGTCCTTACAACAAATCTATGAGGTGAACCATCGGCTTTTGCTCCTCTCGTTTGGTTTTGACTTGCTTTTTTGGCTGGCCAGTGCCTGAACGTTCTTCCTTTTGGGAAACCCCGCCATTGAGTGAATCTTGACGGAAGACAGATTCCCCCTCCCACAACCAACGCTAGCTCAGACACTACGTGCTCCCCGGGCTAGGCATGAGCAGGTGCTCTAAGTTTGGCTAAGTGGATAACCCCACCGAGGACTTGGCATGGGAAACGAGTGATGCCTTTTCAGCAGCACAGACATCAAGTGATCAGTGGTGACGGCAAAAGTGGCTTCCAGAAAGACAGAGGAGTAGGATTTAACCTGGTCGTGCAGTTTCCTTTGGTTTCTGCCATTCTCTGAACCTGATGTGCCAGCCACAGAATTTGTTTGGCTTATGTTTATTGGAGTTGGGTGCTGTTGTCGGCAACCAAGAATCCTGGCTCACAAAAGTGACCGCTGTTAACGTCCATGTGTTATAAGTAAGAAAAGTGAGGTGCAGCTAAATAATGATGGAGTTGGGATTTGAACCCTGACGACAAGAAAGGAGAATGTAGAGACCATTCACGCAGGATATTACTGCAACTAGACAGGCAGACAGACAGACAGATACACGGAGCATACACACACACACACACACACACACACACACTATGTATATATACACAGATTATATGTGTACACATTGTGATTGCAATGCAGCCTTCCTGGGTTCAAATCCTGCCTCCTGTTCTTACTAGCTATGTGGCCTTGGGCAAGTTACTTAACTTCTCTGTGCCTCAATGTCTTCATCTATGCAGCAAGAATGATAGTAAGACCGCCCTCCTCGAAGAGTTGCTGGTAGGATTAAACGAGTTAGCATTTGTAAGGCACTTAGAACAATGCCTGGGACAACGGCACTATTTGTTATTATCATACGATTCGAGTCTTCGGACTCAGGGTCAACACTTGAAATCCCTATCCAAAACAAATAATCTTCAGTTTTGGAAGAAATCTCAAAACCCACTGAAATCAGGGCTATTTAATATTTCAATACGCACAACGTCGCCTCGTCTAATCCTCCAACCCTTGGAAGTGGATGTGGTTTTTCCCCGCCTTACAGATGAGAAAACGGAGTGTCAGAGAAGGTAAGTGACAAGCGACCGAGGTGTGATTTAAATCTAGCTCTGTCTCACCTCAAAGCACCTTCTAAAACTCTAGTACGAAAACTTCACAGGAGCAAGTGAGGTAGTTGGAGAAGCTTGAAGGGACCTGTGTAGACAGGAAGGCGAAATGAGCAAATGCTAGCACCTAACACAAGTTTGGCACCACGGACTATTTTGAGGCGTTTTTATAAGCATTATCTCATATTAGTAATCCGGTGGACTGCATTTCAGTGGTAAAATGCTCCAGGTATTCAATGATCCCTGGCATCTAATTGATTCTAAAGCATCGTCTCATAGTTGAAAAAGAAACTCTCAAAACCAACATGCCATGCTCTTTCAACAGGCGCACGCAACCGGTGTAAGCCACAGACTAAACATGTCATCTTTCTGGAACATCTGTTTTCCCTAAAGAGCTAGAAGGAAAAGTTACATAATTTACCTGGCAACGTATTTTGAGAACTCAAAACAAACACGAACATATCATGAGTAGTATGCAAAAACCTATGATACTTTAAGATAAAAACCAGTATCTTCAAAGAAGTTTCAAGCTTGTGACAGACTGCTCCAGGGCCCCTGGCGAGTTCACACTCCTCTGTTGTTAAGGATACTTGGGGAGGGGGAGCTTCAGATCTCTGCAATATTGCGTCCTAAATAGGGTTATTCCGTCTTGTCGGAAAGCGTCATCAATTCCCGTGCACGTTTCGGTCTGTCGCGGTTTTAGTAAACGTAACAGCTGCCATCCACATTCTGGCTAACATCATAGTTAGCTGAAGGGACTCAGCATTATCCAGAAGGGGCTGTTTGATGCTAAATCTCGCCAAGGATCAACAGAGAAAACTAGCTCGAGGACAGGGGCTCAGAGAACCCACGAACTTGGATATTAACTATTTCTCTGACATTGCCAATTCTGTGAAAATAATACGAGACATTTCTTATTCTTCCTCCAGTGGACGACTGCTTGGATGAAATGTTAAGCAGAGCTTGGGATTTCGATCGAAACGCGGGATTGTTTTAAACTCACGTATCTATGTACTTTGTAAGACGTGTCATATCCGTTAATGTAGGTATAAACCCTTCCTTGGGAATTCTGTCACTCTCCTACTCTCTGGTCGTAATTTCTACCTGCAGCGCTAATCGGTGAGTTCGCTGCTGTTCACCCTCCTTAAAATGAGCCTTAGTCTCACAGAGTTAGCCTCTATGCAGCAAGTTGAAGGTCTTCGGTCAACAGAAAGGAATAGCTTTCCAAGAAGTCACACATCTCAGAAATGCTCATTCTGCAGTCCGCCTACTGGTGGCTTGGCAGAAATCGGCCTTGTTTCCTTCTATCTGGATGACATTAAGTCCCAAGTGGAGCTGTTCACCGGCCCGCACTAGGCTCCTCTCTCTGGGCAGCCTGGCTCTCAGAATAATGGGACGCTCACAAGCAGACCTCTCTGGGCTCCCCTGCTTACAAGGAGGATTCAGAAGCAACCGATGAGCCAACCTAGTCCAGTCAAGGACATTTCCATACTTTGAAATGCCGGGCACTGGCCGTCTGGCAACTCCTGGTCCATGAGTTTCAGTTTTTAACTCTGGGTTCTGCTCTATTTGTCCACAAGAATGTGCTATATCGCTTTCCTTAGAATCCAATTGCTATAATTTTCAACAGAAAAAAAAAAGCAGATTACAAAATTGCTTCTACGCTGGAAGTGTAATTATGTAAAAATTACGTACGCATATGGACAGGGACTGGAAGGGGATGAGGGAAGACGAAAACAATTTGATTTGCAGGGGGTGGCAGGACTGTGAATGAGGATCTTTTTTAATCCTTTCCTGTAGATTTTCATTAACATTCTCAGAGGCTGTGTGTGCAAAAACAAAACAAAACAAAAACAAAAACAAAAACCCCAAAAAACAAAAAATAAAAGCCAAAAAAACTACAGAGAGTTAAATCTGTAAATTCTTGTAGATAAAATGTTGATCATCCTTCTTGTTCATTTAGTGTCTGCCCTACACGGACAATATTCCGTTTTCTACATCATCCAAAAGAACAGATTTTGCCATCATTTACAGAGTCTTTGCCAAGAAAATCAATAAAAGACATATTTGTACAGAACCTAGAGCGGGCTGGTTTTCTCCAGGAATGTGTTGAGTTAATTGAAAAGGTTTTGGTTAAGGTTAGCCAGTCGGAGATCACGGCGTTGTAGACAACACATACTGTGAGAATGAACTTCGTACAACCTTTCAAATACCTTTGGGAAGGCAGGAAATTGAAATATTGTGCTATATTGGCAACTAAATGGTCATTCATCATCCATGCTAGGTTTGGAGCTGAGAAGAACGGTTTGGAAACTCTCGGAGGGCCTTTAGTAACAATTTCAAAGTTAGACTCGTGTATGTAGATTTTCACAGCATATCTGGGGAAGACGAAGAGATAACATCTGCGTATACTATTAACATGGCCTCTCTAATAACAACTTCGGACTGGATTCACACCCACAAAAGCTGCATTAAAATACATTAAGCTTGAGACACCAACTGACAAAAGCAAGGAAACTCACAGTTAAAGGGGAAACGTGCCATATGTTCTTCAATACCTACGAGCAACGGGGTGCATTTGGAAAGTCATTAAAGCGGCACCCAGTTGTGCCTAGGTATTGGAGAACATATGGAATCTTTTCCTCCGTGAGTATAATTTTCCCTGCTCTCATTGAGTGCCTGTATCAATCTTCACTTTTTGGTCATATAGGTTTTTGTTTGTTTAATTGCCATAGCGTGTAAAATAAATACGTTCTCATTTTCAAACAACAGCACCATCGCACAATGGAAACTGGCTCTCAGCCTTTGCTGCCTGGTGGTTTCTCATGATTTGTCCTTTCCCAAGGTTTGTGTAGCATTCCAACACTTCCAGCTCCCACCTACTCCTTGAGGAGTACTGTTCCCTTTCCCCATCCTGGGGATGCCGTCCGCCATGGTGGTCAACGCTTGTGTCTTCCACCAGCACCTGGGTGGGTCAACTGGCTGAAGTCAGAGCCTGAACAGCAGAAGAGCCCATTCTTCTGGACATTTGTTATGAGGGCAAAGTTTCTTTCTTCTTTAAATACGGGCTTGAACCTTTTATTTTGGCAAAACTAGCAGCCAGTGTGATATAAAGAGGGGTTTGTTCATATGACCGTGTCCTCTTTTTGTCTTCTGTCATTCATCCGTTTATTCTATCGTTTCATGGTTGCGTACCTGCCGTGTGCTGGGATTGGGAATAAAATGCTAACCAAGACCCCCAAGTCATTCGGTGTCTGTACGAGTGGACACAATGGTAAGCTGACAACGATCACCGAGTGTGATGAGTGCTGCTGTAGGAGCCGGCAGAGGGGGCTGAGGAAGCAGAGAGGAGGGACAGCTAACCCGTACCGGGGGTTCCAGATGCAGGGCCTCAGAGTGCGTGATGGCCACGACAGACAGCCATTGTAGAGCCACGTTCACAATTGAATCCATTCAATACAGTCCACAGACTTTTACTGAGCACCTACTACATGCCAGGCCCTGAACTAGGCACTGGACGGAATAGTGACACAATGCCTGCAGGTTTTAAGCATGGGAGTGACAGGAACAGCTTGGTGTAATCATTGAAAATGAGGAGAGAAGAGGAGCGAGAAGAGAGGAGCCAGATGGTGCAAGCATGCTTTATGCCACGGCAAAGAAGCAACCACAGAAGGCTTATAACCAAGAGCGTGGAGTGATCAACTCAGTGTTTTAGAAAAATCACCCTGACATCATTAAAGATGACATATTGGAAGGAGTCAAGAGAGTCAAGGCAATCGGGGCTGACGAAGGATATTGAGGCTCTCAACAAGAGGAACAGCAGCTGGGATGAAAGGGCATAGATAGAGTCAACCAATATTCACGAAAGAGTCAGCAGGACGTGGGGATTGATCGAATCGGAGACTTGGAGAGACATGATAGATGTGCGGAATGTGGAGTCCGCAAAGACTCGCTGAATGTTTGAGGGAAACGTAGAGATTCTCCAGTTCAACGCTCTCATTGTCACCCGTAAGGAAACTGGAATCTAGAGTAGTTGGCTGATTTGTTCACGTCAACCAGTCTACTTTGTGGAGGTGCAGGGCCCAAGACCAAGGTCTCCTAGCTCACAAGGAAGTGGTGTTTCAATAAATTTAATGTAACGTCTAGGTTGAGATAAAAATATTAATTACCTTTAGAATCCCCAAAGCTGAAAACGAATCTCAAAGTTGTTTGAATGTTCCCTTCTACGTTCCTTGCTTTTCTACTCCCACCACGTTTGATTTAAAATTTCTGCTCTCTCCAGCCTCTTGCAGGGTCTGAAAAGATATGAATTTCAAAGTGTGGCAGTATGATGACCTCATCATACTGTGCCTGTGAAACACAAATGTGGTCTCTTTGTGTGTTCATTGATTTTTGAGAGAGAGAGAGACAGAGCATGAGCGGGGGAAGGGTAGAGACAGAGGGAGAAACAGAATCCAAAGCAGGCTCCGGGTTCTGAGCTATCGGCACAGAGCCCGATACGGGGCTCGAACCCATGAACCACGAGGTCATGACCTGAGCTGAAGTCCAGCGTTGAACCGATTGGGTCACCCAGGCGCCCCCACACGTTTTATGTAGATACTCATTTTGTAATTAAAATGTGAGGATTAGAGCGCAGAAACACCACAAGGTACATAGTAATGAGTTGAGATACATCCTTAGAAAATCATTTTTTTCCCCTCCCTGGGTCCCAATCTCTAACTATAAAATAAAGAAAATAAGATTTATACTAACCGTAGGGATAAATAACATTGGAAGGTCATGAACCCTGAGATGTAGCAAATTCAAAAATGTTTGTGGACCGACCATCTCGTTAATAAGTATAAGATTGTTACATTACTTTCCTCTCAAACACTGCTAGTTTGGTTCTAGATTGTTTTTTTTTTTTCAATGATTATTTTAGAGAGCATGAGTGAGTGGGGGAGAGGGGCAGAGAGACTGAGAGAGAGAGAGAGAGAGAGAGAGAGAGTCTTAGGCAGGCTCCACGCTCGCGGCCTGATTTGGGGCCGGATCCCACAACCCCGGGATCATGACTTGTGCTGAAGTCAAGAGTAGGATGGGTGCTCAACCGACTGAGCCACCCAGGCTCCCCTGGTTCTAGATTTTTTTTTTTTTTTTTGAGACAGAGAGAGACAGAGCATAAGCAGGGGAGGGGCAGAGAGAGAGGGAGACACAGAATCTGAAGCAGGCTCCAGGCTCCGAGCTGTCAGCACAGAGCCCGACACGGGGCTCGAACTCACGAACGGTGAGATCATGACCTGAGCTGAAGTCAGACGCTTAACCGACTGAGCCACCCAGGCGCCCCTGGTTCTAGATTTTTAATGACAGCACCAACTTACAGGGAAGCTTGAGTGTGAAATTAGCCACAGCTGTGAGTCTCCATACCTCTGTCCAGTGATGGTGTCCACCTGCCTCCTCAGACAGACACTTTCAGGTGCTGTTTCAGGTACACTTCCAGAGTCTTCTCAAACACAACCGTATCATCTACTGTGCCAGCACTCTGAGACGGCACATACTCTCGGTCACTTTCACAAGTGGGCCACGAGTTCCAAGAGACTCTGGATCTTTCTCTTCAGTTTGAAAAAGCCTTATTTGGCCGGTGAGACCTGTTTTCACCCTAACTCCCCGTACTGGGTACCTGGTGCCTCACACTGGGACCTACTGGCTCTCCAGCGGACAGTCTAGCGCATCAAAATTTGGTCGATAGTTGAAAAGAACGATATATTTATATAACGGAGATAAATATTTATGAAACTATTGAAATAATGTATACTTTCTTCTTCATAAATGTTTCCCTTTGGCTCCTCTCCCACTGGATCAATGTGGTGGGATGAGGGGGAGGTGGGGCTGGGAGCTTCTAGTACAATCTAGAACAAAGAAGTCTTTGCTCAGCTTGGATTTCAAACCAAATTCTTCTAAGTCCCTAGCGAGACAGCGAACTTGGAAGCCGGGTTCATTGGAAGGCCTCTAAATCTCCTTTGAAATTCCATTACATAGCAAGACTTAGACTTGGGGCTCTGAGAATAGAGATTTATTATTAACCACGATGTCAAAGAACACGAAGGATATGTCACACCATGGATTTGCCACCCAGGGAAGGGGAAGAATCCTTCCTGTACTGAGAGGAAGAAGTTGGTGGTGAGGGGCATACATTTTGAGCAGATGAAACGAGACAGAAGATGCCTCATCCCCGAGTAGGTCAAACAAAAGGAATCCTAAATATATGGAGAGAATCTTGTACTGGGTAGTGGTCCACTTTCATGGTCACGCGCTCCTACGGAAAGAATAATTACAATACACTAGAAACATTAAGTGTGGCAGCAGCAGGAGGGACATCTATGTGAGCGGCAGGGTCCGGGAGACACTGAGGGAGCCAATGAACTGGGGACAGGTCAGGTGCAGGACGAGGAGGTCCAGAGAACTCAAGACCCAAAGGGGCCCTGCATCGTCGCAGTGGATAGGACAGGGAGATCGCCCCGCTACAGCAGGCTTTAGCACTGGATGCTCTGTAAGTCGGAAGGACGCAGCATATCCCAGGAAAAACCGTAAGTTCCCTCTGTCCCACCGCTGCCGCCATCATACATAGGCCTTCGTCCACATGCAGACATCACTGGGCGGGTTGCGGGGGGCGTGGAGGGAAAGGGAAAACCCTTTGACACGATATATATACGATATACGATATATATCTGTCCCGCCTGACAGAGGGAGTCTGAACACTGCCTGTAGCGACTACCTAAAAGAGAGCCTTAAATTATAAGAAACTCAGTTGCCTTCGGTGGTAGGTTGAAGTTTTCCATCATCAACCAGACTGGCAACGCCAGAGCAAGTTGAGGTGAGTTTCAGGGAATACCAAGTGTCACACAAGGAGCCCCATTTGTGTTTTCAGTTTCAGTCCCGTTCTATTAGTTTGCAGAAGAGATGATTAATCTTCCTTCCAAGACGAAACTACCGCCGCGTTCCCAAGTGAAGCCAGGATCCTTAAGGTTCTTGCAAAGATCTTAACAATGGAGCTGGACTGGGGGGGGGCGGCGGGGAGGGGAGAACAGAACCTGAATTTCCTGATTTCCAGTTGAGTGAGCTGTCCTCCTCTCCCCGCTAACATAATCATTCAGAACAGGTTGGAACACAGATAAGATAAGGCGTGATTTGGCCGTCATTAAAACATCCAGGTTTAATTTCAGCCTTGACCAAATCCACTGATGCTCCTCTCCTCTCATAATAAAAATAGATTAGATAACCAGCTAGGTTGAAAGGGCCAAACCAGTTTGCCTATTGGCTGGTGGTAGCAAGCCGTGGAGCCCCTCACTAACCGCTGTGCTGATTGACAGAAGCCTGTGAAACAATAGAAGGCTATGCCAAACAAGTCCCTTTTTGAATCGAACTCAAAACTCCAGAAAGGCTTTCATGCCGCCATGGCTGGCTGGTGTCTTCTTTGATGTGATAAAATTTCAGCCCTTTTCAGCGGCAGTTGTAATTGCTATGTATGGGGAGGGGCGAGGGGCCGACTATCCGGTATTATTTTATGATTCTTTCAATTCAGTAATAATATAATAACTTGGAGACTTAAGAGCTCAGATAAAGAACAGTGGCCTATTGAGAAACTTTAGTATTTTGCTTTTGACAGGATGTTCTTTCAGACATTTCTTCTGGGGGTTAAAAAAAAAAACAACAACCCTATTTGGACTATTTGCATAAGAATATATTTTATTGTAATGTGTCTAGCATTTCCATAGCGGGAAATCCAGGAAAATGAACGGCATATTATCATTACAAACAATGATATTTAGAATTAGAACAGAAAGTCCTTGGTCATTTTTCAAACCTGCCAACCAAATCAATGATGAGAGAAAACTCTGTGTGTGCGTGTGTCTGTGTGTGTGTGTGTGTGTGTGTGTGTGTGTGTGTACTTACGCCCAAGCCTGTGGGCTGATGAGAGCTTCTTACAGAGATATGGATTTATAATTTGCTACCTGCAAGGGAAGCACTTTAAGTGGCACTAAGTTAGCCAGGGAGCAGTGGTAGGAGGCAAGGGTCATAAAGTCTAGTGCAAAGTGCATGGCATGTTTCACTTTTGGGTACATTTTTCAATCTTAAACCAGATTTACTCGGGATTTAAGACTTTATTAAGGTCAAAAGGATTACATTAAGTTCATAGACACGTTTGTTTTATTAATTGAGTCATAAGTTCTGGCCGTCTGCAAACACCTTTGAAAACAGGCATCAGATGGTTTCCATTGCCGTAATAGATCAGAAAATCTGCCAGTAAGTCTGTTTGCAGCTCTTAAAAGCTGTTGAACAAAAATGTGTTTTGAACTATCGACAATTACCTGAGAAAACAACCGGATTCTGTAAGTCGATTTGTTTATATTCCCCATACATTCTCTCTCACCCTGCTTTCTACACGCCTGGCCCGAGCCGTCTACACGGGGGCATCGCAGGTGATCTTTCTTGAAAACGCTTCCCTCTTCACCCTCATTAAGACGGAACATCAGGAGGAGCGTTAACAAGTTTTTTTGATGACTGGATGTTGAGAGAGACGGAAAAACAGCGTGCCTTCAATAGGAAAGACAAATTGGGTTGCTGTTAAATTATATGCAAAAGAGTATGTATGAGATATAAAGCATCCTGGATTAAACACATATTATCGTGACATTGGAAGTCCCCCCGTTGGCACCCTGGCAGATCTATGCCCTTGTCTCTGCACCCAGCGGTAAAAAGACGGTCCTGAATCTTGTGTTTCTCTCCCACTTGCTTCTCGTTAGAGTATTTACTATATATGTTTGTATCCCATAACACTATGTTGTTGAGTCTTCTGCGGTTTGAAGTCTATAAAACGAAATGGTACTGAAGCTTTTTTCCCCACAACCCCTTCTTAATATCACGTTCGCAACAGCTGTCCGTGTTGTGGCACGGACTTTGAGTCTCTTTCTCTGTCTGACTTATTTCACCGAGCAAAATGCCCACCAGGTCCATCCGTGTTGTCACAAGGGGCAGAGTTTCCTTCTTTTTTATGGTTGAACAGTATTCCATTCTACACACACACACACACACACACACCATATTTTCTTTATCCAATCATCTATCTACGTACACTTAGGCTGTTTCTATATTTTGGCTCTTGTGAAACACGCTGCAATGAACAGGGGAGTGCAGGTATCTCTTCGAGATCCGGATTTCCTTTCCTTTGGATCTATACCCGGAAGTGGGATTGGGGGATCATATGGTAGTTTAATTTTTTGAGAAACCTCCATACTGTTTTCCACAGCCGTTGCACCATTTTACAATATATAAAAGATTTGAAATGAGGGAAAAAAAATGCTTAGAAGTCCCAATGTGGGGTTTTAGTAAACTGGCTATTTGGGGATCTTAAAAGTACTCCATTAGAGATGAGGGAAGCTTACTTTTTTGCTGTCATTAAAACAACCACCTAGGGGCGCCTGGGTGGCTCCGTCGGTTGAGCGTCCGACTTCGGCTCAGGTCACGATCTCGTGGTCTGTGAGTTCGAGCCCCGTGTCGGGCTCTGGGCTGACGGCTCAGAGCCTGGAGCCTGTTTCAGATTCGTGTCTCCCTCTCTGCCCCTCCCCCGTTCATGCTCTGTCTCTCTCTGTCTCAAAAATAAATAAACGTGAAAAAAAATTAAAACAACAACAACCAGTTAAACAGTTTACAAGAGGCCAACCAACCTTTACAATTCGCCACTGTGCCATTATGAAGTCATGGCCTCTGTCAGCAAATGTGTTTTATGGTTTCATCTCCATAATGTCGTTAGAATTTGGCTAAAACATTCCTAGCTGTCCTTTAATATTCTGATCTGTGCTTGTTTTCCACAGTGATGTTCACCGTAGCAGTTTTTATTTTCCTAATACCTCTGAGTACTTACCGTGTGCCCAACATCATGCTAAAGGATTCTACTGCATCCCCATGCTCTGCCTTAAAGTAAATACTGTTACCAATCTCATTTGTTTCAAATCAGGAAACAGGCTGAGACTGCTTAGGGACTCTCTTTCATTTATCTTTTTTTTTTTTCGAATTTTTAAGTGTATTTATTTATTTTGAGTGGGAGAGGGGCAGAGAAAGGGAGAGAGAGAGAGAGAGAGAGAGAGAGAGAGAGAGAGACAATCCCAAGCAGGCTCCGCACTGTCAGCACAGAGCCTGACACGGGGCTCGAACCCATGAACCGTGAGATCGTGACCTGAGCCGCAATCAAGAGTCGGATGCTTAACCGACCGAGTCGCCCAGGCGCCCCTTGCATTTATCTTAAGAACACACTTCACATTTCTGAAATCAGGATGCATCTTGTAATCAATGGTGGCTTACAATCACTGTGGCCCAGACAATAGCCTGACATAGTAGCTATTACGCGTGTCTACTTGGTCAGACTTGTTGACCCTCTTGTCAATTCACTTGCACTTATATATAATGTTAGCACTTAACGTGGCGAGTTTTATTGTCAGTTTAAACGTTTACAACACGGTGTGCTCTGAATCGCTGTTGAAAATAAGAGGTATTGTGTATGCTGAAAGGTACCGGAAACCGGATGGCACAATGGCAAGCGCGTACTTCGTAAAACAAATATACGTATCGTCAGAGGGATGTATACCGTTCCTTCGTTTCTTGCAAAGTGACAATTATGCGATTTACAGGGCCCCGGGAAGAAAGACGCCGGCAAGAAGAAAACTCTGTTGTATTTTTGGCACCGGTATATCCAAAAGGATTGCCAAACGAAGCAATCGAAGGCGAGAGCAATTGCCGCATCCCTCCAGCCGAACGTGCAAGAAATTTCAAGGTATGCAACGAAAGCCGACTCATCCATCGCATAGCACTATTGCTACGGGATTATGTCACGGTTTAATTGGAAACTTCTTTTTTATTGGTATATAAAAGAATGAGGTGTCATATAATTGATGGCATCTTAGATTTGATGGCATCGGGTACCTGGCCCAGGGTCACACAACTGGTAAGTATTAAGGGGAGAGACTTACAGGGCAGGCCTGTGCTCTTAACCAGGAGGCTTTAGTGGGCCTTGTTTCATTTTTTAACTTCTCTTCCACCTTTTAACAAGCCCACAGGCGTTTCTCTTAAACTAAACATTCCTTGCGTTCTCTATGGTTTTTTTTGATAAGCTCATGACCATCTTGGAGATATTTGTAGACTCCTTGGGAACGGTATCCAAAACAGAGTCAAGACTCACTCAAACTAAGGAAAACTTCAAATCGTCAGAACAGCTCACAGTGGTCCTCAAATGAAGGGGAAAAACAGATCCCCTCTGCATCAGGTCCCCCGCAAAACAGCAGTCAATGGATGGCGTCTTCCATCATTTGAGAACATTAAATGGAGGCATCGGTCTTAGAGTCCGTGGACTCAGGGCCTTGGCTCTGTCCAGCCGTATGTCATAATCCTGCCATAACTCCTTCTATGCTTTCGGAATCTATAGCTTTAGGGAGCTTGAGAAAAATAAAACTAAAAACTAAACTAAAACCTGATCATGATTACCTCAGGGTATTAAGTACAGCTCTCACAGTAATAAACAATTTCATAGGGTGTTATGATTTTCTTTTTTTATTTTTTTTAACGTTTATTTATTTTTGAGACAGAGAGAGGCAGAGCATGAATGGGGGAGGCACAGAGAGAGAGGGAGACACAGAATCGGAAGCAGGCTCCAGGCTCTGAGCCATCAGCCCAGAGCCCGACGCGGGGCTCGAACTCACGGACCGCGAGATCGTGACCTGAGCTGAAGTCGGACGCTTAACCGACTGAGCCACCCAGGCGCCCCGGGTGTTATGATTTTCTATACCCTGTCAATTTTACCCCATTCGGTCCTTACCGAAACATTTTATAGTGGTTGAGAACAAAATGCATTGGGAAGCTTCATGCCATCGTCTGGGTTCAAAGTCTCAGCTCCACTGCTTAGCAGCCGGTTGACTTTGAGCAAAGGACTCCATTTTCATGAGCCTCATTTTTCTCACTTGTAAAATCAGCGTCTGATAATAATAACACGCCTTGAGGGCTGCTGTAAGAATGAAATGAGATAATGCCTGGAGGGCAATTGAGCGCAGCACCTGCTATTCCAAGGCTGAATACACGCAAGCTGCCACTACTGTTAGCAAAACGACCCTGTGTGGAAGTAAACAGTTGGACAAGCGAAGAAACTAAGGTTCAGAGAGGCCACGTCGCTACCCGAGGTCACACAGCTAGTAAGCAGCAGTGCTGGTGCCTAAACCCAGAACTGCACTTGCCTCGGGTGCAGGCAAAGCTCGCAATGGAGAACCTCTCAAAGTCTGTGCCAACTCTGCCGCGACGACTGTTCTTTTATGATCTCCGTGTAACTTGACACATTGCTGCAAGAGCTATAGAAGCTTGAAAATTATTTTCCCTTCTTTCAGAAAGGTTACTGACGGATGGAGATGGAAATAAAAATGGAGTCGACTTCACAGACCAATCATAGTACGTGGCTGTCAAAATGCCACAGGCTAATTTTTGTCATAACCCCAAATCTCTTCGTTCCAGAAAAAAGGGCCAACTCCTAGCTACGTTACCACAAATTCAAGACATATTTGGTATGTATTTTTTTTTTTGAACAACAAAGAATATGGACAGGGTGTAGGGAGCTTAATGTAAAGGATCTGACCTGTGCGAAAACCCACTTGAATTTCCTATTACTCTAACCCATGGTGATTATTTGAATTTGCGCGCAAGCTCTTAATCTGCATAATTAGTTCCAGTACCTCACAGAAGCAGATTGAGACCTAATCAAGGAGGTCAAGAGTTGGACAAGAGGGAGCTCCAGAGGAGAGGATGCTGTGTTAACCCCTGCTCTTAGGTGCATCTTTGTGTTCAGGAGCCACTGAGCTGGGAACAAAGAGATGGTCTGGGCATGCGGAGAGGAGACGGACAGAAAGAACCCTGGGCAGGCAGCCCTGTAAATTTCTGGAGCTGTGATCGCTGCAGCAGAGGCTGGGGACATTGAAAGTGACTGGAACCGCAGATCAGAGCTGAAGCTTGCTCAACGGGGCTGGGGTGCCTGCAAGAATCCAAAAGCTCACAGAAGACGCAAAGCCAGTTCCCTGGAAAGAGAAAGAGTGCCAGGGCACAGAGCTGATCACACCAGAGCGGAGAAGACCGTAGCAGAGCAAGGAGACCGCAGCAGTGGTGCCAAAACGGCTCGGCACATGCTCCTGAGCCTACCATCCCTGTGGAATGGATAGAACTCGCCAAGACGGGAGCACGGCCCACAAAGAAGAGTTAAGCAGTCCTTCCTCGCTGAGCAGCCGAGTCGAGGCAACGCAGTCAGCCGAAGGACTGGGACCACCTTTGAACCGTGTGCTTGATGTATAACCCTCGCCAGTGGCGAGGCCCCTGTCCTGGAACAGCGGCCATGACCCTCTCCAGCAGAACTGGGTCCTGGGGGAGCTGGGAAGACTGACTACGTGCTTAGGAGAGCTGGGGCCATGGAACCAGCTCCCCAGCATGGCCAGAGAAGACCGGCAAGCAGTCGAGGAGTTGCCCGGGGCCTGTGACTTCTGGTCAAGGAACAGTTCTTCCGAAGAGATCAGGGAGCATGCTCCCTGCTGGGCCATGCATAAGTGAGGAGGTTTCGGGGTGCAGTGTTGGGCTAAGACGTATCGAAGGCTGGTAGCGACAACCACAGAAGACCGTCCCCGGCGCCCAGAGTTCTCACTGACAACTGGGTGTTGAATAAGCAATTCTAGTCTCATTCACACGCGTACACCCTGCTCTTTGTCGAACCACCTTCACCCTAAGTGAAAACCCGCAGAAACTTTTCGGCGTACGTCCACACGACACCGCGAGTGAAGCACTAAAGCTCATCTCCCGAGCAGATGAGCTCCTCGAAGTTCATGAGAGTGAAAAGAACCTGTCCAAGTTCAGGCAGACAGCAAGCGGAAGGCTCTCTCTGCTTCTGAAGGGTCTTCAGCTGGTTTGCAGCATTGGAAATAAGTCAACTCACTGTATCTGCGACCTCTTACGGATTTCACTAACGATATCATCATTATAGCTAGGAAAACCCAAAGCACGTTTCTTTGACACACGTTCTCACTTAAGTTGTGAACCGTGCATATTTTGTGGGGAACTTAATCCACCCGTTTGCTGTTTCTTAAGAGGCATTTGATGTCGAAAAGAAGGCTTTTGAATTTTTCAGGGAGGTAATTTTTCGTGCTCAGTTATTTGAATAAAGATCAATTTAGTTCTCGTAAATGCTTTCTGTTCTGGGTGCCGCTGCTTCAGGCGATGACACATCGAATCACCCTACCAGTAATACCATGATTTGTTTGTTTTCGGGTAAGCCAAGGATAGTGACAACATCAACGTAAACAATCGGCTTATTCCAAAGGAATTTTCACGAAGATTCAGCTCCGCTATTTTCGTGATAGCTTCTTAGAAACCATGGGATTCAGACGGAAGAGTAAAGAGATTTGGGGGGAGAGGGGAGGGAGGACGTGTGGATTCTAAGACGTGGGTATTTTGCTTCAAAACTAAAGCTTCCAAAAAATCACGGATGAGCTCTAAGGAAATCACTACTGACTTGCTGAGGAGTAATGAATACTAATTAATCATCTGAAATCATGTCCCATAGCCTTATTCCTTCTATGCATCTCCCTGGATGAAAAACCTTAAGACACAAAATAAAAAAAGCCCCCCCCCCATCAGAAGCCTGTTTCACTCTTTGGGAAGCGACTGAGTCCGCTGATTTGTAACAGGAACAGAGCAAGCAGTAACTTCTCCTGAACTCTGAGACAAAGAATTTCTGGACAGTGAACTCTTTGATGGGTGCTGCTCGGAGGGGGGGAATACCTAATTTGACATTTAGACCGTGAAATTTCTCCAGGAAGGATGCCCTTACGTGGCGTGGAATGGAGAAGCTGCAACAAAATCCGATGTTTGCAAACTGTACAGTCACCCCCTCACCCACGGGGGTGGGGGGGGGGATCTGTTCCAAGACCCCCGGTGGATGCCTGAAAACGCGGATAGTGCCAAACTCTACACGGACTGCGTTTCTTCCTATACATACGCACCTTTGATCATGTTTAGTTTATAAATTAGGCACGGGAAGAAACGAACAAAAATAACTAATAATAAAATAGCACCATCGCCACAACGCTGTCATAAAAGTTACAAAACCTCTCTCAAAATATCTCATTATCCTGTACTCCCCCTTCTTCTTGTGAGGATGTGACATGATGAAATGTCTACGTGATGACACACGGTGAGGTAAACGGCGCGGGCCTCGTGACGCCGTGTCAGGGTGCTTTTGACCTTCTGCGTCAGAAGGAGGAGCGTCTGCTTCGGGACCAAACCAGGCAAATTGCAGGAAGCCAAACGGAAACCTTGAATAAAGGGAAACTATCTCATTACAGTTCGCCCCCTTTGCCTAGTTCAGTCTCATCATTACAACCATAAGAAACATATTTATTCTTGTCGCTGTCGCTGTTGTTAGAATTAGTGTTAGTATCAATCCCCCACTCTAGAGATGAACCAAGATTGGGAGTTGCCCAAAGTTATTATCGCTAGGAGTGCACAGAGTAAGATAAATCTCCGAGGACAGTCATCCCAACCCAGGCTGAATGGAGATTGGAGGCAAAAGCGGGATGTTTCTGACGTTGGTGAGAAACGAAAGAAGATGCATTAATGACAGCTCTTGGTCAACCAACGTGAATTGTCTTATCAAAGCCTTGACTGTGCCTCTTCAGCCCGCCGTCCAAATTCAGGCTGACCTATGGAGAGCCTTATGTGGGCATGGGCCCTCTCCCCCTCCCTCTCTCTCACTCCTTCCCCTCTACCCCCTTCTCCTCCCCACTCCTCTTTCTGGCACTCTCTTGCTCTCCCTCTCCTCCTTCTTTCTCTCAATCTCCCGCCCTTCTCTCTCTTTGTCATTCTGTCTCTCAAGTTTCAGACGACCAGCTCTTAGGGGTAAATGGGTATTCTTTTCCTAGCTTACGGGTTAGGCTTCTGTGCCCAACCAGACGCCAAAATCTGAGATGTCCAAGCGTCCCTGCACCGGGACCAAACATGGCACCCTCATTCTTAGAGTCAGCATGAAATGAATATGGGCGAAACCTGGAATTACGGGCTCCAGTTCTGTTTTATATTAACTGCATACTCTTAGGGAAGTGTCCCAACCTCTTTGTGATTCAGCTTTATCATCTGAAAAACGGTAACACGACCTCCCAAGACTCTTCTGAGGATTTATTGAATTCACGTACGCAAAAGTATCTAGTGTGGCCCGAGCAGAGTCAGGGCTTATGTAAAGGCGTTGGGTCGTGGGGTCGGCCTTTCATCGCTATCAAATCTGCCTCTTAGAGATTGGGTTTTCGAGACTTTTCTAAGGATTTGTTCATCCCAGGGTGGTCCTAAGTAGGCCTACTTCAGCAGACTAAGGGGCACGCCTAACTTGTCATGCTCTTGCTAAACAAGCTCCCTCTTGCCCCACTGCTCTCCGGCACCGGCCCCCAACACACACAGACATCCCCACCCCCATGCGCACACACACTCAGCAGCGTGAGAATGCCCACCCTAACGTTAGGACAGCACGGTGCAATAGCAATTCTCACTTGGGAACGTTCGTGCAAAATCCAAAGGTCACAGATACAAAATGCCTAGCCCAGCGCTGGGCACAAAGTAGAGCTCAAAAGCGTTGGCTATTAGTATTGGTGTCTCTCGTTATCCAGGAAGACTGGGATGTCTAAACCAGCTTCTAAACCTGGCCAGGGCCTCAACGCGATCTAACGTTCTGAGGTTCTGGGCTATTCTGACTGCCCTTTAACTGTCTTCACCAACCAAGAAGAAGGAAATAAACATGGTCAAGTCCTAAGGGGCCACATCATACACTTCGGCATTGTGTGGCTTCTTCCCACGCACCACCCTCAGTACCTGGCCCAGGGCATCGCACGGAGTAGGCACTCGGTACTGTTTCAAGCAAACAGAAATGAATGAATGAATGAATGCTACGTGTTCAGATGCCCCTGAAGAAATTCTCTGTTACAGCTTTCAGTCCACCATGATCAAGTTCTGCTCTGTGTTAGTGCTCCTGCAGCCCTGGGCGTTAGTGGGGCCAACTTAACAAACGTTAACAGGTTCTCTTGCAAAGTCCTCTGTCCTTTCAAACGATAGATATCTTCCCAGCCCGGCTACTTTATCCACCCATGAGCTTCAACTCTCGCTAGTCCTGAACCTACCATGGTTTCCTTTTCTTTCGCTCGTATCCTCCAGGAGAAATCTTACCCTTGGAAGCTCAGCACAAATACCACTTCTTCCATGAAGCCTTCTTTGATCTCCCCATCTGGAAATGATCTCACTCTCCTTTGAACACCGTTGCCCTTTGTACTTCTCTGTTGGCGCGTCTCCCATTCCACCTTATATGAGACTTGTAATCCTGCCTCGGCTCCCCTGCTAGTCTGTGAACTCTCTGAGGGCACGAAATAGATTTTCTACGTGGGGTTGCCCCAACGAGAGGGCACAAAACAGATTTTCTGCGTTGGGTTGCCCCAACGAGAGGGCACAAAACAGATTTTATATATTGGGTCTCCCCAACGATAAGTAGCACTTCCTAGCTCACTGATGCTCAATGCACACTTGTGTGAATGAATGAATCCAAGGTGCTGTAGTACCTGACTTGACAAAACTTGGCAAACCAGTAGAAAGCTTGGCTTGACATGAAATACTTGGAAGGATAGATAAAGCTGTATAAGAAAAGGAGGCATAGTACACGGCCATATTTCCTGCCAGAAACGTCATTAGTAGCCTGACCGTTGCTGAGGCCAGATATCGGCTAAGGGGATGTGATAGGGGAAAAAAAATTGTTTTATTAAACCTCCAACGTAAGAGCATACATTTATAAAAAAAAATAATAAATCCTGCTGACTTTTTAAATGGTTGTATCAGTGTTTCAGGGGATGGCATTTAAGAGATGCAGAACGCTCAGTTTCGGCCTTTGACAGAATTCATCCATCACCTCAACCCTGTTTGTCTCTAAAAACGTTCGGAGTCAGCTGGTTTGGCCATTTCCCCCCCACTTTGACTAAGCTCCCATGATTGCTACCTGGTGGGTTTGTAGTCAAAGCCGAGTGACAGTTGTGGCAGTAAAAATGCTCTTTATAAACAGAAAACAAGACCATGTAAATACAGTCCTGGCCTCAGGTTGTATACTTAAGTACTGAGCTTAAGTACCCCTGGGTTGCTAGACTGTTAGCATGTGAAAGGTCTGCCCATATTACTATGAAATCCCTCGTTTGTTCCCAATTTTTTTTCCTTCTGTGTCATGAGGTGCTTATTTTTTTTTTTTTTAAGGAGGGAAATAGCCATCCGTATGCACTATATAATCTGTACCATCATTCTAGGATTGCTGTTCCTTACGCTTTTGTGGGCAATTCGTTTTCCTAGTAGCTTCTTTTTTAAAATTGAGATATAATTGGTATATAACATTGTACGACTTTCAGGCATACGACAAAATGATTTGATACATGTCTATATTGTGAAATGACCATCAGAATAGCACTCGTTCACATCCATCACCACCCATAGCTCCCCATTGCTTCTTGTGATGAGAAGTTTTAAGATCTACTCATAGCAACTTCCAGACATACAACGCAGTCTTATTCACTTATTAATAACTTTTCATTTGACCTCTGTGTGTCCCCATCAAATAGGTCACCATGGACAGAGTACATAGCAGGATCAGCGTAAGGTCTAGGCAAGACAGCAAAGCCAACAAAATTCGTGGATTTCCTGCTCCCTCTGATTCACATAATGACACTTTTTTTAAATGTTTATTTATTTATTTTGGGAGACACACACACACACACACCTATATACACACATGGGGCTCAAACTCATGAACTGTGAGATCATGACCTGAGCTGAAATCAAGAGTCAGATGCTTAACCGACTGAGCCACGCAGGTGCCCCATCGTGGCACTTTCATGAACATCTTGACGTCCCTCTTCCTTCTGCCCTCCCACATCCTATGCTGTCTCCTAGCTTTTCGGGTTGCACTGGTCCTATACACTGCCCATCAGCCTTCTCCCCTGACAGCCTCATTCAAAACCTTTTTCTTCAGTGCCTCTGTTTTTCAAGACTCTGCTCTTGGCTAGATTTTTAACGGGTGGTAACGGATGAATTCAGATCGACTTATGTGTCTTCGAGTAGGTAACCCAGCGCTTTAACCAATAGAGTGCATATGATATCCAAACACTGATGCATTCAGATGACCAATAATATTTTGGTTCCATGAGTGTACAGTTCCCAGAAAACCCTTAGGAATGAATATTAGTGGTGGAAATGCCAGCCATTTAGCAGGGGAATCTTTTCAGTCTCAACTAATTTTGGCATCTTCAACTCTTACTGAAAAGGCTGCTTTTATGGTAACTGGCAAGGCTAATCTTCTCTGCCATGGCGGGGAAATCTAGTTGGAAAGAAGTTCAGAAGAGGAACAGCTCAGATAAACACCGTTAAAAAATGGTACAAACTCAGGCATGTGCCTGCTGTGGACTGGACACTTGTGCCCCCTCCCCTCATAATTCATATGTCGAAGCCCTAATCCCCCAAAAGCAATGGTATTTAGAGGCAGGGCCTTTGGGAAAGAATTAGGTCATGAGGGTCATGAGCTTTCATGAATGGTATTAGTGTCTCATCACACGCAGAGATGAGATGATCTTTCTCCCTCTCTTTCATTCTCTCTGTCATGTGAAAATACAGCCAGAAGGTAGCCGTCTGCAAACCCGAAAGAGGGTCCTCATCAGGGGACCTCATCAAATGGGCTGGCACTTTGATCTTGGATTTCTAGGCTTCCAGAACAATGAGAAACAGATATGCGTGGTTTAAGCCACCCCAGTCTATGTTTTCGTTATAGCTGCCCCAAATGACCAAGTTTTCGTTATAGCTGCCCAAAATGACCAAGTCAATACCCCCGAAGCAACGCATACGTCAATGTACCAAAAGATAGGTACAGGCACGCTCAAAACCGCCTTGTTCGTGACTTCCTCAAATTGGAAACAACCCAAATGCCTATTGGTGATAAAATGGGTAAATAAGTTGCATCATATTCAAATATGATACAGCAAAGAGGCTGAATGAAGTACAAGCACACTTAGCAACACGCATAAACCACACAAATACAATGTTGAGCAAAAGAAGCCGTAATCCCAGAGGACATGCTACGCTATTTCATTTTTATAAAGGATAGGCACAGGTTAAACTACTCTATGGTGTTCAAAGTCACGAGTCTCCTAGGTGCTATACGAGTTCTGTTATTTCTTGATTTGGGTGCTGGTTGTGTGTTCGGTTTTTGAAAATTCATTGGGCTGACACAACTTTTGCACTTTATGTGTGGTACGCTTCATTATTAACTTCCTTAAAGTACAATACTGAGAAAACTACTGCATAAAGGGTCTAAAAAAGATTTTTTTTAGTGTTTATTTATCTTTAAGAGAGGGAGAGAGACAGAGTGCGAGCAGGGGAGGGGTAGAGAGAGAGGGAGACACAGAATCCGAAGCAGGCTCCAGACTCCGAGCTGTCAGCGGGGCTTGAACCCATGAACCATGAGATCATGACCTGAGCCAAAGTCGGACGCTCAACCGACTGAGCCACCCAGGCGCCCCTAAAGGGGGTTTTAATGGGGCAAATAGGAATAGAGCAAAACAAAGACAGGAATGAGATGGTTGAACTTCTTGGAATATTTGGCATGAAAGAAAGATAGAAAAATGAGACTCCAGCAAAGAGTTACAATTTTAACATTCATTCATTCTCTTCCTGGAGCAACCGTTGTGTTACGGGCACCATTCAATGCTTGGCCTACATCTACGATGAAAGCACACCCCTCCCCTGCCGCCCTTGTGGCACTCACACATTCTAGTGGGAGCCACATCCTAGAAGCATTAGGTGTGGTAGCTTTTCAGAAGAAACTCAGGGGAGGAATCCCCAAACCTAAACCTTGAGCAATTAGATGATACCGTGGTTTGCTTGATGTGACCAGGTGATTTGACTCTAAGCAGCGGTGTTGTGAATGAAATACAAGAAATTGTGAGTAGCACTCGATATGTGTTCTGAGTCCAACTTGAAGGGCACCTGTCATCCATTAGGAGGCCTCCTACTGGGATCTTTCATCATTGAAAATATATGATGATTTTCATGACCGCCTAGGCTAATTGGTAGTGAGTATTCCTTTAAAATATATTCCCCTAAATACTAGGCTTTGGATATGCTTTGAAGTTTCTAACACCAGCACAGTTGGACTAAAATCATAGATACTAATCACAGAAACTGAAAAGTCTGGTGCTGGAAGAATCACCACTGAGGTCCTTTTCTTATTATAGCCAGTTGGGCAGTAAGTCGCCACACACGGGAAAGGAAATATTACGGCCATGCGCTGAACCATCCCATAGCTGTCTCTGGTAACAGACTTGCCAAGTTCACCGTATTCATGGGCCCCCTTGTGAAATTACCACTTGAAAGGAAGTGTTTGAGGGGTGCCTGGCCGGCTGAGTCAGTGGAGCTGTGCAACTCTGGATCTCGCGGTTGTGAGTTTGAGCCCCACATCGGCTGTAGAGATTACTTAAAAATAGAATCTTTAAAAAATAAAAAATAAAAGGAAGTGTTTGATGTGCCCAGTTTGTCTTCTAAACCAACGGAAGAGGACTAGATTTAAAAATATTTTAAAAACACATAGTGTGAGATTTCAACGTGGAATTTAATACAATAGTTGCTTTCTACAAGGGAACTGGGAATACACGTTCCCCCCACAATCCAAAAGTAGAGCGTGCCTATGAAATCTTTTATAAGTGGGAAGGACATACAGCAAAGAAGCAATCACCATTAATTTACAAGGAAAAATTTCTTGACCATTCCCAGATCCAAATAGCTTCTCGTAGGCCTTAGGACACATGTTGCTAAGGGATGCACAAAACGAATCGGGATAAAGCACAGAGCTCACAAATACAAGTCAAATAAACCTCTTGGCACCTTGATGCTCAGTGCCTCTCCAAGGGCTCCCTGCAAAACCGATGCTGAATGCTCTTTTCCCTTTTCACCTTTTGTCTCAAAAGCAAAAACCCTCTTTGGATTTCTTTCAGTTAGCAAAAATCGGTACTAAAGTAGGTCTTGCATAAAAGCCAAATGGTGTAGGGTGACCTTTCGAAAAGTGGGGAACACCCGTATAGTCCTTTGCTTGAATTTGTTGCTAGCATCTGACTTAAAATGCTCAGGCTGGAAAGGAAGGATGTCATAAAACACCTTCTGCAAAGTTTTCATTTTCAGATGGAGAAAGCAAGGTCCCAGAAGGATTCATGACTAGCCCAAGGTCACTCTTGGTGGCTGCAGCGTGGAACACAGGTTTCCTCTTCCGCTCCATTCATATGTATTAGTATTGTAAACAAAGTCATGCCTTCTACCCTTGCTGTGCACGTATGTGTGTGTGTGTGTGTGTGTGTGTGTGTGTGTGTGTGTGTGTAAGGAAAACACACAGAAAGGAAAGCATTTTCGGAATGTACCGCTATACTTTTAAACATAAAGGTTTTAAGCTAGATTTTTCAACTGAGCTATTGTGTAAGATTTTACGACAAAATCTACAGCCATAAATTCCTTTCAGATGTAGGCTAATATGATCTCAAGTAGCTCTTTGCTTTATAATTCATTAAAAATTTTTTTCATGTTTCTTTATTTATTCTGAGAGAGAGAGAGAGAGAGGGTGTGTGTGAGCAGGGAGGGGCAGAGAGAGAGGGAGAAAGAATCCCAAGTGGGCTCTACCCACTGTCAATATAGAGCTCAACGTGGGGCTCGATCTCATGACCATGAGATCATGACCTGGGCCAAAATCAAGAGTGGGACACTCAACCGACTGAGCCACCAGGCTTCCCTATAATTCATTTTTTAACATTAGTTTTTTCTAATAAATATCTAACATTAATTGTATTCCCAGTTGTTTATAAAATCAGAAATACGCAACATGACCCATTTAGGTCGGAAAATAACAGACTACCACTTTTATGAATAGACTTTTTACTTTTATCTAAAATATGTGCAGTTCTCTAGTATGGCCTAGAATCTCTATGAGGGTAAATTGTCATTTTGTTCACCACGGGATCACCAGTACCTAGTTCAGCACCCAGCATATAACAGGCGCTCGATAAATACATTGAATGAATGAAAAAAAAATCAACTGTCGACTCAAGGTAGCTATGTGAGGTGCACTGATCTAGTTTCTACAATCACTGCACAGTTAATTCTCCAGACCCAAAGATTCAAGTCTATTCTCAGCCGATCCGCAGTATCAGCAGTGCGACCTTGCTAGAAACATGAACTCTTGGGCCCATCGCGGACCTACTGAGGCAGAACCTCTGGGGGAGGGGCCTGGCACCGGATTTTCTCACTTGATCAGTGGTTCATTTGCATAGCAATAAAGATATCTTGTGTATTTTTTAAAGTTTATTGAGAGAGAGAGAGAGTGAGAGAGAGAGGGAGGGAGGGAGCGGGGAGGGGCAGGGGCAGGGGCAGAGAGAGAGAAGGAGAGAATCCCAAGCAGGCTCTGCTATCAGCACAGAGCCAGATGCGGGGCTCGATCCGTGAACCGTGACACCCTGACCCGAGCCGAAATCAAGAGCCGAACGAACGCTCCACCCACTGAGCCAGCCAGGCGCCTGCCTGTCTTGTGGATTTTTTTTTTTTTTTAAATCAATGCGATTGAGGCAAGAAGTCAGGAGCCATGCTATTTGCATATAACCCACTCAGGTTCCTGGCACGGCAATGCCAATTACGTGGGTCTTGCAGTCAGACTGAGCCGTACTGAATCCCACCTCTACCACTAACTAGTTGAGCAGCCTCGGGTGCCTTCCTTAAACCTTTCTGAGATTCACTTACTCATCTCTACAAAGAGGATAATTATATACCTATTCCTCAGTATTGTTATGAGGGATTAGATAAGAAAAATGCATGCGAGGAGCTTAATATAGTAATTGCTTAGTAATGGCAGCTATTATTATGATGATGATGATTATTAGCATAATCATTACCATCATCATCATCATTTGTTCTCAAGTAGGATGGATTATTCATTTGGACACAGATTTGGCATACATTTAAAACTCGGAGGTAATTTTTTTTTTTAGTATTCCAGAGCTTGTGGTGTCCGTTAAAAGATGTCTGCTTTCTCCGAGTGTTTGAATGTTCTCAGGCTTTTTGAAAGTGAGTTCGGGGCACAGCCTAGAGAAAGGTTACCTAGAGCTCCCCAGATAATGACTCACAGTCTAAACCTTTGAGATGAACTTGCCTAGGCTAGGACGGGGTTTCCTTCCCATATATAAAAACACACAAGGACACAAAATTATCTCTGAAATCTATTCGCACGCATAGACGGCTTTCGTAAGTTTGCTTCCTGCCTTCGCCAGCCCCGGGGAAGAGGGGGACTGGGAGTTCGTGGTAATGAAAACTTGGCTGCCTTGCCCCACAGAGGCTGTATGTTTCACGAAGCCCCCAGAATCCGGTGGAGACGATATAAATCTTGCTTAATCTTCAAATTTAGAAATTGGGACAACATACAGTAATGAATAATCCTCCGCAGACCAAAAGATCTCCTCTGACAAGGTAGTAACGCCCCTTTTCCAGATGTCTCTTAAGAATCACAGCAAAGCCTTGGGCACCCTCCCTTTCCGGTCAGGGAGCCAGGGAAGTAGCCACACCTGGAGTGAGTTTGGGTGGCGCTGTCCCATGCAAATTCCCCTTTCAAGTCATCTTAAGAATTTCAACGCTGACAACTTTTATTAACAATTCTCCATGTTTCGGTCGTTGAAGGAGAAGGAGGAAACAGTCTCCCTGGTGAATTTCTCGTCAAAGAGTCGTGAGCATATTCCAGCCTCTCAATTTTTGAAGCTACATTTCAGGAGATGAAACAAAGGTAACTCTTAACATCTGCCAATATGTTTTCAGTTCTTATATCAAAGAAAGTGAAAGAGCCACAAATCCTAAGGAAAGAAATCAAGCTTTATAATTTATTCAATTAGAAGACGTGAAACGCGGAGCTAAGTCTAGTTTGGCAAGCGAAGTGTTGTCGACAGACACAAATGCTTTCAGGAAGAAGCGTCTTAACTGCAAGAGGCTTTTTGGTTGGGTCTCAAAAGCCTTGGGGCTTGGCTGAGCTCCCCAGATGCTCTAGCAAATGTTTGCGAATTGAAGAAAACTCCTTCAGCTTTAGGGAAAAGAGCCCGAGGAAGCATCTGCAAACCCATCCCGCGCACTGCTCAAAATAACCATTGGTCCGAAGTTCATTTTCGAGAAGAGCTACCAGAAAATATCTGTTTGTTTGTTGTTGTTGTTTTTGATTCTTGTCCTTTTGCAAGTCTCCAGAAATAAAGCCTATTTAAAATTCCGCACTCGTGTAGATGTGGCCTTAGGGAAGACCCATTAGACACAGAGATGATTAATGCTCCCCTTGGAATCCTATTTGCTTCTTCAACTGATTGCTCATATAGAATCTTACTTACCAAGTACTTAAGTATTTAAGTGCCTTATCATTCTTGGAAATCACTGCTCAGTAGCCTGCCCTGGAGAGTGCGGAGAGGTGCAGGCACTTGGGGAAAAGAAGCCCACCCTCTCCCACCCTGCCCCACAATGCTGTTTCCACATCTGCCCCCCACCAAAAAAAAACCAAACCAAACCAAACCGAACAAAACCAAAAAACCAAAACCGAAACAAAACAACAGCCCTGAAATGCCCATCCTAGAGCACCAGTCCTCGCAATACCGGTGCCCGTAGGGCATCTAAATATTGGGCGCTCTCTAATTTGTAGAACCAGATTCTTTCAAATGGATATTAATCCTCGCAATCATGGGGGAGGGGGAGGGGAAAGCATTGTTACTGGATTATCACGTCTAAATGTCTGCAAGACATCTCCCCTTGGATGCCCTCTGGCACCATGAATTTAAAGATGCTCCACACCCCAAATCCTTATCCCATGCTCCCCCCACCTGCACAAAGGGCTCCGCTCCTGATGTGCTATTTCTATGCACGCCCCACTGAAAATCCCCAAGGCATCCCTGCCAGTTTTCCAACCCTCTTAAAATGCATTCCACCATTTGCCAATATTTCTTGATAACGATGACTAAATTCAGCTTCTTCAGCCTTTCTCTAATTTCGTCCCTTTCTAGTCTCACGAACATCCCCCCCCCCCCTTTCAGGCCTTCAATGCCCCCTCCCCCCCGCCGCCACCATTGATCAGACTCTCCACTGCTCTGACGTCCTCAAATTTCCTCCCCCTGTAATCAGCCCTCCACATCCACCATGAGAGAGAGAGCTTGCTAAAAACACCAGCTTGATCATGTCACTAAAACCCTTAAATAATAAGAGCAAAGAGGCAAAGAGGAAAAAAGCTGCGTGGGGTTATCAGAACTCACACTTTAGTGCTCAAAATGAACAATTATCCTGGTTTTAAGTATACCCAAGTCATTTGCCTAAAAATTACAATTATTATAGTGAAACTCTTTTCTCCAGTGGTTGTAGGTGAGACCATTATACACTTACATGATGGCCGTAACCACATTATGTCAAGAATTTATTGTGTGTATTCGAATTTCCAGAAATGTTGTTCGGTTTATCCAAACCCACACAGCGTTGAATTCTGTTATTTGTGCCACAAACATTTACTGAGCGCTTACTGTGCGCCAGATACTGTGCTGTGCCATAAATCTAACATGGTTCCTGCCTTCATGGAACGCTATCTGACTTTCTGAAGGAAATACAAAGCCTCGAATAACTCTCCGTCATCCACAAGGTAACGTTCAACCTCTTCATTATAAAACACAAGGAAACAAATATTTGTGGAATATTTCTCTGAGCCTGGGCATCCACGAGGCCTCTTCCAGGAAGCCTTCCTTCCCTGACACTTCTCTTCCAAAATGCAGCTGTGCTTCTGAGGAGGCATCTGTGAAATTCCATCTGGGCTGGGGAGGGTTACAGACTCTCCTACCGGCAGAAGTTTCCAGGGAGAGCACTGGGTAGCGGAGCTGGGCAAAGACTCAGAACAGGAAGATGGGTAGTTAGTGTCCAGCCCTGTCTGGCTCAGCTTCGCTGCCGGAAGTCCTCCCCTAGGGCTCCCTGGAGGTCACCATAATGCCAGCTAAAGTCCAAGAGGAACCGTAGCCAGCGGCAACTTTCGCTTGCGCGAAGGTTCCCTGTAGCTTGCGGTGTGAACAAGAGGCTGGGCATTGACACTGTGGTCCGTAAAATCACTCTGAAATGCCATAATTGCTCTCCACCAGTGCGATCAAGAGTCACATTGGTATTTAAAAATCATCCAAACAGCCAAGTGCTGTGATTACACGAAATCAACTTAATTTCTAAACCGCTTGAGTAAACCCTTGTTAGACGTTACCATATAAACTTGAAAGTATGCGGTGAAAGAGAGCAAACAAGTTGGATGTCCTACCGGATGGCAGTGCCTAGCCCCACTGCCTTCGGCTGCCTCCTTCTGAGGTCCGGCGCACCTCATTCAGTGAGGCTGAGGACCTTATTCTGCGAGGTGACAGTTGTTACAGGGCCTCCTGTGCCATTCGTTCACCCGGCAAATATTTACCGAGCAGTTGCTCTGCACCTGCCGCGTCCCTTGGGGCTGGGTGTATGGTGCTGAATGAGAAAGTTCTAGCTTTCGTAGGGCTTCCGTCACAGGGGACGGAGACGGACAAATGACGCAGAGGTCAATACGCAGTCTAGAACGCGGCGGAGAGAAAGGAAGCAGTGCGTGAGCAGAATGGGCCTGGGGCAGGATTGCGACGGCAGGTATCTCAAGACGCCTCTAAGGAGCTGGCATCCCTACAGGGAGTTGAAGGAGGTGCTAGATCAAGCCACAGGGTGATGCGGAGAAATAAGCATGCTAGGCAGAGGAGACAGCAAGGACGAAGGCTGCGGGGCAGAAGAAAGCTTGAGGGCGTTCGAAGACCAACCCCGGAGCGGGAAAAGTAGGGAAATGGGTGGCAAGAAATGAAGGAGGGAGGTAGCCAGAGGCCGGACAAGTCGTGGCCCTCGACGTCAGGATAAGTACTCCAGCTTTTATTCGGAGGGTGATGGGGAGCTACGGGAGGCTTCTGAGCAGTGACAGCACCTCTTGGTGTTTTTACCGTAATAGAATTTGTATTTTGTAATTATGTTTTCTCTTTTTCCCTTTTTTAAAGTTTATTTTGAGAGAGAGCATGAGCAAGAGAGGGGCAGAAGAGAGAGAGAGAGAGAGAGGGAGGGAGAGAGAGGATCCTAAGCAGGCTCCACACTGTCAGCACGGAGCCCGACGCCGGGTTCGATCCCACGCGCTGCGATCTCACGATCTGAGTGGACATCGAGAGTCGGATGCTTAACCACCCGAGCCACCCAGGCACCTTGGAATTTTTATTGGGCACTTGGGTCGTTCCTGCCCTTTGGCTCTCATGACGAATGCTGCTACGGACATGGGTTGCACGGCAATTTTCATTTTTTAAATTTTCTTAACGTTTATGTAGTTTTGAGAGACAGAACACGAGCAGGGGAGGGGCAGAGAGAGAGAGGGAGACACAGACTCTGAAGCGGGCTCCAGGCTCCGAGCTGTCCGCACAGAGCCCGACGCGGGGCTCGAACCCATGAGCTGCGAGATCATGACCTGAGCTGTAGTCGGCTGCCCAACCGACCGAGCCACCCAGCCGCCCCTGATTTTCATTTTTTATTTATTTATTTTATTTATTTTTTTTTTAATTTTTTTTTTCAACGTTTATTCATTTTTGGGACAGAGAGAGACAGAGCATGAACGGGGGAGGGGCAGAGAGAGAGGGAGACACAGAATCGGAAACAGGCTCCAGGCTCCGAGCCATCAGCCCGGAGCCCGACGCGGGGCTCGAACTCCTGGACCGCGAGATCGTGACCTGGCTGATGTCGGACGCTTAACCGACTGCGCCACCCAGGCGCCCCTGATTTTCATTTTTTAAAGAGCCACCCTAGATACCGTGTTGAGATTAGACAGTAGATGTCCAGAGTGGAAGCTGGAGACGAGTTAAGAGGCCAGATGAGCAACGATGAAAGTGGGGGATTCACTCAGATGAGGACTTTAAGAGACAAAACAGACGAACAGAAGGAAGGGAAACCAAAAATAATATCAAAACAGGGAGGGGGACAAAACAGAAGAGCCTCCCGAATATGGAGAACAAACTGAGGGTTCCGGGAGGGGTGGTGGGAGGGGCTAAATGGGGAAGGGGCACTGAGGAATCTACTCCTGAAATCAGTGTTGCACTAGATGCGAACTAACTTGGATGTAAATTTAAAAAATGCATTAAATAAAAATTAAAAAAAAAAAAAAAGAGGTGGTGGAGAAGGGGAGGGTCATCAAACTCCAATTAGATCCCAAACATCAATCAGGCAACGTGGGCTGGAGCGGCGGGCACTTTTCCGTGCATGATTTTTCCCAAGGCAAGTGTCTGGTATAGTGGGATTTCGCCACGGAAAATCAGCAAATGCTCCTTCTGGAGAAATCTGGTTATTCGCCTGCGGTGAGACTGATGAAAGCCCTCAGCAATCTGGAAGCCTGGGGGATTTTTTCCAGAAGCCGGAAAACCTGAGCAAAACAATCTTTTCTTTTACCCATCTGCGGGCAAAAGCCACGTAAGATATATGAGGGTTTTCTCTGCCTCCTTGACGAGAGGACGCCGAGACTATTTTCGCCTTTTCTCAATGACTTGGTGTCACAACGCCGAAAGAGCAACTTTAGGATCGACACAGGTGCATCATAAACTATGTGGTCAAGGCTACTGACGTGAGCGGGACCGGTTTCTCCCACAGCGAACGGTCTCGGGGTTCTGTACTTCGGACAGGTGTGGGCGTTCTTCTTGGGGGTTTCGTGTCCCCCTTCCGTGTCAATGTACCTGCCCACCCTTCTGTCTGTCCTCTTCCCGATCCGCCAGCGTGGGGAGCCGTGTGGGCTCCGTACCCCTCGGGCTATAGGTACTTGATAAAGGCCTATAGGATCACCGTAGCCAAACAGGTTTACATCTGGGGTAAAAGGAAAGAAAACTGTTCCAGAATGAGGGACTCCTTTGGGTACAGCTTTGTGGTGGTTGTTTTGGCCCCTGAGGGGCCTCTGGTTTTCTTCCTAGTTCCCACATGCGTTCAGAGCAGCCAAATTAGCCGTGTGACTGCAAGCCACGCAGTTGACATATTAGTCTGCTGGTAACTGCCAACAAAGACCTGATTGGGCCACGGATGTTGATCCCGGGACAGAGAAGCCGCAAGATGAGAAATTTCTTCCTGTCTCATCTATTCTGGTCATAGCCATACTGTAAAAAGATGTGCAATTTCTTTTTTTTTTTTTTTTTTTTTGTAAAGCATCAACCGTTTGGCATCTGTTTTAGGGAAGTTCACAAGCACATTTTCGATGACAAAAGGAATGTGTTATTTTCTTTATTTTCTTGCCAAAGAAAAGCGCATTCCGAAACACAGGCTGTTGGGGTGGGATCACATTTCAACGAGAAGTACATGTGAAAATTACGGACTCTCAGAGCAAGAAGGAGCCCAGAGAGAGGAGAAAAACAGGGAGACAGAGAGATATAGACGTGAGGCTAGATAACGCCCTGATTATCACACCTTGCGCTGCACATTTCTTTGGGAAGGGTTTCTTCAGAGCTGTTCCTGCGATTCAGTTTGCGTGGGTAGCCCTGTGTCTGATGAGAAATGTATGCGGAGAGATTTGGAATTGGGAGCGACTGCTGATTATATCGACTGGGGGGGTGGGCGGCGTACTTGAAAAGCTCGGGAGCTGGGCTCAAAGCAGTGAACAGTAACACTGGTTGATAGATAATGCTTACCACGTGCCCTGCACTGTGCTAAGTATTTTAAGTATAACTAATTTAATTATGAATTAGCCCTGCGCAGTAGGCACTATTATTATACTGCTTTACGGAGGGGAAAAACCGAGGTCTGGGAAATGACAGAGCTGGTATTTAACCCCAGGTTTTCCTGGGGCCAAAGCTAGAGACCCTGACCACTCTACCGTACTGCATGTAAAAAGAGAGAGAGAGAGAGAGAGAGATCAGAGGCGTCTGGGTGGCTCAGTTGGTTAACTCTGGATTTCTGCTCAGGTCATGATCTCGAGTTGGGAGGTCTTTGCCCCCCCTCCCCCCACGCCCGTGCCCACACTAAATAAATCAGTAAATACATAAATAAATAAATAAATAAGAGAATCTGAACATCCGGGTCTCTGCCAAAAGCCCCGACGACTAGCGTTGAACGGAACCGAGAGGGTGACACTAGGTTTACCCCAGAGGCCGCTGGGGGGGAGAGGCTCGTTCCCGCAAGAACGCGGAGCCTCGTGGAAGCCAATCGAGGCCTCGGCACGGACCAGTGTGACTGTCCGAGCCCTAGAAGAGCTTAAGACAGAGTAAAGAACTGAAAGAACCAGAACGGGAAATCGCGACGCTCAGGGAAACAGCGAATTGGCTCGGGCCACTGGCTGCCGCGCTGAGAAGGGGAGCCGTGGAGAGCTGGTCCGCGCTCTCGGGCCCCAAGAGCACACACAGGGCATGTGACGGGCCCGCAGGTGGGGTATCAGTTCAAGAGTTGCTTTGCCCAGAGAAACAGGTTTACGGTCTCTCTTCTCCCTCCACCAGAACGTGAGTTTCTTAACCCCCCCAGTGACCGCATCTTTTTTGTACAGGTGCTTAATAAGCTATGTACTTAATAATTAAGACGGTGCTTAGTAGCTATGTACTTAGTAATTAAGACGGTGCTTAGTAGCTATGTACTTAATAATTAAGACGGTGCTTAGTAGCTATGTACTTAATAATTAAGACGGTGCTTAGTAGCTATGTACTGAATCCAGCCACGCAAGAATGAACGGCAGAGCCCAGTGGGCCAGCCCGAGGTGCTTACGACTCGGTGTCCCCAAGTCCTCCAGGCTTCAAACGCACGAGCAAGAGCCGGAGCCCCCACTGCCCTCTGTGGCAGCCATTAGGGCCACTCACCAGAGGTTCCCAACTCCCTGCCTTCCAGGCACATTGGCAGGATCGCACTTTCCCGCCCCCTTTGAAAGGCAGGCATGGCCCCGTGACTTGTTTTGGCCAAGGAAGGGTGGCCAGAAGCTTTGAGGACCTGGCCACGGCTGTGCAAGTCATAGAAGCATCAGGGTGGTGCCTCCTTCAGCCTGGGACCCCAAGTGAGGACTAGAAGGAGAAGAGCCAGCCAACCTATGATGGAAATGGGGCCTAAGGCATGGGCAAGAAATCAAACTACTGTTTTAAGCCACTGAAGTTTTTTTTTTGGGGGGGGGTTGTTACTTGAGCCCAACACAACCTTGCCTGACAGGTCTGTTACCCAGCTTGCAGAAAAGCTAATCTTTATAGGAGCTTCCCTTCGCCAAGGATTCCTGGCAGGTGTCTGAGAAATGCCCACAATTTATAAGTCCACTCCGGTTGTCATTTGTCACCTCTAGGTTGAGACTACTGTTCCAGCTTTCTCTGCTGGTCGCCTCTTGCCTCCCCGGAACAACGTCCCCCAGGCTGCCGCTGTTTCGTCCCAACCCCGTCCCAGCAAATGACAAGAGAGTTGAGAGCCGGCTGTGGAGCTTTCCCGAAGGCTTGGGGATAACAGAGGATGCTACTACGGTCTGAATGCCTGTGTGTCCCCAGAACTCACGTGTTGAAATCCCAACTGCCAGTGACGATGGCATTTGGAGGAAGCGGTGGGGGGCTTTCGAAAGTACTTGAGTCGTGAGGGTGGTACCCGTCTGAATGGGATTGGTGCTCTCTAAAAGAGTCTCCAAAGAGATCCCTGGCCTCTTGCACCACGTGAGGACACCGTGAGAGGGCACTGGCCGTGAACCAGGAAGAGTTCGTCACCAGAACTCCACCATACCGGCATCTTGCGTCTGGACTTTCAGCCTCTAGAACTGTGAGAAATCAATCTGGGTCGTTTATAAGACCCCCCACGTCTGCGATATTTTGTTAGAGCACCCCGATATTTTGTTAGAGCACTAAGAGAGGAATTACAATGTAGGAAAAAGAATCTTCAAGTTGGTTATTCATTATTGTGTGTCCTAGGTTCTATTGGCCCGGTCTGTCCCCGAGGGCCCCCACTGGCCGGCTCTTTCCTCAGTCCCGTCACTTAACTGCCATGCCAAAGGACCAGCTCTCCTAGCTCCCACGGAGGAAAGTACCTTTCACCTTGTCTACACGCTCCAGAGGCCACCCTTGACCTTCTCTTTCAAGACCCAAAGGGAGAAGGAAAGTCTCCGCGCCTCCAGGGGAGATCGTCGTCATCTCCGCAGAACTTCCACTCTGCCCCCCGCCCCCGGCAGACCCACTGTGTACATCTTCCACGGGGCACTCTGGCCCTTCGTTTTCCCAACCTCTTCATCCTAGAGCAGAATCCGAGCTAGAGCTTTGCAAATCAAAAACCCACTGAAGTGATTTTCCCCAAAGAAGAGAGCAGTATTTTCCCAGCACTGAATGCTCAAAGCAAAAGGAAGAAGCCGTTGGCAGCTTTAAATAGCAGCTGGTCCCTGTCCTGGTTAGTTTTGCTTTCTTTGTTTTCTTTCTTGATGGATCCGCTCCACCAATCTTGTCCGGTGGCCTCGGCTTGAACGTAGGACCCCTGGGAAGGTGAACTGTGTCTGTTGCTACTTTGTAAAGAGAGGTAGATTCACACAGGGGTTAAAATCTGGACTCTGGAGCCAGACCTCCCTTCGCAGAGTGAGCGCTAAGTGTTTCCTATTACAGTAATGCCGCTGGGGTGACGTGCTGACATGTCTGGTTCCCTTTCTAGAAGCTGAGGCTGGATGGATTGCAAGGGCTCATTATCTTTAATGACCAGAGGCAGAACTAGTCCAAGGGCTGGGTGCCAATCTAAATTGCGGAGGGGAGCTAAGACCGGTACGAAAGGTACGCATCTGAGACGTGAGGCCACGGGCAGGGAGCCAGGCAAGAGACCAAGAACTGCGGGGACCAAGAGCGGGAAAGTAGAACCCAAGACAAGTTGGGGACCGTTGACAAGACCAGGGGCCTGGTGCTCGTCGTTAAGGTGTGGCGGGGGGAGGGCAGGGCCAGCCTGACCACCCTGCACTCTCCACGAGGCCTTGTAGGAGTTACTTTCCCTCTCGGCCTCCTAAAGCTCCATCAACAAAGAGAAATGTTATTCCCAGAAGCCACCACTTTCCAAAGCATGCTCTGGATAAAACATGAGTTCTCGAGGAAGTTCATAGGCACATGGCAAAGCCAGTTTGGGAATTGTAGCATTCAACAAAGTTTGAAACGTGCTTCCTCACTGTATGGCCTCTCGAAGGATGTTAATATGCACTGTGAATCTGCAGGAGGGAACCAGACAGCACAGAGGCCCCCGTACACACTCGAGGACGGAAACTTCTTTTAACGCATCATCTCTGCCTGCCATAGTTCATTATATCTATAAAGCACTCGGGGCTCATCATGATGAAAGGTGCCATGCAAGTGCAATGCAGCTTGACGTTGTAGATGGAGGGATGTAATCACACTATTAGGCCGGGAACATCAAAACCGGGACAGAAGATGTTGCAAAGGACCCAACCAGGTGGTGGATAAGGTGCAAGGGCAGAAATCAACCATGTTATCTTGGGGTCTGTGAGAACCAAGGAAGAGGAGGGCCGGGCAGGTGTGAATCAGAGGAGACAGATTCCTTCTCGAGGAGGGGAGCAAGGAGGGTTTCCCGGAGAATGGGCCATTTCCAGAGCGTCTGTCCTGTGCCAAGCCCGGTGCTGTATGCTTGATATTCAATTTTTTCAGTGAACTCTCCCAAACAACCTCACAGACAGAAATGTGAAAAACAGAATCTCATGATTCTACTTTGCAGATTAAGAAACTGAGCTTCAGGGGTGCCCGGGGGGCTCCGTCGGTGAGGGGCCCAGCTCTCGATTTCGGCTCAGCTCATGATCTCGCGGTTCATGAGATGGAGCCCCGTGTCGTGCTCTGTGCTGACAGCACAGAGCCTGCTTGGGATTCTCTCTCTCTCTCCCTCTCTCTCTGACCCTCCCCTGCTTGCTCTCTCTAAGATACATAAACTTAAAAAAAAAAAGAAAGTGCTGGGATTCAAGCTGAGGTCAGACGGACTCCAAAATCAGTGGCCTTTGCTCTCCCCACTAGACCGCATGACCTCACCAGACCTGGGCTCAGAGCTTTCTAGCCCCTGCCTCGGTTGTACACAGTCAGGAAATCGACAACGCGTCAATGAAAGGAAGAAGGCGTTCTTGTCTAGAGAGCTTGGGGTGTGCCTTGTAGGGCTGGTGGGAGGTGGGGGGGGGTGTTCTCAGAGCAGCAGCAGCCCCTTGAGCCGAATCCCGACAAAAATCACCAAGGGGACAAGGAGTAGGTGGTAGGTGATGGGAGGGGGGCGTGGAGTACATTCCCAACACAGGAAACAGCGTCCATATGGGAACTGTCATAAACACTTTCCAAATGAAAAAACAAACTTCTCTTCCAGCAAAAAGCCTATGTTACAGTTGCTGATCGTCCTGTTTCAGAAGGTTCAGAGACCCGACCACCAAAGGAAAATACAGCAGAACCAAAGGGGGAAAAAAAAAAAAACAGAAAAAAAAAAAAAAAACACCAAAAACCAAAGGCATCGCTAATGTGCCATCTGCACCGATGATGTAGGAAAATAAACGAGAGCTAAGCAAAACAAAACAAAAAGGCCTCAAACAAAAAAAGTCTTCTCCCGCGACAGGAGGAAAGCTCTGTCTCCCAAAGCCACGGTCGCGTTTTCCGTGTTTATGCTGCGGTGTGACTGGGGGGGGGGGCTCTTGAGTCCTGTTGGGGGCCTGTCCCTTTTTATGCCACGGGGCTCAGTCCGTCTAGAGCACTTCCCCGAGGCGGGCGGAACCGGCTCGATTTCAGCGGCGCGCGCCCTCCAAGCCACAACCTCTGAACGGCTGCCTCCTCCCGGGCCAGGAAACAGTCAATAAGGAAACACCGTCGCTCGGCCCTTTGCAACTTGCGCGGAGCGTGAGGCGGTGGCGCTTCATTTCCTGATCGCTCAGGTGGAAATTGGAAAAACAATTAAGAGCAATGACTAATCGCCGGAGCGAAGCAGGTTGCCCAGCTCATTTGCAACCGTGCGCTCAGTTCTGTGTGCCAACAAAACAAAGACTGGGGGGAGTTTAGTATTTAAACCAATTAAAAGCTCGGGGTGGGGGGGGCAGGCGAGGAGTCACTTTGGGGCCACGTGGTGGGAAAACATCAGTTGGAAGAGCCTGAGGAATTCCGTGAGCGGAGCCATCTGGCCCGGATCGGGATGAAGCACCCAGGACCGCCGGGGGTGGGGGTAGGAGTGGGGGGGGGGAGAGAGTCTGCCCGGAAAGCCATTTCAGAAGGGAAGGCTTCAGCCTAGCAGGCGCGGACTTGGGCTCTGTGCTCGCCTCTCCCCCCACCACCGCCCCCCCCGCCACCCCCCCCCCCGCACCCGCCACCTGCCCCCCTACGTCCCCCCTCCCCCCCTCCCCCCACCCACCTCCCCCATGTTCTCGCCGGCCCGCGAGGCTGGTAGCTTGAACCAACGGTAAAAGAAAAACGGACGGCCTTAAAATCCAAGCTCTGAGTGTTCGGGGCGAGAGACCTTTTGCTAAATTTCCTGTCCACCATTTGCACTTTTATGTATTTTAGGGCTACCTAGAGAGTTCTTAAAGGCCCAGATGATGAAAATCGGCCGCCCTTCTTCCCAAATGAGGTGCACAGTCCATCTGGAGAGGGCACTCACACTTTTGTATGAAGCTGTGGGCCGTAAAACGGAAAGTAAAGAATTAAAAACTGAAGCCATTTGGTAGCAGTTATAAAAAAAAAAAAAAAAGGCGGAGGGAGGTAGAAGGTGGTGCAGTGGGGGCAGTTACTTGAGCAAATTCGATTTACAGAATGGATGTAATGGAGTAAACCTTTACCGAAAGTTCCTTTTCACATCCCCATGAGATATTTTCCACTAACAAATTTTTTTTTCCTCCAGGTCCCCACGCGCCTAACCGCTTACCCCTCAGCTCCCTCCCCCTGCGTTTTCCTGGAAAATCTAATAATCCTGGTGTTCCTAATGGATCTCACTTCTTAAGGTCCTCGTCCCTTTCTCCTTCAAGTTCGCTCCAACACAAGCATTCTCAGACACTCGTGCTTACAGAAGGCCGAAGGACAATCGTACCGGAACCAATTGGAAGATTCTGACGGCTCAGTCTGCTAGCTGCAGCTGTCCCGTAGCATGTTGTATATTATAACTAAGGCGCTAAGATTAAATCATTTTTGTGCATCAGTAAACAGTGTGGTTCACGGTATGCAGACATTTGAGGAAATTCAGCTGCGGTGTCATTCCCTCCAAAAAGTCGAGCCCTGTGGATACTTCCAGAATTAATAAGGCTCCCCGCCCCAGCTTACCCTAAAGGGTGACCGTGCCTCCGACGTCCCATGCAATCTCCTGTATTCTAGCAAGTGGGCCGGGTTCTGTCTCCCTCTCTCTCTGCCGCTTCCCCTGCGCGCTCTCTCTCTCTCTCTCTCTGTCTCTTTCTCTTTCGAGAAGAAATGTGGCCCTGGCCGCAGACATCCCTGAGGTTCAATGCCGCGCAGATTTGGGGCGGCCCTCCATCTGTGTGAGCGTGCCAGGAAGCCTGCTTCATTTACGAAACAGAATGTCAACCAGCCGCCTGGCTGATCGACTGTCAAGTGTCACGGGCCTCACGACTGCTAAACAAGATGTAGTTCTCTGGGAGAAGACGATACGGGCATAGCCGGCCATGGACACCCCGGTCCCTTGGAAGTTAGGCACAGCCACGTGACTTGCGTTGGCCAGTGACGTGCGCGTCCAAGTGCTAGGTGTTCACTCCGGGTAGAAGCATGTAATTGCTTCCATTTAAGAGCTTCCAGAGCTCTCCTGGCCTGGCCTGGTCATCCCCAAAGCACGGTGTTAGATGAGGTCGTCGGATGCCCCGGAGGGGGTACACACACCAAACGTGACCCAGGTTGCACGGGGGGCGATGAGTGATCAAAAGAGTTTTGTTGTGTCAAACTCCTCATGTTTGGACCGTGTCTCCTATCACAGGATAGCCTGACCTCCCCTGACCAGTAGAGGTTAGAATCTGAGGCGAGAGTTCTTTTCATTCCCAGAGGTGTACCTGAGTCACTCCCCGGAGAGCCTAATCTTGATTAAAAAGCTATTTTGCCAAGTGGAAAACATGATTTAGATAAGTAATATTAGAGGCACTCTAACAGACATGTTGACCATCCAGTCCTTCCGCCTCTCCAAGGCCTAATTTTATGCCAAATTAAATAAGCAGAAAGTAATTTGCCTTAACTGACTTAGCTTAGGTCCGTGCAGAAATGCATTTGTTAAACTTTCAGCTACTATTCAAAACTGATTTTCAAAAAGGTCACTCCCTGCAGGAAGCGATGAAAAGCTGCACACAGTGTCCTTTGGATCACAGTGCGTGTGATAATGTCTGCCTGAAATCTGGTTCCGGGGCAGGAAAAAAAAAAAATCTCTCCTTTGTGTTTCCGGCTTTCTTTTCTTAGACGGCCGGACTCGTTCTTCCATTTTTGCTTTGGCTGCCAGTGAGCTCAGAGCTAAATTTATTGTTCCCATTTCAAGAGTTATCATATTGCTTCCGGTCTCACGTTTATCTTGTAAACTGCTCTCAAACCCCTTCAGAAGTGGTGATAGTGACGGAGGTCATGAGTGACTTTCTTTTCGCGACAGCCTCACTCGCAGAGCCAGCCACCTCCCCAGAGTGAATCCTGTCCAATTCCCACGAGGCCCAGTCCCGAGGGGCCACTGCCTCTTATAGGTCGCTCTACCGTCTTCCGAGGGAGGAAGACAGTCTCAGAGGCTCCTGGATGGAGTTTGGCCTCGGGAGGTCTGGGGACTTGGTCTATTTGATTCAGGGTAGAGTAATTAGGCCACACGTTCAGAAACCATCGAATTAGCTATATCGTAGGGACAGCGGAAGAGGACCATAAAAGGCCACGGGACATTGTACGCAATACTATTGCAAAGGAAACTCAGCCCTGGTGGAATCTGTGATTGTGGGTGAACTTGGTACCTACAGAATGGAAGGGAGAGGAAGAAGAAACAGACGAGTCTAAACCGCTACATCAAAGAGCTTTCTCCCAGTCCCAGGAAGCTCCGTCAGTCGTGCTTCTCAAAGGAGGACAGGGTTTCTCGACCTCAGCCCTGTAGACATTTCGGGTGGACAACTGTTGGGTCGTGGGAGCTGCCCTGTGCGCTGCGAGATGTTTAGCGTCCGCCCTCCCCCCCCCCCCCCCGCCCCCGGTCTCCACTCTTTACCCATGGCACTTCCCCCGAGTCAATGTCTCTAGACATTGGCAAATGTCCCCCGGGTGGGGCGGAGTGGGCAGGATGGCCACTAGTGCGAGGCCACTGAATTGAGGCTAATCTTTCACGAGAAGCCTCTGCCAGAGTCCTCTTGTCTTTCTTGTCTTTCTCATACAAGGATGACAATCGTTGTTCTTGTAGACCTCCTACGCGGCATAGGCTCTGCATGCATTATCTCGATTCATCCCCCCCACCGTCCGACGAGGGCCTGCTTATCGCCAACTTACAAATGAAACATCCGAAGGTTAGAGAAGGTCACACAGGTAGTGGGAGAACGAAGAGACAAAGCCACACCGGCTCGGCTCTAAACCTGTGCCATCACCCACCGGTCAACCCAGATCAACAATGGTCGAGGGTACTACTTACCCTATCTTACCAATGAATAAACGGAAGTTATTCCAACTTCAGGTGATTTACCAAGAGCATCAAGTTAGCCCTTGGCAGACCCAGGGTTTTAATCTAGATTTCCATGACTCAAAAAGACACGCCTATTCCCCCCGCTTCCCCCCGCCCTATGGATCTATTAAGTGGTTACCAGGCCATTTGTACCCTCTCCCACTTGGGTGCCAATACAGGCAAAAGGGTGAGACATCTGGAACCAATGAAGTTCAGAGATTGCACCGAAGGGAAATACCAAAGCAGTGGCAATCAGCGAAGGAAAAAAAAAAAAAAAAAACCAAAAAAACCCCGTCAGTGCTGGGGAGGCCACACAACTACCAAAGTTTGCAATGAGAAGAGACAAGGCGACTACTGCAACCATTGAGGGAACTCTTTGAGCATTTCGCCGGTAATCCTTGACCCTCACCTGCTTCACTGCACTCCCCACACAGGGGGAAAAAAACCCCAAAAAACCTTGCGGCCAAGTTCAAGTTTTCTTAAGGCACTTTGAGATGATCTTGCTTTACGTCTGCTACGGCTGAGCCAGACCAAATCATAGTTTCTGTAATGATGATGATGAAAAGTCCATCTCGCGTGAACTCCCCACATGCCCGAGCTGGGATTTAACGTGGCAAAATTGATGTGTGAACCAGTGTTGCTATTTAATGTGGTTTCTATCAAAGTGTTCATAAAACCTGGGGCTGCAGCTGGCCTCCATTAGGTAGTTTCTTGGTGAAAGTTTTCCAAGGAAAACTTTTAACAACTTCATAAAGCCAGGCACAAAGGGCGGTGCAAAGACTGGCTGACAGACATGGGACTTTTTATCTCTGAAATGTTAAATAGGGGCTTGTTCTGTTCATTTCTGGAAGAAAAATTGGAAGGCATTAAAGGCTACACTTGGAGCCTTGCATGATTGCATTCATTTATTCGTGTGTTCATTTGTTCGACATTTATTTAGCACCTACTGTATGCCAGGCCTTGGGAGGAACAAAAAGATGAACACTTGAGTTCCTGGGGACGTGAAGCTGGAGAGAGAACACAAAGCGGTCTGGCGTAAGGGTTTCACTGTTGGAATTTATAAAGCTATCTGGGAGAGGGCCTGGTGCCAAGCAAGTGCTCAGAAAATGTGTGCTTATTCCTTCCACGTGTATAATTACATGCTAATACTTTGAGGATAATCGCTCATTTACTGCTAAAAGATAACTATCAATTTCACACAAACGCTAATGTTTGGGCCCCCATTTGGGAATGTGTGCTGTTGTTTTAAAAGGCGGGGTTTTCATCTGAACAACCGGATGCATATGTTAGTTTTGTACATCACACCATTAAACCTTCCCTGCGTGCCTATATAGTCTCTCCGCTCTCAGGAGACTTATACTCCAGTGCGAGGAAATTACATCGGTACCTTCTCAGGGCTAACGTGTAAAAGAGGCCCTTTCACCCACTCTCTTACACACAGAGACCCAGGCTACTTCCAGATTGGTATAAGCACTGACCATTCAGCCCACCAACCCTTCCGTTCAACCATCGTGCGGCACGATGCTACGGTCGTTCACAGGAGCAGCTTGATCCCCTGGGGGATAAGGGAGTCAGGGTAGTCTCTGTGAAGGAGGCACTCCGGACGCTAGGTCTTGAGGATGTAGCTTGCACGGAAGTACAAAGAAAGAAGAAAGGCATTCTAGGGTGGGGATGGCCTGAGCAAAGACGCAGAAGTAGGCCCATGCCTGGCATATTTGGGGAACAATGAACAAACCAGATTGACAGGGACGCGATTCAGGGGAATGGTGGGAAATCGGACCCACGGCGGTTAGGTTCGGATCACGGAGAACCCCAAGTTCCAGTCTAAGGTACTGTGCGAAATGGGGAGCCTATATACGTTGCAAACATTATTCTTGGGAAGATGTGGAGCAAGGAGTAACTGGCTCTTAACAGTATCATTCATTCACACTGAGTCTCAGAACTGTTTGTCCTCCCAAAGATCCCCATGCTATGGGGTCCATAGGACTATGGGGGTCTCTGAAAGAAAAGGTCTTGAGAACTCAAAGCAACACTGTACCTGGGGGATGTGTCCCTGAGAAAAGGAGTTAGCATTTGCAGACGTTGTATCAGACCTTTGTACCTACGTTCTTTAATTCTCAAAAAAAAAAAACCCCACAAAACAATGAGGTAGGTTCTAATATGATCCCCATTTTACAGATGAGAAAACTGAGCCTCCAATAGCAGAGCAAAATAGGATTCAAATGCTGATCTGTTTTGTTCTAAATCCTGTGGCTGGTCCATACCTCTGGCTGCTAGTCTCGTCAAACTCTGCGGTAAAATTCCTATTTGCCCGTTGTCCAAACATTCTTGAATGTCGGGTGTTTTGAGGTTCTAGCCAAATTAGGGGAAACAATGAGCTCAAGGGCTTCCAGAGCCATTCATTTACACAGGTCAAACTACCCCCCCATTTGCTCAGCCATCAAAGGACACGACATCATGGATCAGAGAAAATGGTGCCACCTGGAGCCATCTGGGTGGCTCAGGTTGAGGACATATCCATCAACCGACGGGCAGACGTGGATTGGCTCTGCTCTTCTGGTAGGCTTTGCTGCCGAATTAGCCATCGGATCGCCGAAACCACAGTGAACAATTACACTCGCAGGTAACCTAGTACAACATCCAAGAGTTTGCAAAGGTATACGCCTGCCCTCTGAGCCACCCGCCCCCCCCCCCAACTTCACAGATGAGAAAACCGAGCTTCAGACTAAGGTAACGAAAAAAACGAACTTGCTCAAGGTCACATGTCTCAAAAAGTGGCAAAAGTGAGATTCAAACTCTGGTCTTTCGGCCCCAGAGGTCAATGTACCGCTCTTTAAGGGCCAAGGCGTTCGTTTGCCTTCCCTTTGGCCACATAACTAGTTGAAAGACTACACAAAGGCACCAGCGTAGGTGCTGTGATTTCTCAACATGCTAAACTTCCCAGCCTCTAGGCTCCTCTCTCCAGCTTCACCTGCAGCTCTCCATTGACTAGACTGACCAGGGGGTCTGGGACCACGCAGACATAGTCTACGTGTCATATGGGCGGGGGGACTCCATCTCCAAGTCCCAGATGCAACAAACATGACCTTTAACCTTAAGGGAAATCCAAAACACATGGCAACCGTAAAGAGGGTAGTGGACAAATCAACAACAGGTTATCAGAGACACAAGAATTTCCAGTCGTGTTGCACAGATGAGTCATGAACAGCCTCTGTCAAAAAACCTGGAGGATATTATAATGATATCGATAACAGAGCAAACACGGGAGCAAGAGAAATAGCTACCTGGTGAGCAAGGCAGAGAGACTCAAACGGTCGCAGAAAGTTCCAGTCATCAGACCATTCCAGTCGCTTGGCAACCTCCTCTATCACATATTTTCAGTAATGTACGTATGGAAATGCTTCTGCACACATCACTATCTATGTCCGTCAATCAGAGAATTCCTTCAGGGATGAGGGCACCGGTAGATGACAGAGCCTTTGCCTTTTTAGCTCCCAAGCGAGTGGTCTGTTTAGCTGGTGAGATAAAGACCCTAATCCAGGTCCTGAGGAACCGAATTATGCAAGAGCCTCCTACTTAACGTCCCTTAACACAGTGGTTCTCAAAACTGAGAGCGAGTCCCGCATAACCTCCCGGAGGGCTTCTCAAACCACGGGCTTCTGGGCCCCGCCCTCCGAGTTTCTGATTCGGTGGGTCCGGGGCGGGGCTCAAGAATTGGCATTTCTAACAAGTTCCCGGGTGCCATGGACCTGCCCCCCCCCCCCCAGTCTGGGGGCCATGCTTGGAGAACCAATACTGTAGAGCCACCCAAGCAATCGTCTGAGAACACTTCTTCGGTCTGTCTCACTCTTTTCAGGTATTTCGAGTGGCTCCCAACTGCCTACACCGCCAAAGGTCTAGCAGTTCTAATTTGTATTCCTCGGTGTAGCAAGCCGGAAGTTGAATCCGGGGGATTCATTTGAAGATTCCCAGTGGATGTCTGAAACCCTACACAGACTATGTTTTTCCCATACGCCCGTGCCTATGATAAAGTTTAACTTACAAATCAAACGCAGCAAGAGATCAATAATAATAAAATAGAACAATTACAACAATATGCTGTAATAAAAGTTATGTAAACGTGGTCTCTACCTCTCAAAACACTGCATTGTAGGTACTCACCCTTCCTGCGATGACGCGAGACGATAACATGCCTGTGTGATGAGATGAAACGAGGGGAATGACGTAGGCGTTGTGGACGCAGCGTTAAGCTACTGTTGACCTGACGAGGCATCAGAGGCAGGATCATCGGCTTCCGGACTGCGGTTGACTGTAGGGGTAACTGAAATCACAGAAAGCGAAACCACAGATGAGACGGAACTACCGGAAGTACGTTTCTTTTGAACATACAGCTTTATTCATCAAGGATGTTGACGATATTTTTTAAAAAGCGGTGAAGCTTGGCGCGATAGTAACGGGTATGTTTCGGCTGGTCAGCCTTGTTTTGCGCGCACGTTTTTGTTAATCTGCTTTCCATTTCTTTCATATTCGGTGAATTTCAGAGGACAGTTACACTTGTAAAATTAGGTTGAGAACAGACGTGACAACACGAGTACAATCTATGCATTTGCAGATCTCTGCTGGGTATTTCCCAATATGCTCACACATGGAGCACAGACCTAATTTACAGAACTCAACTTAACCCTCTGGTAACGCAAATGCATCATAGGTGTTTTTGACCCAGATCGGCACTGAGCACTGATCTAGACATATGCTAATTAAGATTTCATTAATGACGAAAATATCCTGCCTTTGAGGGACGCCTTGGTAAAACTAGGGGGAGATTAAGAAGACAATTACATTTCTTAAATCAACCCCCTTGTTCTCTGTGAGATACTTGGAGGCTGATTTGGTTTAATTCCACCTTTTCAAAAAAATCTCACTTGGGGGAAAATGGGAATATAAAAGGAATGATGTCCCAAAGCAAATTTAAGCTCTCCTAACAGGGACGCTGTATGGAGAAAGCAAGTAATGTCTTAAATTGTGCTGTCTGGGCTTTCCACCACCACCACCCCCCCCCCCCCACCAGAAGCTGAGTTGATGAGAGAAAACCAGACGAAAATTCTATCTACACGCACAGCCTGGCTTGGGTCTTAAAAGAAGATTTTACTCCATTTCTAAACAGATTGCTATCCTGGGTTTGATTTTAGCCAAACATCCGGTACTTATTCCAATGACAATGCCAATGTTCCTCAACCCAGTGACACTAGTGAGACTTGGCAACGGATTTTGACTTTGTTTTGGATTCCCTTCTCTCCAAGGAGGCTCTCCAACTCCAAATACTTTGCTAGGCAAGTGACTGCTTAAATGAGTGCAAAGCAACAGGCTTGTTGGTCTCTATGGCAGGCCATACATAATCACCATAGAAATATATAATTACACCTGTCAACCTCATCTTGCGTAATTGATTCAATGACTAACAATGTCAGCGGCAGGCTAAGCTTTGAGGTCTCGCTGTGAGAAAATACTCATACATGGCTAAACATCTTGGTGTCTTAATTGCTTGTCATACTGCCAAGGCTCCGGTGTTGTATCTATCTCCACAGCAACAGACTGGAATAGATAAAGCACATTTAAGAGCCGAAAAGTGAATTGACCACCTTGTTTCTGTTTTATAGGCCCTTGAAGAAAATTGTGGGGTTGTCAAAAATAATCTGGCCATGAAGCCAGATTCGAAAGGGAAGTCTGAAATACCATTCTGTGCATTAAAAAAAACTGGATGCGTGCTTCATGCTTTTCAAAAAAGAATCCTCTGATTATGATTTTGAGCAGAGCGGAGCAGTCCATATGCTTGAACATGTACAAGGCACAACGTGACATGACGTTTTCATCACACGCACTGCCTTCTCAGGAGTTGCTGGAACACATTAAAATCCCTCCAACACCAAGCAGGGAAAGCACTGGAGGCTACTGGCCATTGGCCAGTAGGTGGTTTGGAGGTCTACATCATGGTTAGACAGAGGCCACGAACACGGGAGCCAAGTACACGAACCATAATCACCTGTAACGGAAATGAGGACTCATGGCTAGTTTGTAACACGATTATAGTAAGTTATTTTTGAAATTTAATGAATTGTATTCTGTAGCTGGGGCGCAAAAAGTACAGTGACTAATTGAAAAGTGTCAAGAAGCCTATAGATCATCATGCTTTACCCAAGATGAAAATTTTTTCAACGTTCATTTGTTTTTGAGAGAGAGCGCGCGCGCACGCGCACAAGCTGGGGAGGGGCAGAGAGAGAGGGAGACACAGACTCCGAAGCAGGCTCCAGGCTCTGAGCTCGAACCCACGAACCGCGAGATCATGACCTGAGCTGAAATCAGGAGTTGGGCGCTTAATGGACTGAGCCACCCAGGCGCCCCGTGGAGAACCAGTTTTTTAAGTGTGTGTTTGGAAGGGAGCAGCATGGTTGTACATGTTAGGAATATTACTTGTCTGAACTGTTAAGAATAGAAAATGCTTCCGGAAGAATAAGATGTTGTTTCCCCCTTAATTACATTCTCCTTGACCAGAGTATTTGATGCTGCTTATAACACGATTTCTTCGATAGTTTGCTTTTCCACTTCTCTTTCTCCAGATCCTTGGCCGGTCATTTTCCTCCTGCCAAATTAGTTGATTCTTTCCTTCTCTCACTGTCACCAACCCTATACAGGCCGTTCCAAATTACCTTCTGAATTTGCTTCCCTGCTCCCTCCTGTCCATCTTGCACTCTTCTGGAAAATCGGTCTTCTTAGTTCCACCCTTGGCGTACAAGGTTCGTCCGCTGGGTTTCCTTGCATAGCAACCACGCCCCCCATTGTTAGTAACAGCCTCGTGATTTTCCTTTGGAAAACAACTCCTCCCCCGGTGAACGCTGTCCCACCTTCCTCTGGCCAAAGGCCAGTTATGCCACCTAGGCCAAGCCAAGCAGACTTTCCATGAAATGTGACTCTTGACCCAAAGGAATGGCGCGTCCTGGGATCTGGTTTGTCCTAAGAGCAGAACGCGGAACAGTCTGTGGTCTTGGGGCTGTTCGTCTGCGCTAAGGCTTGGTTGTTTTGCATTCCCTTCAGGTCTGGAAGCTATCCTATACCCTTCTAGTGTGTGTGTGTGTGTGTGTGTGTGTGTGTGTGTGTAGCTCAAGTTAGCCACAGTCCACTTCTGTTGCTTCGCAGTGAAGAGTGCTGTCTTCACACTGGCATCAAAGGCCCTTGCCGAATCTATCCAAACATGTATACCATCATTAACCAACCCAAATCCTCCGCTACGCTCCAATAAGTCTCCCTTCTCTACTCCTAACGCCGCACCTATGCTTATATCCCCCAACTCCACACGTTTGCTTTTTCCCTCCTAGCCCACCCTTACTCCATGACACTTGACACGGATGGAGGCCATATTAGATTGGGGCATCGTATTAGGGTTGGGAAAAGATGAGATGAAGGAAACATAGGTCTAACCTGGAAGAACGGTCTCTTCTTTTTTGGCCTCCTGTCTGAAGATTCGCCAGTAGCTTCAGGAACATTGCTCTCTAGGTTCTAGGGACTTCGTTCCAATGGTCTCCCCCATTAGTGTCTCACACAGGCGAGAATTAAGACAGATCGTGTTGAATGCTGTGCTCTCATGGTGTGTTTTCTCCCCGGCAAGGTTATAGGCTCCTCGGGAAGGAGCCATCTCTTCTGATACATTTCATCCTCCCTACCAACCACACCTATCAATCTGAGATTTTTGTGCCGTAGCGTATTGAATGAAATATTTTTTATGACACTAAGAAAAAATAGAGAAAATGTTCATCTAATTAATGTACATCCGTGGGCCGCTCCTTTGTCAGGTAGTGTAGCATATACTACAGGTATGGGTTTTGGAGTCAGACAGACCTGAGTTTCAATTCCGATTCGGCTACTTATGAGCTGCATGTCTATACCACCAAGCCTCAGTTCCCTTACCTGTATATCAGATGACATGATGTATATTAATGTGCCAACAACAGTGCCTGGCACATAGAAAACATTTATTAAATGTTAGTTCTTTTCATTAAAATGATGATTGTCTTCTTTTTTAATGTTGATTTTTGAGAGAGAGAGAGAGAGAGAGAAAGAGAGGGAGAGAGAGTATGAGCAGGGACGGGACAGAGAGAGAGAGGGAGACACAGAATCGGAAGCAGGCTCCTGGCTCCGAGCTGTCGGCACAGAGCCCGACGCGGGGCTCGAACCCACGGACAGCGAGATCATGACCTGAGCCGAAGTCGGACGCCCGACCGACTGAGCCACCCAGGCGCCCCAGTGATGAGTGTTTTCTTAACCAATACCCAAAACTAATTGTATTTTCTTTAAAGGCCAACTTCTGAATCCGTGGTGGCACGAGAGGCTATATTTGGTTTCCCTCAAAAACAGACATCTCCAAAAGTCATTGATTCAATCTCACAGAGAGGGGTGTTTACTTATCTGCTTACAAAGACCGTTTCTCTTTGTACCTTCCCCAAAGATAAGTTTCCAAAGTCTGTTCTGTGGTTGTCTTACCCGGTGTGGTGTTTACCATGGGCTTTAAAGTCAGAGCCTAGGTGTGAATCCCAACCCCACCAGCTGTTGGATGGGAAGGCACGGAAAAACTTCTCTGAGCCAACACTTTTTCTTATCTCTAAAGACAGAAAGGATAGCCCTTAGCTTATAAGATTATTGTGAAGATTTGATACGTATTCTATAAGCAAAGTGTAAAAAGATAAGCTACCACCTGGAAGAAAATATCTTCAAATAACATGTCTAAACAATTGGCTAGTATTTGGAACATATAAAGAACTCCCAATCGCCAGCGTTTTTAAAAAACTCAAAAGAGGAAATAGAGAAAACACGCAAACATTTCACCACAGACGATACACAGATGACAAATCAGCACTTAAAAAAGATGTCCAACATCATTCGCCATTAAGGAAGCGTAAACAAAGACCACGATGAGATATCACAGTACCTCTGTCAGAACGACTGAACTAAAATATACTGACGATGCCAAATGTTGGTGACAATACAGAGAAACTAGATCACTCAGACATTGCTGGTGGGAATGTAAAATAGTCCAGCCACTCTGGAAGAAGTCTGGCAGCTTCTTATGAAACTGAACGTGTGCTATGGGCCACCATATTACCTAAAAATTGCATTCCTGGGAGTTACCAGGAGACATAAAAACGATACCTGCACAAAAATCTATCCACAGTTGTTCCTAGCAGCTTCATGCTGGAAGCAACCCAGATGTTCTCAAAAATGGTGAATGGTTAACCAAACTGTGGTACATCCATACCATGAAATACTACATAAGGTACTAAGAGTAGTCAAATTCATAAAGACAGAACGAAGGGAGGAGGAAATGGGAAGTTGATGAATGAGCATAACGTTTCAGTTTTGCTAGATGAAGAGTTCTGGGCACTTAACACAACTGAACTGTGCACTTAAACATGGTCGTGGTGGTCCATTTTGTGTTATGTGTATTTTTACCACAATTAAAAAGTTTTAAAAAGGAACAAAATACGAAACAATGGTTTTCAAGACACCGATCCTCAAGCAACAAAGAACGGTAACGTCTCAGCGCACAAACAAGGGGAGCCTTTGGGGGCGCCTGGGTGGCTCAGTCGGTTGAGCGTCTGACTCCAGCTCGGGTCAGGATCTCACGGTTCGTGGGTTTGAGCCCCGCGTGGGGCTCGGTGCTGACAGTTCGGAGCCTGGAGCCTGCTTCGGATTCTGTGTCTCCCTCTCTCTCTGCCCCTCCCCCCCCGAAATAAACATTAAAAAATTAAAAAACAAAACAAAAACAAGGGGCGACCTATGACTGCCATAGCTCACTGTCTGGATAAAATCTGCAGCCCTGGGAGCAAGGAAGGGGAATCGTGTTATCACTAGCCTGGGAAAAGATCCAAATTCAAAATTCAAAGGTTTAGTTTCTACTGAATGTATATAGCTCTCGTATCATTGTAAAGTCAAAAAAAAAAAAAAACAAACAAACCCATAAGTCAGACCATCATAAGTTGGGGACTATCTGCATACAATTCAGTGTTTTTTAGTATATGTACAGAGTGATGCATCACCGAGCATCAATTTTCGAACGTTTCGTCACCTCAAAAAGAAACCCTGCGCTCCTTAGCCACCACCGCCCTCCGCTCTCCCCCAACCCCTTTCCCACCAGACCGAGGCAACCGTTAGTCTGCTTTCTGCCTCTATATATTTGCCTATTCTGGATAGTTCCTATAAATGGAACCGTACACTATGTGGTCCTTTGTGACCGGCTTCTTTAACTTACCATAATGTTTTCAAGATCCATCCACCTTCTAACCTGTATCACTATTTCATTTCCGGTTATTACCAAAGAATATTCCGTTGTATAGATACACCACAATTTATTTATCCATTCGTCGGGTGCCTGTTAATTTGTGTTTGGATGCCGAACACTGTGAATTGTGACTTTTAAACAACAGATATTTTTGTTATGTCATAAATATTGTTGAGCTTTTCTCTGGGATGCACTGAAGTTGGTCGGAAATAGTTTATTCTTTCAGACCGGGCTCTTGCAACTTATTAGGCAGTCCCAGAACAGTGTTTAATCTGAGGCTAATTCTTCGCAACTACTGAGGCAAAATCCTTGACTACTCTACCAAATGCCCCATGAATTAGGAGGCTTTCCAGTCTGGCTGGTAGAAACAGTATTTGGGCCCTAGGTGAGAGGAGACCCTCCACCTCTCCCCCACTCCCTATGTCACCGCCTGGAAATTCTCTTCAGGCAGAAAACTGGGCCAAGGATAGGGCCCACTTCATTTGTTTCCTACGACACGGGGATCTGTGGCCTTCATGGTCATACAGCGTCTTGAAAGCCATCGTTTGTTTCATACACTTTGGTTTTAAAGTTGTCACTGGCCAGAGGGTGAATCCAGTCTCTTTAACCCTTCTCGGAGAGAGGCTGAAGATTTCCTTCACTATCATGTCTACCCCACAGTGTTTGAGTTTTATGAAGTGAAATAATGACTCATTTCCCAATACTGTTTCTTCTTTGGCTAGGCAAGGAGAAAGTCCTCTGAGTAAGCCTGTTGTGTCACTTTAATGGTTCATAAACACAGGCGCGTACGTGTGTGCGTACCCTATGTATGCGTGCAAATGTGTAAACTCATTCGCTGTTCACAGCATCCTTTTAAAATAGAGGGCAGTAGCATCCCCCATGTTAGAGAGAAGTAAATTGAAGCTCTGAGTGTTTAAGTGACTTTTTCTAAGTCATACAGCCACTATGCGGGAGGACGCTCAAATTTTCTATGACCAGATCCCATTCTTTCCATCATTACACCATGTGAACTGCCAACCTTTAAGGAAATGAGTTCAAATCCAACCTCTTTTTCTTTCACCCATCATTGTCCCACTCCTCTCCAAAGAGGAGCAGTGATGATGTGATTGACCAGATTCCTGGGCAATGGCTGGATCTGGTTTTCTATTGTGTAATGTCTTAGGAAGATAAATAAACATAAACCCAGCTGAGACGCTAACTGCTTGATCCAGTATAATCTATCTCTGAAGAAGTTCTAACAAGTTTTACACACGGGCATGAGGAACAAAGACCAGAAGAGACAGGATCAGAAGAAGATACGAGAATGGATTGATCGCTGAGCTTAGCCAGAGAATCACAGGCTAAGCAAAGTCACAGGTCTGAAAGCTGCTAGTCAATTCAGAGTAGCGATGAACTCAGATACTGAAGGCAAGAATAAGGCTGTAGGGCACATGTGAGCAGAAAAGCCAGGGTCAGGGCATGCAACGAATAAAGGTCAGGACCAAGCAAGGGGCAGAGCCCAGGTATATAGACAAGAACCAGCAAAATGAAGACACCCAAAGGTAAAGGAGGATTGGAAGTCTGAAATCCAGGGAATCTGGAACCAGAAGATCTGGAAGAACTGGAGGAGAGAATTAATAAGGGACAGACATAAAATACCAGTAATCAGGAAGGACCTCAGGGGGCGCCTGGGTGGCTCAGTCGGTTGAGCGTCCGACTTCGGCTCAGGTCATGATCTCGCGGTTCGTGAGTTCCAGCCCCGCGTCGGGCTCTGTGCTGACAGCTCGGAGCCTGGAGTCTACTTCAGATTCTGTGTTTTCCTCTCTTCCTGTCCCTCCCCTGCTTGCGCTCTCTCTCTCTCTCTCTCTCAAAAATAAATAAACGTTAAAAATTAAAAAAAAAAAATAATAAGGAAGGACCTCAGCCAAGTCCATTTTGCTGTCTCTGGCCCACAACTATGATATAGGCTCCCATTAGGGAGTGTTGTGTTAACATTGGGATACTATTGAGAAGGTATATAGTTAAAGGACCCGGTGAACTACCCAAACTCTGGCCTGGCCACTCTTTCTCTCCAAAGGTCCCTTAGAGATATTTAGGTGCAAGCGAAAGAAAGAAAAAGAAAGAAAGAAAGAAAGAAAGAAAGAAAGAAAGGAAGGAAGGAAGAGGGTGAGAGAAAGAAAAGAAAAGAAAAACAAAGTAATAATTTATTATTACCTGGAATCTGAGCTCTAAATCCCAGTGCAAATGGCAAGGATGTGGCGGGAGTACATCAGGCATTTATCTCCTTTTTCCTGGGCTAGAGTTCTAAGTGGCCCCCTTCCCTAATGCAAACTCGCACTCCAGAACTTTACCATTCAAATGAGACATTAAGCCATTCCCATATCTTCTTCTACCCTATATTCCAAAACTTATCGGAAATTCTTCAGAGAGAGGTTACACTTGATCAAGTAGTCAGCTCAATTAGAGCAGATCATTGAGTCCAAGGTCAGACATTTGATCTTCATGTGAACTACCTGGTGCCATGCCCTTTGATCACAGGGAGAGCAAAGGGACGGAATGTGGGTTAAATGGTAGGAACCTACCCTGATTTGGAGAGCACACCTCTAAGCCGCTAAGAACATGCCTCGGTGACCTTAGGTTGACAGTATCATATCATCATATCATATCATGCATAGGAAAGACACTACGACAGTTATATACATATACAATACATGCAAATGAGTTTGAATCCTGTGCAGAGAACGCATATGCTGAAACCATCCTTTAAATCCCAACATAGGGGCACCTGGGTGGCCCAGTGGGTTAAGGGTCTGACTTCAGCTCAGGTCACGATCTCATGGTTTGTGGGTTCGAGCCCCATGTCAAGCTGTGTGCTGACAGTGAGAAGCCTGCTTCAGATTCGCTGCCTCCCTCTCTCTCTGCCTCTCCCCCATTCTCTCTCTCTCTCTCTCTCTCTCTCTCAAAAATAAATAAAACATTTAAAAAAAAAAAGAAATTCCAGCATTAAAAAAAATAATAAATCCCAACATAAACAGTTTGTGTGTGAGGAACTCCTGTTCAGGGGAAGTACCTCTGGGATCTGAGAAAGAGACTTGAATTCCCTAAACCAGATTGCTCAAAGTATTGGAACATGCTGTCTTTTCAATATTAAAGAAGCATGACTTTGATCATGATTATTTTCATTATGAATGATTATTTCTATTACACCATCCCTCCAAGGAATGGTACCAAAGGGCTTCCTGAATTTTCTAAAATCTATTTCTAGATCTCATCAATGAAATGAACAGATACTCACATTTTATAATTAGCTGGAATAAGACCAATGCTGCCTTTAATGATATTTCTGGAATAGGAGAGCAAATGATTTTACAACAATGGAACGGTATATGTTCTGGCTTAGAATGCAGTACATATGAATTCAGAAAATAGAATGCTTTTTTCTCTCCACAGCATCATTAAGTGAGCCCTGAAGGAAGAGACAATATTGACTGATGGCAAGCGTAAACATTAGGAAAGTATTTTTCAAGTGTACCGTGTATTCTAATTGTCCAGTTACCAGTTAAGACACAGATAAAATCTTGCTTTGTAATTCTGTGCTGGCGTTGCGAATAAAATGCTGTTGGCAGAACAGCCAATGATGTGTGTTGCAAAGCGGATAGGTTTTAAAAATACAAATTAGCATTTCACCTCGTTCTTTGATGAAAGGTTCGTACAAATCACTTACCTTCTATATTTAGGGACTCAGTGTATTCAGTCGGTCTGCAAAATTTCTCCATCGGTGTTGACGTAAGAGAGCCAAAGATTCTCCATTGGCTCAAGAGGTAATAGACTTTTTGAAAGATTACGGGAGATACTTTCATAAGAGGAGCCAGGTCTAGGGGCCTAGAAGCTCAGGAGTGATAACGGTTACCTGCGAAGAGTATGGAACATCGCTTGTGGGTTTCCCTTTAACCTTGTGGCCCCATCTATATAAATAGTCCCATTTGTTCAACTCTCCTCAACGACTCCAGTTTAGTGTGCTGCTTCCGTCGGCCCCATGACGGATACCCTGAGCTACAGGGTGTCTGAGAAACTAAATGAAAGGTCAGAGTGAAAACTATAGAGCGTATACTGACATTGGGTCTTATATTTCGTTTTTATCAGAAATCAAATGCCGAATAATAGAACCGACCAGTGAGGAAGATCCCGGTCAATTGCCAGGGCTGAAAGGGCTGATCGGGAGCAAACGGGTCAAACACTCATGGAATAAGACAGGAAGCAATGAAAATCCTCAAGTGACAGAGACGTGATAGGACATATCCCCAGGATGGCATCCAAAGACAGCCCCCCACCTTTACCCCGAGTCTCTGGGTGACATCGTACTGCCACTATGGAGACGACAGAGCACCGTTCTGCCTCTAAAGCTCGACCGTTGGCTTTCATCTCTCCGGAGTTTCCCTGCCCCACACAGCAGAGCAGACAGACAGTTTAGAAGGCCTTCACTATTTTTCTTCCTCTCCAGGGCAATCTTAGGGTAACACTGCTCGTCGGTCTGTTTCCGCTCATCTGCTTTACCATTCTTAGCCTCGACAGCCCATCGTCTGGCCCTTTAGATTGCTTGTCTTTATTGCTCATTTATACTATTCCACCTCCAGAGGGCCGTGCTAGTTTCCTCTGATACAAAAATGTTCGAATAAGGCAGAGGTTTTGTCTATTCTGGGCTCATGCCCAACCTCGCCTTCAAGTTGACGCTGTGCTCCTTAAAGCTTTGTGAATCCCAAGTCCGTGGTGTTCCCTGGACAATGCCTGCAGAAATCCTCTGAACCAGACCCGCTTCTGACCAGAAGCCAATCTGTCTCTGCCTCAGTCTCACAATCCGGTAGGTCCCTGAGCAGCTTTGGGGACCTAACGATTATTCTCTCCAGGTGCCCCCCCTTCCTTCTACCACTCTTCTAGTCGCCCCAGCCCTTCTGCAACATCTGAGGGTCACGAAATCTCCAACTTCTTTAAGACTGCTGTCTCTCTTCGGATAGTGTGAATATACAACAGTAATCCACAACGCGATTATAAATCAGTTCCTCTGGCCCCAGCCCCCAGTAGCTACCTGCACATCCGCTTAGGAATTCGAGGGAAAGGGGTCTCGCCAGGGAGAAAGGAGAAAAAGCAGGTTTTTGCAGTGTGAGTCATGGCACAAAGAGAGCTAGGTGGCTTTTCCTCCAGCCGAAGCAGAGGCTTCCAAAATACCTTGAATGAAAAGCAAAGGGGAGAAACGTGGTAGTCTTCCAATCGTAAGGAGAAGTGAGTTAATGTTTACATCTTCGGCAGGGTTTGAAAGTATTGATACAATAGTGCAATTCACCTTCGTCGAGGGCATGTCCTCAGGGCTCTGAAATGGATTTGCTCAAATTCCTCAGAAGTCGTAAGAGGATGGCCGGCGTTGTGAATTACCCGGATTCGAAATCCCAGATCTGTCCCTCAGGCAAGTGGTGTAAATTCTCTGTGTCTTGATTTCCTCATCTGGGATAATAACTATACAGTGCACCTATCTCACAGAGCCGCAGTGAAGATTAAGTGAGTTATGATTTGGGAAGAACTTAGAATATGTGAAAGAGAGGGGCGCCTAGGTGGCTCCGTCGGTTGAGCGTCTGACTCGGGCTCAGGTCATGATCTCACGGCTTGTGAGTTCGAGCCCCGCATCGGGCTCTGTGCTGACAGCTCGGAGCCTGCCCGACACGAAGCTCCAACCCACGGACCGTGAGATCACGACCTGAGCCCAAGTCGGACGCCCAACCCCCTGAGCCACCCAGGCACCCCAGAACTCCATTTTGCACCAAGGTCATGTTTTGTGGAGTTACAGTAGGGATGGAAAAGGGGTAGGGGTTTTAAAGCCAAAACGACACTGTCTCAATCACATGTTAGGAAAACCAAGTCCACCTGCTTGCAGGTATATTCACGCGTTTGTTGGCATTGTTCTTTAGTGTTCTGGAACCAGTGTCGGCCTGGGTGGGGAAGGAGGTTTCCCTCACATCAACAAGCAATTCTGTGACGCCGGCTGGATGTCCCACAATTCAACTCAACTCTGACGCCTCCTGTCTGGAGAGAGCATCGGATTCCATAGCTAAGGAACTCAGTCCCTATACTTCTGGCCTTCTGGCTACCGGCTATAAATCAGAGGTTCCCACGACCCCCTCCTCAGGTCCCATTGATCTGCGAGAAGGGCTCACCGAACCCAGAGAAACACTCAACTTGCTGGATCACCAGTTTATTATAAAAGAGTGTAGTTCGGGAACAGCCGGAAGGAAGAGATACGTAGGGCAAGATACGGGGAAAGGGCACGGAGCTTCCCTGCCCTCTCCGGGTGGCTCCTCACCCCAAACCCCCACCAACCAGGAAACCCCTTACACCTCCGTCCTTTTTTGAGTTCTTACGGAGGCTTCCTTACAGAGGCGGGATTGATTAAGTCATTGTCCGTTGCTCATGGACTCAACCTCCCGCCACTCTCCCTGGGGGGGGGGGGGCAGGTGAGACTTTCCACAAGTCACCTCGTTATCATGGCAAAAGACACCTTTATCCCTCCCATCACAGGAAATCCCGAGGGTTTCCAGAGCCCCTTGCCAGGAAGAGGGCAAAGACCAAAACGTATTGTTTTCTCATTGCAAATCACTACGTCACAATTGTGTGTACGTCCGGGTCCCCGCTGTGTCCCCGTGTTGTGTATGCAGGTGTCTCGGCCGTGTACCTGAGGTCCATGCTTCAGGGAGGGAGGTGTGTGCTGTTTTCAGTAGCTGGAGGGACACCGGAGAGCCCCCCAAATGATACCCAGGGTTTCACAGTCGCTATCATTATTACTGAGTAGCAGCTGATCCACACGGCTCTGTTTTGCACATGAAACGAGTAGGTCATCTAGCCGTGTTTCGTATGAACAGCAGCGGCATTTCTAAATTTTTTTTTTTAACATTTATTTGAGACAGAGAGAGACAGAGCATGAACGGGGGAGGGGCAGAGAGAGAGGGAGACACACAATCGGAAGCAGGCTCCAGGCTCCGAGCCATCAGCCCAGAGCCCGACGCGGGGCTCGAACTCACGGACCGCGAGATCGTGACCTGAGCTGAAGTCGGACGCTCAACCGACTGAGCCACCCAGGCGCCCCGGCAGCGGCATTTCTGAAAGAACCCCTAGCTCTGGCCCCGTGGGCCCTGAAGGAAGGAAACGCCAACGACTGGTCTGTGTTGAGATTCAAAAGGCTGGTGCTGAGAACCTTAAAGGAAGCAGCCGCAGAGGGTACCTTGCAGCATCGGGCCGGGAAGCAGAGGAGACCCTACCAGGTTAGCCCAGGTCCCTGAAGAGCCACGGGTTCTCTGCCTGCTGCCTCCCTGGTCTCTGCCTCTACAGCTCAGTGACCGGCCTGGGAATCGGAACTCATAAAGTGTCCTCTCTTCCCCGGCTGACTCTGACCACGTGTTTTTGGCCCCTTATTTTTGTCTTGGTGGACCGGCTCTGCCACCCCACATTTCTGACCTGCTTCCCTCCGCTCTTGAAATCCCATTACGTGTCTGTAGCTTAATCTGATTCCCTAATGCTATGGCTGCTTACAGATGCGGGGTATTTTCTGCTCTCTTCTAAACCCTGAGCTGTACCTCGCCTCTGATAAGCCTCGATACCACAGATCAACAGGAAGGATCTGGATTCCTTCCTCTTGTGGTGGCAAAGTTCAGTCCCCCCCCCCATACTGTCTCTGTCTTACGTTAAAATAATTCAGCATATGGGAACTTCTCGTAAGAGCAGAGGAGAGAAGAGGCCACAGAAATCCCCCAAAGATAATAATTATAAAATATGGATGAATAATTTTAAAAGCAACTCTTTGGAGACACAGTGAAGTATCTAAAAGGGAAAATCCAGAAGAGAGTTTAATCTCAAAAAAAAAAAAAAAAATCCATCTGGAAATAGTAAGAATCGGATGTTTGGGGCTTACTGGCCTGTAATGGTTTTAAAATGTGTCCAAAAATTCGTTGATATTTTTCCCCTCAAGAAGTGGAGATTAAATTCTTTCTCCTTGAGTGTGGGCTGGTCTTAGTGACTTATTTCTAAAGAAAAGAATGAAGCAGAAGGAAAGGTGTGGCTTTTGGAAGCCTAAATCAAAAAAAAGAATGCAGCCCCCTCCTTATACTCTCCATTGAATCATTCACTCTGTGGGAAGCCAGTCCCCCTGTTAAGAGATTCACATGGTGAGGAACCAGAGCCTTTTGCCAATAGCAAGTCGGGAAGTGGTTTTGCCTTGGAAGTGGATCCTCCAGCCCCAGTCAAGCCTTCAGATGACTGCAGGCACACGTGACACCCTAACTACAACCCTGCAAGCGACCTTGAGACAGAGGCACCCAGCTAAGCCACTTCTGAATTACTGGACCATAAAAACTGTGTGAGGGGCGCCTGGGTGGCTCAGTCGGTTCAGCGGCCGACTTCGGCTCAGGTCACGATCTCACGCTTCGCGAGTTCGAGCCCCACATCGGGCTCTGTGTTGACGGCTCGGAGCCTGGAGCCTGCTTCGGGTTCTGTGTCTCCTTCTCTCTCTCTCTGCTCCTCCCCTGCTTGCCCTCTGTCTGTCCCTCTCTTTCTCAAAAATAAATAAACATTAACAAAATTTTTTAAAACCCGTGTGAGATAATAAAAGTCTGTTGTCGTAAGCGGCTTATTTGGGGGGTAATTTTTATCCAGCAATGGCCAACTAAGACACTGGCCCCACTGCTTGCTGCTCAACCCCTACAGCTATAGCCATGGAAAACAGCAGGGGGAAATCCAAATCCTTAGCAGACAAAGGAGTCAGACATCAGAGTTCAGAAAGCACCTGAAAATCACAAGGAGAAAACAAAACACGGCAGTGCTAGGACTGCAAAAGGCGTGCGGCCCAAATTCAAGGCATAAACTGCCCAACTCCCTGGCTAACGGCTAATGTACACATGCTTAGGTAAGACCCCAGGTGGCCCGGTGGAAAACGTGAAAGGAACAGAGGGGCACCTACCTTTGAAGTATAGAGATACATGAAGCAAAGTCTGAGAGCTTGGCATTTTTTTTGTAATTGAGTGCATTCCCGCGTGGAACTGGAAATTAGAAAATTGAGGGAAAATTCCTACAAGCAAGGATACCACAGACAGGATGAGCTGCATTTCTGCCTGACTCCTTGGCCGGTCACCAAAAAAATTTTGCAGGCCCAAGGGAGACTCACAGGAGGCCAGCCTCAAGAGAACAGTAGTGGGAAGGCATAGGAAGAGTGCATAGATATCAGGATCTATATACCATAGAGGAGAGAGAGGTTTTAAGTCGAATCCGGGCACGTTAATTGTAGACTAGAAAAAAAAATAATAATCTTCAGAAGAATAGGAGACAGAGTCACTACAACTTACTATCTATGATATCCAGTTTTCAACCAGAAATCCCTAGACATGCCAAGAGACGAGGAAATGTGACTCGTGTGACTCACACTGGGAGAAAAAAAAAAAGGACAACAACCAGTAGAAACTGAGTCCAAGCGAATCCAGATGTTGAATTTATCAAAGACTCCAAAGCAGATAATATAAACATGTTCAAAGGCTTTTAAAAAATATCTTCAAAAATTACAGAAAAATAAATATTGGTGAATAAATAGATAAGAAAGCTCAACAGAAACAGAGAAAAGTTTACAAAGGGAAACTCTAGAGCTGAAATAACTTACTAGATGAGCTCAATACCAGATTGGAGCTGTCAGAAGAAAGAATTCATGAACTTGTAAATAAATCATGCAATCCAAAAAGAGGGAGGAAAAAAACCCAAATGATAATAAATAGAACCTCAGAGACCTGTGGGCAACAGGAAGCCGTCCAAAAAAGTTACGATTGTAATCCCAGAAAAATGCAGAAAAAGGAGAATTTAAAAATATTTAAAGAAACAATGGGCAAAACTACCCAAATTTGTAGCAAAACATAATTTACAGAACCAAGAAATTCAACAAACTCTGGGATGCCTGGGTGGCTCAGTTGGTTGAGCCTCTGACACTTGATTTCAGCTCGAGTCGTGGTCTCGCTGTTCGTGGGTTCAAGCCCTGCGTCGGGCTCTACACTGACAGTGCAGAACCTGCTTGGGATTCTCTCTCTCTCCCTCTCTCTGACCCTCCCCACCGTCTCTCTCTCTCTCTCTCTCAAAGTAAATAAACTTTAAAGAAAAAAGAAATTCAACAAACTCCAAGCAGAAAAACACAAAGAAAGCTGCTCCTAGACACATCGTGGTCAATCAGCTGAAAGCCTAAGGCAAGAAAAAAATCTTGAAAGCGAGGAGAAAAATAAAAGAGAGAGAGACATAACTGGCTTAGCCCTGGTTGCTATAACAAAATACCATAGACTGGGGGGCTTAAACAACAGACATTTATTTCTCACAGTTCTAGAGGGTCCAAGATCAAGGTGCCAGATGATTAATTCCCGACGAGGGCCTTCTTCCTGGTTTGCAGACAACCACCTTCTTGCTGTATCTTCACATGACAGGGACAGAAAGGACCCTAGGCTTCTTATAAGGGCACTGATCCCATCATGGGGGCCCCACTTTGCTTCCTTTATCGAAACCTAATTACCTCCCCAAGGCCTCACCTCCCAATACTATCGGATTGCGGATTAGAGCTTCAACATCGAGTGGGAGGCACACATTCAGTCCATAGCAAACATGCTTCAGACAGGAATACAGACACACGATTAACAGTTTACTTCTCAGAAACCACAGAAACCATTAGAACAACATAGTCTAAGGGCTAAAGGGAAAAACAAAAACTGTCAACCAAGAATTCTAGATCCAGAAAGCGATCCTTCAAAACCCAGAAAGCTATCCTTCGAAGCAGAAGGGGAGATTAAGATATTTTCAGATAAAACCTGAATGCGTTCGTTACCAGAGGACATACACTACATGGAATGCTAAAGAAGTTTCTACCACTTGAAAAGAAATGACACTGGATAGCAACTCCCAAAAATGGTAAATGGGTGACTAAAAAAGAATGTTTTTCTCCTCTCAATCTCTTTAGCAGACATAGAATTGCTTAAAGCAAAAATTATAAGACTGTATTGATGGTTTATACTGTATATAGATGTAATGTGCATGTGTATATATCAATAAGAACACTTAAAAAAGGGGAGGAATGAAAATATACTCTTGTAAGTTTCTTACATTTTACCTGAAATAATTCAATATTTAATGTAAGTAGATTGTATTAAGTTTAAGATGCATATTATAAACCCGAGAGCAAAAGTTGTTTTAAAATGCAGAGGTACAGCTAAAATGTCAATAGAATTAAAATAATAAAAAAATATTTTTAATTGGCATGGAAAGAAGAACAGAAACAAAAAGAGATGAGACAAGGAAAAAACAAATAGTAAATTGCAAGCCTAAATATAACCATATCGATTATTATATTAAATGAAATATATATATATAATATATATATTATATATATAATAATATATATTAAATATATATATTAATATAATATAAATATATATTATATTAATATATATATAAATATATAAATAACATAATATATTAAATGAAATGGCAGAGACTGTCAGATTGAAATTTAAAAAAACAATATGCTCCGATACATATAGACTGGAAGTAAAAGGCTAGAAAAATATACCATGAAAGTATTAGGCATAAGAAAGCTGAAGTGGATACATCAACATCAGACAAAATAAATTTCGAGACACAGAGTATTTATAAAGCCAAAGGTGGAAACTTAATAATGACAAAAGGGTTCATGCAGGGGGGTTGGGGGTGGGGAAAACGGGTGAAGGGGTGTCAAAAGGTTATAAGATAAATAAGCCCTGGGATGGAATGGCATAATGACCATAGTTAACAATACTGTATTCTATATTTGAAAGTTGCTAAGGGAGTGGATCTTAAAAGTTTTCATCACAAAACAAATTGTAACTATGTGTGGTGATGAATGTTAATGACACTTATCATGGTAAGTATTTTGCAATAAATACATATGCCACATCATTATGTTGTATACCTAAAACTAATACAATGTTAATTATATCTCAATGAAAAACCCAGTTTTAAAAAAGAATGAACATTTCAAGGAGAGTTACTACCTATTCTTCTTAAACTATTCCAAAATAAAGGAAGGAAAACCTCCAAATTCATTCCATGAGGCCAGGATTACCCTGATACCAAAACCAGATAAAGACACCACTAAAACAGAAAAATACAGGCCAATATCCCTGATGAACATAGACGCAAAAGTTCTCAATAAATTACTAGCAAACTGAATTCCACAATACATTGAAAAAATCCTTCACCCTGATCAAGTGGGATGTGTCCCTGGGTTGCAAATGTAACTCAATATTTGCAAATCAATCAATGTGATACATCACATCAATAAGAGGAAGGATAAGAACCATATGATCATTTCAATAAACACAGAAAAAGCATTTGACAGACTACAGCATCCATTCGTGATAAAAACCCTCAACAAAATAGGTTTAGAGGGAACATATCTCAACATAATAAAGGCCATCTGTGGAAAACCCACAGCTAACATCATCCTTAAACGGGAAAAACTGAGAGCCTCTCCCCTAAGGTCAGGAACAAGACAAGGACGTCCGCTCTCACCACTTCCATTCAATATCGTACTGGAAGTCCTAGCCTCAGCAATCAGATAACAAAAGGAAATGAAAGGCATCCAAATTGGTAAGGGGCAAGTCAAACTTTCACTATTTGCACATAACCTAATATTATATACAGAAAATCCTAAAGACTCCACTAAAAAACTGTGACACTGATAAATGAATTCAGCAAGGTCACAGGATACAAAATCAACCTACAGGAATCTGTTGCATTTCTATACGCCAGTAATGAAGCAGCAGAAAGAAAAATTAAGGAAACAATCCCAATCACAATTGCACCCAAAATAATAAGACACCTAGGAAGAAACCCAACCAAAGATGTGAAGACCTGTATTCTGAAAACTACAAAACACTGATGAAAGAAATTGAAGACAGTACATAAACATGGAAAGACATCCCATGCTCATGGATCGGGAGAACAAATATTGTTAAAATGTCTGCACTACCCAAAGCAATGTATACATTTAACGCAATCCCTATCAAAAAGCCAATAGCGGGGCGCCTGGGTGGCTCAGTCGGTTAAGTGTCCGACTTGGGCTCAGGTCATGATCTCACAGTTGGTGAGTTTGAGCCCCGTGTCGGGCTCTCTGCTGACAGCTCGGAGCCTGGAGCCTGCTTCGGATTCTGTGTCTCCCTCTTTCTCTCTGCCCCTCACCTGCTTGCTCTCTCTCTCTCTCTCTCTCTCTCTCAAAAATAAATAAAACATTAAAAAAAACCCAATAGCATTTTTCACAGAGCTAGAACAAACAATCCTAAAATTTTGGTGGAACCACAGAAGACCCCAAATAGCCAAAGCAATCTTGAAAAAGCAAAGCAAAGCTGGAGGCATCACAACTCCAGACCTCAAGTTCTATTTCAAAGCTGTAGTCATCAAAACAGTATGGTACTGGCACAAAAATAGACACAAAGATCAACAGAACAGAATAGAAAGTCCAGAAATAAACCCACAATTAAATGATCAATTAATCTTTGACAAGGCAGGAAAAAATGTCCAATGGGAAAAAGTCTCTTCAACAAATGGTGCTGGGGAAACTGGACAGCAACATGCAGAAGAATGATCCTGGACCACTTTCTTATACCAGACACAAAAATAAATTCCAAATAGATGAAAGACCTAAATGTGAGACCTAAAACGACACAAATCCTAGAAGAGAACACAGGCAGTAACTTCTTTGATATCGGTCGTAACAGCTTCTTTCAAGAGATGTCTCCTGAGTCAAGGGAAACAAAAGCGAAAATAAACTACTGGGCCTACAACAAAATAAAAACCTTCTGCACAGCAAAGGAAACCACCAATAAAACTAAAACACAGCCTATGAAACGGGAGAAGATACTTGCAAATGCCATTTCCAATAAAGGGCCAGTCTCCAAAATAGATAAAGAACTTATAAAACCTAACACCCCCAAAACAAAGAATCCCATTAAAAAGTAGGCAGAAGACATGAACAGACATCCGGACGTATGAAATATGTCAAAGACATAGGACATCTTTTCAGACATATGGAAAGATGCTCATCGCCACTTACCACCGGGGAAACGCAAATCAAAACTACAATGAGATGTCACCTCACACCTGTCACAATGGCCAAAGTTAACAACACGAGAAACAACAGGTGTTGGTGAGGATGTGGAGAAAAAGGAACCCTCGTGCACTGTTAGTGGGAATGCAAACTGGTGCAGCCACCGTAGAAAACATGAGGGAAGCTCTTTGAAAAGTTAAAAATAGGACTACCTTACAACCCAGCAATCACACTACTGGATATTTACCCAAAGAATACAAGAACACTAATTCAAAGGCATACGTGCACCCCTATGTTTATGGCAGCATTATTTACGATAGCCAAGCTATGGAAGCAGCCGAAGTGTCCACTGATAGATGAATGGATAGAAAAAATGTGGTGTGTGTGTGTGTGTATACATACATATATACATATATATACACATATACATATACATATATGTACATATGTTATGTATATGTATATATATAACAAAATACTATTCAGCCATAAAAAAAGAATGAAATCTTGCTATTTGCAATGACATGGACGGAGCTGGAGAGTATAATGCTAAGTGAAATAAGTCAATCAGAGAAAAGACAAATACCGTATGTTTCACTCATATGTGGACTTTAAGAAACAAAAGAAACAAGCAAGGGGGAAAAAATAAGAGAGAGAGATAGAGAGAGAGAGAGAGAGAGAGAAAGAAGCAGACTCCTAATTATAGAGAACAATCCCCCAAAGGGGAAGGGGTGGGGGATGGGTGAAATAGTTGATGGGGATCAAGGAGTACACTTGTCATGATGAGCACTGAGTAACGTAGAGAATTGTTGAATTGCTATATTGTACACCTGAAACTAACGTAACACTGTGTGTTAACTAATTGGAATTAAAATAAAAGCTTTTAATAAAAATTTTTTTAAAGAATATGTTTAATATTTTTTCTAATTTTTAAGGAATATAGAAAAATTATACAGATATACAAGCTTAAAAATCAAAAGCTTGACTGCAGGGTGGTATGAGGGGACGTCGTGAAGCGAAAGATAGGTTGTATGTTACGACTATGGAGGTGGCGACCCTACTATGTACATTTGTCAAAACTTATCCAATTGTTCACTCCAAACTGATGAATGTTAATGTATAGAATTTATACCTTAATGAAAAATAACGAAATTGAAAGAAAAAAAAATTTGCAGTATAAACATAGAGATATATATGGGAATGTAAGTTAGTCTTGAATGTACACATCAGGGGCAGTTAGTTTTCATTTGGAGTATCCTAATCAGAAATCCACACTCCAGGGGGGATTAGTGTTTGAAGGACCCTAATCAAGAATCTACACCCCTTACATGACTATGGCAAGTGCTTTTAAAATCTTATTCAAATATGCACCCAAGTGTTCATTAGTTAGGAAAAGAGTTGTTAGAAATAAATAATTTTATGGAGAAATTAATCACGTTCAAGAAAGACTAGACAGGTGTATCTGTCCGGACCTTAACAAGGTATAAGAACTTGGCAGATCCGTCGGTCTGACACTTGTGAAGAACACCCTAAGGACATTTGTGCGCCACTGAAGAGGGAACTCTGTCATCGTGCCAGCGAGAAAACTGGCGAATCGTTTACGCCACCAGAATACTCGCTGCATCCTCTTCGGGTTGAACCTTTCACACCAAGTGTGTGCCGGAACATCTAAAAGGACAGAGGATACGGTACTATGATGCTGTCTTTGCCTGCTTCCTAATGAATATCTGCACTGGTTGAGAATTCAGGCTGAGGCTTACGATCACTGTGATATGCCACCCTGTAGTGAAGTTGACGTGGGGAGGCATATTCTCCCCCACCGTATCCAACTGTCAGAAGCTAATGATACTGTGGATACTGAGAGGAGCCTAAATCGGTTGATAGCAGCCTCCCATTTCGTCCAGAAAAAGACCTTGCATTCCTTCTTTGCTGCTACAACTCAGGTAGTTGGATGATTACAGTGTTCAACTCTGCACGAAATCCTTTGTGATACGTACGCCTACAAAGGAATCATGCTGAAGGAGGACTGACCAAAAGGCAGTGATTACTTCTGATCATGGTCGCACGTTCTGTAAATATAAAGTTTTATTGGGACACGGCCGTACCTATTCGTTTCTGTGTTGTCTGTGGCTACTTTGGTGCTTATAATGGCAGATCTGAGTAGCTGAGACAGAGACACCACGCAGCCTGCAAAGCCAAAAGTATTTCCTATCTGGCCCTTCACAGAAGTTTACCAACCCGTGCTCTCGAACAGTGTCACTTCTAATTGTCACTTCTGCTGTTATATTGATTAATTCCTTCATTTTAATTCTTTTTTTCTGCCATTTCCTCCGGAATTTTCAATGCTTTTGTCCATTGATTCTAAGATTTTCTCTCTTTTTTTGATTTTCTCATTTTTAAATGGCTGCACGTAAGGTTTAAATGTTCTCCCGCCAACCACTCAGTTATGTTCTATATCTGCGAAGGTATATTGCTCTCATCTTGGTTCATTTCAAAGGAAATTTAAATTTATTTTAATAAATGTATCTTAATTCCCTCTTTAGCTTAACATTTATTTTATTTTTTTTTTTTTTTAAATTTTTTTTTTTTCAACGTTTATTTATTTTTGGGACAGAGAGAGACAGAGCATGAACGGGGGAGGGGCAGAGAGAGAGGGAGACACAGAATCGGAAACAGGCTCCAGGCTCCGAGCCATCAGCCCAGAGCCTGACGCGGGGCTCGAACTCACGGACCGCGAGATCGTGACCTGGCTGAAGTCGGACGCTTAACCGACTGCGCCACCCAGGCGCCCCATTTAACATTTATTTTAAAAGGTGCTTTGAAGATTCCAATTAGATAGAAGTATTTTTTGCCCTCTTTTCATTACTGATTTGTTATTTCAGTACATTTGAGTCAGAAAATTTGGCCGGTATGATTGTGCTTTTGGAGATTTGTAGATCTTTGTATCCTAACATGTGGAGATATATTTGTATATACATGTACATATATATATATATATATAATTTATAAATATAAAATTTGTTAAATTATGTTATTCAAACCCTTTATAGTCTAACATATTTTGTCTACTAAAATTGCCATTTTATGAGAAATACGCTTGTTTTAGTCCATTTAGGCTGCTATAAAAAAATATACCACGGACTAGTTGGTTTGAATAATGAATACATTTTTTTCTCACGGTTCTGGAAGTTGGGAATTTCAAGATCAAGGCGCTGGCAGATTCAGGGTTTGGTAAAGGCTCACTTCCTGGTTCATAGATGGCTGTAATGATATTGTGATATTACAAATGTACATAGGGCTGACTGAGTATACATAGGGTGGCTGAATTGGTTGAGCATCTGACTCCTGATTTCGGCTCAGGTCATGATCCCAGAATCATGGGATTGAGCCCCTTGTTGGTTTCCACGCTGAGGGTGGAGTCTGCTTAAGATTAAGATTCCCTCTCTCTCTGCCCCTCTCCCCTGCTCTTGTGCTCTCTCTAAAATATATTTTTAAAAACCCACAAATATACATTTATATGTATATATATTATATATACATACATGTATACATATATACATGTATGTATATATACATATGTGTATATGTATATATATGTATATGCGTGTGTGTGTGTGTGTGTGTGTGTGTATAGTTCATCATCCTCAGCTCCCAATCAGAGCTCCTAAAATTTTTGTAATTTCCTGAGCAATAAAAGTGCTAGGAGAATCTTTTGTTCTAATATTTGGTCTTTGACCTCAGTTCCTGACACAGAGATCCTAGATCCTTTGGAATTTCCTGAGTGATAGGACCATCTTTTTTTTTCTTTTTTTTTATGTTTATTTTTGAGAGAGACAGAGCACAAGCAGGGGAGGGGCAGAGACAGAAAGGGAGACACAGAATCTGAAACAGGCTCCAGGCTCTGTGCTGTCAGCACAGGGCCCCACACGGGGCTCGAACTCAGAAGGGCGAGATCATGACCTGAGCCGAAGTCGGACGTTTAACTTGACTGAGCCACCCAGGCACCCTGGAGCATCTTTTTTTCTAATGAGGCAAAGCTTGGTGGGCTCCTAGATGGGGACAGGCCACCAGACAGACCAAGCCATGATTAGAACCTTGGCACTTTCATCCCTAATCCCCATCCTCCAGGGAGGGGAGAGAGGCTAAAGATGGATGCAATAATCAATCATGCCTACCTGATGACGCCTCCGTAAAATCCCTAACGCATTGAGTTCAGAGAGCTTCTGGGTTGCCAAACACATCGAGGTTCCATGCACCAACCCCTCATACCTTGTCTTAGGCTCTTCCTGAATTGCATCCTCTTATAATAAACGGGTAAGCTAGTAAGTAAACTGTTTTCCAGAGTTCTGTGAGCCACTCTAAGAAATTACCAAACCTGGGGAGGAGGGCGTGAGAACCTTCTATTTATAGCAAGATGGTCAGAAGCACCAGAGGCCCAGATTTGCCATTGGCATCTGAACGGGGGGGGGGGTGTGGGACTGAGCCCGTAACTTGTGGGATCTGACACCAACTCCAGATAGTGTCAGAATTGAGTTGAATTGTAAGACGCTCAGTTGGTGTCCACAGGGAATTGGAGAACGGCTTGGTGTGGAGGAAAAAAACAACAACCAGACATATGGTATCCAGAAACACGAGTGTGGCAGTTGTAGAGAGTAAAGGAATAGAGTTTTTCCTTTCAGTCATTTTCTCACTGTGTCCTCACATGGTGCAAAGGGGAAGGGAACTCTCTGGAGTTTCGTTTATGAGGGCACTAATCCCATTCATGAGAGCCCCATCCTCACGACCTGGTCACCACACAAAGGCCTCACTCCAACTACTATCACATTGGGGGTTAGAATGTCAACACGTGAATTTTAAGGGGGGATGAACATTTCATTTAGAGCACTGAACCCCCGGCTGCTGAAAGTGCATGTCCTTCTTGCACGAAAAATACATTCGCTCTATTTGCTCCATCCCAATGGCCCCCAAAGTCTTAAGTCATCCCAGCATCAACCCTAAAGTCAAAGTCCAAAGTCTCAGCTAAATCTCATCTAAATCGGACATGGGTGAGACTTGAGGTAGGTTTCACCCTGAGATGAAATCTCTCTCCAGGTATGAACCCGTGAAACCAAACACGTTATGTGCTTCCAAAATCCAGAGGTGGGACGGGCATAGGATGGACATTCCCATTCCAAAAGGGAAAAACAGGCCAGAAGAAAGAAGTGACAGACCCCAAATAAATAAAAAATTGAATGAGGCACATTCCATTAGACCTTAAGGCTTGCGACTCAATGCTCTGCCTTCCCGGCCCACTGGAATGGCGACATCACCCCCATAGCTTAGTGGGACAGCCCCATGGAGGCTCTCCATTGGACCCAGCGGCTCTCTCCATTGGAGTCCCAGCAACTGTAGCTTTCACAGGCTGGGCTACAGCTCTGGCGGCCCCACCCCCATGGCTCAGGGGGCCATGCAACCCATCCCCGAGGCACAGGGAGGAGGAATCCTGCTTCTCCCCAACTGGAGACAAAGCCTCATCTTTTGAAATTGCTCCATTCCCTTGACCCCTGCACTCTGGGCCTGAGGTGGGGGTAGCCGCCTTGATGTCTGAAGAGCCTTCAGGGTCATTCTTCCATTGTCTTCCATTGCCTTGGCTTTTGTTGACATGGCTGGTCCACACGAACCAGAGTATCAATCTGTCGCTTGGCCACACCATTAGTGTTCTCATTTTTTTTGCAATATAATAGGCTGGGAATTTTCTAAATCTATAAATTCTGCGTCTTTTTTGTTTAAACATTCCATCTTCGGGTCAATTCTCTCTTCTCTCACACCTTACTATAAACGGTCAGGAGAAACCAACACTCGGGCCCAGAAATTTCCTCAGCTAAATATCCACTTTCACCGCTCCCAAGCTCTACCTTCCATAAAAATGCTAGAACAAAAACACAATTCAGCTTTTCTCTATTGTCCAATAACATGTTCCTCATTTCTGTCCAAGACCTCATCAGAATGGCCTTTACCGTCCATATTTCTACCGACATTGGGCTTTAACTCCACAACCACATGGCCTCCTTCTCATCTGTTTGCCAAGTCTCCCTCTGCCTCACTCTTGGAAGGACTCATGTCATTGGAGGTAAGCCCATCTGGGTAATCCAGGATTGTCTCCTCATTTCAAGATCCTTAACTTACATCTGCAAAGACCCTTTTTCCCAATAAGGTAATATTCACAGGTTCCAGGGATTTGACATGCATATCTCTTGGGAGCCATTTTTGTAGCCTACCAAATCCATGAATGTGTGGTTCAGAGCTCATCCAGAGATTTGGGCAGAATTGATAAGCAGAATTTGGTGTTCCCCATTCTGGATCTTTCCCCCTAACTATCCAGAAGTGGAAAGAAGTTAAGAATGGATTCTTCCCTGGAGCTCCCACAGGTAGCATAGCTACAGGTGTATGTGGTAATTTATTACAACAGCCTCAGAAAATTAATGCAACAGGGCGTATACTTCAAGCAGCTTGGATAAGGCTAAGGAAACTGAACCGAAATTTCAGTCGGTTCCTACCACAAGGGAGACTGAATTTGTAGTTTGAGTTCAACCAAGCTAACTAACTGATAAACAAAAATGGACTATTCTTCAGAGAAATAAAAACAGAACCCAGAGAATCTCTGACAATAGAACATTCCAAAAATCTAGAATACAAGAGATAATTATCCTACATGTGAAGACATGAAAACATGACCAATTTTGAGAAAGGAGACAATCAATGGAAATCAACCCCAAGATTACTGAGATGGTGGAATTAGCACCCCCCCCCAGAATAGTAGCTTTGGGATTATAAAGCTACTATTAACATAAAAATATGTTTTCGATGTGTGAGTGGATAGAAAAACTCAGAAAAATCATATAAAGTCGAAAGGCAAAACAAATGCAAATTTTATAACCGAGGAATACAGTATCTAAAATTTTAAAAACTATTTAATGGACTTAATGGTACATTGGAAACGACGGTGGTAAGAGTCAGTGAAATTGAAAATATATCAGTAGAAATTATCCAACATGAAGATCATGAAAACAGGGGTTCCTGAGTGGCTCAGTTGGTTAAGTGTCCAACTTCAGCTCAGGTCATGATCTCACGGTTCGTGAGTTTGAGCCCCACGTCGGCTCTGTGCTGACAGCTCGGAGCCTGGAGCCTGCTTCGGATTCTGTGTCTCCCTCTCTCTCTCTGCCCCTCCCCTGCTTATGTGCACTCTCTCTCTCTCTCTCTCTCACCCTCTCACCCCCTCTCTCTCTCAAAAATAAATAAACATTTGAAATAACATTGAAAACATCAATAAAAGAGACAAAACCTTTGAAAAATACACGTTTGAAAAATACACCTTGACTTTAATATCAAAAGTCTTTCCACAAATAGAACCCTAGGCACAGATGGTTTCAATAGTGAGTCCTATCAGGCATTCAAGGCATGAAATGATATCAAATTTACACAAACTATTTCAGAAAATGGAGGAGGAGGGAGCACTTCGCTTGCTTTCTGATGCCAGCCGGCATAACCCCGAAACCAAAACCTGACAAAGACACTACAAAAAAGGGAAACTACAGATTGACAGATATATTTTCACAGCGACCCTGAAAATCATCATGAATTATCTGACTCCTCAGCATTCTTTTTTAAAGTTTATTTATTTATTTTGGCGGGGAAGGCAGAGAGAGAGAGAGGAGCCCAAGCAGTGGAGAGCCAGACATGGGGCTCAAACTCATGAACCGTGAGATCATGATGTGAGCCAAAATTAAGAGCTGGACGCTTAACTGACTGAACCACCCAGGTGCCTCTGACTCCTCAAGCATTTTGTTCCAGAACATAGCTTCAGGGAGCTAGCCCCAGCCCCCACGCGTCTCCTTTTTCTCCCACTGCCCAGCCCTATCCATCCGGCAAGGAGCTCATGCATATGCATGGCACTTGGATTTCCCAACACCACGACGCCCTACTCAAACAGCCATCCCTTGTGTGCCTCGAGCCCAAGATTGGGCACAACGGTGTTATGAGCCCTCTGGAGGAAAGACCTGGGGGAGAAATCCATACAAACCTCGAAAGGGGGCTTGAGGTTATCTGAGCTGGCAATTCCAAGGTCCCAATCCCCGGGCCATGCTCTAGAGAAGCTGGCCGGGCACAGCCCCGAAGTACAGTGAACTCTGGACCCTTTAGGAAGGGGGGCAGCTGGAAAAGAGCCAGAGGAGGGCTCTTGAAAGCATAAAGCCCCAAAGCAGGGCACCCCTTACCCAGGTACGAGAGGGGGTTCTGGGAAATGCGCAACCTGTGCATGAAGGAAACTATAACATTTCAATAAAGGTCATAAACAAAAAAGATCTCAAAGGAGAGATATACCGTGGTCCAGGCTGACAAAACTTACTATTTTAAAGATGCCATTTCTTCCTAACGTAACCTATAAATTCAGTGCCATCACAAATACTATTCCAACGGATGTTTCGCGGATCTTGGCAAACTGATTTTATATTCACCTTGGAAAACAAAAATGCGTAAGAATTATTTTTGAGAAATGGACCAATAGGAACAATGAGAGGTTGCTCTGTCAGATATTAAAATATGCTGTAATGCTCAAATAGGCTACAGGGAGGAAAATGCGCAAAATGATCAATGAGATAGAATAGAGAGCCAGGACATTTAATAGATGAAAAGAGTGGCAGTTCAAATCAGAAAAGAAACAATCGGCTATGCATTAAGTGATACTAGCATAATTTACTGCACACTAGGAAAGAACCGAACGTCAGTAATATAATTGAAGACTGTAGCAGGTTTTCAAAAGAAAATCTAAGAAGATATTTTTATCAGAGGGTGGGGAAGATCAATTAGCAAGCTTCAAATGAAGTACCCATAAAGGGAAGGAATAAAATATTTCAATTATTCAAATTTTATAATAAATTATATGATGTAAGTGTGTCATTAATTAATAAATTTGTGAACTAAGCGAAGAAAGAAAGCGACAGAGTGGGAGAAGCATCTGCAACATACATGACAAAGGCTTCATATCCAAGCTTCACGGGGGGAAAAAAAAACCTCTTAAGGGAAAGGCAAAGAATCTGTTATGAAGAAGACATTGCAAATGATGTGGTCACGTCATTCAGAGAAGAAGAAATTTCAATGACAATTGCAAATGTGAAAATGCCCCCCATCTCAGTAGTTACCGGGGAAAGCAGTATCAAAACAATAAAGTTTGTGTGTGTGTGTCCATCGGATTCGTGACATTTTCCACTTCTGCTGGAATCCCGAAGAATAACATGACCTCTTTGAAAAGAAATTTCTCAGTCGCTATCAAAATATAAAATATGCATACTTTTGGACCTGGCACACGTGTGCCCACAGAGAGACAAGGACAAAGATGTTTACCGCTGCGAGATTTTTAGCTGCAAAAAGTGGGAGACCGTCTGAGTGCCCATCAGTTGTGAAATAACCATATATCTATATTACGCAGCAGTTAGAAGAAGTCGGTCCGTGTTCACTGACACAGAAGGGTCTCTGAGGCATACTGCTCAGTGAGAAAAAGAGTGCTAAATAATTTTTATGGTATGATCTCAATAACATAACCAAACCAATTTCTAAGTACATGTACACGTAAACCCACAGGGAACGGTTTGTAAGGATTCTCATCAAGCCGGTGACAATGTTCAGTTTACTTCAGGAAGGAGGATGGAATCCAGTGGAGGAATGTTCTTGAACAGTTTACTTTCTGTCCTTATGTATACTCCTTGGGTAATTTTTTTTTTTAACGTAATACAATTTTTAAGCACTAAATAAACCTGAGTAATAAGGCAAATGGCAGAGGACTGCTGTTTCTCATTATAAGCCTTTGAGCGATAGTTGATTTTGAAAACTGTGCGTACGCTTTAATTTGATGGAAAGAAAATCGGCAAAAGTAAGGGTTTAAAAAGTGCATTTAAAATGGACTTTCACTCAAGTCCTCATAGCCATGAGTGGCAGAACCGGCCTTCCAACCGGGGTTGTGTTAATAGCTTCTGGAGAAAGAAATAGAAAAGAAAAAGGTCTAATCTAGTAATGCATTATAATTAAGTACTACTTTAGCTTTTACCTATATTAAGAGAAAGATGATTACAGTGCCATAATAATTTACGTAAGAGTCTGTAAGTACTAATCTATCTTAAAAGTTTTGAATAAAGTCCTCATCTACAAAATCACTTTACATGTTTTCTTCTTCCGTCCTCTGTATTTGGCCCTGAGACTCGTGTGGCCGGGCGTAGCTTTTGTCAGCCTGCCTTGGTTAATTCTCCAAGATGATTTTTTTTTTTCGCATGAGTTGTTAGCAACCGTCTACTTTAAGCAAATCAACTGCTAATTCATACCTCGCTTTGGGTCCATCAGATTCAGATCAGAAATAAAGTGCTATCTGTTTTGGCTCTAAGCTTGTGTATTTTTCTACGTATGAGGACATTCTTGTTTCTACATATCTTTATTTACAGATCAGCGTGTGTTCTTGGAAGTCCCTGAATATAAGACCACATGGTTTTGATTTTTCCGTTTTTATAAGAATGTTTTTCGTTTTTTACTTTCTGTAACGTGGACAAATATGAATGATAAGTCACCTCATCTTTATTTTTACAGTGCCTGAAGCTAGTTTGTTCCTAAAATGGAAGAAATTAAAATAAACCAAACGGAAAGAACTTATCAATCTTACCTTCAAAGATAAGGTCTTTGTTATTATTCTACTTCTTTTATTTTTTATTTTTTAGATCTTTGTTATAATTTTAAACCCCTTGTGCTAGAGCACGTGATGCAAAGGAAGTTCGAATCTAATTCACGACGCACCCGTTGGCCAGGACGCTACAGAGCAATAGTTACTGACCACGGTAGAACTTGGGGCTCGAAACAAAAACCGTGTTTAGTATTTCGTAGGCATGTGCGATGTGCCAACCTCTTTCATGTGGATTTTCCCATTGGCTTTTACAATAACCCCCTGAACTAGGCACGATTACTAGTCCCAGATATACAAGACAAAAGTAAGGCTCAGAAAAGGTTAAAAAAAAGTTGCACCCAAAACTCCACTGTAGGAAATAGTAGAGGCAGGATCTGATCCCAGAGCTTAGCCTCACAAGTAAGTTTTATCCTAATCTAGATTTAGATACCAGAGAGCCGAGATACCAATCCCTGTTGAAACACGTACGATGTGTTCCGCGGCAACCTTTGCCTCTCTGCCATCACCTATAAGCAAGGGAAATGACCAGAAATTAATAGTGTCTTCACCCTCCCCTCCAGTTACACGGCCGGGGCCCCAGGGGATTCTGCTGAAGCTGTTGCAGACAGGTATTTGCAAACCGTAACCTGAACTTTATCTTTGGAGGTCAATATTTGGGATTGCTTTCACCAGAATGCTTGCTGGCTTTGAGACGTCAGCCTGCACTGAAGGATAAGAAAGAGAAAATTGCATTTCATCAGTATTGAGAAAGCATTCTTTTTACAAGCGTCCAACAAATAGTTCTCAGAGGTCCTGGGAGCTAGAAAACTGCCTTGCTCTTAGAAAAAGGAATCGGCTTGCCATCTTCTGAGTGTGATTGATTAGTAGTGATTAAAAAACCATTTAAATTAGGGGTGCCTGGGTGGCTCAATGGGTTAAGCTTCCGACTTTGGCTCAGGTCACGATCTCACGGTTCGTGAGTTCAAGCCCCGCGTTCAGGCTCTGTGCTGATAGGTCAGAGCCTGACGCCTGCTTCGGATTCTGTGTCTCCCTTGCTCTTTGCCCCACTTATGCTTTGTCTCTCCCTCTTTCTTTAAATTTTTTTTTTTCAACGTTTATTTATTTTTGGGACAGAGAGAGACAGAGCATGAACGGGGGAGGGGCAGAGAGAGAGGGAGACACAGAATCGGAAACAGGCTCCAGGCTCTGAGCCATCAGCCCAGAGCCCGACGCGGGGCTCGAACTCACGGACCGCGAGATCGCGACCTGGCTGAAGTCGGACGCTTAACCGACTGCGCCACCCAGGCGCCCCTCTCCCTCTTTCAAAAATAAACCAACGTTAAACAATTTTTAAAAAATCACTTAAATATATTATTTAATATATTACATTATTTTGTTATCATGTATCCCAATGTTTACCAGCAGCGATTTCAACAATAGCCAAATTATGGAAAGAGCCTAAATGTCCATCAACTGAGGAATGGATACAGAAGATGTGGTTTATATATTCAATGGAATACTACTTGGCGATGAGAAAGAATGAAATCCTGCCATTTGCAGCAACATGGATGGAACTGGAAAGTATTATGCTAAGTGAAATAAGTCAGCCAGAGAAGGACAGATACCATATGTTTTCACTCATATGTGGATCTTGAGAAACTGAACAGAAGACCATGGGGGAAGGGAAGGGGGAAAAAACAGTAACAAACTGAGAGGGAGGGAGGCAAAGCACAAGACACTGTTAAACACAGAGAACAAACTAGGGGTGGATGGGGGTTGGGGGAGAGGGAAAATGGGTGATGGGCATCGAGGAGGGCACCTGTTGGGATGAGCACTGGGTGTTGTATGGAAGCCAATTTGACAATAACTTATGTTCATAAGTTTTTTAAATCATTTAAATATATTCTATATATTCAACATCATTTAAATACATTATTAAATATATTATTTAATATCTTACATTACTCCATTATATACCAGTATGTTACATATTATTTTATATATTTATCATATTTGTCATATATTATTATATATTTCTATTTTATTTATGTTAATTATTATACATATTATATGTTATAAATTAAATACATAAAAATATTAATTAAATAATTTAATGGGACTAATTTATTTGACTAGGTTTCCCCCCTTTCCCTTGACCTTGGCAAAGCTTAAAGTCAAATCTCCATCCCAACTCTAGCAATTGCTTAGGACACTTCTACGTGATGATCTTCTTCCTGGTCACTGAACATCTCCGTCTTAATCTATCCAGACTGTTATGACAAAAACGCTGAGAGACTGGGCAGTTAGCGAGATCTGAGCAGGCAACGAGTGCTTTATTATATAATACATTAAATTGTGTTTTTAAGACCTCCTCCCTCCACAGAGAATGGCTACCATGACAGTTCCCACAAGGACCACATAAGGCCCCAAACTTCCCCTCCCAACCCGTAGGAGAAGGCCCTTAGATGATTGGCTGCAACCTTAGGCAGACACCGCCCTCGCTATGACCCATGCCCTATCCAAACATAAAAAGAAAAGACAACCCTGACCCCTCTGGGCCTTCCCCCCTCTATCTCAAGAGTGTACTTTTGCTTCAACGGCTACTAAACCCTTGCTTGCTTAAGAGCTTGGCTCTGAACTCTTTCTTGGCCGAACTCAAGAACTGAGGCAGGGGAACAGGACCTGTGGTTGCAAAACACCATATGCTAATTGGCTTAAATATCAGACATTTGTTTCTACAGTTCTGGAGGCTACACAGTTCGCGATCAAGGAACTGACAGATTCCGTTTCTGGCGAGAATTCCCCTGTGTCCTCACATGGAGGAAGGTGGCCTCTCTTACCAGGGCGCTAACCCCACTCATGATGGCTCTGTTCTCATGACTTAACCATCTCCCAAGGTCTCCGCCTCCAAATACCACGACATTGGGAATTGGGTTTCGATATATGAGTTTGGGGGGGAACACAAACATTCACGAGCATTCACTTTCGAATGCCCCCTCTCTGTAAAGACAGCTTTACCGCTCTTCCTACTTTCTGATCTTACACCCTAATAAACTTTTGCCTGCTGCTCATTGTGTGTCCAGCCCCTCATTCTTCGAAGTACGTGGCGAGACCACGAACCCCGGGTAAAAATCTTGCAACGGCAAGTCATTCCAGCATCCGCTGTAAAGTCTCAGTTCAAAGTTTCATCGGAAGCCATCTAAATCAGGGGCGCCTGGGTGGTTCGGTTGGTGAAGTGTCCAACTCTTAATAGCAGCCCAGGTCATGATCTCATGGTTCTTGAGACTGAGCCTTACGTCGGGCTCTGGGCTCACATTGTGGAGCCTCCTTGGGATTCTCTCTCTCCCCCTCTCTCTGCTCCTCCCCTGTTTGCTCTTTCTGTCTCAAAATAAGCATTAAAACATTTTTTTTGTTTAATAAAAATAAATAAAAAATAAAACCACCTAAATCGCATCTGAGTGAGACTCATGGCTCATCCTGGAGCAAATTCTTCTCCAGCTGTGAACCCGTCAAGCCGAACACGTTATAGGCTTCCAAGATACAGTAGTGGGACAGGCATTTCCATTCCCAAAGGAAGAAATAGCAAAGAAAAGAATGACAGGTCTTAGGAAGTCCAAAACCTAATAGAACAAAACAATGTTAGATCTTAAGGCTTGGGGCAAATAATCCTTTACAGCTCAGGGCTCTGCCTTCTAGGTCCACTTTGGTGGCAAAGTCACCCCAATGGCTCTGCAGTGGTTCCTGCAGTGGCACAGCACCGGTGACTGCAGGAGGCCTCACCCCCTGACACCTGGGTAGAGGCAGCCACACCTCCTGGGTTCGTGCGCGGTTTGCCCTGGCAGAGAAGCAGCAGCCCTGGAAGCCACCAGAGTTGGCCATCTGTGCCCTCTGAAGGGGCAGCCACCATGGTACTCAGTGCACTGGGGTCCACCAAAGCAGCACGTGGGGTGGCCAAGGAGTGCAGGGAGGGGAGCCTGAGATTTGCAGACACAGGTAGATCCTCCTTGGAAACCCCCTCTGCCCCCACTCCCCAAGGAATATTCTACTCAGGCTCACTGACTTGCCTTTAGGGTCATTCTCCCATTGTCTGTTGAGGTGGCTGATTTCCACTAATCTCCTTATCAAATGGTGGCTTGGCCACACCCTTAGTGTTCCCACTGGACCTCTCATTCCTTTCAATATGGGTAGGCATAGAATTTGCCAAATCATTCTAAGCTACTCTTTCTTTCTTTCTTTCTTTCTTTCTTTCTTTCTTTCTCTCTTTTGAGAGTGCTCAAGTGCATAAGCAGGAGGTGGGGGGAGAGAGAGAGAGAGAGAGAGAGAGAGAGAGGATCCCAAGCAGGCTCCTCGCTGTCAGAGCATAGCCTGATGTGGGGCTGTTGGAGAAATGAATAAAATACTGTGCCAAAGATGGCCCACGGGACTAAAACAGATCTTTGGAGGAACAGTCTCCTGAGCCCGCCGGTGTTAAATAAATCTCCGATCCACCAAGATCTCTGAGTGCCACTGGGTTTTTCCGCCAGCGTTCCAGCCTGGTTCCGTAACAGGGTTTCGTCTCACAAATGGTGAGATCATGACCTGAGCTGAGCTGAAATCAAGAGTACGATGCTCAACCAACTGAGCCACCCAGGGGCCCTATATTTCTTTCTTTCTTTCTTCTCTTCTCTTTCTTTCTTTTTTGTTTTCTTGCTCAACAATTCCATCTTTAAGTCATTTCTTCTCAAATTTCACCATAAGCATTCAGGAGGAACCAGGCTGCTTTGTCAACACATTGCTTAGAGATTTCCTGAACCAAATATCCAACTCAGTGGCTGCAAGCTCTATTTTGCACAAAACACCAGGACACAAACACAATTCCCAGTCATTTGTTTGCCACTTTAAAACAAGGATGGCCTTTCTTCCATTGTCCGATAAAGACATGTTCCTCACTTCCATCTGAGACAACTTCAGAGTGCCCTGAATTGTCCATGTCTCTACCAACATTCTGCCCAGTAGTACTTAGGTGTTTTCGAAGGTGATTGAGGCTTGCTGCACGGTGTCTCTTCTTTTCTTTCTAAGCATTTACCAGAATCGCCCTTAAAAGTCTGCTCATGGCAATCTGGCCTTTTTCTAGCATGTGCCTCCAAACTCTTCCAGTCCCTACCCAGGACCCGCTGCCAAAGCCACGTTACAAAAAGAAAAACAAGCCCCAGTTGGAGTCCTTTGCCCCCAACCCCAATGACAGTTTCAACCTCCTACAGGAAGGTGGCCTTTTACCAGTCAATCCGAAAACCCGCCCCCCCCCAACACAAAGAAGCTATCCTAGCCTAAAACAATCCTTTCTTTCCTTCTGCTCGGAACTTCTTGCCCCACTCTCCTGCCTATAAGAGCCTTCCATTTCGTACAGCTGGGATCATCTCTCCACAGGCTGGATGGGACACTGCCTTATTCCCGAGTAGCTTAATAGAGCCAATTAGATCTTTACATGTATGTGGTTAAAGTTTGGTTTTTGAACAGTCACTGCCACAGGTTTAGGTTTTATAGCAGCGTTCCTGTCTTAGTCCATTCACTGCTATGACAGAATACCATGGGGGGGACTTAAACAATAAACATTTATTTTTCAGCTCTAGAAGCTGAGAAATCCAAGATCAAGGTATCAGCAGATTCAGCGTCTGATGAGGGCCTGCTCCCTGGTTCACAGACTGACCATTTTCTCTCTGCATCCTCACACGGTGGAAGGAGCCCGGGAGCTCTCTGGGGTCTCTTTTATGAGGGCACTGATCCCATTATGATGGATCCGCCCTCGTGACCTCATTACATCCCAAAGGCCCCACTTCCAAATACCATCACACTGAGGGTAGATTTCAACATGAATCGGTGGGGATAGGGGACACAAACACTCAGTCTAGAGCTATCTTCGCTATTTTTTTTTATCCCTTTGCCACATGTCGGATAAGACTTTTCTCATTAGAAGTAGCAGAAACCTTTCTCATAAAAAAGAAATGGTAATTCAGCGATGTGGTCAACGTGTCAGCTAAGGCTGACTGAGCCAAGGCTGAAGTCATTTTACAATATATGAGTATATCAAATCAACACGTTGTACGCCTTACATTTACACAACATTACGTGTCAATCATATTTCTTTTTTTTTAATTTTTTTATGTTTATTTATTTTTGAGGGGGGGGGACAGAGTGTGAGCAGGGCAGGGGCAGCGAGAGGGAGACACAGAATCGGAGGCAGGCTCCAGGCTCTGAGCTGTCAGCACAGAGCCCGACACGGGGCTTGAACTCACGGGCCACGAGATCGTGACCTGAGCCGATGTTGGACGCTTAACCGACTGAGCCACCCAGGCGCCCGTACGTCAATCATATTTCAACAAAGCTGGAAAAAATAAATAAGCTAATGCATGCTAAGCATCCTGGTACACAGTCTGTTGTCCACAAACACGCTCCCTCCCTTACCTGAGATCTCCTACAGGTACTGGGATCTCAAAATAGTTCCTATATTTTGGTCACCATGGTGACTTTTTTTTTCATAAAAAAAAAAAAAAAGTAGAAATCCAAACACACTTAAGCCATTCCGTACACGCAGGCACACGTGCATCTGACCCCGTACACACATCCACGCTACTAACTGGGATGTACGAGGCATGCTAGTTTCATTTCAGACGGGCCTGTGATGGTGAAGTATAAAGTATAGTCCAATAGTTCTCAACCAGGGACAACGTGGTCCCACGAGAGATTGATTTACAGCGTTTAAAGATGGAGTAGGGCACTACTGCTTACCCATTGGGTAGAAGCCAGGATACAATGCACAGGAAAGCCCCCTACAAAAAGAATTAACCTGCCCCAGATGTCAATAGTGCCATGGTTGGGAAACCCTGGGTGTAACCATGCTGACGAGGCACTGAGCTAGAGTAAATGGGAAGGAATCGAGGACGAAACAGTCCAACTAGAACACCGAAGCTAGAACCGTGAAGTGAGAACCCTGGGATTGCTACAAAGCCGGGACTGAGGGGTGGCATTCTGATTGGAAGCGAGAACCTGGAGCTCCGTTCGCTTAAGAGTTTTGTCAGATCGAGTACGTTTTCATTGTACGTACCAGAGAGTGGGCGAGAACCCTAAAGCTCCACCAAATCCCATCCTTTTCAAAGCACTCCTGACCCGGGAAGTTAAAAAAGTTCTCAACTTGGATGTTTAACTCCTAGGGCTTACGGAGGAGCCAAGGTGGTGGAACAGTATTAACTCCTAGGGCTTACTGGAGAGTGGGATGAGGGGTTCCTGTCTCACACTCCTCCTTCTGTATGACTTTGGGCAACTCACTGTTCCTCATGAGGCTTTGGTTGCCTCCTTTGTAAGCTGAGGACATTTGGTTGCATCATTGCTAAGGCTCTTTCCAACTCTAACAGTTGTGAGCCTCTGATTTCATTAATTGGGAGTAAAACCAAATAAAGCCTGGGGAAGTTGTTTTGGTGATTTACCGAGACAAAGAATGCCCGAACGTGGTCAGTCTTGAAAACAATTATCCTACGGGGCCGATGAAAATGGACTATCCTTCCCCACTTTTACCCTAGCAGGTACAGGGGGTCCCACGGCTGAGGATTCTAGAGAGAGAAAAAAACAAGTTGGATTAATTGTTTTCCCTGCTGTGGACTCCCATAGGATAAAGCCTTTGGTGATTGTAAGTAGAGCCATTTCGGAACTTTTGGAGATGCCAGACATCTACCTCCTGTTTACAGTGAGTGCTATAATTAAATTAATAGATCAAGAGATTCGTTTCCCTAATTGTTTCACCAGTTCTGGGGTTCCTTTGTTTATTTTTGAGAGTGGGGTGGTGAGGGGCAGAGAGAGAGGGAGACGCAGAATCTGAAGCAGGCTCCAGGCTCTGAGCGGTCAGCACAGAGCCCGACGTGGGGCTCGAACTCACAAACCGTGAGATCATGACCTGAGCTGAAGTCGGACGCTTAACCGACCGAGCCAGCCAGGCGTCCCTGTTTCACCATGTTTCTTACGTCTAGAGAAAGGGCCATAAAGAAAGAAGGACTTCTAAAAAGAGAGCTATTCCCGTGCTACTTTTCACGGGAGGCTATCTTTATCATCTCCCTGCTGGCGGGGTGAGTCACAGACTCAACTCTTTGGACCAAGATCCTCTCTGGAGTGTGAAATGTTTCGCCGACGAGATTGTATGAGAAAGTCGAAGTGTTCGATACTCAACCCTAGGGGAGCAGAAAGGAGACCATTTCTCATTTGTCGCTTGCGCTTAAAACTCTATTCAAACATTTAATGGAGGCTTCGGGATAACTCAGGACTGGTGTTAGGTATACAGAGCCCAAGTCATGGCAGATGGTGGTACAGGTTGTTCAGTGCACAAGGGCACTTTTCAGAGCAAGGAGAGGCTGAAACCCTAAGTCCTTGGCAGGGGGGCTGTGTCTGTTGGGAGGGGCCCCTTTTCCGATTCAAACAAAGGCACCATATGCCACTAGGTGAACAGGAATGCCTTCATCAAACCCCGATCATAATATTCTAAACCGCAACAGTGCTAAGGATATGCAGGGGAAGATTTTAAGGGAACGAAGCAAATAACTTAGCGAAGTCCTGCTTCAGCCCTCGAGGCAATAATGAAATTGACAGAAAGGCGCGCACACGGCGTGGCCCGGGAGAGCTATCAATTAGGACACCATACATTCTGTTTTTGAGAGAGACGAATGATCCAGAAACAAACAGGTGCTCACAGTTTGGGCTAAACAGCAAGTTTCGGGCACATCATCACGTCCTCACGTCCTCAAACTAACTCCTGACACCTGCTACACAACAACTGCTAATCTAGGAGTGAGGTATATACCAACTCAGCGCTAACAAGAGAACACTTCGAATTGGACCCTGGGTCTTTTTCTGGGCCAGCGATCTGCAGTACAAGGCTCTCTTGTGATGCTGGAGAGCAGGAGTGAGCGGCAGCGTCCGGTCAGCCACGTGATCGTGAGGGTAAATGACGGACACGCCGACCATCACTCTGTGCCCATACGACCATCGCTCTCAGTTCCGTAGTCAGTAAATTACAAGAGGTAGTCAACGCTTTCTCATAACATAGGCTTTGCGCCAGATGCTTTTGGCCAACTGTAGGCTCGCGCAAGTGTTCGGAGCACGCTCCGGTAGGCTGGGCTAAGCTAGGACGTTCAGTAGGTTAAGGGTATCGCATTCTCAACTGACGATATTTTCAGCTTATGATGGGCTTCTCAGGACATAACCCCATATAACTTGAGGAAGATCTCGATTACAACCTTATGTGTAAAAGGTGTTTGAAATGAAACGGTTCTAATTACTGATTTTTCCCACCTAAGAAATGATAGGTATCCTTCAGCAAGTAGCTTAGTAATTTCAGAAAAACCTTGTGAAATGAAAGGTATGGTGAAATATTGAAATAACCTTCTCTGACTTAATTTGAATGGAAAGTCTGATTACTTTTAAGCCATTACACAGCAGATCCATATTCTCCCCATGTTTATACCCTTCTAAACAAGCAGAAAATTCAGATCACACAGTCAGCTAGCTCTCTATTTGCATTCTTGATTGGCACGATGAGGGCTGCATTGCAGTTTGTGAATATCGTGTATTACATGAAACCAAGAAGGAGTCTACCCAAACCTGCGGGATGTGGTAGGCAATCAAGCCACATAAAGGAGATGAATTGCAAGTCCTTTGAGAACAGAATCATGATGAGCCTAACAAGTATCATTCTCGGTTGTATCTATGTTAGTGGCGTCAGTATGATACGCATTGTTGCACTTTGAGCTGTTGTGATAGCTTGAGATTTACCAAGATGATAAATATTTTAGAGCGACATCTAAAATAATCACAAGGATTTGTTACGGTGCTTCCGATTCAATAGTCCATCTCCGGTGTGTGGACAAAGGAGGGGTATTTTTTTGAGCTGAGCAAAGACTAGGCAGAAAAATCAACATAATTACATGCAAAGAGGGTCAATGGAATCATAGAATGTCAGAGCTGAAGAGAACCTTAAATATCAGCTATCGTTTCTGCAAATATTTTACGCAAATGCCCCTGTGGTACGGAAAAGGCATTAGGTAGCCCCAGCAGCCTGGGATTATAGTCCTCAGAGACCAGGAGTGTATTTGAAACGTTTTTGGAAATGGCCTATTTTATCCTAAAATTCATTTCACCTCTGGGTCCCAGTTGCCTCATCTGGAAAATGATGATTATAATAGTGTTTACCCCGTAAGCTGGATTTCAAATATGACTTATGTACGAAACACTAAGCGTGGTACCTGCCACAGAGTAAGTGCTCAATTCACAGTCAGTATTTGTAATTTTGAGCGCAATTAGAAAAAACTAACTGTGTTTGCCATTTCTTAAGAATATGCAGGATGGGCGTGGAAATTGATGGAAGATCCTGGCAAGAGAGAATAGTGATGGATCCGGGACCCAGGGATTCACTCATACAAAGCCCACAGAAGGTTACGGCAAGAAGTGACCTTAAACTTCAGTTACCAAGCTACTTAAACTGGGCACAAGTGCCCCTCAGCAATGTGTTGGGAGTGAGCTGAAACCATAGGGTAAACATGGATACCTTCTGGATTAGGAATTTTAGTCACTATGGAGGGAGAGGGGATTCTTACCAAAAATAAACATATATTATACAGTAAAATACAAATTTTTTTACATGAATCTTTAAGGTAAAACAAGAGCCTTCAAAGAACAGTCTCACCCCCTCCTCTGGGGGTTGAGTTTATATTGCACGATTGTTAGAAATACGTCACTAGAAAGAGGAAACACGCTGAAGACCATTCACAAACCCATTTGTCACTCTTCTTTTCCATAGGCTCATTCAGAAGAAACCCCTCAGCTAGAAGCTTCCTGAAGCATGGATCTTCCTTATTTCAAGTTTCATTCTCGGATCTTAGCTCAGTATTTGGGACACGGTGGAACAGTATGGGTGAGAAGAATGGGAGAATGACATGACGCATTTTGTGATTTCTTTCTGGCATCTAGAGTCTGAGAAACAGTACTAAACTTGTTCACGAAGCCGTCAACTAAAGGAAGTTCTAATCTGGACCTGGGGCCAGAGTCAACCTGGGCATCTGGGACCTAGGGAAAAAAGGGTATGGGTACCCATGCCCCAATCCCGTCGTGGCCCATCCCTACGGCGGGCTCCCCAAAGCAGAAAAGGCAAGGTCCTTTGATTTGAGGCCCTTAGACTGTTTCTAATGGTAGAACCATCACATAGCAGAAAAAAGAGGGCGCTGTCTCTCCCTGGATCACAGGCCATGCTCTCCCAGGAGTGCAGCTAGCTGGGCTGTCATCAGGATTTGTCCAGCTTCAAAAGAAATGCTTAGGTTGCCAAACAAGAGGCAAGAAACGTATGTGGGTGTGTGTATGTGTATGTAAGCAAAAGCATGCGAAGTGTCTCTATATACATTATTCCTGGAATTCTTTTTTTTTTTCATTTTTTTTTTAACATTTATTTATCTTTGAGACAGAGAGAGACAGAGCATGAACGGGGGAGGGTCCGAGAGAGAGGGAGACACAGAATCTGAAACAGGCTCCAGGCTCCGAGCTGTCAGCACAGAGCCCGACGCGGGGCTCGAACCCACGGACCGCGAGATCATGACCTGAGCCGAAGTCAGACGCTTAACCGACTGAGCCACCCAAGTGCCCCTCCTGGAATTCTTAATTAAGACCATTTGAAGTCTATCTTTCCTCCATTTTAGTAGCCGTATGACCTTATGGAGGCTACTTAACTCCCTCTGAGCCTCAGTTTCCTCATCGGTAAAAACGGGATGATAATACCCGCCCTGCATATTATATTGAACTTCTGGTGTTGTTTTGAGAACGATAATCAAGGTTAGCTAATGTACATGAAGCTATATATAAACCGTATAAAGCTATACAAGTGTAGAGGGAGTATTCATCATCTGTGCGTACTAGGTCATAGCAGAATTAACAGCAGACCATTTTCCCCTCGTTTGTAATTACTGTTCTCGTGAACAGCGCCAGTAAAAACGTATTTCTTGAAACTGAAACAGATTACAGTCCAGGAGGAAAGCGTCATTCTTGTCTACTTATTCACAGAGCTTGGGCTGCGGTCTCAAGCATCAAAGATTCCATGAGGGTAGGGAGGATTACTTCCTCGTCGTACATGTATCTGTACCACCCCCACGGGAGCCAGAAGACAGTGACAAGGTTGCCACTCTATAGGAGGCAAGAGCCCAAGCCCCGGTTCTCACTACAGACTGACATCCAGCAGCTTGTTAATTACATATTTCCATTAATGGGATGAATCTTATTGTCTTTCTGGATGACAGTCTCCTTTTCAATGCATAGATGGCTTGTTTTGTTCTGCACACCTTAACGACCCAGCGACTGCGTTCTGACACTTACACTTCCTTACTAATCTTGAAGCTTAAAAAAAAGAAACGAAAAGGTTGTTCCTGAACAGCCATGGGTCTTGCTGCACTTGAATTTCTCCCCTAAGTTTTTATTTTACTTTTCTGATGTTTATTTATTTTTGAAAGAGAGAGAGAGAGAGACAGACAATCGCAAGCAGGCGCCACACCGTCAGTGCAGTCTGCTTTCTTTGGCAAGGAGACTGCCTGTGGCCAGATGGACTTTTCCAGAAGGACCCGACAGCACACGTCACAGAGTTCTTTTCTACGTATAAAAATATATGAGATGGCAGTGACAAAAATCACAACGGAGGGGGGCGCCTGGGTGGCTCAGTCGGTTCAGCGGCCGACTTCGGCTCAGGTCATGATCTCGCGGTTCGTGAGTTCGAGCCCCGCGTCAGGCTCTGTGACGATGGCTCAGAGCCTGGAGCCTGCTTCCGATTCTGCGTCTCCCTCTCTCTGACCTTCCCCCATTCACGCTCTGTCCCTCTCTGCCTTTCAAAAATGAATAAATGTTAAAAAAAAATCACAACGTAGGGAAAGACTGAGGAGGATGGAGATTTGAGAAAATGGAAGTTCACTGATTTTTTTTTCAGAGTCAATAATAGCAAAACCATGCCTAGCATGTGCCTGTTAGTCCCTGCCCCATGGCTGTCTTCATGACATAACAGTTTGCTTCCTTAAAGCCAGCAGGAAAGGAATTCTCTGGCTTCAAATCCCCCCCCTCTGGGAACGCCTGGACCTTCTTTAAAGGTCTTGCCTGATTAGGCCAGGCCCATCCAGAATACTCTCCCTTCTGACGAATTCAAAGTAATGACTTGGGACCTTAATGACAACTGCAAATTTCCTTCTACTTTGTCACAGAATGTAACTCAATCGTAGGCATGAAAACACTTTATAGCCACAAGGTCTCACACATTCAAGGAGAAGAAATGACACAGGGCGTGTCTATCAGAGGGCGGAAATCTTGGGGGCCAATTTAGAGCTCCGCCTACCACAGCTAATCAAATGGAAGATTTCCTGTCCCCCTACTTTTTCTTTGCCCATACTAAATGATCCATCAGGACGTCTCTTTCCAAAGTCTGCAAATGAGAACCGAGATCTTTTGAGCGTTTCTTTATGAATTTTTAGCTCCATGAAGCTTTAAAACCCATTCCAGGGGACCATTTTGGTCCCACGTGTCTCCCTCTGTAAAGCTCAAGCTTTCAGACCCCAGGTCTCAAATTATCAAAGGGCAATGTTGCAAACACACAGCGTTGACTTCTGTGGGCCTCCTTTGGCAAGGACATTACATGTGGCCAGGGGGAATTGTCCAGAAGGACCTCCTCTCACACCTCACACAGTTCTTCTCTACACAGAAAAACATAAGAGGTGACAGTCACGGAAATCACCATCTGGGGAGAAATGGAGGGGGGGTGGACACTTGGAGGAAGTGGAGAGTAGTGACACTCACGTGGTAAGTAGAAGACATAAGCCAGGAGCGGCCAGGGTAAGCAGCAAGTGACAACAAAGTTCGCACAAGTAGAAGCACATGGTTAGCAAGGAGGGTCAAGTGTCCACTAGTTAGGGCTCAGGAGTCTTTTAAAAAAATGTTTTTTAATGTTTGTTTATTTTTGAGAGACAGCGAGCGGGGGGAGGGGCAGAGAGAGAGGGAGACACAGAATCGGAAGCAGGCTCCGGGCTCTGAGCCATCAGCACAGACCCCGACGCAGGGCACAGACCCATGAACCGGGAGATCATGACCCGAGCCGAAGCCGGATGCTTAACTGACTGAGCCATCCAGGCGCCCCTCATTCTTGTTGTGATATGAAAATATCTTTTAGATAAAGCTCAAAGAGGGCTCAGATCTTGAGAGGAGCAAGTGCCTGTGTTTGGGGTAACGTGGGACGGAGGGCAGATGACAGAAGAGATGATCTGAGGGGCGCCTGGCTGGATCTTGGGGTCGTGAGTTCGAGCCCCAGGTTGGGCCTAGAAGTCACTTTAAAAATTAAAAAATGAAACTCTTATTTGAAAAAACAAAATGATCTCACATAAAATGAGGACCCTTTGTCTTCTTTGCCACTTCAATAATGTCTGGCCAGCATCCTGACTCCCTGCAGCAGAAAAATCATCACCGTTTAATGATAAAGTGCCTGGATACTTATAGCATTAGTATCACTGATTGAAGGGCTTGTTCTTATCATCATAAATGTCAAGATCCTGATGATTTTTTTTAAACTCCACAAACATCTTTTACCTGCCTTGTGCCAAGGGGGAAGGAAGCATCTAGAATAAGAAAGCAGAATTAAAAAGGGAGAGAGAGAGAGCAGAAAGATCAGATTCTCTCCCCCCAGTCTGCCCTAATCCTAATAATTTTCCTCTGCTTTAATTGCGGTTCCATTTGGTCTCTTTTCATTCATTCCCCCCTCGTTGAACTACATAATGAAATGCTACACGTCTTCGTGGAGCAGGGGAGCCGCTCATTAGTTCACTTGAGGTCATGGGCATTTGTGTGTAATTGACACGACAGAAATTGCAGAGACTTCTCCAGTTTGACGGAGACATCACCCGCCAGTCCTACTCAGACGGCTACAGAACTGGAGGGAGAAATGACGCCTCCATGTACACTTATCCCCAAATGAATCTCTGAAATCACAGCAGCAGACAAAACAATCGGAAAATATATTGGGAGAGGGCTGCGTGGGTGGCTCGGTCGGTTGAGCGTCCGACTCTTGGTTTCGGCTCAGGTCACGATCCCAGGGTCGTGGGATCGAGCCCCGTGTCAGGCTCTGCGCTGAGCTTGGAACCTGTTTAAAGATTCTCACTCTCTCCCTCTGCCCCTCTCCCCTGCTCGTGCTCACTCTCTCTCCCTCTGAAAAGAAAAAAAGAAAAAAACTAAAGTATATCGGGAGATATTCTCGTACCCCTGCCCTTTGTAAAAGGGTGGGGGGAGGGGGGGCAAGAAAGACTGGGGCGAGATAGACCCTCTCTTTTCATAGAATCCAGCAAGCATCCCTGAGGAATAAAATGAACTGCAGCTTGCTAGTGAGTGACAGGATTCCTTCACTTAATTTAATCAGTGGGTGATATTCATCCCGTCTTCTCATACGAGCGCCTCTGTGTTGCAGGAGTTCATCATGAAGACCACTGTCCCTCATGGTCTCTCTGGTCTCTGACAACTTGACACTCCCAGGCTTTTCATTAGAAACGTGCAGATGGGAGCGCCTGGGTGGCTCAGTCGGTTGAGCATCCGACTTCGGCTCGGGTCACGATCTCACGGTCTGTGAGTTCGAGCCCCGCGTCGGGCTCTGTGCTGACGGCTCAGAGCCTGGAGCCTGCTTCGGATTCTGTGTCTCCCTCTCTCTCTGCCCCTCCCCCGTTCATGCTGTGCCTCTCTCTGTCTCAAAAATAAATAAAAAAAAACATTAAAAAAAAAAAAAAAGAAACGTGCAGATGGATTCTCCTAGTGCAGAAAAGCCCTCTCGATGGGTTTTCTCAGTTTACGACTTCTAGGAAGAAGGGGGTCAAGCTGGTAGGCAGGCCGGAATTGCACCAGGCATTATTCTACACCAGAAGGGCTGCTGAGAACTGTGCGGCACCTTCCTGACCTGGAGATTTTTTGTCTCCCTGCCCCTCCCTTCCCCTCACACGAAGTGGAAAATAAGCTCACTGTTGCCCCCAAAGCCAAGCAGCTTCTTGATCAGACGACCTTACAAGGATTTCCTTATCACTTCAAGTGAAGAAATGGCTTTGCTTTTAACTTCAAGATCAGACCACAATATAACACCCAGCCAGCGTGGGCCCTTTCTCACGCAGCCTAGTGTCTGAGCTTCTGGAAAATCAGGGCGGACTCCTCAAGGAGTAGCCAGAAATCTTCTAGGTCCTTCAACTTTTCTAGCCAAGAGAGGTAGTAGGGCAGGGCGGGGGGTGAGGAAACCTGCTCCCAAAGAGTCACAGAATATCAGATTATATGGTCCAACCCCATTTACTGTACAGTCAGAGAAAACGAGGTCCAGAGGAGAGAACGGACGTGGTTAAGGCCATGTAACAAGTTAGCGGAAAACTGATAACCAAGATTAACAACGACAATAGCGAACATTTATGAACACTTACCATGGGTTACATCCTGTCTCGGGAGCTGGCCATCTGCTTTCTGATGGTTTCTTCTTGAGAACCTATTGGTGTGTTGGTTTATATATACCGAAAATCCGAAAAGTTACTATTATCAAAATATGGAAGTCGTGATACTTTTAATGTTCAACTTGAGAAGGAGTACACTATTTCCAAATTATCCAATTGCCCAATGAGACCCTGACGTAATATTTTAAGATTGGTTCTTATTATAACAATAATAGATGCCCTCGATAAAAGCAAAGAGAGAAGGGAGACAGAGAAACATTTTTGGTTTCCCACTTCCTCTCTGCGTCTCTTCTGGACAATTGTCCCGCTCCTTAGAGGTAATCATTTTTAAAAGTTTCTTGGGTTTCCTTCGGAAATAAACTGGATATTAAAAAAAAAAAAAGGAGGCGGGCACCTGGGTGGCTCAGTGGGTTAAGCGTCCGACTTCAGCTCAGGTCAGGACCTCGCGGTTTGTGAGTTTGAGCCCCGCGTTGGGCTCTGGGCTGACAGCTCAGAGCCTGGAGCCTGCTTCAGATTCTGTGTTTCCCTCTCTCTCTGCCCTTCCCCCGCTCATACTCTGCCTCTCTCTCTCAGAAATAAACATTTAAAAATATTAAAAAAAGAGAAAGAAACTGGATGTACAGGTATAGACATTTATATATGTTCTTTCATACAAATAAATCATACTCTACTCCTAAGATTTATATAGTGATTAGATATTTCTCCATATCAACAAATATAGACAATTCATTTTAATGGCCGCATAAGTGGTCCATCACACGGGTGCACTGTAATTTATTTAAACGGCCCCCTTTTTCATATTTATTTATCTTTGGGAGAGCGCAGGTGGGAGAGGGGCAGAGAGAGGGGGACAGAGGATCTGAAGCAGGCTCTGAGTGACAGGCTGACAGCAGAGAGCCTGATGCGGGGCTCAAACTCACGAACCATGAGATGATGACCTGAGCCGAAGTTGGACACTCAACTGACTGAGCCACCCAGGTGCCCCTAAGCAGCCCCTTTTTAATGGACATTTGGGTTATTTCCAGTTTGTTAATTTTTTCACTATTACATATGCTATAACAAACATATATGTATATGTTTATATCATATATGCAATTATCTATAGGAAAAATTACTAAAAGCAGAATTTCTGAGTCAATGAGTGCCCATCCTTTTGATTTGCATCGATCCTACCAGATTATCCTATAAAAAGACAGCCCAGTTTACTCTCTTACCAACAACGTATAAGAATGTCCCTTTCCTACATTGTCCAACTTCTCAACATTTGACAATCTGATGAAGAAAATAAATACTGTCTCAATATTGTTTTCATTTGAATGGCCTTAATTGTAAACGAGATTGAGCATCTTCTCTATCTCTATTATCATGTAATTCATATTTGTTTTCTCTATGAATTGTTGATAAGCTTTACCTAGTGTTTTCATATTGATTTCTAACAACTCTTTGTATAGTTACAAACATAGCCTTCCATTTTATGCATTGAAAATATTTTTCCCATTTATTGGACTTTTACAAACATTGTTCAAGGTTTTTTTTGTTTTTTTTGTTTTTTTTTTGCCATGCAGAAATTTCATATTTTTGTAGAGTCAAGATCATCAACCTACAATTTCTGGAGATGTATCCATGTTTGTATGTATCTGTCTACCTATCAGTCAATCCCTCTAAATGTCCCTGTGAAGTTAGTCTGTAGAGAATACTGGATACATTGGCCTACACAGTAAAGATAATGAATGGAATCTTCATTTTAGAAGTGGCTTATTTTGTGGGGGGAAAAATGTTAAAATTCATAAGAAGTTTTGTAATCAGGAGAACGGTCCTGAGTTTAGTGTTCTGATTCTTTCTGCTTGAACATCATTAAATTATAGTTCCGTGTTTAGTGGTATAAATGCTAGAGGGGAGAAACTGTGTTTCGATGCAGCATACATCACACGAGGCAGTATGAAGCATGTCCCCATATGTTATAAACCAATATCCTGTGAGATAGGTATAATTATGCTTATTGTTAACATGGAGAAATTAAGGCACAGAAATTAAAGAACTCACCTGAGGTTACACAGGTACTAAGTTTTCTTTACCAAAAAACCAAGGAATTTTTCTGATTCCGAGTCTAGTGGTCTTTCCAGCGGACCCCGGTCAACAAATATTTGAGTATGTTTACAGATTTTTTTAAATTGTATACGTTGAAGTAATCGCCACACCCAACGTGGGGCTCGAACCCACAACCCTGAGACCCAAAGTCTCGTGCTCTTCTGACTGAACCAGGCTGGTGCCCCAAAGAGTGGAGTATATTACCTCAAAAGGCTGTGCTGGGAGAAATTACACAAGTCCCCGCCCTTAATAAACTTGCAGTCTGATAGGAAAACATACCTATAAGCCACAAATCACAAATACAAGCGTCAAAGTAAAAGAAAAAAAAATGGATTTTGATTTTGGGGATTGAGCAAAGGCTTCATGGAAATGGAATCATTTGAGCCAAGTAGTAGAGAATGTGTAGGGAGAGAGCCGGTGGGGGGGGGGGGCAGAAGAAAAAGCATCCCACACAAGAAGAGCAGAGCCTGAGAAAAGGCCCAGACGTGACACAAAGCAAGACCGAGGCTGTGCTGTAAGGTAAGCTTGGGCTGGGAAGCTGGACCTTGCATACCACGCAAAGAACTTTGGACTTGTTTTCCGTTTCTTGGGAAACACGAACTTTTTCGTCCTCTAATTTTTACTCTGTGATGACACACAATCATCTTTTTGGTAGCCTGTTGATCTGCGTGTTACGAACATATTTTGCAGATACATAAAACGGCCTTGCGAAAATGACGGAAATGACCAGGGAGAAATGCCATCTTCTGTGTCTACAGGAATTTGAACTTTCAGGTGACTTTTACAAAATGTCATTCCGTTTAGAAAAGAGTGACTAACAAATAAAGTGCTCATTCTGTGCCAGGGACTGTTTTAAACATCTTGCACATTTTATTAACTCATTCCATTCAGTATTCCTTCAAACCTCAAGACAACCTTGAGGGCTGGATTATTATCTCCATTTCACAGATGAGAAAACTGAGGTGCAGAGAGATTAAATCATTGCCCCAAGTCAAACTCGGGTTTCAACCCGAGGCAGTCGGGCTCTCCACCACTGTTAACCAGTCTGTGCTCTTAACCACCGTTGTGTACTATCTGCTCACGAACCACTGCTGGGGGCTTGCCTCCTGCACGATTGACATACGGGCCGGCCAGCCTCTGCTTACATGTTGCTACTGGTAAGGCCATACTGTTCTGGCGGAGCTGAGGTCTTCAGAAAGTGTTGCCTTATACGGCATCCAAGCGTGCCTCCCTATAACCTGGAAGCAAACATTGGAAGCCATCTGGCAAAATCCACTGCCCTTAACCCCCACTGTGGTAGGCAGAATTGCCCGCCAAAGATGTCAATTCTCTCATCCTCGGAACGCACGAACATGTTCTGTTTCAGCACCCTGATGTGGGCCTTGTGAAGCACTGATCTGAGCGAATAAGACATCTGGGGGGACAGAGGAACGCGTTCAATGCACCACAAGAAAGCAATCAGAAAATCCAGAATACGAAACGGGACGACTGACTTTCTCTTCTTTCTTTCTTCTTTGTTTTTGTTAAAGGAAATGACAGGGAGTAATTGAGGGGAGACTGTTGTAGTCGAGACCAGATTTGAGAGACATTTCAAACAAACGTAGTGAACCTCGACCGGATGCGGCTTCTGGCAAAACAGGTTTCCGAAGCAACCCGGGAACTTTGAATACGGACTGAATATTAGGTGATAAGGCAGAATTATCGTTAAGTCGGCAGGTGTGATAATGCCATCATGGTTATGTGAGGAGATGCCCATGTTTTTTAGAGGTAAGTACTAAAGTATTCAGGGATGAAATGACAGGAGGTCTGGAATTTGCCTCAAAATACCCAAGCAAGGGGCACCAGTCGATAAAGCATCTTACTCTTGATTTTTGGCTCCAGTCACGATCTCATAGTCATGGAATCAAGCCCTGTGTCACACACACACGCACGCACACACACACACACACACACACACACACACGCACTGAGCGTGGAGACTGCTTGGGATTCTCTCTCGCCCTCTCTCTCTCTCTCTCTCTCTCTCTCTCTGCCCCTCCCCCACTCTCGACATAAATAAATAAAACATTAAAAAGCAATACCCAAGCAAGACAGCTAGAGGAGGCTAGATCGCACAAGTTGCACAATGTTAATAACTGTTGAATTTGAGAGAGGGGTAGAGGGCCATCCAGATTGCTCTCTCCAGTTTTGTGTATGTTTGAAAGTTTTGATAATCTGAATGTTCTTTAAAATGTAATGCCCATCACTAAGCGTAACACAGTAGTTCAGCTTGTCTCTGAAGAGTTTGGTGGGGCCAACACCACCCTAACCTGGACAGTGCATCTCCATTAACATGAGTTATGTGCTTCTTAGGGTTTTAACAGCTCTAGTACAGTACTAACACGACCCAAAACGTGTTTTCCCATTAAAACCAAGAAGTTCAATCTTCCCCCAATCTGTACTTTTACAAGCTTCTGAATTTAAATGAAAACTTTACACTTATCTTGGTTAAATACAATCGCACTCATTTCCACCCAATGCTCCAACCTGTCAACATTTCTATAACGCACTTTAGATTTATCCCGTACGCGAATTTACTAAGCATCCTTCTTAGGACATTTTCCCCAACTATTGACATACAGTTGAGTAGAGTACGGTCAAGGACAAAGCCCTGTGGCTCTCCACTGAATATCCTCCTCCAATAATGAACATTCTCTAGAGAAACGTAATTAATGTCTTACATTTAAGTGTAGAGATCATACGTTCATAGATTACAACAGGCTTTGACATACCTGGTCAAATTTCAAGTTCACGCGTAGCCTGTGAGTGGTCCTATTTTACAGGTGAATAAACCAAGACTCAAAGACACGAAGAACAGCTTTTCCTGAGGTGATTGTGCAACATTCAGAAGAAAGAGGTGAAGACAAAAGATATGTAAAGAGCAGAGGTGTGTATATGTATGAAGGCAAGATTACCTGGGGTGTAATTAAGCAATTACGGACGAGAACGTAGATAACTAATGTAGGGATTCAGACCCCTCGGGTGAAAGAAAGGAGTTGGTGGGAAAGAGACAGGTCGGTGCTTTGTGCTAGCCAGCAGGGGGCACGGAACATTCACAGATCAATTTTCTCATCTGTAAAATGGGTTAAGATCCAGACTTGCAAGTTTCGCAACAGAACTAGATGAGATCTTGTATTAAAAGCGTGTGGGGGGGCGCCTGGGTGGCGCAGTCGGTTAAGCGTCCGACTTCAGCCAGGTCACGATCTCGCGGTCCGGGAGTTCGAGCCCCGCGTCAGGCTCTGGGCTGATGGCTCGGAGCCTGGAGCCTGTTTCCGATTCTGTGTCTCCCTCTCTCTCTGCCCCTCCCCCGTTCATGCTCTGTCTCTCTCTGTCCCAAAAAATAAATAAACGTTGAAAAAAAAAAAAATTAAAAGCGTGTGGGCATCCGTGCCTGGCCAGTGGTACCTCACAGAGCAAGTAAATGGCAAACCCGGAACTAGAACCAAGGTTGACTAAGTCCTCCCATGCTTGCAGTAATGACACCACGTCATCGATGGGGCACCAAAAGCCAAAAGTGTGCCACCGAAAGCTACAACACAACCATTTTTTCCCTAGATAATGACCATCATCTTCCAGGAGGAACATCCGTGTCATGAACTGGTGTCCTAGCAAAAGCAAAACGGACGCATTCCTACAGGAAAGCCACAAACATCTGAGATGCAAAAATGCACTGTTCTACTCGACAGATGGATAATCATTTTGGAGAAGGCCATGTCCATCATCATTATAAACGCTTCCAATTTTCTTTCTGTGCTTACAAAAAATGGTACTCTGAATACTCTTTTCTTTCGCCCTTTGTGCCATGTTGCATTCTGCAGGTTTTTGTCTTTAATCTTTTCTCCAAAAGGACCTCTACAGGAGTTAATGTCTAGAGTGAGATTTGCTTTCAAGATGTGAATAAAGTAGGACAGTCTTGGGTCCATTAGGTCAGTCCATCAGGTATAAAATCCAGTATCTTCCGACATAAAAATGTGCCCAGCATATCCATTCATATTAATGGGGAAAAGAAAAATATGGCTACATGAACCAATATTTAATCTTTTCTGGTTTTATTTTCCTTTGTTATAGTGATTAATTTTTTTACTGGAATAAAATAACTCTGAGGTCCTTGCATGTGGATAGAATATTCTCAAACAAAATAGTTTCACTAAGAACCTACCTAGTTAAAAAAAATTGTGTGGGGAGCCTGGGGGGGCTCAGTTGGTTGAGCGTCCGACTTCGGCTCCGGTCATGATCTCGTGGTTCGTGGGTTCGAGCCCCGCGTCGGGCTCTGTGCTGACAGCTCGGAGCCTGGAGCCCGCTTCGGATTCTGCGTCTCCCTCTCTCTCTGCCCTCTCCCCCCAACTCACGCTCTGTCTCTCTCTCCTTCAAAAAGATAAATGAACATCAAAAAAAATTCTTTTTAATTGTGAATAACATTGAGTTTATGGGCTTTTCAGGAAATGGTGTAAGGACAATGGGATATTAATTTAAGAAAGTAAAACAGGGAGATGCCTATCTCATACGAAATGCAAAAATAAATTCCAAATGGCTTAAAGAATTAAATATCAATGCGGAAATATTTACTATATGAAAAAACAGGAGCATATGTTCATATTCTTGAGGTGGGGAAGGCCCTCTGAAACAAGACAAAAAATCCTAAGTCATAAAATACAAATGAAGCAAGGCTCATCAAATAAAACTTTAAAAGTTTTGTACAGGAGGGCCTGGCTGACTGAGTCAGTAGAGCATGTGACTCTTGATCTCGGGGTCATGAGTTCAAGCCCCGCATTGGGCATAGAGCTTACTCGAAAAAACACGTTTTATACACTGCCCAATAAGAAGACGTCATAAGATAATGCACATAAGAAGAAGACACAATCAGCAAAGTCAAAAGGCAAGTGACAGACCATCAAATATATTTGCAATATACATTAAAAAATAATTGAGGGGCACCTGAGTGGTTCTGTCGTTTGACCCTCCAACTCTTGGTTTTGGCTTAGGTCATGATCCCAGGGTCATGGGATTGAGGCGCTTGCATCAGGCTCTGCACTGAGTGTGGAGTCTGTTTAAGATTCTCTCTCTCGGGGCGCCTGGGTGGCTCAGTCGGTTAAGCGTCCGACTTCAGCTCAGGTCATGACCTCACAGTCTGTGAGTTCGAGCCCCGCGTCCGGCTCCGCGCTGACAGCTCGGAGCCTGGAGCCTGCTTCCGATTCTGTGTCTCCCGCTCTCTCCGCCCCTCCCCTACTCACACTCTGTCTCTCTCTCTCAAAAATAAATAAACATTAAAAAAAAATTTAAAAAAAAAGATTCTCTCTTTCTCTCCCTCTGCCCCTCTCCTCTACTCTCACTCACTCTCTCTCTAAAAAAAAAAAAAAAAAAAAAAAGGATATCTGGAGTTTTATAAAAAGAAATTCAATGAATCAATAAGGAACAAATAAATGATATGAATAAGGAATTCACAGAAAAGAAAACCCAAATGGCCAATAAACATACGAAAAGATGCCAAAACTCACTAATAATCAGAACATTTTTTTACTATTTTATTTTTAAGTAATCTCTACACCCAACATGGGGCTCAAACTCACAACCCTGAGATCGAGTCACATGCTCCACCAACTGAGCCAGCCAGGTGCCCCAGTCAGAACATTTTTAAAGAAAATAATAAGGGGGCGCCTGAGCGGCTCAGTCAGTTAAGCCTCCGACTTCGGCTCAGGTCACGACCTCACGGTTCGTGAGTTCGGGCCCCGCGTCAGGCTCTGTGCTGTCAGCTCAGAGCCTGGAGCCTGCTTCGAGTTATAGGTCTCCCTATACATACCACCTCTTGTTTACCCATTCATTTGTCGATGGACACTTACTTGGGTTGCTTCCATAATTTGGCTACCATAGATAATGCTGCAATAAACATAGAGGTGCATATATCGTTACAAATTAGTGTTTTCGTATTCTTTGGGTAAATACCCAGTAATGGATCATATGGTAATTCTATTTTTAATTTTTGGAAACCTCCATACTGTTTTCTACAGTGGCTGCACCAATTTGCATTCCCACCAACAGTGCAAGAGGGTTCCTTTTTCTCCACGTCCTCACCAATGCTTGTTGTTTCCTGTGTTTTTGATTTTGGCCACTGTGACAGGTTTGAGGTGACATTTCATTGTGGTTTTGATTTGCATTTCCCTGATGGTGAGTGATGTTGAACATCTTTTCATGTGTCTGTTGGCCATCTGGATGTCCTCTTTGGAAAAATGTCTATTCAGGTCTTCCGCCTGTTTTTCACTGAACCACTTGGGGGTTTTTTGGTGTTGAGTTGTAGGAGTTCTTTATATATTTTGGATACTAACCCTTTATCAGATATGTCGTTTGCAAATGTCTTCTCTCATTCAGGAGGTTGTCTTTTAGTTTTGTTGACTGTTTTCCTTTGCTGTGCAGAAGCTCTTTATTTGGATGCGGTCCCAATAGTTTATTTTTGCTTTTGTTTCCCTTGTCTCTGCAGACATACCTAGAAAACTGTTATTATGGCCGATGTTTTACTTCTCAAGATTGCTTTGGCTATTCGGGGCCTTTTGTGGTTCCATACAAATTTTAAGATTATTTATTCTAGTTCTGTCAACATGCTGTTGGTGTTTTGACAGGGATTGCATTAAATCTGTAGATCGCTTCGGGTAGTGTGGACATTTTAATAATATTTGGTCTTCCCAATCCGTAAGCATGAAATATCTTTCATTTGGTTGTGATGTCTTCAATTTCTTTCATCAATATTTTATAGTTTTTGGAGTACAGGTCTTTCACCTCCTTGGTTAAGTTTATTCCTAGGTAGTTTATTATTTTTTTTTTAATTTTTTTTTTCAACGTTTTTATTTATTTTTGGGACAGAGAGAGACAGAGCATGAACGGGGGAGGGGCAGAGAGAGAGGGAGACACAGAATCGGAAACAGGCTCCAGGCTCCGAGCCATCAGCCCAGAGCCCGACGCGGGGCTCGAACTCCCGGACCGCGAGATCGTGACCTGGCTGAAGTCGGACGCTTAACCGACTGTGCCACCCAGGCGCCCCGGTAGTTTATTATTTTTGATGCAACTTTTGTGGGCTTTTTTTTAGTTTTTTTTTTTAAGTTTATTTATTTTAAGAGAGAGAGAACAAGCCAGAAGGGCAGACAGAGAAGGAGAGGGAATCCCAAGCAGGCTCTACAACGTCAGCGCAGAGCCCAGTGTGGAGCTCGAACCCACAAACCACGAGATCATGACCTGAGCTGAAACCAAGAGTCGGACACTTAACCGACTGAGCCACCCAGGCCCTAGCAACTGTGTTTTTTTTTTTAAAGGAAGAAGAATGTAGATCTATATGCAGCAACATGGAAAGATATCCAAAATAGATTGTTAGATTAAAAAGCTCGTTACCGTAAAATATAGAGAAAAGAGTTGCTTTTATATAAAAAGTCACTATATATGTGTATATGCATACATATGTTGTATGTACGTACACTTTTGTAAATGCAGGGAAAACTTTCTGGAGGGAGACACAAGTAAGTGTCATGGTGATTACTTCTGCAAGTAAACCTGAACCAGTCTGCAGGTCGCATTGGTATTATCATTACCACAATAGCATCAAAGTGTTGTCATGTATAAGCTTAGCTAGCTGAGTGACGGGAGAGGGACAGACAGCTGGGGACACGGTGCCGTACACGGGATTGAGGGAAAGGAGACCCGAGGGACCCTGCGAGGCCACAAGAGGAAGGGACACTGGCCTGGGGGCAGGACCTTTTCTGGCACCTCATTAGTGACACCAGGGGCAGAGTAACACATACTCCTTCATGTACGTATACGTGCGACAAACTTACTGAACGATTGCTTTGGCTCCGTGCCTTAGTCCCTGCCTTCAGGACAGCATACAGCTGGGGGTGGGGATGGGGGGTGTGGAAAGGAAGGGGAGTGGACTCCCAGTCCGGTTAAAAGTATTTCCAGCGGTGTGAACCCGGGCCCGTTGCCTGACCTCTCTGAGACGTCAGAGATGACGACGCCTCCGACGGAGAGTTATTTTGTGGCTTAAAACACTCTCTTGCAAAATTTCTGGTAATTGTAAATTATTGTAATTATTATTGACCTGACAGCCTTAAAACCTTACATCCTAAGCTGGGGTGAAGGTAGGAAAGGGGAAAGATCCTGAGGTGGTGACCTCTAACACAGGGCAGGGTGAAGTACAAGCCACCATTGAAAAGGGGTCACAAAGGAGGAAAACACAGTCATTTCCAACTGACTGTGGGGGCTGGGGAAGGCTTCCGAGAGAATATGCCACTTGAAATTGGGCATTCCTGTACCAGACACAGAGCCGAATTGGTTAGGACGATAAGGAAAAGGAGAGAGACGCAGTTAAGATTATGTCTCCATAACAGCAAACACACATTTTGGCGGCAAATAAATGGATCTTGCTTTATCCAGACCCAAGCAAAGAAGACAGAAAATGAATTGGAGCTGAGCACCAGGATAAAATCATTTTACTAGGAAGATGGTTCTGATTGCGAGGCAATCTTCCAAAGGAACCGAAAGGAGTCTTTCGCTCGTGCATTCCATTAACTAAAACATATCTTGGGCGCATTTGAATCCTTTGCTCCATTGAATGACAAGTCTTAAAACAGGAATGGAGAACATTCCCTCGGAAATAGTGCTCTGGAAGTCTAGACAGTAGCCCTGCCCGTACGCATTTCAGCGTTGTGTACCCTGTTTCATAGGTGGGCACGGCCCGACTGGACTCCGGGCTCTTCGAGGTCAGGAATACTGTCGCCCGCCTCGGGATTGAGCACCGTTCTAAGCACAGAGCCTCGTTAAGCTTGGGTTTCTCGACTCATCCATCCTCCCGAGTCTCCAGTAGTAGGTGATACACGTGAGCGAACACAGTACCCACGTCGGCTCATTTGTCATTATTTTCCGGGTTGCTGATTTTAGCCCCCGGGGTCCAAAATCGTCAGGTGGACAAAAAAAATGGCATCGATTGCGGCGACAAGTTTTCCTCTAAGACCCAGAGAGGAGTGAATATATGGGATTTGAGCAAACTGCGAGGGGTGCAAGACTCCAATGTCACATAATGCGACCAAACTCAAGAAGGGGTGGGGGGACTGCCTTATACAGTTAGGATCGGGTCTCGCGAAAGATCTTCCGCAGCCCCCAATCAAGCAAAGTTCTGCTTTGAGGCATGGTACTAACCTGTGAGCGCTGGAGAGAAAATCAGCATCTCTTCTGCCCCAAAGGGCGGTCTGGGTCGTGTCCTGCAGCCTTTTGCCGGCCCCTGGCTCCTGAGAGGGCCCAGTAGGCTCCCCGAACACGGCAGGAGGCGAATTGATGGGGGGGAATCAAAGGGTGTGGCTCGTCAGTTGTGAGACCGTCTTTAAGCCTCCCTCCTTCCTTTCAAGAAGGATGACACCACCTTTACTTGACCGTGGAGATTTGCCACGTGGGAGCCTGTGAACAACGCAGAATCACGGGTTCCCCCTTTAACGAGATTCCCAGGAGCGCCATACGCACCGCCGAGTTTGAGAATCCCCGCATTAAGTCCTCTGGGCCCGTTTCCCCTTCTGGTAAATGGGGTTGAGGACACCAACCTGCGGGTGGGGCCAGCTGTGGATCAGCCGACGAGGGAACCCGGGGCAACGAGGCGCTGGGGCCATTTGTTAAACCTCCAGGAGTTCCGCCGGCCAGTTGGTAAAGCTGCCCGCAGCTCGAAATCGCGCTATGATGGGGGTGTTTGCAGGCCCCCCAAGTCTGCAGACCCTACGCCCCAGGGCTTTCCCCTCCAGGGACCTCAAGCTGGTGAGAGCTGGGGGCCGGGGGCCCACCGCACCCAGCATGCGGAGGACCCTTGCCGGCTCCCCGTGGGTTCTCGGAAGCCGGGACACCGGCTCCGGGGAACCAAATTTGGCCCTAGGTCCTGGATACCGAAACCGAGGGGGTAAGGGCACCGAAAGACGGGCCTCCCAGAATCGACCAGAGCCTCTCCTCGCAGGCTCCCCTCCCGGCCCTGGGAGCCTTCAGTCTGCAGCTGGAGCTCATTACCATGGTCCTCTCCAGTTAAGGGCTCAGAGGCCTTGTTCCGTTAATACCACAGAGGGCCTGCACTTGGGCAGCAGAGGCGCCGATCTGTCCCTCACAGGCGCCGTGAGCGTTCCGTGAACCCGAGGTTGCTTTGGCGGCGGCCTTTGGGCAGAATCACCAGCTCTGATATAAACATGGGCAAATCTGCATAAATGCCGTCTGGTCCGCGGGTCCCTGGCTCTGGAAATCACACAGCCGGACGTGTAGCTGAAGACGGCCGCTCGGACACAGAGCCACGGGGTTGGGGACAGATGTTCTGCCACCAGTCGTTTCTCAGGTCGTGTCTGCAAGTGGCCGATTTCTTTCCCTCTGGCTAAGCAGCCGTGGATGGCCGGCACCCCCTCCCTGGGAGGATTTTGGAAGCCTTTGTAGGACAAAGGCGGTGACGAGGAGTGCTTGGCGTTCGTTGTTTCCGAGAGTACAGAGCACAGCCTAGCAAACGTGTTTCCGTTTCGATGCGCGGAAACACAACACGCTTCTCTCGGGCCCATCCGGTCCGTGTTTGTGTCGAGAGGATGTTTTCACATGAAACGCACCCCCCGAAACTTCCCACTCTCTTGGTTCGAAGAAGGCCCCGCACGTATCTCCTCCCCCCCCCCCCCCCCCGGCGGCTCCTCGCTTCGTCTGTCGAGGACCGGCAGGTGACATCTTCCCAGAAGCACATACCCACGTTACCGTTTTCACGGGGCAACATCAGGCTATTCTGCACGTTTTGGTCCCGCTGTCCACGACGCCACCTGAGCCACGCGCACTGAGCTCCCTTCTGGAAATGCAACCGACCCGCCGTCCACACAAAGGCAGCCTCCAGCTGGGACAGCCCCTCTCGTCTCAGAGGTGACCGGCGCGGACGGCCACGAGTCACGAGAGCCAACAAAGGGCAAAACCAGGTGTCTGGCTTTCCAGCTGATGTTCAAGGATCTGCCTAGCGTCGCTGGGACTGGAGCGGGATCGAACTCCAGCTCGGTACCAACCACGACGCGGAAGGCATGCAGGCGTTTCTGATTTTCCTGTCGCATCCTTTCAGCCAGGCAACTTTTACACAGGGCACCCACGAGATCGGAGCCCGGGATTGCACTTGGCCGCAAGCCCCCAGCACTAACGCACGTCGGGGGACTCACAGCTGCCCCACTAGTGGGCTCCCGGCACCTCCACCGGTAGATGCGAGCTTTTCAGGTTATGTGATGCCCGCTTCTCAAGCTTCCGGGAGTGAAGGAGAAAAGAACCGATGGACCTGAGCTCCGACCAGTGCCCACTCACAGGGAGAAGGACATTCCGGAAGCAGGCCAGGCTCTACCCCTCCAACACCCAGCTCGGTCCCCAAGCCATAGGCCAAAGAACTCGACCCTTTAATCACTGCTCACTCCCCACAAAGCTTGGGGACGTTCGTGAGTCATTTCTTGGTCTATGAGACTAAGTTAATCCGTTAGAAGCTTCTCATGATAAGCAAATGATAACGAACCGCCCTCGCTCCCTATCCGAAATGTCATGCTGGCATTCGCCAGCCGAGGGTCAGCACGCTTTCCAGTCCGGAGGGCAAAGGAGACCTGACGTCCAGTCACCGCCGCGCTGGCTGACCTTTGGCTGGTCACTTTTGCTCTCCGGGACTCAGTTTCCCCACTGGTACACGAAGGAAGCTGGATTAGATGACCCCCGGGGCCACTTCCGGTTCTGACGTCACGTGACTCTGCACTGCACACACTGGCTTTATGGCTAGGCTGCCCCAGATCGTCCTAGAAGCTTCTCTCTCTTTCTGCCATGTGCCCACCTCAGACCAACTTGCTATGTTATAAGAGAAGACTCAACAAATAGGCAGCAAAAAGCAGCAAGCTGAGCCCACACAGCAAGAACATTTGCCACCACATGGTATTTTCTCAGCGAAACAGATTCCAGACACATGTGCGCAGCACCTAAGACACAAATCGGCAAGAAAACACACAGACTTTATGGGTGGCCCTCTCAAGATGTTCAAAAGAATTCTGGGATATAAAATCAGCAGGTCTGTTTCCACTCCCACCCCCCATAAGGCCTGGGATCCCTCGAACGCTAGACCCTGCCTTGCTTTGCGACAACCCACCAGCCCGGTCTTTAGACCGCTGGTACCCTAAAACCAGCTCGGCTCTGCCCCCCTACATCCTAGATCTCCTTGGCGCAGGCTAGGGTATCAATTCTCTCCTGGCCCAAGCCTCTCTAAAATCGCAGTAGGTGTAGAGCGCACCCACAGGGAGCAAAGATCTAGATTCTACTTCTAGAGGGTCACCCATACGCTTCATAACCTTTGGCAGGTCACTTTTGCTCTCTGCGGTTCTGGGTTGTGGGCACAAAGGAGGGGCATACAAACCCTGGCCTCGAAATCACGAGGCCCGGGTTCTAGTTCCACTTTGGCCACTTACTCGCTGTGGTTGTCCCACTCGTTCAGATGGCAAAGGACCTAGGAGTCATGGGGACCTTTGTGAGGCACCATAGACTAGTGACAACCGTTTCTGGCAGCGAAACCCTTGGGCTTTACTACGCGTGTACGTGTCTTTGTATCACAATAACCATAACAACAATAATAGTATCGGTCCCCAAAACAATTCTAAGAAACGATGCATGATTTCTGAGTTTCCTAGTCTGCTCATGCGCTGGTTCCTCACTCATTCTGTCTTCTACGAGAAATCATGTGCACACAGCCTAGCCTGGTCCTTTCCCCCCACCCATCCTATCACCAGGCTCCCTCTCACTATGGTGGCCATTCTGGCTTTCTTTGAGTTCTTAGAACGTTCCTGACATGCTCCCTCCTCAGGGCCTTTGCACTTGCCATTTTTTCGGCCCAGAATTATCCTCCTTCTCACTTTTTTCAGGTCAAATGTCACCTTCTCAGTAGGGCTCGCCCTGGCTTCCCCACCAAATATTCCAAACCCGGGCCATGCTTCCTATCCCGTTGGCCTATTAGCTCCCTTCTGGTTTCTACGTCACCGATTTATCTTCCATATTATCTCTCTCCCCGACTGGCACGTAAACTCCGTGCAGGTAGGGATCTCTGTTTACCTTTTTTTTTTTTCACTGCTGTTTTCCCAGTGCCAAGAACACTACCTGGCACGGAGAAGCCCCTCAGAAGCTCTGTGTTGGATGAGGGAATAAACAGTAGCAGACACCAAATGTCGAAGAATTATCAACAGAAGAAAAACTTAGAACTGAAAAAATACATCCTAAACAATCTGCAGGCTGGGAGAGGTTTCCGTTATTGTCGAGGAACAGCTGACACTTGAGTCCGGCTCTAGAAACTCGGGTGATCTCCAGGAGGGGAGTCTGGAGCCCTGAGTATACATGTTCTCTCTCCGTATTGTGGGTTCTGACTTGGGTTGGCTAACCCTGGCGGCTGCATTCCTACCCACTAATCTACACTTCGGTCTGGAAACATCCAGTGACATGTCAGGACCCAGAGTCCTCTGGAGATAAAAGTCACCACGGACAGTGGTTCCTGAGCACCAGGCTCCGGGCTTCAGCACCTTCCGACAACCGCCCACAGCCCATTTCTCCCCACGCGCAGAAGTAACAAGGCTGGGGCCTATGAAGTGAGTCAGACAGAAAAAAGAAACCCGTGTTCAGATTCTGACTCAGTCCATCACCGGAGCAAACGCAATAATCTGAGCCTCGGTTTCCTCAAGTTTAAACAAGAAGGATACTATCCATTTCACAGCAGTGTGTGTGTGTGCGTGTGTGTGTGTGTGTGTGTGTGTGTGTGGTGGCGGGGGGAGAACTCTACCTTGAGGGGAAGTCTGCTTTTCCCTTGTATTCATTTTGCTTTCCTTTACATGAGACCGGTGGCATTTCAAGAAGTGCAGCTGACCTAAAAAATTGTCAGCCTTCTTAAAAATGAGGAAGATTCAGAAACCCATTATGTTTTAATGAAGAACACTTAGTGTTCCCCTTCCTTTTCATAAATGACACATGTCCATTCAGATCGTAATTGTGCTGACCTTAAATGAGATTGGCTAATGCAAAATAACATCGTGAAAAGCGACTCATGTCCATTAGAGACGGAAATAAAGGCTTAAACCCAATACAGAATCTTTTCTACGAGAGACATGCTTCAAAATGTTTAAAGTTTCATTTTGTTGCCATGGTACCATTATTTCCAACTATTTTCAATTCTCTTGAAATACTCAGCAGAGTCGGGTATATCCTACAATATCCAGTTGTCTTCCCAGGTTTCTTTAAAAGCATCATTCTAGGGGACCCTGGGCGGCTCAGTCAGTTAAGCGTCCGACTCTTGATTTCGGCTCCGGTCATGATCTCGCGGTTCCTGGGTTCAAGCCCCGCGTCAGGCTCTGTGCTGACGGCTCAGAGCCTGCTTGGGATTCTCTCCCTCTCTCTCCCTCTCTGCTCCTCTCCTGTTTGCAGTACTCTCTCTCTCTCTCTCTCTCTCAAAACAAAGAAATAAACGTAAAAGAATAAAATAAAAGCCTCATTCTATAAATGCAACTCAATGTTTACAGACATCTTAAGATTAATAGTGACGCGAAACTATTTAGCAAAATGCTTCTCCTCAGATAATGCCACAACAATAACACTTTGAATTTATCCAGTGCCTTTGCCGGGAGCAGCCCAAAGGGCCCCGAGAGCGTCACCTCATTCATCAAATGGCACATTCCTAAGCTAGAGTATCATGACGTAGCTGGCTCCTGGTACGAGCCGTTCTGTTCTGGAAACCACACACCGTTGCTGGAGGACGACTGCAGCAAAAGGAAATAATACCCAGGGTGCCGGTCCTCAGACTAATCATGTTCTCTGTCAAAGCACTTTCCCAGGATCCCACTCCTATTTTCTACGTTCCCGGCGCAGCTATGAGGGAAGAGTGTTGTCATTTTCCCCAACTGGGAGTGCCAAGTAGAGCAGAAACGGCAGCACGCTGAGATCAGGGTGCCTGGCCCTGGGGCAGGCTCTCTTGCCTTGAACTTACTGGGTGTCCCACTGTGTGTTCTCTCCCTCTCTGGACCACGCTCTCCTTGGCGGGAAAAAGAGACAATGAAACACCACCGAGCAATGAGAATCCTCTCACTACTATGGTAAGCAGATCGCACGGGGCCAATTTTAACAGTCCCTACACTCACGTTCATTGCGGCGGCGTGCACAATAGACAGCGAGTGAAGCAACGCAAGGGCCCATTGACAGGTGAATAAAGTGCAATGTGTCCAGACAAGGGAATATTATCCAGCCTTGAAAAGGAGGGAGATTCTGACTCCTGCCACAGCGGGGATGAACCTCGAGGACGCTGTGCTGACTGGAATAAGTAATCGCAAAGAACAAATACTTGATGATTCCCTTTACGTGAAAACAGACACATTCGTACAGACAGAAGGCCAACAACGGTCCCCAGGGGCTGGGGAAAAGAGAGTCACGGGGTAACGGGGGACCGAGTTTCAGTTCTGTAAGATGAAAAAGTTCTGGAGACGGAGGGGGCCGATGGTTGCCCAACAACGTGAATGGACTTCCTGTCACTTAAAAATGGCTGAGACGGAGGGCGGTCGGCGGGATCGTTCAGCGGAGCATGCGACGCCTGATCTCGGGATTGTGAGTTCAAGGCCCACGCCGGGCATACAGATTACTTTCAAAAAAGGGAAAGCAAGGGTTGAGAGGGTCATTTTTTTTTTTTACATGATGTGTATTTTACCACAATTATAAAAATAAAAAACTAGAAAATTTAAATTTGTTTAATGTTTGTTTATTTTTGAGAGACAGAGAGACCAAGTGAGAGTGGGGGAGGGGTAGAGAGAGGAGGAGACACAGAATCGGAAGCAGGCTCCGGGCTCCGAGCTGTCAGCACAGAGCCCGACGCGGGGCTCGAACCCACGAACCGCGAGGTCATGACCCGAGCCGAAGTCGGACGCCCCACCGACTGAGTTACCCGGGCGCCCCAAAACTAGAAAAATTTAAAAGTCCCACTGCTAAAACCAGTTTGAAAGTGGTAGGGCTACTAGTAAAATCCTTTCCAGATCTGCAGTAGATCTGTGTGAATCTTAAAAAAAAAGAAAAATCGCATTTTAACCAGGAAGAGAGTGACGCCTTCCATCGCATCACGTGACTACTGGAAAACAGAGTCAGCGGCCGCGGATGGCAAGGAAAAACCCTCTTTTTCCATACTATCAAAGCGGGTTTGTGTTCACAGAAAACTGCCCTCGGAAGTTTTGCGGGGAGGGCTCGTGGTCCGTGCTTTCTTGCGGGAGGACCGTGGGCCCAGTGATGTATTCCACATCCAAGGGACCAGTACGCCGAATGGGAAAGGCCTAATGGGAGCCACTATTTTTTCCCCGGGTGTTATACTGGAAGATAAGGCGAGAAGGGCAGGTACGAGTGGGTTTGTACTTAAAATACTTGAAGGTTTGAAGACTAATGTGGCTCTTAGTTATCGTGACGTAAGTTTGCTCTCGGGGGACACTGCAGCTAAGAGACAATGTGACTTGTGCTAGAGCTGTGGCATCCCTCCCTAGTCCTTCCGCCCACGCCCGGACGCCAGACAAGACCCGGACCTGGCTCTGGGTGGACGAATCGGGGTCCTTTGCCCACGATTTGAGTCCATACCATCAAGGAATGTAGGGCTCCCTACGGAAGTGGGGGGGGGGTGACCCCAGAACCCAGATGACAAACCTAGGTATGGGGTTACCTTGTCCACCATCACCCAAATGACAGGAAGGACTGAAGCTCTCCTTGTGGCCTTCGTCTCTTTCCCCACATTGGGAGAAACTTACAAGTAATGCCCATTGGAAAAGAAAATTGTCACAGAAATCTCAGCCTAGCTGTGGCTGGGGTGGAGAAGGGGGGTGGTCCATGAAAGAAAACTTGGAGAAGGAGAAGGAGAGCATGGAAGGGACAAAAGTGTGGCCTTTTCCTCAGGGTAGGACAGGGCCAGGTGACCGGTATCTTCAGAGTCAAGATTCTGTGTGTGGGGGGGGGGGGGTGTATTGGCTGGGGAAGGGCCCTATGGAAACCGCACTTCCTCAAAGGGGAAGGCTAAAGGTTGCCATGGGAACCTTGCTTCTGTATCTCTCTGACTTGGACGAATGCATCACAGGGGCCTGGGTGGAGATTTGGCATTAATCACTAAATATCCTGCAGGAGACGATCTGAAGAAGTCTCTTTAGCAGACGCATCGAGACGAAGCTAATTTCTCACCGCCAGGTGACGGCCCAGGCTCAACGTCACTGGGCCTCAGTTTCCCCCTGAAACAAGGATAAGAAATCTTCCCCCCCCCCCCCAGGGTTGTTTCTAGGCCTTCCCCAGCGTGGAAAAGCCAAGGCGGAAGTACTGGGTCCTGCCCCTAGGAGTGATCTGGAGCTTCCCCAAGCGATTTTGTATGTGATTGTTCTACAGTCGCAGAGACAAGCTCATGGGCGTTTTCTTTCACAGATTCTGCGAGCAGGAGGGCATTCTGACCCCCTTCATTTGATAGATGAAGTTCTAGGTTAAGTGACTTGCCCACGGTCACACGGCTCCAACATGGCGGAGCTGGGATTCAAACCCAAATCCATCCGACTGCAAGTTCAGTGCTCTTTCCTCCCTACCGATCACATATGAGAAGAAATGAGCCCGAAAAAGATGCCTCCCTACCTTGTAAGTCCAGGAAGGAAAAGCTAATTAAAACAAACAGACAAAACCGCCCGTGTTGGCATCTATACACAAACACAGCATGGTTGCAGCAGACCTTCTCGAGATTTCCAGATCAACTGAACACCATTTTCCTAAAAAGCACAGTATTACGAAAAAGGTGGGTGAATTGGGTCAAATAAAGCAGAAGGAAGATCTCTCTAGTCAGCTGGATTCCTTCAGGTAATTTCAAAGAATTCCCTCCCCCACCCCTGTTTTGCAGTTTCTGCACTGTCATTAAAAAAGAAAAGGTCTCCTTTTAGATATTTGCGCATCTCGGGACAATGCCCTCCTAATACCTCCAAAGGCCCACAACAAGATCCGCTAGAAAATCCGTATCAAATTGCATACAGTTGGCTCCACGATAAGAAATGCTTGTTGAATGTGGTTTGTTTTCTCCTTAAAAACGAACCTATCTTGGGGCGCCTGGGTGGCGCAGTTGGTTAAGCGTCCGACTTCAGCCAGGTCACGATCTCGCAGTCCGTGAGTTCGAGCCCCGCGTCGGGCTCTGGGCTGATGGCTCAGAGCCTGGAGCCTGTTTCCCATTCTGTGTCTCCCTCTCTCTCTGCCCCTCCCCCGTTCATGCTCTGTCTCTCTCTGTCCCAAAGATGGATAAACGTTGAAAAAAAAAATTTATAAAAAAAAAAAAACGAACCTATCTTTATCCATCAGCCAGTTTGCAAAACGGACCATCATTGCTTATTCCGCTTTGCTGTTTCCCTACACTTCAAAATTTGCCATTCCTTTCCCAGGGCAAATCAAAGGTTTCCTACAAAATCCTTCACGGCTACAGTAAAGCCCTAGTTATACATCTTTCTATTCTCATCTCTAGACGTTCAGAAGGTCCTTTTTAGTAATCGCTGGCAAAACCCCTGAGGAGAATCGTCTCTTCCTAACCTTTATTTTAGACCTACGTAACCAAATTGGATGAGTTGAACGGACTCTTAAGTAAATGAGTGGCCTTTTCAAGAAGATACTCTTGTTGGAGGAGAAAGATGTTCGGCGCAATTAATGTTTGCAAGAGGGTCATTGAGTAGGGTCACATTTTAACTGGGGGCAATATATCACTCAACATCCGATGGCAAGCTGATGAAAGCATTTGACTGGCCTCCGCCATATGAACCCAAAGCCAGGAATTTCTGGACCTTGCAAGGAGAGACCTTCGATTTCAAGAAGCACCCCCCCCCTTCTCAGTTTTTCAGATGAGGAAGCCGAGGCCCCCAGAGGCGACCCTCCAAAGTGCACACGGGCTTCCTCCTAACTCCATTTTTGGTCCCGTGTCCTAAAGGAAGATGCCAAGACTCGTGGTTTAATGTTAAAGCCGGTTCTCCCTACCTACATCATAGTTGAGCTTCCCGGAGCTTCATGAAAGCAAAGGGCGTCCCCCCCATCCCCGCCCCCGCCCCCACCCCCCAATGCCTGGCTTCACGGTTCCTGTTTTCTCACTAGGCCCTTCCAGCTCTCACTGTCCCCTCCCCTCCATAAGGGCAGGTCCAATTACTTGGTAGCCCACTTAGCATAGCAAAGAGCCGCAGTCCAGAAATGTCGTGCGGAAAAACCAGAAGGCCCCCAGTTGATCCTTTGTTCCTCCCCAGCTGTGCTCACTTCCCAAGCAAAGCCGCCACCCCCACTGCCGTGGCTTTCCCCCCAGGGTTGGGGTCAGGCCTGGGGATACCATTATTACATAATTTTGCATTGTACCCCAAGGCACAAACTGTAACGAAGGAGAAAGCCTACACCTCTCGTTCCATTTCCTTCACTGGAAAACCCGGGGATCGTCCTCCGGGCTCTTCTGTGAACTGGGCCTTGCCCAGGACAATAGGCTTCTGAGGACAAGGTGATTAGACCGGCAGCGCAGTGTGTTTGATTAGCGCCAACCAGCTCTTTGTAGAGGGACAATATCAGGCCATACAGTAACAAGATCACGTCTTTTGATTTGGGTCCGCTCCCTCTGTTGATACAATCCATTATCCTGTTTGCCTTTCTTACTACGCCAAGGCATTGCACTAAGGGCTTCAAGGATTTTTTTTTTTCTATAATAACCTCCAAATCCCTCAGCACCTGCCTTCTGCCAAAGAACCTCCCTCTTCACATCGGTGCTTTCTTTGTCCTTTCAACATGACTTTGAATAGTTAGGTAAAGCTATACTCCCGTCCCAAGGAAAAAGAAACGTGGAGTGGCAATGAGAGGGCCTCATATTTAATAAGAAACAAAATTAGGCAGAGCAATTGAGTCATTGTTTGCTTAACCCTTTCTCCACTGCCCCCTCTTTTCAAGCGTAAAAAAATAAAGCCAAAAAAACAAAAAAACCACCGGCGGGCCCCTAAATCACCCAATTTCCAAAGCGGGGAAAGCGCACCCAGCCAGAATTTGTCCAGACTCTCCAACCATCCACCGCCCCCCCCCCGCCCATGTAAAGCACATGAGATGAATGGAATCTCTTGGATTTTAAAGGTCCCTTTCCAACTTTGAAAGCGTGTTCACATTTGAAAGGTGTTCGCATTTGAATCCGTTTCACATCCAGGAACTTTCAAAGACGGTATGCCAAAGGACAAAAAAAAAAAAAAAAAGAAAATCTTGATGAGCTCATTCATGGCATTTGTGGCTAGCACCGGCCCGTCGATGAGCGACCGGAGGATACCAGGAATCAGGACCGGTGGGAAAAAGAATAGGCCGTGTTTTTGTGCAGACCGGCCAAGCCCCTTAAGCCCTGGCAGAATTCACATAACGCGGTTATCTTGTTTTCCACCACCCCCCCTCCCCCGTTTCCCTGGCACCTATTTATGTTTATGCAAGATACTCCTGCTTAATTGCGCTTCATCCCAATTTGGACGGTAAATAGAAGGCAAATTAATAATTTAGGAGGAGAAAAGACCTGGGCCCTTTTCTCCTGCCTCCGTTCCTAGGTCAGCCGGCTCATTTGTGAATTAGTGCTCGAGCGGCCTGAATAGCAGAGAATGAATGTTTGACTAAATCCTCTAAGTATGAAAGCTCTTCACACCATTTGGTCTCGAACTGATCCAATAGCGAGGTGTAACCACCAGTGACAATAAAGCGCCATCTGGCAAAGTGAACTCCAGGCAAACAATGACAAGCAGAAGTGAAAAGAATCGCAATGATTTCCACAAACATGTGAAATACTATAAACTGTGCGACTTCGCAGCTTCCTCGCGAGGCAAGTAAACATTGCACCGGGGCCGGCGGCGGCGCTGATGTGTGGGGCTCCGTCTCGGGGAGCGGGGCCTAGCTCCACTTCCATTTAGCTCGAGGAAAAAAAAAATGTATGCAGATTGGCGCACAAAAAATATATATAAGCGCTACTAACCAGACGTCACTTTTCCGTCACTTTTCCAGGGTGATGTACTGGAAGTCTTTATTTCTTTCAGCCTGGGCCTCTCGGTGCCTCATTCTCCTTCCAGCCTGTTCTCATGCCTTTCTCATCACCTGCTGAGGCCTTGATCACCGACAGAGCAGACGAGCAGCAGGGGGACAATTAGAGAGGAGTTCAGACTTTGATCATTTGACCATATGTGAATACAACAGCTGACCACATGTTTGAAAAGACAACTAACTTAAATGTATTTCTAAAAATCACAAAGCAAGCATAGATACTGAAATTTACATTTTAATTACCTGCCACAATGCGGCATTCAACTTCTGCAAAATATTTAATATGGAAAAATACATCTCGCCCCTTCAAAATGGGAAAGGAAGGCACTCTTGTGTGTTTCCTCCCCACCCCCACCTCCACTCGCCCCTCAAAATGTGTGTGCCCTTTCAACAGAACGTTCAACCACGGTGGATGGCGAGGAATTCTGTGCCGGGGATTTCAAAAGGCACGTTCAAAGCTGCCCAAAGTTGGATACGATTCCTAAAGGTATATGAAGCTGAAAGTAAGCGCCAACCGTTTCTTTTTAAAACGGGGTTTTAGACAGAAAATATCTGTCCGGCACGGAGAGCGTGAACTAGGTTTTGGGGTGGTTTTTGTTTTTGTTTTTGTTTGGGGTTTTGTTTTGTTTTGTTTTGTTTTTACATGAGAGGAACCCATTCAATGGTTTAGCCTCCCTTCCCGAATTCTTTCAAACGACCACGACAGAATCCTGAAATGTAGATTCTAAAATGTGTGAAAAGGAGAGACCTTTGTTGGCAATGGCATTCAACCACGCACTACTTGGTCAGCCAGAAGATGGTCTCGTCGCAGCCACCGTGCACAAAGGAAGGTTTATTCGTGGTTAATTCTATCACAACATTGTCACTTCTGTTCTGGATCTCTTTAAACCGTCAAAGCTGCACTGATTTCAGTCGGCTGAGATGTCGACTTACGCTCCCCAGCTTAGAACCCTTTCTTGTGTTTTTGTATGCAATCGATGATTTATCGGTTGCTTCTGGAGATATAGGGACCGTCCTTATCTTCTCCACCTACCAGATAATTAACATATTCATGAAATGGTTATTTACTCTCAAATAGGAAGATAATAGAAAAATAACACTAATTGTTTTGACAGCAGTTTACTTAAGAGTTATCTGGGGGAACAAATGTTTCTTTTGTAGTGTTAGGAAGACAAGCATTTAGCTCTGTATTTAAGCTTATTTTTCTTCTTCTGGTAGACAGACCAAAGCAATTTTGGGTGGGTGGGGGGAAAAAAGTCTAGAAGAAATAATTTATGTGAAATGTCATCTGACAGTCCCCCAAATATTTTGATGGCCCGTTTATTTCTTCAGTTGTGACATACATTTTAATGGCTCTATAGGCTACATTTATTCATCGTCGGTGCGCCACTGTATTCTTAAAATACATGTTACCCTCTAATTAAAAACAAAAAAAGCTCACCCCGTTTCGTTTTACTCTGGCACCGTCTTAAATATAACTGGCCTATAGCCATTATCGGATGAATGCCAAGCATGGGAATTCCTATTTTAGGGCACAACACATTTTCACTCTGCAACAATCCATTGTCAATACAGCCTTCGAAACAAAGGTGCCTTAAGAGACAAGATTCTCTCTTAAGTACAAGTGTCTGATCTCGAAGAGCTCTTCCCGCCCCGAGGAATCCCACCTCTTGATCCATCTGTTTCTTTACTGACTGAACTTTTGTTTTCCCGGTGGTGTGGACAGATAGGTGAACGAACCTTCATATTTTACCGACGACGTGCCAGGTGTTCTGGAGATACCCTTACAACCACGCTGCAAAGGAAGCGTTATTATCCCCACTTTGTAGACGAGGACAGAGGCCCGCAGAAGCGAGGCGCCATACCTTGCAACAAGCGTCACATCTAGGAAGTTGTAGGACCAAGGCCTATCGTCAGAGAGGAATTCCCATTACTTACTATACAACACTCCCTCCCGGAGAGATAATGGGTATCAGAAGATTAAGTCTCGAGTCCCAGTTTATCACTGATTTCCTGGGACAAATCCTCGCCCTCAATTGCCTCAGCCCATAGAGGCATTGTAACTCCGGGATCCTATCACCTACCTCATTACGGACAGAGACAGAATCAGAAGGGCAGCGGTAAACAAAAGGCCAACCATACACTTCCTCCAAGATGACAGAAGGGACACTGTCCTTGCAGGTGGCAAGCACGTGGAGCCACCGTTTCTGAACACTGGGATACGGGGAAAAATCACTTGGACGGTGGTGGCGTTCTTTAGCGACACGTCTTAAGGTTAAAACGCTTCTCCACAAAGTGGGGAAATTCTGGGGAAAGAAAAGCCAGCAGTCAATAGCTTCTTTGGGACGGAAATAGAATCTATGGAGGAAGAAAATCCTGCAAAGTGAAAGAAATTGAACGCTGCAAACGTGCTTTGTTTGACAGCTCCGTGTGCACTCAACACTTTTAAGGCGAACACAGGAAATCAGCAAGATTTGAACCTAAGGTAGGACTCATTGACAAACCCGGGGGGGAGGGGGCGCCGCGCTTCCCAGAAAGTCCATTTCTCAACCCCAGATTTCGATGAGAAATTATTATTTTTTAAGTGTTAAGGCACACGGAGAGTCTAAACATCTGAGGTGCCAGGTAAGAATGGACGTCAGGAGCCGTATAGATGGGGACTTCCGGCATCTTGGGCGATTGCCGTGACGCAGTAACACCCCCGTTTGCCATTTCTGTCTTGGGGTTGTCGACTTTTCTTTAGCGATTTGCAGATCGCTGACCACTCTTTGGAGCCCTTACATGCACACGCTCTTTGATCCAACGTATTCAAGGCTGGACAGCACCAATGTCTGTTAGGAGGAGACCGGTCCAATGAAGGCAGGGTGATGATGGACATCACATGTTGAGGGAAAGGCACCGTCCCTCCCCCTGGGGTCATTGCGGTGGGTGGCGGTGGGGGAGAGGTGCAGGAGTTGAAGGGCCTACTAGGGGTTTAAGCTGGGAGTTACCCAAATGGGCCTTCATCTGAGGCAATTAGTGAGACAATGAGGTCGCCTGTGGGGCGGTCCTGAAGGACTGTACTATCAGGGTATTTCAACAGGGGTTCTTAATCTTTGGGGGTTCAAAGACTCCTTTGAAAATCTAATGAGAGAGCCAAGGACTCATTCTCTAGAAAATGCACATATGCACACATTTTGCATAGACGTTCTGGGGATTCTTGGGCCCCCCTGAAGCAGATTCAGGGGCACCGGGTGAACCCTTGCCTTAGGCTTCAGACAAAAGGAAAGTTCTTTTGAGGAAGATCTGGGGGGAGGAAACAACTATAAGTAGCTGAGGGCAGAAAATCTCACGTCTGGGCTCACTAGTTTCCTTTTGATTCCTCATTTCTTCAGACCTCTAATGAATCCTTACACATTGCACAGAAATCCTACTACATTTCCTTAGAAGCCTCTCCTATTTTCCGAGACAGCTATTTCACACTTATTTCTACCTCTCACTCTCCTCATCTGCTGCCCTGCCACTTGGCTCCGTTAGAAAATAGAAGCCTTTTCCCATCACCAACCTACAGACCAAATGACGCGTACCCCCATTCCTGTAGCTACGACTGAGAAAATGTCTCTCCTTTCACGAGGTCAACACTGGCCCGAGGTCTTCTGTTCCAGTCACAATAAAATCAAGCCTCTGAGGGCACGTGGATGGCTCAGTGGGTTAAGCGTCTGACTCTTGATTTCAGCTCAGGTCATGATCTTGCGGTTCATGGCTTCGAGGCCCCATTGGGTTCTGGGCTGACGATGCTGCAGAAACTGCTTGGGGTTCTCTCACTCCTTCTCTCTCCCTGCCCCTACCCTGCTTGCACTCTCTCTCTCTCAAAATAAATAAATAAACTTAAAAAAATTAAAAAAAAAATCAAGACTCTGCCATGGCCTACAAGGATAGCGCATCATCTGATTTAAATTTCAAGAACTACACCCTTGTTGCAATGCGTACATCTGGATTGGGGGAGAGACAAGAGGGAAAGCCAACGGAGGGAGGCACTGCTTGGTGCTGGGGATAACGTGGTGAGCAAAACCATGGCCTCATGGAGCTTCCCGTTAAATGGAGAAGGGAAGGTGTGAAGTAAATGGGGCTTTCAAGACTCATGCAGCCTCCCTAATTTATTTAGAATCCAGCAAAGCGGATGCACCGAATCGTGTAAGCTCCACCCTCTCTCCTGAAAACATTTCTGTGTTATTGCAGATGGATGTTCTCAAAACGTTGCACTGCTTAGGGTCTGTTTGGTTCAGGGGGTCCCGTGAAGACGTGACCTACGTGACTTTCATTTAAACAACAACAACGTAACGTCTACCAAGCAAAAATTATTGAAGAAGCGAGCAAAAGAAAAGCCCTGAAAGGAAATATACTAAAACAGTGTTCAAAGTTGCGTTTAGAAGCCAAGGTTATAGGAGATTCTAACATTTATTGTTTACACGTCTTCCGCCGTGTTTTTCCCTTCGTGATTTTGAAACAGAAGTATTCCATGTCGAAACACCCAATGTGCTATTACAATGTTGTCAAGCCAAAGGAACAGGTTATAAATCGAGGTATAGCCTGATCGCGACCATGTAAGCTGTATGTAGGTAGATGAAGATTTGTAAGGGATCCCCAGAAAGGAAATGAGCCGTGCTGGGGTTTGGATCAGAATACTTGGTTGGGCAAGTTTCTTGAAATCGCTGTACCTCTGTTTTCCCATCTGTAAAATGGCAATGATAACTGCCCGTGCCTCCTAAGGTCAGTGCTCCAATTAAATGAGTTAATATATATAAAATGCTGAGTCACAGAGGCTTTTTAGGGCAATAAAGCTGTTCTGCCCGCTGTCAGCATACATTTGTCATGGGCTTTGGGTGATAGTGATGTATCAATGGAAGTTCGTGGATTGTAACAAACGCATCAGTCCTGTGGGGGATCTTGATAACGGGGGGAGGCGGTACCTGGTGGGGATGGGGTGTGGGGGTATATGGGAATTCTCGGTCCCTTCCCCTCAATTTTGCTGTGAACCTAAAAATGCTCTAAGAAATAGAGTCTATTTGTATTTTCCTTTTTCTTTAAAGTTTATTTATCTATTTTGAGAGAAAGAGAGAGAGAGCACGAGTCAGGGAGAGGCAGAGGGAGAGAGGGAGAGAGAATCCCAAGCAGGCTCTGCACAGCCAGTGCAGGGCCCAATGCGGGGCTCAAATCCACAAACCATGAGATCATGACCTGAGCCTAAGTCAAGAGTCCAATGCTCAACCCACGGAGCCACCCAGCCGCCCCCCAAATAAAGTCTATTTAAAAGGGCTTAGTATGGCAAGAATATGCAATGGGAAAAAGACAGTTTCTTCAAGAAATAGTGTTGGGAAAACTGGGCAGTTACATGCAAAAGAATGAAATTGGACCACTTCCCACACCATACACAAAAATAAACTCAAAATGATTAAGGACCTAAATGTGAGACCCGAAAGCATAAAAATCCTAGAAAAGAGCACAGGCAGTAATTTCTCTGATACCGATCATTACATTTTTCTAGATATATCTGCAGAGGCAAGGAAAACAAGCAAAAACAAACTAACTCTTGGGACCACATCAAAATAAAAAGTTTCCGCACAGCAAAGGAAACAATCGACCCAACTAAAAGACAACCTATTGACTAGGAGAAGATATTTGTAAATGGCATATCCAATAAAGGGTGAGTATCCAAAGTATATAAAAAACGTATATAACTCAACACCAAAAACACCCACAAATAATTGGATTAAACATGGGCAGAAGCCATGAACAGACATTTCTCCAAAGACATACAGATATATAGCCAACAGACGCATGAAAAGATGCTCAACATCCCCATCATAAGAGAAATGCAAATCAAAACCGCAATGAAATGCCACCTTACACCTGTCAGAATAGCCAACATCAAAAACACAAGAAACAACAAGTGTTGGCAAAGATGTGGAGAAAAAGGAACCTTTGTGCGCTGCTGGTGGGAATGCAAACTGGTGCAGCCACTATGGGAGAGAGTCTGGAGGTTCCTCAAAAAAATTAAAAATGGAACTACCATAGGATTCAGCAATTGAACTCCTGGGTATTTACCCAAAGAATATGAAAACACTAATTCAGAAGGATATGTGCACCCCGATGTTGAGAGCAGCATTATTTACAATAGCCAAATTATGGAAGCAGCCCAACCAATTGTCCATCCATAGATGAATGGCTAAAGAAAAGGTGGTATAGGGGACCTGGGTGGCTCTGTCAGTGGATCATGGGACTCTTGATCTCATGGGTCATGAGTTGAAGCCCCATGCTGGGTGCAGAGCTCACTTAAAAAAAAAATGGTGGTATATATACACAATGGAATTCAGCCATAAAAAAAGAATGAAGCCAAAAGAATGAAATCTTGCCATTTGCAACAACATGGATGGATCTAGAGAGTATAATGCTAAGCGAAACAAGTAAGTCAGAGAAAGACAAATCCCATATGATTTTGCTCATGTATGGAACCTAAGAAATAAAACAATTGAGCAAAAAGGAAAAAAAGCGAGAGTGAGTGAGAGAGAGAGAGAGAGAGAGAGACAAACCAAGAAACAGACTCTTAAGTATAGAGAACAAACTGATGGTTACTAGAGGCGAGTGATGTATGGACTTGTTGAATCACTGCACTGTATACCTAAAACTAATATGACACTGTATGTTAATTGCACCGGAATTAATTTTTTTTTATTTTAATAAAAAGAAAAAAAAAGCATAGTTTTTAACCTTGGGAAAAAAAGGGGCTCAATACACTGGCACATAGGAAGCGTTCAATAAACGCGAATTGTTATTTGTATTACCATGATTATTACGTTACGATGTGCTCACGGTCCCGGTAGGTGTTCCGTCAGTGTGACCATTGAATACTCGTCTTGATGGTTACGTTCTTCCCCTTTAGAGTTCCGTGCTGAGCTTCAGGCCTGATCATTCAGAAGGAATCCCCACTAAGCTGCCCACCTCGCCCTCTCTATTGTCTGTGTGTGGCTCCGCCCACCTCGCCCTCTCTATTGTCTGTGTCTGGCTCCGCCCACCTCGCCCTCTCTATTGTCTGTGTCTGGCTCCGCCCACCTCGCCTTCTCTATTGTCTGTGTCTGGCTCCGCCCCCTGGGGCAGTGCTATTCCTCGCTCCTCTCTGGATCCCCGGTTCCTGACTCAAAATCTGGCACCAAAGCAGAGTCAATAAAGGTTCCGTTAGGTGAATAAACGATGTTTGAATGAATGAATGAATGAACTCCCCGACTCAGCAAGTTCTGTTGAAGTCATCTGAGCACAGGCGGGGCTGGGCTGCTATTTCTGGGTCCCCACGCGCCCGACTCTGTTAATGGGTACGGCGTCATCCGGGCATTGCACAGGGGCCCTTCCCGAGGGGAGAGAGCCTTTTATTCTGCGCTTCACAAAAAGCGAGAGGGCTATTTTTGGAATTTGTGCTCATGCGCCCAGATTTTAAACCCCTTCTGCTCACGCCACTTGGGCAGCCCTGAGATTGGGGTGTTAGGGCGAACAGCCTCCCTGTGAGCCCCTCTGTCAACCAGACCGTCATTATTAGGCTTATGGGGGGGGGGGCGGTGGGCGATGAGCAGAAAAGAAACGAACTCTGCGAGGTTTCCCAAGGAAATGATCTGCATTATTTGCCACGGCAGCCTACCCTTGGCAGTGAGAATCCCAGATAAAAAGACTTCCACACCTCTCTCTCTCTCTCTCTCCCCCATCCTCACACACTCCATTGCAGGTATACGTGCAAATTTAGGCCTATCTGTATATATGCATGTGTATGTTTTTTCAAAAAAAAATTTTAATGTTTATCTTATTTCTGAGAGAGCGAGCAGGGGAGGGGCAGAGAGAGAGGGAGACACAGAATCCGAAGCAGGCTCCAGGCTCCGAGCCGCCGGCGCAGAGCCCGATGCGGGGCTCGAGCCCATGGACAGTGAGATCATGACCTGAGTTGACGTCCGACGCTCAACCGACTGAGCCACCCGGACGCCCCCTATGCATGTACACGTTACGGAAGCATACCATGGTATTCCAACTCACAGTTATTTTTTTCCTGTCTCTATTTTCCGATATCTTAGATTTCTGAGTATTGCCCACATAGCACAGCTTTGATCAGAATAAAGGAGAATTGGGTACAGTTTATAATGAAGGAAAAAAACCACTGTAGACAAGCAGGCCGTGGCATGGAAAGTAAATGCACGAAGATTACAAAAAAAAAAAACAAAAAACCAGACAGGTGATGAGGGTAAAAGGCAGACCAACACTCCCCGGGAATCGGGAACTGGGCACCCTGGGTGTGACAACTGCGTCTGCAAATTGTTTAACTTCTCCGAGCCTCAGTTTCTCCACGTGGGGACAACACCACCTATACTGCACAAGGTTCCTGCGACGATGGCACAAAATGTTTTTAAAACGCGCAATCCGGAAAATGTCTAAACATGCGTGAACGACATTAGAGCTTCTCGAACGTGCTGAATTTGAGAAGACCTTTTGCATATCGAATATTTCATAGATCCCCCTGCGACACACGCTCCCGCGCACATGACCGTCGCGGGTGGAGAAAACCTGTGACCAGAAGCCACTATGTCCTTCGCAACTACTCGGATGGCTTGCACAAAAAAGGAAAGTAAGTGTTGGTGAGGGTGTAGACAAATTGGAAGCATTGTATGCTGGTGGTGGGAATGTCAGAGGGTACCGCCACCGTGGGAAACCGCTTGGTCCTTCCCGAAACAGTTGCCTACTTCCTGAAATGGTTACCACGTGACCTGGCAATTCCACTCGGAGGTATAAACCCAAGAGGAATGAAAGCAGGTACTCAAACAGGTACTTGTATGCCGATGCTCGTCGCAGCCCCGTTCACAGTAGCCAAGAGGGGAAAATATCCCAAATGTCCATAAGCAGATGAATGGATACACACAGTATCGTTCAGCCGTGAGAAGGCATGAGGTTCTGATCCCCGCGACAACCTGGACAAACCTTAGAAACATGATGCTAAGGGAAAGAAGCCAGTCACAAAAGGACACACGCTGTATGGTTTTCCTTACAAGAAATATCACGAGGGGCGCCCGGGGGGCTCAGTCGGTTAAGTGACCAACTGACTTCGGCTCAGGTCATGCATGATCTCACAGCTCGTGGGTTCGAGCCCCACGTCGGGCGCTGAACACTTGCTCGGAGCCTGGAGCCTGCTTCGGATTCTGTGTCTCCCTCTCTCTTTCTGCCCCCCCCCCCGCTTGTGCTCTTTCTCTCTGTCTTGCAAAAAGAAATAAATGTAAAAACAAACAAACAATGGGAATGCAAGCTGGTGCAGCCACTCTGGAAAACAGGATGGAGGTTCCTCAAAAAACTAAAAACAGAACTACCCTCCGACCCAGCAATGGCACGACTAGGCATCTATCCACGGGATACCGGTGTGCTGTTTCGAAGGGACGCATGCACCCCCATGTTTATAGCAGCCCTATTGACAATAGCCAAAGTCTGGAAAGAACCCAAACGTCCATCGATGGATGAATGGATAAAGAAGATGTGGTCTATATATACAATGGAGTATTAGTCGGCAATCAAAAAGAATAAAATCTTGCCATTTGCAACGACGTGGATGGAACTGGAGGGGATTATGCTAAGTGAAATTAGTCAGAGAAAGACAAAAATCATATGACTTCACTCCTATGAGGACTTGAAGAGACAAGACAGATGAATATAAGGGAAGGGAAACAAAAATAATATAAAAACAAGGAGGGGGACACAACAGAATAGACTCATAAATATGGAGAACAAACTGAGGGTTTTGGGAGGGGTGATGGGAGGGGGGAATGGGCTAATTGGGTCAGGGGCACTAAGGAATCTAATCCTGAAATCATTGTTGAACTAGATGCTAATTTGAATGTAAATTTTAAAAAATAAAAAATAAAATTAAAAAAACAAACAAACAAAACAAGGAATATCACGAATAGGCAAAGTCCATAGAGACAAAGCAGATGAGCGGTCACCAGGGGGCTGGGAAAGACGGGTTTGGGGAACTATTGCTTAATGGGTCCAGAGTTTCTTTCTTTGTTCTTTTAAGTTTACTTATTTATTTGAGAGAGACAGAGGGCACGAGCAGGGGAAGGGCAGGGAGGGAGGGAGACGCTCAAGCAGGCTCTGCACTGTGAACGTAGAGGCCAACGCGGGGCTCGAACTTGCGAAATCGTGAGATCATGACCTGAGCCCAAATCAAGAGTGGGACGCTTAACCACCCGAGCCGCCCAGGTGCCCCGGGTACAGAGTTTCTCTTTGGAACAATGAAAACATTTTGGCAACAGTGGTAACGGTGGCACTGACACCGTGAATATCATTCGTGGACTGAATCCCACATTTCAAAGTGGCGAAAGCCACAGATTTTGTGTTCTGTATATTTCACAAGTCTTAAAAAAGCCAATGAAAGAAGCCACTACTGCAGATTCCTCCTTAATGCCTTACACCTACATATATGTCGCTTCCTCAACCCGCACAGAGATTTGTGGACCACTCACCACGGACCCCAGACCTCCCACCGCCCACCCACTCCGATAGAGAACCACGGATACACGTCACTCAAGTTAGCACAAAAGTTACCCCTCCAGTGTCTGGATGACGGTCACCATTGTCCACTTGGGGGTGAGACTTAGCCATTAGAGTTTCTTACACGTCTTTGCACACGGCAAATATTTGCTAAACGCTTCTTCGACAAACGGGTTTCTTTAGGACGATATCCGAGCACCAGCTTCATATGAAGCCAATTAGAGACGCAGTGAATAAATGAGCGCGCGCGTGTGTGTGTGTGTGTGCGCGCACGCGCACGCCACACGGGTTCCTGCAGGTGCAAAGGGGACTCTGAGACAAAACAAAGAAGGTCCGCTCTTATTGTCTGTAGTGCTCGCCGCTGCTGGCAGTAAATACGAGGCATCGGGGAGAAACAGAGCCCATATTCCAAAGTTTACACAAAACTGAACAAGATGGGGAGACAGGCGGGGGCGGTTGGAGATGTTACAGAACAAAAAGGGAGAGCGAGCATCCTTTCAAAATGTATCGACAGCTCCTACCACTCATCATTCATTAAGAGTTAATGAATCTAAATGCTGCCGCCCCGCCGGCACAAGCCGAACCAAACATTACTACAAAATGGTTTCTTTCCTCTTCGCTCTTTAAAAATTAAGCAAAATCATGAGCTGATTTCTTTGGCTTCAATGGGTTTGCTTTTTCCTCTGAAACGTACATGACAAAATGTATTCAGCTAAAGATGTCAGCGATCAATTAAAGTTAAAAGTTGCCTCAAGTTGCTTTCAGTGGCCATACTTTCAAGCAATCACGGGGAGAATTCTGGTCACATTCATTTCATTCTGGGATCTCAATAAAGCTTAAGCTGGTAATAAATGAAGTGCATTTCTTTATAGTTAGAGAAAAATCTGCCAACGCATAAAACTCGATTAAGTGACACCTACCTTTTCCCTCATTTATATTATAGGAGTGGAGACATGTTTTACTTGGGGGGAAATTGAATCTTCTATAAAATCAAATTGCCCTCGATAATACCACAATCCTTTAAAAAGAAACACACTCATTTCTACATATGTCCGTGTGCGTGCATAAAGAAAGTTCTGAAAGAATATACACCCCCAACTTGTACCGTGGTTACTTCTGGGGCTGTGGGATGGGAGAGAGGTCACAGTGAAATGTGAACAGGGAATTTCACTGTTCGTATGTTCTGTATTCCTTTTTTTTTTTCCATAATGAGTATATGATTATTTTCACAATTAATGATTGAAAAATAAAGATAAATGGGGTGCCTGGGTGGCTGAGTCGGTTGGGCGTCCAAGTCTTGGTTTCTACTCAGGTCGTGATCTCACAGTTTCGTGAGATCGAGCCCCGCGTCGGGCTCTGTGCTGACAGCTTGGAGCCTGCTTGGGATTCTCGCTCTCCCTCTTTCTCTGCCCCTCCCCCACTCATGCTGTCTCTGTCTCTCTCAAAAATAAATACATAAACTTAAAAAAAAAAAAAAGACAGGGGCGCCTGGGTGGCGCAGTCAGTTAAGCGTCCGACTTCAGCCAGGTCACGATCTCGCGGTCCGGGAGTTCGAGCCCCGCGTCGGGCTCTGGGCTGATGATGGCCCAGAGCCTGGAGCCTGTTTCCGATTCTGTGTCTCCCTCTCTCTCTGCCCCTCCCCCGTTCATGCTCTGTCTCTCTCTGTCCCAAAAATAAATAAACGTTGAAAAAAAAAAAGCAAACCCCAAACATTGTATCGTTTTACCTGTAAATGCTTTACACATTTTAGCCGAAACTACAGAACAGTACCAGCAACTTTTCAGGATCATATCGACTTCCTCCACAAGATGTGTTTTCAAACAGGAAGGGAAGGCAGGTTTTACAAGGATGGAACGTGGTTTTCTGAGAATCAACATGACCCTCTTATTCACACAGCAGATCATCCAAATCTATGCCCACCTAATCAGTGACTAAGAAAATGCTGTCAAGTAAGGAATCGCAGGTAAGTTAGAAAAATGAGTTCAAGAAGATACATCTCTCCATCTGGCACTTCTGAGCCGTAAAGCAAAGCATGCAAACGCTTTCTTGCCAGTTAATTCTTCGCAGCTAGGTCTCAGCCTTGGAGAGAGAGAGAGAGGGAAATAGTTGCCACAACCTGACAAAATGGCTAATGAATTATTCACGTTGTCACTGAACTGAAATCTGCGAGCTATGGCTACCCCGAGCTTCCTCATGACAGGTGACCGCAGCACCAGGCATGCTTTCAAATTTAGACCAGGGCTTACACCAGGCACCTTACACTGTCCATCTTACTGGGACTAGAGGCTTTATGGTCCCTCCCCCCAAAGCTGAGCAGTGGCCTTGGGTAGATGCCCAGGTCCCCTCCCATCCTGCACTCCCACTTCTGTTCACATTCCTTTCTGGAGGGTGGGGAAACAGGCAAAAGGGGTGAAGGGGATTAAGAGGTACACACCTCCAGTTATAAAATAAATAAGTCTCGGGAACGCAAAGTACAGCTTTGGGAATAGAGTCAATAATATTTCAATTACTTTGTAGGGTGACAGATGGTGACCACACTTCTCACCACGAGTCACTATGCGGTACACCTGAAACTAATGTAATATGCCAACTGTACGTCAGTTAAAAATAAAATTAAAAAAAGAATGGGGGCACCTGGGTGGTTCGGTCGGTTAAGCGTCCGACTCTTGATCTCGGCTCAGGTCATGATCTCACGGTTTGTGGGTTTGAGCCCCGTGTTGGGTGTAGAGATTACTTACACATAACATCCTTAAAAAATGGAGAAAGTTTAAAAAAAAATTGGGGGCGGGGGAGGTTTCTCTCAAGCTCAGGAGGCTGGTTGAGAAACAATTAACCTTACCATCATCCCCGATGTGTATCAAACCAACGACCTTCGGCAACCCTAACAACGGTCCGGTAAGTGGCCCGATGTCAAACTCTTTGACCATCCATTCCATTCACACAAAGCTGGGGCACCATCATGGTAGACATTCTTATCTCCAGCCCACAGATGTGCAAGCAGAAGCCCACAGAGATTAAGCAATTTGTCAAAGATCCCACAGCCATAGGGGATAATCGGGTTTGCACCCTGGTGTCCTGATTATTAGTCTATTGCCCTTTCTACTAAACCAGAGACTGACGATCTTCAGGCCCAACCCAGCCTCTGCTCATGTGCGGCCAACATCTGAAAATTGAAAAGGTTTTGGGGGGGGCGGGAATTGGATTTCCAGTTTCTTTTGAAAAATGACAGGATTATAGCCACACGGGGCCAACATTCCCAAAGGGCAACCATTTGGCTGGGGCTGAAGAATTTCTGGCCTCTGAGAACAGAACCCACCGTTTCCCCTCTGCCTCAGTCTCCCCTCGGCCCGCGTTTCTCACTTCTGTTGGTGGCCTGGTCCCCACAGGCCTTTGAGATCCTGGCTTAAAACCGAGCTTCCTGCCAAACGCGTAGAATTTGGTTTTGGAAACTCACGTGCTAAAAATATGAAATGGCTGTATTGCTCAATCTGCCTTCATTTTCTCCTTTTTGCAGCATATAAGCAAATAACAAGCCCCAAATCACATGAATTTAGACCCTTAGGCTATGAGCACATCCTAAGTGCCACATTACAGACTCAGCTCCCGCAGTGACTACGATGATTGCAGCAGTTTGGATACTTAGGGAATCTCAATTTGTCCTCGTTAACTCTGTAAGTTGTATGCTCTTGAAAGTAGACTTTGCTGTGGCTTGGTCATTAGAATACTTTTTGATGAGGAGGATGATTTTCCGCAAGTTTGATCATCAGTGATACCTAGCAATGGACCCAACAGAAACAGACGCCCAATCAACAGGTTAGGAAATGCAGGGAGACAACGTAGACTCAGAACCTATAGCTGACTAGCCAAACTGGATACATACACACAGGTTTTGCCCCCCAGTGTTGGCCATCCTGCCGCCATCTTGCTTCCAACGCAGCAGAGGCTCTTGAGCAATGCGCTCCACACTCCATCAAGAAGTGGGTCCAGGGAAGGAAACGGGGTGTTGGCAGGCCTGCCTCCCATGCTCTCCTCTTCAGGGAAGAAGTCCTAACTAGTGGTATCTGTGTGCCTGCATACATCAGCTGGTTCCTTTGGTGGCGCACGCAATCCCTGTCCCCTCCCCATTTCTTTCTCGGTCTTCGTGACCACAGCGGAGATGGGATCGGCATTTTGTTGTCAGAACTTGTCAGGTCATCCAAAATGATACGAGTTTGACACTATTGTGCTACGCGCGCCGTGGCTCTGGTCCTCGATTTCCCCAGGATGCTATTTGTTCCAGTGGCGAAAATCATGTAACGATGAAGGCATGTGAAGGTGTTCTAGGGCCAGGCTGACATTCAAGGGATCATTTTACATGGATGCTTTAACGGGACCAAAAGCAACAACTTAGGTAAGAAGGGAGTCATTTTCAGTCCTCACACCCCTGGGCCATATAACGTAGTGACTTTATTGTGGACCAATAAATAAAAGATAATTGTCCTCAAGAGTCAATGCCAAGGTGCACCTCTGCCACTCTACAGTGGCCACACTCACGGTATACCTCTATGGGTCACCAGAACCTACAGGTACATAATTCAAATATCCCTTCTTCTGGAAGTTGAGCACAAGAGCCTAAGTTCTGTCCCTGGTATTTAGAGAAATACCTAGTTTGCTTTCATTGAAACTGAGAAGGGCCACGCGTCAAGCAAAATGGAGCCGTAGAACTTGGGCATGGATAGGCCCAAGGATTTCCACTGATGATTTGTATCTATTAACTTATTTAGGCCCTGGTACATTCTATCACTCTCGAGTATTCAATGGCTGAAGTGAGGTAAAAAATGAATTCATTTAAGTTGGGTTTTCATGATGGTTAATTTTGTGTATCAACTTGACTGGGCCAGAGGGTGCCCAGATATGTGGTCAAACATTATTCTGGATGAGATTAACATTGGAATCGGTAGACTGAGTAAAGCAGATTGCCCTCCCCAATGTGGGTGACCCTTATCCAATCAGGTAAAGGCCTGATTAGAAAAAAAAAAGCTGAGTAAGAGAGAATTCCTTCTGCCTGACCGCCTTCGAGCCCGGACATTGTTGCGTTTTTGCTTTGTTTTCTGCATTTGGACTTGAACTGAAACATCAACTCTTCTGGCTCTCGAGCCTGCCGGCTACTAGACAGAAACCACACCATCGACTCTGCTGGGTCTCCAGCTTGCCTCCATAATCACATGAGACAATTCCTTATAATAAATCAATTTCTTGCTCTCTATCCCCTGCCCCCCCCCAACACCCTAGTGTTTCTCTTTCCCTGGAGAATCCTCGCTAATCCAGGCTTGGTGTAGCTGAAACATTCATGAACTACAGAAGATTTATACATTTTAGAAATAGATTGATACATTTATATTTATTTATCATGTGTCTGCCACGTGCTAGGCACTGAGCAAACTCCTATGGGATAAATAAGGATGATCGCAACATTGGCCCTGGCCCTCAAGAAACGTACGGTCTAGGGGCACCTGGGTGGCTCAGTAGGTTGAGCGTCCAGCTTCAACTCAGGTCATGATTTCACGGTTCGTGGGTCTGAGTCCCGCATCGGGCTCTCCGCTGTCAGTGCAGAGATCCTCTGCCCCTCCCCCACTCTCAATCTCTCTCTCTGTCTCTCTCTTTCTCTCTCTCAAAAATAACTACGCATTAAAAAAGAAGGAAGCATACAGTCTACTCAGATATTTGTGTCAACTTCATATCATATAGACACACGTACCATAAAATACATTCAAAGCATTCTGATGACAGGGAGATGACTTCTGGCTGCAAAGAGTCAAGGGAGTCTTGGTGGAGGAAATGGCATTTGAGCCGGCTCTTAAAATATGAAGAGCCCAACACACACAGTGATAAAAGAAAAGTCTCTTTCAGGAGGAGGAACTAGCATTTGCAAAGGCAGAGCTATGGAAACACATCAGCCTTTCACAGGGAGAATCGGGCAATTAGCCCAGCTGGATTTTCAGGTCTATAGAGAAGAAACAAGTCTGGAGAGGTTGGCGAGGGCCAGATTTCAGGGCAACGAAAACGCTACACCACGCTAAGCAGTTCGGGCTTCCCTGGTTAAATACTGAGCAGACCCTGGAGGGCAGGATCAGAACTGTGGTCAGGATCATCAGTGTCGCAGAGAGGTAACAAAGTTCTGCACATAATTCGAACCGATCTGCCAAGGAGTCAGATGTGTGAAATGAGGAAGAGAGAAGAAAGAAGGATGGCTCAGAACTCTTAAGGTGCGGAACTCCGAGGCTGAAAACGGTGCCTTGCCCACAAAGCGCACAAGTCAGTCAAGGTTCCTGATCTCGCGGAACTTAAAGTCTGGCTGGAAAGGCACATTTCGAATAGGAAACTTATAAGAGGGTTTACAAGAAACTCGCAAGTGGCGCTTCGTTATAAACTTCTCCCAGGTTTTGAATGTTGGAAGCTTTTCACGATAGCAAAAGTTTTGTTTTGTTTTTTTTTTTTTCACTTGAGATACAACTGACATATAACATTGTGTAAGTTTAAGGTGCGCAACGAGATGATTTGATACATTTGTATATTGCAATTTGATTACCACCACAGTGTTAGCTAACACCTCCATCACCTCACTTAATTATCATTTCTTTTTGTGTTGAGAACAATTGAAATCTAGTCTCTTAGCAACTTTGCAGTTTAGAATACAATATTGTTGAGTATAATCACTATGCTTAGTGTTACATCTCCAGAATTTATTCATCTACTAGTTGCATTATCCCAATTCCCCCCCACGCCCCCACCCCCGGAACCGCCAGTCTACTCTCTGTTTTTAAAGACTTTGGCTTTTTCAGATTTCGTAAGTGAAATCATACGGTAATTTGCCTTTCTCTGCTTTATCTCGCTTAGCAAACTGCCCTCAAGGTACCTCCATGTTGTCATAAATGGCAAGATTTCCTTCTCACAGCTGAATAGTATTCCATCATATATTTGTATGGATGTATATTCCATCATATGTATGTATGTATATATATTCACATCTTCTTTTTCCATTCATCCATCCATGGACACTTAGGTTGTTTCCATATCTTGGCTATTGTGAATAATGCTACAAGAATCTTGGGAGTGCAGATATCTCTTCAAGATCTGGTTTCCGGGGCACCTGGGTGGGTCAGTCAGTTGAGCGTCTGGCTTCAGCTCAGGTCATGATCTCACGGTTTGTGAGTTCGAGCCCCGCGTCGGGCTCTGTGCTGACAGCTCAGAGCCTGGAGCCTGCTTCGGATTCTGTGTCTCCCTCTCTCTCTGCCCCTCCCCCACTCATACTCTGTCTCTCTCTCTCTGTCTCTCTCTCTCTCTCTCTCAAAATAAATGAACATTAAAAAAAAAAGATCCTGTTTCCATTTCCTTTTGGGTATATACCCAGAGGTGGCATTGCTAGGTTTCAAAAACAGACGTTTTAAAGAAGGGACGCTATAGGAATGTATAAGAGGGGAATTAACCTCAATCTCAGGGAACCTCTCAGGGAAGATTTCCTTGATGAAGAGAACTTTAAGCTGGGCCCTGCAGGGGGATGGGGCGGTGGGGAGACTGTTTTACGGTGGGAATGACAAATGGAAAGACTCCGTGGCCAGAAAAAGTGGTCTCACTAGCAGTTGGAAATGCAGTCATTAGTTTAACCAGATTCTCAATACAGGAGGCATTAGGACTACGCCCAGTAAGAGAAAGCAGGGAGAGAGAAAAAGAGACAGAGACACAAAAAGAGAGATCTAGAGACACAGACAGAACCTATGGTCAAATATATTTCTTTTTTTTTTTTTAATGTTTTTATCTATTTTTGAGACAGAGAGAGACAGAGCATGAGCAGGGAGGGGCAGAGAGAGAGAGGGAGACACAGAATCCGAAGCAGGCTCCGGGCTCTGAGCTGTCAGCACAGAGCCCGACGCGGGGCTTGAACTCACGAACTTCGAGATCATGACCTGAGTCGAAGTCGGACGCCTAACCGACTGAGCCACCCAGGCACCCCAAATACACTTCTATTTATATATTTATCAAATATATATTAACATATAACATATTATAGTTATGTCAGATAAATATATGCAATTTCATTTTATGTTATGTAATATATTATTATGTAATATATATATATATATATGTATGTATATACACACACACACATGCACACACAGGCCAGAAGTTCCCATAATTTCTCTAATTAGGAAATACACAGTTTTGCACATTTTTGAAAAGACTAGAGTTACACGTTGTCATCCACAAATTCCAGCCACATGTCAATGTAGCATTGAAAAGTACTCAACAAGGGGCGCCTGGGTGGCTCAGTCGGTTAAGCGGCCGACTTCGGCTCAGGTCATGATCTCGCGGTCCGTGAGTTCGAGCCCCGCGTCGGGTTCCGGGCTGACAGCTCAGAGCCTGGAGCCTGTTTCAGATTCTGTGTCTCCCTCTCTCTCTGACCCTCCCCTGTTCACGCTCTGTCTCTCTCTGTCTCAAAAATAAATAAACGTTAAAAAAAATTTTAAAAACAAAAAAAAAAGAAAGAAAAGTACTCAACAAACTTCCTGGATTTTCCAGCTATGGGACACAGGCTATTAGGATCTCAACCAGTCAACAGTGATATGGAATGTTGGAGAAGATCCAAAGCTCCTTCCTGTAACAACTCCTGCCTCTGCTTGTGAATGCTCACTGCTCTGCCCACCCCACTGTGGAACTGGCGTCTCTTCTCACCAAGTGGGAACACAAGGTTGTGGTGAAACTTTCCCAATAGAGTAATGGCTTGTCCCCATCACACGTGGAATGTCATGAGCGCCACTCTGGAACTAGTCAAACATAAAAGTCGTGCTCCCTGCAGATGCTCAATTCTGAATTGGCCACTCCCTAGCACCTTCAGTAAGTAAACCAGCTCCGTGTAATCATTATTAATCTCTACCTCTTATAAGGACTGGCCAGGAGAACGAAAAAATATCTAGATATCACTTGAATCCCTTTGAGGAATCTCTACAGTGTTGTGCAATTTAACATTATACTTTCGATCTTGTAGTTGATGGAAAAACCACGTCTTTACATAGAGTTGCTGTACCTTCTACGAGACTCTCATTTTTTTCTTCTTTTTAAGTTTTTATTTAAATTCCAGTTCATTTAACTGTGCAAAATTGGTTTCAGGTGTAGAATTTAGGGAGTCATCCCTTACATGTAACACCCAGTGCTCATCACAAGTGCCCTACTTAATACCCATCATTGAAGATATTGTTGTTATTCAAAATGGTTTACAAAAGAGCTAGCAAAATAAATTCCCTTGAGCTTAATTTCAGGAAGACCAAAAGCCTGTGTGTGCCCATACATTTGTAAAATGGCTCTTCTCAGATAAGGAAAACGGTAGAACCCAGCCTCTTGCCTTTGCTGCTGGGAAACAGCTCAATTCACATACCTGTTAGCATCTACTCTAATGTCTGTAAGACACATCTATTTAGTTTAAACCTTAGTTCTCTTATTTTGTTTATGTACAACACTGTAAATTGCATCAGGTCCTAGAAATAGTATATGTCTTAAATAAGATACCTCCCCAATTTGAAGCTATAAATACATTAGGCTTGACCTGCCCAGGAATCAACAGAAATGAGCTCTTAAGAACTAACTCGATACAAATGACTGAGATCAAGTTTAGGAAACATATTTCTCATTAAATGGAGAGCAGAGGAAATTTTAACTTTGACAATAATTTCTTAATTACCCACACACTGATTATAAAGAGAAGAGGAAAAGAAAACACAAAGCAACAGATCATCCCAAATTGGTTTAGTTTAATTTTGCAATCAACCAATGTATATTTCTTGAACCTCTGCCGTGAGCTCAATCCAAGATTTCACTGGCTAATTTAAGAGACAACAATGAGCAAATTTAGCAGCAAGTCCGCCACATTGAATAAATACTATCAGTCAGACTCTATCCATTTATCGATTGATGGAAATGGATGGGGGTTCTAATTTCTCCATAACCTCTCCCACGCGTGTTATTTTCCATTATTTAAAAAATTTTTAATGTTTATTATTTTTTTTAATTTTTTTAACATTCGTTTATTTTTGAGACAGAGAGAGACAGAGTATGAATGGGGGAGGGGCAGAGAGAGAGGGAGACACAGAATCCGAAACAGGCTCCGGTCTCCGAGCTGTCAGCACAGAGCCCGACCCGGGGCTTGAACTCACAGACCGCGAGATCGTGACCTGAGCCGAAGTCGGACACTCCCGACTGAGCCACCCAGGCGCCCCTAATGTTTATTATTTTTGAGAGAGAGAGAGACAGAGAGACAGAGAGCAAGCAGGGGAGGGGCACAGAGAGAGGGAGACACAGAATCGCAAGCAGGCTCCAGGCTTCGAGCTGCCAGCACAGAGCCCGACACGGGGCTCAAACCCATGAATGGTGAGATCGTGACCTGAGCTGAAGTCTGCTGCTTAACCGACTGAGCCACCCAGGCGCCCCTCCGTTGTTTTAATAAGAGCCAACCTAATGGATGGGAAGTGGTATCCATTGTGGTACTGCTTTACATTTCTTTAATGACTAATGATGGTAAACATTTCTGCATGTGTGTATTGGCCATTTGTGTATCTTCACTGGGGGAGTGTCTATTCAGGTCCTTTGACCATTTTTGAACTGGGTTGTTTGGTCTTTGTTGTTGAGTTGTAGCAGTTCTTTACAGGCTCTGGACATTCATCCCTTATCGTATACATGACTTACAAATGTTTTCTCCCTATTTTGTGGGTTGTCTATTCACTGCGCTGACAGTGTTCTCCGGTGAACAAAAATACTTAATTCTGATGATATCCAACGTATCTGCTTTTTCCTCTGTGGTTCGTACTTTTGGTGCCATATCTAAGAATCAGTTGGCACATCTAAGTACATGAAGAATTACCTCTATGTTTTCTTCTAAATGTTTATAGTTTTAGCTTTTACGTTTAGGCCGTTGATCCATTTTGAGTTAATTTTTGCATATGGTGTGAGGTAGGGGTCCAAATTTACTCTTTCACAAGTGGACATCCAGTCTTCCAGCATCGTTAGTTGAAAAGACTATCCTTTCCCCCCATTGAATGGCCTTGACAACGCTGTCAAAATTCTATTGACCACGTAGGGGAGGGGCTTATTTCTGGGCTCTCTATTCTATTCCATTGCTTTGTGTATCTGTGCTTATGCCGGTCCCACCCGGTTTTGTTTACTGTTGCTTTGTAGTAAGCTTTGAAATCAGGAAGTGCTAGTCCTCTAACTTCGTTCTTCTTTTTCAAGATTGTTTTGGCTATTCAGAGTCCGTTGAAATTCTAGATGAATTTTAGGATGGGTTTTTCTATTTCTTTAAAAAGCTGTCAGAATTTTGACAGGATTATCGTCAATCTGTAGACCACTTTGGTGGCCCTGTCATCCGAACACATAGTCTTCCAGTCCATGAACACAGGGAATGTTTCCATTCACGTAGGTTTGCTTTAGTTATTTTCAGCAATGTTTTGTAGTTCTCGAGTCTTCTTTGGTTCAATTTATTCCCCAGCACTTTATTATTTTTGATATTATGATTATAATGGATTTTTTTTCCTTAATTTCTTTCTCGGATTATTCATTGTTAGTGTATAGAAATGCAATCGCCTTTTGTCACTGCTCTATTTTACCAAAAACCATAATATGGCTGTTCAGCATTCTAATTCATTTGACCGGTCACCTATTTTTATGAGTGACCATATACTTTACCATACAACCATGACACCTTATACAGAGAAAGGGGACACTATCATATAGGGGAAGCATGTGTTAATTTGAATTTTCCAGGGAGAACCAGGATGTATGGTCACTCTATTTACTGAAGGATACGTAGATGGTTTCAATTTGTTTTTGTAACTCTCCTACATCACTTAACTACTTTTACCTTAGTGCTACGATAATTAAAAGAAGCAAACAAACATGTTTTATATCCTGAACTGGTCTGCCAGCTCCTTGAAAATAAAAACAACTTCCCACTGCCTTTGTGTACCTTAGCGTCTAGCACAGTGCCTTAAATGTAGTAAATACCCAAATAAATCAAATGTAAAAATACCCAAGTAAATACCCATTCATCGCTGGATGAACAATGACCCTCGTCTGTCTCCACAGAAATCCTTGGTCTTCTACCCATACCATCCTTCTGATTGACAACTTCCCATGCACAACTGCTACTAGTAAAGAAAGGGGAAGTGACCTATGACCTAAGGTAAATAAAACACCTAATCATAGGATTTAAAAGATCATCTTCAAGTAAGCTACGGAACTCAGCCAACCATACAATGGGATCCATCAAGATGGCAAAGTCATTACTAATTTGCACAAAGATTACAGAATGATATTGTTTTTGATAAATGATAGATTTTTGAACAAATGGCTGGTTAAGATACACACACTCTCATGCCATTTCCAATAGCAACAGTTTATTTGGGAATTTGGGGATAACCGGTGATGTCTACAGAGGATATGATGTGCCCTTGGGCATTTTAAAACATAACCAGGGGGGCGCCTGGGTGGCGCAGTCGGTTAAGCGTCCGACTTCAGCCAGGTCACGATCTCGCGGTCCGCGAGTTCGAGCCCCGCGTCGGGCTCTGGGCTGACGGCTCAGAGCCTGGAGCCTGTTTCCGATTCTGTGTCTCCCTCTCTCTCTGCCCCTCCCCCGTTCATGCTCTGTCTCTCTCTGTCCCAAAAATAAATAAACGTTGAAAAAAAAAAAAAACATAACCAGGAATTATCCTAAAGGGTAACCCGATTAATATACTTCACTGCTCTATTTGATCCCACGTGATATACTATATATGTTTTTAGGTGCCTGAGTGGCTCAGTCGGTTAAGCATCTGACTTCGGCTCAGGTCATGATCTCGCAGTTTGTGGGTTCGAGCCCCACGTCAGGCTCTGTGCTGACAGCTCAGAGCTCGGAGCCTCCTTCGGATTCTGTGTCTCCCTCTCTCTCTCTGCCCTTCCTCTGCTCAATCTCTCTCTCTCTCTCTCTCTCTCTCTCTCAAAAATAAATATATATGTTTTTATCCTTTTGATGAGGAATGCAAAAGAATCAAATTGGGGCACCTGGCTGCCTCAGTCAGTAGAGCATGTGACTCCTGATCTCAGGGTCATGGGTTCGAGCCCCACATTGGGGGTAGGGTTTACTGAAAAAAAAAAAAAAGAATCAAGTTGAACCCCTACCTCACACCATATACAAAAATTAACTCAAATGGACCAACAACCAAAATGTAAGAGATAAAACTCTTCGAAGAAAACATAGGGTAAGTCTTCATAGCCTGGAATTTGGCATATCCATGATTGGCTGATGGGAAAGTAAAATGTTGCAGCCATTTGAAGAAGAGCATTACCTCCAGCTCCAAGTGTGATGCCCACCCATGATCACAATTTTCCTGGATGAGTTCCAGTTTTTCTTTATAGATCTTAGTAGTAATAATTCTGGGTTTTTTTTTTCCATCTATTCAGTGTACGACACCTGTTAAGTGAGATGCTTCTTCCCAATTCCTGATTGCTTTCTTCCATAGGAAGGAATTCAATGAGTGTGACATTCCTAGATTCTTTCCACCTCTTCACAGACCAAATTACATGATAGGTGGAGTGGCTTATTTGTTTAATGAATCTGGTGAGAATACACTAGGCATGCCTGGCCCAGAGCCTTCTTCCTTTTCCTTTTGGGGCCAATCTTCTGATAGAGTGCTGTCTTATACTGTAAATTTTCTCTGGGCAGGCACACTGACCTTGGTCCGTTGTTGCATGAATGAGCAGGTAAGTATTTCAGTTGGCTTTTACCATAGAACAAATCAATCCCCAATTTAATGGCTGTATTATTTTCCTGGGCCTGTTGTCACATAGTACCACAAACTGGGCAGCTTAAAACAACAGAAATGTATTATCTCACAGTTCTGGAGGTTAGAAGTCTGAAATCAAGGTATCAACAAGGCCACACTCCCTCTGAAGACTCTAGGGGTGAATCTAGGGTTGTATGCCTATCTCTTAGCTTTTGGTGATGGCCAGGAATCGTTGGCCTTCCTTGGTTTATAAAAGCATCACTCCAGTCTCTGTCTCCATACTCACATGGCATTCTCCCTGTGTGTCTGTCTTAGTGTTTCTTCTCTTCTTCTTATAGGAACACCAGTCATATTGGATCAAGGGCCTACCCTACCCCAGTATGACCTCATTGTAACTTACATCTTAATTATGTTTACAAAACTCTATTTTCAAGAGAGGTCACATTCACAGGGACCAGGGGTTAGGACTTCAATATATTGTTTTAGGGGACATAATTCAATCCACAACAGTGACTGAAAACAGCCAACATTATTCCTCATGATTCTGTTGGTGAGCTGGACAGGATCTTCTGATCTAGGCTGGCTCAGTTGGGGCTAGATGGTCTAACATAGCCTTACTCACATTCTGAGGTCTCACCTGGGACAGCTGAGATGACTGTACAGCCAGAGCCTCTGTCCACATGCCATTTTATGCTTTGGGAATCTAGCACAAAATTGCTCCCACGTTGGGGCTCCTGGGTGGCTCAGTAGGTTAAGTGTCTGAGTCTTGATTTTGACTCAGGCCATGATCTCATGGTGCGTGGGATTGAGCCCCATGCCGGGTTCTGCACTGATAGTGTGGAGCCTGCTTGGTACTCTTCTGTCTCCCTGTCTCCCTGCCCCTACCTTGCTCTCTCTCTCTCTCTCTCTCTCGAAATAAATAAATAGACTTAAAAAAAAAGAAAACAAAACAAAAAACAAAGTTGCTCTCATGTTGATGAAAGGTTTCCAGCAGTAAGAGAAAGAAAGCTTGTGCAAGAATGTTTCCAAATATCTACTTGTGTTTATTTTCTAATGTTCCACTGGCCAAAGAAAGTCACATGGCTGAGCCCAGAATAAGCGTGGGAGGGGACAGACCAGAGAGGTATGAACAAATTGGGGCCATTAGTGCAACAGTCTAGCACATGAAGTATACCTAGTTCTGAGGTTCAGCACTCATCGTTTTCTTACCACTTCTAAGAAGTGATAGCATCGTTCATTCATTCAGCGAGCATTTATCGTAAATCTATGGTGTGGCAAGCATAGGACAGATGGTGGTGAACCAGTAAGATCGTCTGTCCCGGGCCAAAGCTTACATTCCACCTCCCAGTTTAGAGGTCAGGTGATCGGGAAACCAGGCAGCAGGTGGGGGTGGAGAGAAGCCTCATCTCCCTCCTGTAATCTCTGAAAGCCAGCCTCCCCTCCGTGCCACCACAAGGAAACACAGACTGTACGAAGAAACTTCGCGTGCCGTGTAAATGCAGCCTCCAAACAAATAGCCTAGCTCCTTCCAACAGTAGCCCTTCCTGGAGCCATTTCTACAAAGAAATTCTAGAGTGGTCTCTACATTCAGTATCTCTAGCCTGACGTGGGACTGGAACTCACAAACTGTGAGCTCATGACGTGAGGTGAAGTCAGACGCTTAACCGACCGAGCCACCCAGGCGCTGGCTGGGCAATTCTTAGAAATGGAAGAATATAATATGTGACCTTTTAGGACTGGATTCTTTCACTTGGTGTGAAGTTTTCACAGACCATCCATATTTTTGCAGAACGAATCGGTACTCGATCCCTTTTTATCACTGAATTAAGTATCTCCTGAGTAGATACACAGGTTCTCCCCTACCGTCCAAAAGTACAGCGGCCCTGTGAAACCTTCCGTAAACTGAAATGCTGTGAAATGAAGAAGTGTGGAAACCACTGTGGGAAGCAGGGCTGGGGTAGGAAAATGCGAAACGTACGTGACAGGTCACTGCAGGCTCTGTGTGGACCACTCTAAGAGCTAACAAATCTAAGGGGACCCAGTCATGGTGGGGCGGGGGCCTCCACAGTTTTGTGAGATTTACCTCCAGAAGCTGGACGAGGTTCTCCCGGTATATATTAGGGGCAGACCCCCTCGTACTTTTTGCAGGGAGCGAAAAATAACGAACCATTTTGAGATACACCAGGGTAGCAGAGGCCTGTTCTTACGAGAAACGAGTTAACCAGAGCCTAATCTGCTGGAGTGGTATCAGAGCCCAACTGATCTGGGGGAAGGGAAATATTCAACTCCAGCGGGCTCCAGCCTTCCAGGTGGGAGAAGGTATATACTCCATTCTAGCCCTCTTTAGCCATTCTATTCCACCTAACAGGGGAGAAAAAGACTCAGACTCTCTGGTGAAATTCACCATCAAGAGGCGTAGGCTCACGAAAAGACTGAGGTCTAATCATAGGACAGTAGAATGGTTCTTTTCCCCCACCCCCACCCCTCATCACCGCATTAGCGGCCTATTTAAAGCAATCCCACTTACCCGGCACATCATGTCTGGCTATCAGGAAGAAATTACAAGGCATACCAAAAGGCAAAAAAACACAATTTGATGAGACAAAGCGACGACGATTAATATGCTAAGGGCTCCAGCGGATAAAGTAGACATCGTGCAAGAACAGACAAGGCATGCAAGCAGAGAGATCCAAATACTAAGAAAGAACCAAAAAGAACTCAAGAGAACAATACACTAACAGAATGAAGAATACACTTGATGGGCTTAGGGGGAGATGGGACACAGCTAAGGAAAGAATCTCTGAGCCTGAGGATATCTCAGTAGAAGCTCCCAAACTGAAAAGCAAACAGAACAAAGACTGAAAAAAACCAAACAAACCAGAACAGAAAATCCAAGGACTGTGGGACAAGTACATGGGGCGCCTGGGTGGCTCAGTTAAGCATCTGACTCTTGGTTTCAGCTTAAGTCATGATCTCTAGGCTCTTGAGTTTGAGCCCCGCATTGGGCTGTAGTGCGGAATCTGCTTGGGATTCTCTCTCTCCCTCTCTCTCTGCCCCTCCCCTGCTCGCTCTCTCTCTCTCTCTCTCTCTCAAAATAAATCAATAAATTTTAGGGGGAAAAAAGGTGTAAAGTACATGTAATAAGAATATCAGAAGAAGAAAGAGACAAAGGAACAGAAGGAAATATTTGAAACAATAATGATTAGATGAATTCCCCCAAATTGTCAGACACCAAATCACAGATCCGGGAAGCTCAGAGAATAAGCAGGATAAATGCCAAAGAAACCCCACACCCAGGCATATCGTTTCCAAATGACAGAAAATCAAACGTCAGGAAAAATTCCTGCAAGGAGTCAGAGGAAAAAAAAAAAAAAAACAAACCTCATCTGTAGAGAAACAAAGGTAAGAATTATATCTGTCTTCTCCTCAGAAACCGTGCAAACACAAAAAGAGTGAAATGAAATATTTAAAGTGCTGAGAGAAAAAAATCACCAACCTAGATTTCTGCACCCTGAAAATTTATCCTTCAACGGTGAAGGAGAAATCAAGACTTTCTTAGACAGATGTGCATAAAGAAGAAAAGTGTGGAAGAAGGATTCAGTGAAAAGGAAATAAAAAATGTGTTTTTCTTATTCTCAGTTGATTAATAGATAACTGTTCAAAATAATAATGGCAACAATATATTCAGCTACTTATGCTTATGCATATATCCTATGCGTATATTATGTGAAAGTGAACTTGGATTAGTTGGAAATGTATATTGCAAATTCTAGGGCAACCCGTAAAAAAGTTAAAAATTTAAAAAAATTGCTTAATGTTTATTTACTTTTGAGAGAGACAGAGCGTGAGTGGGGGAGGGGCAGAGAGACAGAGAGAGAGAGAGAGAGGGAGACACAGAATCGAAAGCAGGCTCCGGGCCCCGTGCTGTCAGCACGGAGCCCGACGCGGGGCTCGCACCCACGAACCGCGAGATCGTGACCTGAGCCGAAGTCGGACGCTTAACCCACTGAGCCACCCAGGCGCCCCAAAAGTGAAAAATTCTTTCAAGTGTAACTGATAGGCCAAGAAAGGAGAGAAAATGGAATCATGCAAAATGCTCAGTTAAGAGCACAAAAGGCAGAAAAAGAGTGGGAGTGGATAAAAATCAAAACCCACTACCCAGCTCTCCGCTGTCTACAAGAAGGCCACTCCAAATATATAAACACACATAGATTAAGACTAAATGGATGGGGGGGAATACATCACGTTGACACCAATCAAAAGAAAGCAGGAGGGGCACGTGGCTGGCTCGGTAGGTGAAGCATGCGACTCTTGACGGGGTCACGAATTCAAGCCTCACACCGAGCGTCGAGATTACTTAACAATAAAATCCTTTGCAGAAAGAAAAAAAGAAAGCAGGAGTGGCTCCAATAATTTCAGACAGAGCAGAGCATCGCGTAACGACCAAAGAGCTAGTTCTCCAAGAAGGTAACAATCCTTAAGGGTTTGTGCCCTGTACTATCAGGGTATTTCAACAGGGGTTCTTAATCACGAGTGCACGGACCCGGCAGGTGGAAAATCAGTAAGGACGCCGTCGAACCCAACAACACCATCGATCGCCTGTGGCTGGTGGACGTCTGCGGACTTCTTCATCCAACACCCCCAGCTACGGTCCGGGTCAGAAAACACACGTGGCCAAAGTTAAAAGATGCCCTCCTCAGGCTCCTTTGTCACAGGCTCTGGCGATCTGATACGCTCGCGTGAGATTTGAAAGGCAGAATAAACATCGCGAACATCCTCCTGGTACCACAGGCACGTTCGTGGGCCCGTGAGTTTTCCCGGCAAACTGCCCTCCAGTATCTAGCCTCTGCTTTCGTTTGTATCTAGAGGTAGCTACTGCGGAGGCACTGGCAAGATTCAGCCGTCCCCTCTCCGGTGGCCAACGTCACAGGGGTCGAGAGACAGCAGGCACAGCAGTAAAAGCTTCACGACCAAGACTTTCTGTTCTCAGGGCGTCGGGGCAGCGGGGGCCCAATCGGTTAAGTGTGCCTGACCTGGCCTCACGCCATGATCTTGCTGTTCATGGGTTCGTTCCCCACGTCGAGCTCTGAGCTGACAGCGCAGAGCCTGCTTGGGATCCTCTCTCTCGCTCCCTCCCTCTCTGCCCCTCCCCACTTGCACTTTCTCCCTCTCTCTCTCTCTCTCAAAATGAATAAATAAACTTCCAACAAAAAAGGCTTTCTCTTCTCTATATCACAATGGGAGCAGTGACTTGACGAACTCCGTACTTACAGTGGGAGCCCCCGTTCTTTCCAAGTTCTTGACTGTGGTAGAGGTGGGGTCTCCCCAGAGACCAGATAGTTTATTTATCTATTTTTGAGAGAGAAAGAGGCTGAGCGGGGGGGGGGGGGGGGGGGGCAGAGGGAGAGGGAGAGGGAGAGAGAGGATCCCAAGCAGGCTCCGTGCTGTCAGCGCAAGCCCGACGCAGGACTCGGTCTCAAGAGCCACGAGATCATGACCTGACCCGAGATCAAGAGTCAGACGCTTGACTGACTGAGCCTCCCAAGAGGAAGAAAACTGGGAAACAGCCTACCTGTTCTTTGGCAGAGGGACAGAAAAGGGAACTGCGGTTTGTCCAACCTCCACGGTCTTGTGGGGACACACGTGCACAGAATGATGCACGTGGATTGGATGTGGGGGTTACCTCTGCGGAGGGAGAAGGAAGGGAAAGACATCCGTGCCGTTCTGCTTTTTTTCAAAAACCGATCTCAAGCAAATATGATACAACATCGACGTCTGTTTAACCCTGGGGAGCGCATGGGTGTCCCGCATATCATATTTCACTCGAATGTCGGGAGTGTGTTCTAATTACAAATAACATTTTTAAATGTTTATTTATTTTTGAGATCGAGAGAGAGAGAGAGAGAGTGAATGAGTGAGAGCGGGGCAGGGGCAGAGAGACAGAATCCCAAGCAGGCGCCACACGGTCAGCACAGAGCCCAATGTGGGACGCCGGCCTCGAACCCGTGATCCGTGAGATCACGACCTAAGCCGAAGTCGGACATTTAACCGACTGTGCCACCCGGGCGCCCCACAAATAGCATTTTAAGAACCTGATGAAAAAGTTCATGCAGAAACATTCACAGGACCCAGCAAAAATTGGAATAAAAACATATGAAATGAAATTGAAAAGTGCCGGGCTCGGGGCACCTGGGTGGCTCAGTCATTTGGGCATCCGACTTCGGCCCAGGTCATGATCTCACAGTTTTGTGAGTTCGAGCCCCGCGTCGGGCTGGCTGCTGTCAGCGCGAGTCTGCTTGCTTTGGAGCCTCTGTCCACCTCTCTCTCTGCCCCTCCCCTGCTCGTGTTCTCTCTGTCTCTCTCCAAAGAGATAAATAAACTTAAAAACGAAAAAGAAAAGCTGAAGGGTAAGTTTTGCTCATTCGGTACATTCCACAGCTCAACCGAGTCCGTCTGGGAAGTTGCACCCTTATTCCAACGATAAATCCATTAGTTTGAACCTTTGAAAAAATGTTTCTTTCGGAATTAATGCCCTTTCCTCCCAAGAACGTTCATGACTTTCTATTTTCCTTTTTAATTCCTCTCAACGGTTAGCATTCACGCCTTGGAAGCGGTTGTCATTTCTAGAAACAGTCAAACCCATTCCAAACACCAGGAGATAAGGCTGGGTGACATTGTTGGGGGTCCAAATGAAATATGTCCCAAAAAATGACAACACTGGTTTTTTCCCTCCTGTGACTTGTAAGCTTGCTGAGAAGAGGAAAAAGGCTGAAAGGGCGATATTACGTGATGGTCCAAAATATATGAGCTCCCAAGTAATCGGGACTTGGCCACTCTTGCTTTTGGAGTTCAGCTATCCACCAAGTGGCCACATTATAGGTGGTTTTTATTTTCGTATTAAGAGACGCTGGGATTTCCAAGTTTTTCCATAATTACCATGCGTTACTTTCATAATAGGGGGAAGTTGATTCAAGACGTAACATAATAATTTTCTCGCTGCGTTGGATTTTCCCTTTCCCACTCACCACAATAAGTTAAACATGAAAAATTCAGATGATAAAAGAGCGTTTAAACATGCTTGCAACGGTGTAGAAACTTACGCGTATGAATAAAAAGTCTCCAAAGAGAGCAAAGATTAAAATATTTAGTCGTAGGTTGCGGGCTGACTTTTCTTCTGCCGAAATTGTCCCAAATATTTTTGCATCATCGTCTCACTTATAAATATTCTGAATGTAAAAGGGAGATATCTGGGTTCATTATATTTATTCTAGTTATCCCAAAGAAGCATGTTTGCAGTTTAAAAAAATGCACAGTGATTGACGACCCCATAGTACATTAAGTAACACACGTGGTGATTTTATAGACTCATCTTATGCAGAAATCATAATCAGTTAGCGAAACGTAATGTCTTATCCCGTGCAACTGTCCATTTTACCTTCTACGGAAAACCATATTTTCTTTGTTTTCGGTATACTTGGATAGGGGCTGACTGTGGAGAAACCTCACGTTTATGAATGTGTGAAAACCAAATTAAGTGATTGGCAACAAAGTTGCAAGGCTTTTGCCTAATTTTTTTGCTCTTGTGTTCCCCTTGAGGACTTTAAATACTCTGAAAAATCCACCTGGAAAAACACGACGGACTCGGAAAAAATCAAAACCCAAATCAAATTACTATTTGTTCTCAACATTATCAGAGGTGGGATTTAATTGCAAGTGAAGAAAGACGATGACTTATGAGCCCCATTTTCCAAATTATCACTAGCTTTTCTCTTGTCTCTGTGATCTTAGAATAATGCAAAAAACTTGGGGGGGGGGGCTTTGTTTTTCTCTCCCGAGACTGCAAATAACTAGAAATGGATGTCCTTTTAGTGTAATTTACTATTTGGAAAGAGTCAGACAGTAATATCTCTATTAACAAGGAAGCTATGTGCCAGACCTGCATTTTGCTGCCAGAAACCTCATTATCAAAGGTAGAGATAATATCCAGGATGAGAGAAAAATCATCGCCCACTTCTCAGCTAACTCAGACCATAGCTCCTTAGTCTCTTCACAAGGTAGGGAGGCGACAATGACTACTTTGGCACATTTCCCCACCCAGCAGAGGCCTCAAGCCCAGACTCCCTTTTCCCCTACTTGCCACCACCCTGACTCAGTTGCAAATTTCCCCCAATGCCCGCTGTGCCCAGGGAGGCTGAGTACAAATATGTTTTATTCACATGTGCCATGTTATCAGATGCGAATCCAGGTTTTCTAGGTCTTACATTATATACAATTCATAGGACTATCTTTAAGAAAAAGAAGACCCAAAACACGTAAACACAAATTAGGTAACAAGATGAATATTTACTTAGAATTTAGATATCTCTGGGGCGCCAGGGTGGCTCGGTCGGTGAGGCGTCCGACTTCGGCTCAGGTCACGATCTCACGGTCCGTGAGTTCGGGCCCAAGTCAGGCTCTGCGCTGACGGCTCGGAGCCTGGAGCCTGCTTCACCCCAGAGGATGGTGAAGGTCAGCAAATTGGCAAAGTGGCCCAGGTGACTGGGAGAAGGTGCTGGGGCATCCACCCCAGCTAGGTGGTTATCACTAGACCAAAACGGGACAAAGGCCACAAAAAGATCCTTGAACGCAAAGCCAAATCTCGCCAAGTAGGAAAGGAAAAGGGCAAACAGAAGGAAGAAACAATCGAGAAGACGCGGGAATAAAGTAATCTTAAGTACGACTTTAAATAAAAATTGTTCAAATGAAAAAAAAAATCTGGACTAGCACAAACATTAGAAAATGCATAAAAATAACATAATGTTTATACTAATTAACCCCTTGACGCGTAGTGTGCCATTTTCTCACTTTTTAAGGTGCATGCTCTTTGTCTCTTCATACGACAGTGGTTTTGTAACATACACGTCCGTACAGAAAAGAGATAACCTTTCCTCTAGCATGACCGATCAAAATTTGTTTTCACTATTATTGACAGTTCAGCAAAGTTTCTTTCATCGTCACCAGTCTTCATTACTGACATCAGATAAACTTCAAGTTTTTAAATGAAAAGAGGGTATGACTTCTGGCCTACATTTCCATGTTAGGCGTCAGATGAGAAGGCACAGTAAAGAGGCAGTGTAAGCCATTCCTATCCCCTGACAGGTATCGATAACATAATTATACCCCCAGGTAACTGCAAACAGCATAAATATATTCCATTAACCCCCAGCTAAATGTATCTCCACTTCTACAAAGTTTCAATCATACAAACAGACCGTAGAGATTACTCTACAGCTTAGTGTCTGTAGTTAACAAAACTGTATTATATACTGAAACATTTGCTATGGTAGATGTTAAGTGTTTTTTTTTAATAATTTTTTTAAAGTTTATTTGTTGTGAAAGAGACGGATAGAGTGAGCGGGGGAGGGGCAGAGAGGGACTGGGAGAGAAAATCCCGAGCAGGCTCCACACTGCCAGCGGCAGAGCCTGACGTGGGTCTCGAACTCACAAACTACGAGAGCATGCCCTGAACTGAAACCAAAACGCAGACACACTTAACCAAGTGAGCTACCCAGGTGCCCCATGTTAAGTGTTTTTGTCAGAAGAAGAAGAAGAAGAAGAAGAAGAAGAAGAGGAGAAGATGAAGGAGAAGAAGGAGAAGAAGAAGAAGAAGAAGAAGAAGAAGAAGAAGAAGAAAGAAAAAGAAAGAAAGAAAGGAAGGAAGGAAGGAAGGAAGGAAGGAAGAAAAAGAAAGAAGAAAGAAAGAAAGAAAGAAAGAAAGAAAGAAAGAAAGAAAGAAAGAAAAGGGGGGAGAAGAAGAAGAAGAAGAAGAAGAAGAAGAAGAAGAAGAAGAAGAAAAAGAAGAAGAAGGAGGAGGAGGAGGAGGAGGAGAAAATAGAAGCAGAAGAAGAAAGAGGGAGGAAACTTTCAGAAGTGATGAATATGTTTATGGCATAGACTGTGGTGATGGTTTCACAGGCATGAACTTATCTCCAAACTCATCAACTTATACACATTAACTATGTATAATTTTTCATATGACAATAAAGTGGTTTTTATAAAATGTATCCCCGATTCTACTTTCCCTTAGCCTAATGCCCAAAATGTCTGAATCCACTCAGATGCCATCTACAAGAAGAAAAGTATGATGGAGATGTAGTCAAGATGGAAAGAGACAGCGGTCTTAACCCTTTTCAAATCTCGCAAAGACATAAGACCACGTGAACACATTGCCTTAGAAGGGACCATGTAAATGATGAGCCCTGAAGCTTATTCCTAATGTGCCTTACAGTAAATCCATAGTGATTCTTGTACATAGAAAATTTCCTATCTCAGGGCACCTGGGTGGCTCAGTGGGTTGAGCGTCCGACTTCGGCTCAGGTCACGATCTCGCAGTCCGTGAGTTCGAGCCCCGCGCCGGGCTCCGTGCTGACAGCTCAGAGCCTGGAACCTGCCTCGCATTCTGGGTCACCCTCTCTCTCTGCCTCTCTCCTGTTCACACTGTCTCTGTCTGTCTCTCTCAAAAATAAATAAACATTAAAAAGTTTGAAAAAGTTTTCCTATCTCTGTCCACTGAGAGGGTCTAGAAACATTAACATCCCAGCAGCAGTTACCACACCTTGTTCCCAGGTCTTGGTGCTTTAACTAGCATTCTCTAATAAATGGAGAGAAATGGCTATAGAGGTGGGAAAGGAAAAGCACAAGACAAGTCTGGGATATTCTGTTTTGCCAGAAAGTAAGAAAGTGCCCCCTAAAATGACGTGGGCATGTCAAAAGGACGCAGAAGCCAACTTCAAGGGGCTCCCATTAAACAACCTGAGATAATTTGACCATCGAGATACATAACGACAGTAGCATATTATATAAATAATGACAGTAACATATTATTGAACTCATTTTATAAAACGGAAATTCATGAGACCATATTTTTATAAATGAATAGGGAAAAAAGAAAAGCTGTCTCCTGTAGAATGCCAACTCGTAAATACAGAAAGAATGGTAGAATCAGAAAATCACCATTGGAAGGGCACCTGGGTGGCTCAGTCAATTAAACGTCCAACTTCAGCTCAGGTCATGATCTCTCGGTCTGTGAGTTCGAGCCCCGCATCAGGATCACTGCTGTCCGTGCAGAGCCCGCCTCAGATCTTCTGTCTCCCTCTCTCTTGGCCCCTCCCCATGTGCTCTCTTGCTCTCTCTGTCTCTCAAAAAGTAAATAAATAAACATAAAAAAAGTTAATAGGGGCTCCCTGGTGGCTAAGTCGGTTGAGGGTCCGGCTGTTGATTTCAGTTCAGGTCATGACCTCGTGGTTTGTGGGTTCAAGCCCCACATCGGGCTCTGCATTGGCAGTGTGGAGCCTGCTTGGGATTCTCTCTCCTTCTCTCTCTCTCTCTCTGTCTCTCTGCCCATCCCCTACTCACTCACTCTATCTCTCTCTGAAAATAAACTTTAAAAATTTAATTAAAAAAAGAAAAGAAAACCCCCACTGGAACAGGATATTTGTATAGTTTCAAAGTATCTCCCCACAAAATATTTATTTACACCAAAGGGAAAATGGTAACTTTTCCAGGGAGAAATCTGGTAGATGCCACCTTAACCAGTGATGAACGTTAATATCACTAGTAAAGGGACGGTTCAAGGTGCCTCCTGATCTGTCCACTGACAAAAACACTTTACTTCTGTGGTATATCTTTGCCCAAAAATGCATAACTGAATCTACTCAGAAGTAAATATCAGACAGACACAAACTGAGGGACAGTCTACAAAACAACTGAACTGTCCTCTAAAATGTGTAGGTCATAAAAGACAAGCAAAAACTGAGGAACGGTTCCAGATTGAAGAAAATTAAAGAGATGTGACAGCTAATTATGACACACGATCCTGGATTGGATCCAGGACCACAAGAAAAAATATATTTTATTCATTGACCACTTAAGCTATAAAGGACATTATTGGGCCATTGGTGAAATTCTAATGGAGTCTTGGGATTAGACGGTATAAATGTTAATTTCCTGATTTTGATGGTAGGGCTATGATTATATTGAGGAGAGTACCCTTGTCTTTTAGGAAATACACGCTGAAATATTTAGGGGCAGTGGGCATGATGGCTGCAACTTACTCTCCTTTGGTTGGAAAATTTATTTTGGAAAAATAATAAAAGATATGCCTATTTAAGGAGCTACTGATAAAGCAAAAGGGAATAATTGGGGAATCTGAGTGAAAAGTACTCTTTCAACTTTCCCGTGAGTGTGAAATTATTTCAGGAAGTTAACTTAAGAAGAAAAAAAGCTGGATGCACATTGCAGAATACTGTATTAAGGAGGGGGCTGTCTACTTTCTCTATTTTAAGTTTATTTCTTTATTTGGAGGGAGGGGAGGGGCAGAGAGGGAGAGAGAGAATCCCAAGCAGGCTCCGTGCTGTCCGCACAGAGCCCTGTGTAGGGCTCGATCTCATGAATCGTGAGATCATGACCTGAGCCGAAATCCAGAGTTGGATGCTTCACCGACTGAGCCACCCAGGTGCCCAAACTGGTCTACGTTAAACACTGCCACGTTTAGCTCATTTAATACTTTGAGTGGTGAGAGACCTCAAGGAAAACTAGTCATGGCATAAAGGATCTTAGCATAATTATAAGGGTCAGCGCGAAATATTGTTCCCCTCTTGACCAATTCTTAATCGTACGTAACTTCTAAGAACACTCTTAGGGTGTGAAGTGAGCTATAGCTATTTTTGCAAATCAGACATGTCAACTAGCCCTGAGCTCGTCGTACTAGTTTCATGAAGTGAACAATGGAGGAACAATGAAGATATTCATTTAAAAAATAGAGAATGTGATTGTAACAGTAGCCGTTGGCATTCACTTCCAATGTCCGTCGACAAGAACCTTCAAAATGAAGTCAAGGGGCGCCTGGGTGGCTCGCTCGGTTGAGCGTCCGACTCGGGCTCGGGTCGTGATCTCACGGTTCGTGAGTTCGAGTCCCGCGTCGGGCTCTGTGCCGAAAGCTCAGAGCCTGGAGCCTGCTTCGGATTCTGTGTCTCCCTCTTTTTCTGCCCCTCCCCACTCTCACTCTGTCTCTCTCTCTTTCTCTCTCTGAAAAATAAATATTAAAAAGAAACGAGGTCAAGGAGGGGCGCCTGGGTGGCTCCGTCGGTTAAGCATCCACCTCTTGATCTCAGCTCAGGTCATGATCTCACGGTTTATGGGTTCGAGACCCGAGTCGGGCTCTGTGCTGGCGGCGTGGAGCCTGCCTGGAATTCTCTCTCTCTCCTTCTCCCTCTCTCTGCCCCTCCCCCAACTTGTGTGCTCTCTCTGTCAAAATTAATGAAGTCAAAGAGCCTCTGTTAAATACATAAATACATCAACATGGATCTAAAGGGCTGCTGAGAAGACTCCAGTATGTAGGAGAAAAGGGCTACAAGGTACCAACTAGCGATCTTGTTACCATCGTCGTTCTGCTCATGAAGGATTTCCTCAAGGACATGCGTGCGTTACCTCTGCAGTGGGTCTCAGTGGAGTGGGGCAAGGAGGACAAGAAAAAGCTCTTTAGGGATTTCTGTCTGGGTTAGGGGAGCAAAAACCTAAGATGAGACAGCCCTTTGGGACCTTCCATCAACGCTTGGTAAGACGCCTGACTTGTAAGGATACTGGGGACAGAAGGGCTGGGAGGGTCCCGCCTGAGAGTTAGGGCTTCAAACACAGTCCTTCCCGAATCTGAATCTAGTCCCCTTTCCATCATGCCGCTCTGCCTTTCTTTCTTTCTTTTTTTCCTTTCCTTTTCTTTTTATTTTATTTTGAGAGAGAGAGAAAGAGAGAGACTCCCAGGCAGGCTCTGCACCACTGTCAGCTCGGAGCCCGATGTGGGGCTCGAACCCATAAACCTCGAGATGGTGACCTGAGCCGAAACCAAGAGTCCAACGCCCAACCGACAGAGCCCCCCCCCCCAGGCGCCCCCACCCTGCCTTTCTGGTACAAATGAATTCTTTTCACAAATCAAAGGGTTCCTTTAGAAAGTTGTGGCACCTACGGAGAAATGTCAAGTTCCCGCGCCACGTGTAGGAAGAAAATGTTTATGCCACTTCTTTCCTACCTCACTGAATGTTTACTCCCCAGATTTCAATGAAACAAAACTAAACGGAACCACCACCCATTTCCGGGATTCGAGCTAGAAGGGTTATTACCCATGGGCAACATCAACAGAAGCCCCAAGATCCTCTTTGAACACATCATTCCTCCAAGCCATATTGCGAGGAAAATCAGAGTCCTTTGTATAGGAGAAAAATCTCTGTGAGAAATATGCAGAGGAATCATTTCATTTCTTTGCATCTGCCCTCCTGGTGGGAGGTATCGGGCCTTGGGTAGCCCAAGAAGCTATAGGAAGCATATTACAGAGAGTTTAATTTATTCCGAGAAAATCAGAATCAACTAATCAGAAGGAAGGGAAAAATGCATTAATTAAACAGCTTTACTCATGCAGAAAAGCTGCCAGCATGAGCATTTCAAATTACCTGGGCACACCTAATGCATTTGCATTTGCTCGGGAGAAATGCGTTCTGCCCTACAAAGCCACGAACATTTCATAATTCCGTTTGAGCGAATAACAAAAGGGAATTGACAGCTAAGAACCACCTTCCACACTTGGGGGCTATAGCCTTTTCCTAGGAATTTTTAGCTCATGCAGAAATTCTCTTCTTGACTAGATGTGGAGAGAGGAAGTGTAAAGTCTTCTGTAGAGTAAAAGGCTAAAAAAGAACCCCCTCCCCTCCCCCCTCCCCAACAAAGGAGGTGGGGCCTTTACTAGCAGGAGGCTAACGGCGTTCTTTTGTTAGATATTAACATAAAATAAGGCAATGGAAATGGATGTCCATCAACAGAATTAGAAAGGGACTAAGTAAGTTTTAAGAACAAAAGGTTTACTTCTTTAAATTACAAGAGTCGAGAAACAGCTGGAGGGAAAAAAAAACTACAAAAAACGGTTGAATGGGATTATGTTGCAATATAATTTTATTATTGCAGATTGAATGTGTATAATCATTCTAACTCAAATAACCCTATAGGCGATACTTAAACACGTATATTTGTAGGTCTTATCTTAACTGTTTTCAATGCAGCTTATCCATCAAATGGCGCGATGTTTTTATTTTGGTATTTACTCCTGAGACAGCTTTTTTTTTTTTTTTTAATGTTTGGATATATATTCATCAATGGGATCTACCTTTAAATTCTTTTAAAGATGCATCAGGCCCGCTGTTGCTCTACCTTTTTTTTTTTTTTAATCACATTTCCCCACTCCGTTTGGCACAAGCAAATATGCTACAATTACGAGTCGGGTTTATTATTCTGGAGTTTTCCAGGAGAGACAGATGGAAATGACCATTAGAAAACTTCCCCGCAGCTTCCTTTCTACTTCCGAAAGGAAAACGTGAATTCGACATCCAAAAGAACCGTAATGAAGCATGAGAGATACCCAACTTAATACGTGACATTTATCCCAATTCGGTCTAATTTAAGGCACCATGCATGTGGTTTTATGCTCAAAGAGAGAAAACCTGTATTTGTTGTCAATACAAGAGGCATGTGAAGTGAAAACCAGGCTAGAGAGGTAGACGAATGTACGTCCTTAAACTATATGATTTGTCACGGAGTGCTTACTGAGATGGTCTGGAGTTTTGCCTGAAATGCCTTATCTGTGCTAATTTGGGATCAAGCTTCTAACCAGATTGATGGTGTCAGATCTGCCCGTAAAAGCACAGGTTAAAGTGGTCGGGGCTGAACCGCCAGTCCATCCACATGGCAGGGCATTTCCTCCGGCTCAAAAAGACTAACAGAAGTTAGGCAGAAAGTAGGTATATTAGAGGGGCCCGAGAAAACCCTCCCCGAGTGGGAATGTTTTCCGAGACTCGGCTGTTTTCTTTTCACACAGTCTGATCGCATTTTGTGACATCCCTTCAGGCAACCTCACCCCTCTTGTTAAAGCAAACTGCTTTTGCGGAATATCTATCCCCGAAGTCCTTTGAATGCGTGCATCATTTGTGGGAGAAAACAGACAGTAATTTCAACCGCCGCAGGGCTTAAAGCAGAGGGCTGACCTTCTAGGCTTGGGCTCCGATGCGTTTAGGGTCTCCGCCGGGAAAATAACCTTTGGCGGTTAAATATACCAGGGTCTAAATGTACTGGTGAGACAGGTTTGTGAAATTGACATGAAGGTTTGAATATTCAGTTTTAAATATCCTGATGAAAGAAACTACACAGACATGCCACTGATCTAATTAATACTTGTTGGCACATTCCTTAGAGCCGCTTGAAGTATAATAGGATTTCTAGGGGCCAAAACAACAAAAGATGTAAACTGCCTTTTCAATTGCAAACTTTGTTCGTTTATTTCATTGGTAAAAGAATGCAAATCTTAAGTCATTTTCTGCTAACGGACAGCAACTCTTTCCCACTGAATGTTTTTCCGGAGACCAGGGTAAAGCTCAGAGTGAAGTCAAGCATCCTCCCCTGAAAAAAAAAGGCAGTTTAAAGAAATTTCACTGAGTCGTCCCTGTCAGTTAGGACCTGACGTTTAAGTTAACTCTTGTGCTGGAGGTATTTGAACACGCCTACAGATATGTATCGCTCCGGAACATAGATATGGACGCTTAAGTCTCAACAGTATTTTCTATAAATGTTTGTAATGCAAATATAAATCAAATGGTGGCAACATCTTTCGTGAGTTTGCACAAACCAAAATATCCATATACCTTGGTTTAATTCCCTAGTAAATATTTGCTTCAAATATAATGAGACAATTACGAGAGTTCACTCACTGTTAGCGTGATTTCTGAAGGACCGAGCAAGGGCTAAATAGTAGGTGCTCAATAAAATTTGAATAAATGGTCAAACGGTCAACATAAAGAAGAAAGGAAAAGAGGAGATTCAGCAGACGGAGAAATGACGAAAGGCAAGAGTGGAAAAGAGGCAGAGAAGAGGAAGAGAAAGAATATGTGTAACCACGGGTTTGGTCATTTCCACTGTTTCAAAAGATTATTTCAGGCAAAACAGCAATCCGATTTTATTCGTGTTGTGCTCAATCCCTAATTTATACACATACGTCATCTTAAAATGTACTACAGAGGTCCCAAGAGTCACTATTAGTAACGAAGTTAACTGATTTTTACTTGCATAGACTGTACCCGATTCTACACGCTATTAATAGGGATTCTTCCTACTTACCTGCCCTCCAGGGTCTTATCTGTAACTACCTCTAAGCCTCAAGTCACACTCCCTTAGTTAATCCAGAAGTTAATGTATCTGCCTCCGGTAGGAGACTGAGGAAACATGACGGTGTCAAGGAGGAAAAGTTTCCCTACAACCTCTTAGGTTCAGTCCTTGGGGCTCGTAAATTAAATTAACAAAACACAGAGTAAGAAGAAAAAAGTCATACGATTGTTTATTAATATCTTACATGCATGCGAGTTCACAGAAAAGAAGCAAAACTCAAAGAAGTGGTTAGACTCTGGGCGTTACATGCCCTTTTTAACAATGGCAAGGGGGTTTGAGCTTCCAGTGCCTGGGAAAATTGTGGGGAAATGCCTCGGAAATATATGGGGAAACTAACAGAAGATAAGGGTTATTTGAGTAAGGTTTGTTTATGTAGACTCATCTCTGTGCCAACGTTCTGTCTCTGGTGATGAGTCACTCCCCTCTTTTTTTTTTTAATTTTTTTTTCAACGTTTTTTATTTATTGTTGGGACAGAGAGAGACAGAGCATGAACGGGGGAGGGGCAGAGAGAGAGGGAGACACAGAATCTGAAACAGGCTCCAGGCTCCGAGCCGTCAGCCCAGAGCCCGACGCGGGGCTCGAACTCACAGACCGCGAGATCGTGACCTGGCTGAAGTCGGACGCTTAACCGACTGCGCCACCCAGGCGCCCCATCACTCCCCTCTTACTGACACAAGACTGGGGGACATCTTCCCAAAGGGAAATGTTTGCCCCGCTTTTAGGCAAGTAAAGGGAGGACAGAGAGCCCTTCCTGCATTTGTTGATTCTCAGTTGCCTTCGGATCGAAATGATCCTTATGCCAAAGTAGCATAATCTGGGGTGGCATATCCTGATTCCCCTTCAACAGCCAAATGTGGTGTGGCCTCCAAAATTGGATTCTGGCCCAGAGGAAGGACATTAGTGCGACCACTGGCAGAACTGGAACGTCTACATCTTCACTGCACAATACATTCGTCACTGGCCGCACGTGGCTACCAAGCACTTGAAAGTGTGGATGGTCCAGGCTGCGTGTAGATTACACACTAGACTTGGAAGACATGGCGTAAAAAAAAAAAAAAAAAAAAAGAACAGAATGCACACTATTAACGCTAATTTCATCTGTTTCTTTTTACGGTTTAAAATATGGCTGCTAGGAATTGTCAAGTTAACACGCAGTTTGCCTCGTATTCCCAGACATAATTCAAGAGACTCCCAGCTCCTCCCACACCCCTGTTCCCTTTAAGAAAAGGGAAGACCGATCCCAAAGGCGATCCAGAGATCAACAGGACGGCCATTCCCAGCACAGGCCAGGGAACTGGACTAGTTCCTCCTAGGTTTCAAAGGGTAGGGCCTCCTCTCCGGATTGGCAGGCCACAACGACTCCGCCCACGACCGCAGGCGTACAAGGCCCCTGTAGAGAGCCTCAGGGTGGGCACTGCCCCACTGCACCATGGGAGTGATGTTGCCTCCCCGTGGTCTTGGAGGGCCGAGCACTGGACCCAAGAAGATAATTCTCGAGCCTTAAGATCTCGTGCAATTTGCCTTACTCGGTTTTGGACTTGCCCGGAACCTAGCGCCCCCTTCTTCCTTTCCATTCCTCCCTTCCGGAATGTGGATGTCTATCCCATGTCCGTGCCACCACTGTATTGTGGAAGTGCGTGACTTGTCCGGTGTCACAGGCTTGTGACGGGAGAGGAATGTTGTCTCGGGATGAATACAACCTTGAGTCTCCCTCACATCTGATTTAGATGACATCTACGTGGTACTCTGGACTTCAGACGTCAGGGCTGATGCTGGAATGAGTTAAGATTTGGGGGGAATTTTGCTTGCAAGAAGGACATGGATTTTGTGGGTCCAGGGATAGAATGTTATGGGCTAAATGTCTGTGCCTCCCTGAAATTCATATGTTAAAGCCTCAGCCCCCCGTGTGAGGTGTTTGGAGGCGGGCCCTCGGGGAGGTAATTAGATTTAGATGTGGTCAAGACAGCGGGACCCTTGTGATCTGATTTGTGCTCTTACAAGAAGAGGGACAGACAGACAGAGAGATCCACGAACGTGCAGCAAACAAAGGCCATGGGAGCACACAGTGAGAAGGCAGCCAGCCGTCTGCAAATAAGAAACAGGGCTCTCAGGAGACACCAAATCTGCCAGCACCTTGATCTTGGACTTCCCAGGCTCCAGAACCATGAGAAATCAATTGCCGTGTAAGCCACCTAGTATACGACGTTTTGTTTACCAGCCCGAGCACGGTAAGAGACCAGCTAAACTATGAACTCGTTGAGGATAGACACTATACCTCCTTCTAGATTCACATAGATCCGACAAAAGTGCTGGGCATAAAGTAAATGTTCCCCCAAAACGTCTTGGCTGATCAAATAGTTATAACAGGGACACCTGGGTGGCTCAGTCCATTAAGCGGCCGACTCTTGATTTCGGCTCCGGTCGTGATCTTGTAGCTCGTGGGTTCGAGCCCCGCACGGGGCTCCACGCTGACAGCGCAGAGCCTGCTTGGGATTCTCTCTCTCCCTCTCTCTGCCCCTTCCCACTGTGCACACACTCACTCTGTCTCTCTCTCTCAAAATAAATAAATAAACTTAAAAAAAAAAAAAGAAATACAGATATCTTAAAACCCAAGAACCGGTTATAACGCACATCGTCTTCTATAAATTACGTTTATGGCCTAAATCTATTTGTCCGCCACCGCTGCTCCAAAGCTTAAAATACTCTCACGGTCGATATCCTCAATCGGCATACTCTTTTAATTGTTCTCATAAATGTCTGCTTAATACAAAAGAAGTAGGTGGAAACTCACACATAGACGGATGCTGTCCTCAGGCTCTGGTCCTTGCTCTGGTACTTACTAGCTTTGTGATTTGAGGCAACTCACGGAAACTCTTAGATTTGGTTTTCTCATATATAAAGTGAGGTTTTTAATGCCTCGCCTGTCGCACCCGGTTGTTGTTGGGATATATACCCATCAAAGCATTCCCCTTTTGTAATCCGAAAGACATACGTTCGAAGTCAGGCTCTGCGACTTACCGGGTGTGAGACCTTCATCAGATTTCTTACCTGGCCTGTACCTCAGTTTACTCGTTGGCAAATAAAGGCACAATAACGTCTCTGTGCTCTAGCGACTTGAGATATGACGCAGAGTGACTTGGGGACTGTGAGGACCTTAGCACATCGCCAGAAATTCTACTCTTTGCTCAGTAAGCGGTGGGTATTAAGAATGTGGTGAGCATGTGATTATTATGCGTGATTTCTCGTTGCAAAATTGGTTGACGTGGAAGAAAATGACGAACTCTTCTGGGCACATGAGATCATCGACTCCTTTCCGCTGAATGCTTCCATGTTAAAGTTTGTAAGCATTTATAGGATTGGAACACCCTTGATGGTTATTTGTAAAGATTATTTCACTTGGAACTTGGCGAATCAAATAAAATTGCTTTTCGAGATTGCTTGTGGGTCTTTATAGCTTTAACGAAAGGCTTTAAATTGATTCCAAGAAGGAGTATGATTTAAAGTGAGCAATTGAACCCTGTGTTTGTAGTCTGGGAAGGATTTTCTCTGTGACCCTAACTCATCGCGTCACAGAAGAATGGAATGGATTAGTTGGAAGGCCTCTAAGGGATCATCTGCCAAACTCCTCGTTTTATAGATGGGGAAATCGTGGCCCAGAGAAAAGAAATACCGTGAGGCTACTCAGTTTATGAAAAGCACTGGGACCAGAACCCTCATCTCCTGATTGTTAAGACTGTCTTCTTTCTATTGGACTCTACCTCCTGCTGCAAAAGACCCCATTCTTTCTTCAGGGTGATAGATGACATACGTGATTGAAGGAAAGAATCTCTAAATGGGTAGCTTGATCTTGAACACACCCAGAAAAATCCCAATTCTTGAGCCAGATCCCATAAGCTCATGAGAAGTCATTGGACCAAACCTATAGGAAGGAAACAAAACCGGTACCAGGTAAATGCACCACACACACACACACACACACTCACACACACACGCACACGTACATCTCTCTCTCACCTGAATTATGTAACATGGTATGCAGGTCTTGTAACAAACGTATCCCGCATCATGTGTATTAGCTGTCGAATCTACACAATGGTGATCGATCTATGGCCTTTAGAGGATTGGCCATCAACCGTCCTAGCACGGAGGCAGCCTTCAGTTTTCTTATCACTAAACCAGTAATAACGTCAGTCAGCTACCTACACGTATGGTATCCGGTCCATCCACCTCTGTTTCACTTGAACGCAAGGCCCACGAGAGCAGAGGGCTTTGTCCATTTCGGTTGCTGCCGCATCGCCTGGATCTTATGAAAAGAGCAGGTGGTATTTGGGGCGCCGGTTCTGATGTTTAGATTTCCTTCTTTTTAAATTTTTTTTAATGTTTATTGATTTTTGAGAGAGAGAGAGAGAGAGCGCGCGAGCCCGAGCATGAGCAGGGGAGGAGCAGAGAGGGAGGGAGACCCAGAATCCGAAGCAGGCTCCAGGCTCCCAGCTGTCAGCACGGAGCCCGACGCGGGGCTCGAACCCACAGACCGTGAGATCATGGCCTGAGCCGAAGTCGGACGCTTAACGGACTGAGCCACCCAGGCGCCCTGAGACTTCCTTCCTATCATGACTTCATGCAACGATGTTGAAAATCGGGCTATGCTGTAACCGTTGCATAAAAATTAGCCCAGTATCCAAAATGGCACCATTGCCTAGAGACTTTAAAACAGGAAAACTAGTAATGAGGTCAACTGTCTAATCGTGCCTTTTATATGGCACTTTATAGTAAACCGATGAGAAACGCCCCGAATGCAGATATTCTTGATAAATAAGGATTTCAGTCCTCGCCTCTGTTTTCCCGGCACCCGATATAACCGATGTGACCAATCGCACGTAACCCCCTCAGATTTAAAGTCGAAGCCTCGCGTAGTCGGAACAAAGGAAACGCTACGAAATAAGGGGACGGGGCCGGACTAGGAAGGGGCCGCAAGTGGCTCATAAATAACGGACCGCATCCTGCCTGACAACCTAGAAGAATCAAAGGGGTACATTTTGTTATTGTTTAGAAACGGGATGAACATTTCAAACGTTCCCAATGAGCCCGGCTTCTGTCTCTTCCTGTTGCGAAGGGGGAAATCGGATTTGCCACTGCCGAGTGCCACCTAGATTAAGAAAATGAACCCTCCTTTCGAGCCCGGTGTGTTTCCCGGGAGCTGACAAGCAGATCAAACCTCCCCAAGCAAGGGTCAGGTTCATCACGGTTTCAAGCAGCGATCTCGAAATGCATCCTAACATGCCTTTGCAAAGGTATAATTCAAATGATTACCTCATGTGTTCCCAAGGGGAATCGCGTGGTGTCCTGTTTCCACAGCACTCAATTTCACAACGTTTTGCGAAACTGCTCTGTGTGATGTCTTCCTTCGAGAGTCGCAATAGCACAGCCCTAACTTTCTAAATCTGGGTCTGCAGGAATGACAGACTTTGAACGAATGCCTTCCTCCAGCACGAGAAGGAAGCACGAGTTCAAAACATTCGACCTTTCCCAGCGTTAAGCCCTAAGCTACGCTGACCGAGGTGGCCCGTTTTCCTTGTGTCACCTGTGCGAAATGCCCAGCGTTCGGCTGGATCGGAAGGCCACAGTCCACTGAATATTTCTACAAGGATCACTCGGGTAATCAGAAAAACAATAGGGGATATACGTTTTGAGAATACATATCTATGGGTACGCATTTCCCTTTTCTCTTAGAGAATCGTGTCTGAAAGAGGCAAAACTGACAGTGAAGAGACAGGGGTTTAAATCCAGAGTTGGCCGATAACTAGTTTGTGAGCTTTGCCTTGTTTTTGAAGCTCTCCAAACCCAAATTTCCTGATCTGCTAATTAAAAGATCTCTGAGGGCTTCTCCAGCTTCGACAGAAAGAAAAGAAAAGGGAAAAAAAAAAAGGTAGTAAAGAACTTCTGGATTAAAAAAAGAGAATTTGTGCCCCCGATGTTGAGTTTCCAGATGTACTTGAACCTGAAATTTAAAGACATGTGATATTGTGTGTTTGTCTGTTACTTAGGAATGAAAATTGTCTCATAATCAGTTATTTCAAAAATGTATCCCAATTCAGTTTCATGATCAATTAATACCGAGTTGTTGAGTTTTCCCTATTCTTTTTCTCTCATTCTGTCTACGATGGTTAAATTAAAAAGAATATCATTCAAATCAATTATTTCTACTCAGAAATTATGCAGATGTGTTTTTTTCCCCCATCAGATAATTTTCCAATACTTTGTAATTAGAATTTGTATTGTGTTAGGGACACCTGAGTGGCTGACACCTGAGGTGCTTAAGCCACTGAGCCTCTTGGTTTCGGCTCAGGTCATGATCTCATGGTTTTGTGAGTTCAAGCCCCACATCAGGCTGTGCGTGAACAGTGCGGAGCCTGCTTGGGATTCTCTCTCTCCCTCCCTCTCTACCCCTCCCCCACTCGCTCTGTCTCTGTCTCGCTCCAAATAAATAAACTTTTCAAAAAAATGTAAAAACAGAAATTGTATTGTGTTAGAAAAAAAAAAGCTCAGCTACACGAGGAAGCAGAATATTATGATCCTTAAATATTTTAGGTGACAGTAAAACTCCATTCTGGTCAATGTGTCCTCTTACGTTCCACAAGGCTATTTGCCTTTAGTTCTGTGTCTGGTGTCTGGGAACGATAGCCAGGAGAGCTAACCAGGTGTTGATTACAGCCAATACGTTCCAAGAAAATAAAGGAAAACTAACTTTCCAAACACTATCCCTTAACCTAACCAAACGGTGAAGACACGTCTATAATCACATAACAGGCAAAATGTGCCTGGCCTGGATGATTTTTATTCTCGTGCATATAAATAGCAGCAGTTACTAAAACCAAGTGAAGCTTACCATCCAGGAAACTCCACTCTTTAAAGTTTCGATGGCATGAAATGCGTCAGACTATCATACAAGTCTCAAACAAGAGGCCAATCCCATTACTTTGTTTGATTGAAAGTCTGGCGTATTTGTTTCTAACATTTGACCCACAGCGACTACAGTGTTGAATCAACCCTTGATGCCTCCCTGCAGGTAAAGAAACAGCACACGCGGGGCACTTGGGTGGCTCAGTCGGTGAAGCGTCCGACTTCGGCTCAGGTCATGATCTCCCGGCTTGTGGGTTCGAGCCCCGTGTCGGGCTCTGTGCTGACAGCTCGGAGCCTGGAGCCTGCTTCACATTCTGTGTGTGTGTCTCTCTCTGCCCCTCCCCTGCTCTCTCTCTCTTTCTTTCTCTCTCTCAAAATTAAATCAACATTAAAAAAAAAAAAAAGACACAGCATATGCAAGTGTCCTGTGGCTGGGCCAAACCTCTCCATTATAGAATCTCAACGTATCCTGTTGTAGCGCTTGTCACAGTTGAAGTTTTATATTTAAGTGTGTGATTGTTTCATTAATGTCTATATCTCAGAAGAATGCCATTGAGGGTCTTTAACCACATCAGAAGGATTTTGTTCTTTGTCCTAAAGATGAGAACCCACTGAAGGGTTTTAAATGTTTTGTTGAGGAGGAGATGATAGGATTGGATATACCCTTCGGAAAGATCACCCTAACTTCCATGTGGGGAATGGACTGTGACTCTCACATTTACGGTCATTTGATTTCTGCCAAGGGTGCCGAGGGAATCAACGGGGAAAGAATCGTCTTTTAGAAAAATGGTGCCTAGGGGCGCCTGGGTGGCTCGGTCGGTTAAGTGTCTGACTTCAGCTCAGGTCACGATCTCACGGTCCGTGAGTTCGAGCCCCGCGTCGGGCTCTGTGCTGACAGCTCAGAGCCTGGAGCCTGCTTCGGATTCTGTGTCTCCCTCTCTCTCTGCCCCTCCCCTGTTCATGCTCTGTCTCTCTCTGTCTCAAAAATAAATAAACGTTAAAAAAAATTTTGTTTAAAAAAAATGGAAAAAAAAAAAAAATGGTGCCGGGACAACCGGACATCCACACGTGAGAGAACAAAGCGGATTCCTATCTCACCTCATCCAAGTATCAATCCCAAATGAACCAAAGATCCAAATATAACAGCTAAGACTATAAAACACCTCAAAGAAGACAGGCAAAAGTTTCTTAGATGTGACACCAAAAGCAAAAGCATTCAAAGAAAAACTAGATAAGTTGGACACCATCAAGATTACAAAGATTTGTGCTTTGAATGACGCTGTAAAGAAAATGAGAAGATGACCCCGAGAATGGGAAAAAATTGTCTGTACATCATACATCTTGCAAGAGACTTGTATCCAGAATATACAAAGGACTCTTACCACTCGATTAAGAAAAGACAAATAACTCGATTTTTAAAATGGGAAAAGGAACTGTATGGACACTTCTCCAAAAGAGATGCACAAATGGCCAACAAGTACATGAATATATGTTCAACATAATCAGTCATTAAGAAAATGCAAATCAGGGGTGCATGGCTGGCTCAGTCGGTTAAGCGTCTGACCCTTGGTTTCGGCCGTGGTCGTGAGTTCGAGCCCCACGTCGGGCTCTGCGCTGGCAGCATGGAGCCTGCTGGGGACTCTCTCTGTCTCCCTCTCTCTCTGCCCCTCCCCTGCCCACGTGCACACGTGCTCTCTCTCTGTCTCTCAAAAACAAATAAGTGAACATCTAAAAAAATGCAAATCAAAACAAAGGAGCTACGGCTTTACAGCCACTAGGGTGGTTTGAATCAAAGTCAGGTAACAAGTATTGGCAAAAGGATGTGGAGAAATTGAAACCATACACTGCTGGTGGGAACACGAAATCATGCAGCCAGTTGAGAAAAGAGTCTGCCAGTTCCTCCAAAAGTTAAACATAAAGTTACCGTATGACCTGGCAATCCCATTCCTAGGTATATCCCCAAGAGAAAACGGAAGTATATACCCGCACAAAAACTAGCAGGTGAATGTTCATGGCAGCGTTATTCATAACAGCCCAAAAGGAAACAGCCCAAATGTCCATCAACCGATGAAGGGATAAACAAAATGTGGTCTATCCCCACATGGATGGATCTTGAAACGTTATGCCAGGTGAAAGAAGCCAATCGTGAAAGATTGCATATTACGTGACACCATTAAATGTAATACGCATAACAGGCAAATCTATAGAGACGGAAAGTGGATTAATCGTTGCCTAGGACTGGCCATGAGATGGGCAGGGAGGCGCGAGAACTGACAACTATAAGGTGACAGGGTGTTGTGGAATTGCTGGGGATGTTCTAAAATTAGATGGTGGCGATGATCGCGCAATGATACAGATGCCAAAACTTTATGGTACGTGAATCGTATCTCAATAAAATGATTACCAACAGAAGTCTACTGCAATGGCCTGACTAAAGGTGGTATTCATCGGGATGGAGCCAAGTGGATGAATTTGAGAGATATTTCAGAAGCAAACCCAACAGGACAGGCTGATGAATTCGATGGAGACACTGGGAGAAAGGGAAATGTCGAGGAGGCCTCGGGTTTTTTGCTTGCACAGTGGAGTAGATGGTTTTGCCACTCTCTGTGACGCCGAACGCTAGGAGGGGAGGCAAGTTGAATTCGAGGTAGCCAAGCGGAGACGTTGAGTTGCACAAAGGGGTCTAGAGCTCACAGGAGAAACCTGAGTTGGGGTTATAAATCCTGTGATCTACAGCACGAAGATGGTATCTTAATCACTCAGGTAAACAGTATGGATCGACGTGGTAAGAGCATCTAGAACACTTCCGAACTTCAGTGCTTCATAGTCGGGTACAGGAGGAGAAACCTGCAAAGGAGATCCAAAAAGGAGCCAGATAAAACTGGGAGACTGTAGTTTCATAGAAGGCAAGGCATGTCTGTATTTTAGGAAGGAAGGAATGATGGTCAGTATCAAACGCTGCTGAGAAGTTGAATATAAGGAAGACTAGAAAGTCTGTTAGCTTTGCGGAGGTTCCTCAAAAAGTTGAAAATAGAACGACCCTATGATCCGGCAACTGTACGACTAGGTATTTACCCAAGGGATTAAAAAAAAATACTAATTGTAAGGGATACATGCACCCTGATGTTTAGAGCAGCATCATCAACAATAGCCGAAGCATGGAGACAGCCCAAGTGTCCATCAACTGATGAACGGATAAAGAAGATGTGCTGTGTGTGTGTGTGTGTGTGTGTGTGTGTGTGTGTGTGTGTGTGTAGATAGATAGATAGATCACTCAGCTGTCAAAAAGAATGAAATCTTGCCACTTTCAGCAACATGGGTGGAGCTAGAGTGTATTATGCTGAGTAAGTCAGAGAAACACAAATACCGTATGATTTCACTCATATGTGGAATTTAGGAAACAAAACGGATGGCCATACGGGAAGGGAAAAGAGAGAGAGAGGAAAGCAAACCGTCACAGACTCTTTTTTCTATTTGAAGCTCAACGTGGGGCTTGAACTCACAGCCCTGCGATCAAGACCTGAGCTAAGACCAAGAGTTGGACACTCAACTGACTGAGCCACCCAGGCGCCCCGAGAGGCTCTTGACAATAGAGAACAAACTGAGGGTTGATGGAGGGAGGGAGGTGGGGGATGAGCTAAACGAGTGATGGGTACTAAGGAGGGCACTTGTTATGATGAGCACTGGGTGTTATAGGTAAATGATGGAGCACTACGTTTTACTCCTGAAACCAATATTACACTACACGTTAGCTAACTAGAATTTAAATAAAAATTTGGGAAAAGGGTAAAAAAGTATGTCAGCTTTAATGACCTGACAATCACCGATGACCTTCATGAAAGCTGTCGTAGCACAGTGGCATGGGTGTGAAGTTCAAGGGCCATATAGTCAAAGGACACACCATTGGGTTAGTACGGGGGGCTGAGGAATGAATCAGCCATCAATACCTAGGAAGAACATGACACTGTGGAAAAAACATCAATGAGTTCTTGAAATAGGTTTAGAGAATTTCAAAAGCAGGGTCTTCATATCAAAACATGGTATTTGTTGGGGTTCCTGGTAGAGCATGCAAGTCTTGATCTCAGGGTTGTGAGTTCGAGTTCCACGTTGGGTATACAGACTACTTAAAAAATAAATTAAAATTAAAAAACAAACAAAGAAACATGGTATTTGTATGCCTTGTTGGGTTTATCATATCAGAAATGCTGTTCTAGGGGCACCTGGGTGGCTCAGTCGGTTAAGCGTCTGACTCTTGATTTCGGCTCAGGTCATGATCTCGTGGTTCATGAGTTCGAGCCCTGTGTTGACCTCTGCGCTGACAGAGGGGAGCCTGCTTGGGATGCTCTGTCTCCCTCTGTCTCTGCCCCTCCCCTGCTCTCGCTCTCTCAAAAATTAATAAATAATCATTAAAAAAAGAGAGAAATGCTGTTCTATGAAATGGCCCACAGACTGCTTTGGGAGAACATCATAGACCCTTCGTGTGCTTCCAGAACACTCTGAGAAACACGGATCTGTATATCAAAATAACTGCTTGAAAAAGAAAAGAAATTTAGTTATTGAAACCCAAGGAGAAAAATTATTCTTTTCTTTCAGTCTCGGAATCTTCAATTGTAAAATGATAAACATAGACTAGCTTATTGACGCCCCTTCCTGTGTTCCCATTCTAGCGACTCTATCTACATTTATTAAACTTGCAAATCAGCACCCCCATACCCACAGTGCTTTCACAGAATACCTCCCACCTCCTGCCCTAACAACGACCTGGTTCTCTAGAAAGACAAGGAGCCTCACCATGAAGCTCGCAGCAACCAAAGTTGCTTGATCTCGAAACATCCAAATTCGGAATGGACTGGAGAGGGCGGGATAGACTAGGGCACCAGCACCCTTCTGCCTCCCCATTGCCTTATCCGACCCTTGCTCCAACTTCGTGAAAAGCCTCCCTGCCTCTAATGTTCACACCATCTGGAGATACCAGCTTCTACGCCTCCCTGGTGTGAGTAGTTGCCCCTCTCCCAGGCATCCCCCTTCCTTCACTGAGGACTCTGGCATCTGGCTCACGGGTATTCTCTCTACCTCAATTCCCGGCACCACCGGCCAGTCAGAAAAGCCATCCCACACCCTAGACTCACATTTGTTGGCTTACTCAGCTCTCACGGTCACCTCGTGAATATCGCCAGCTTCTAGAACGCCTTCACCTCATAATCATAAATTTGTATAGCCTACTTGCTGACCAGGAACACCCATCTTCTAGACTAGGCCTTCCCCCCAGTCAAGCTCCAACTCTGGGCTTCCATCCTTCTCTGCTCCTGGTTTTATCTCATCACTTGCCAGATCACGCTGAAACTCTTTGGTAACGCGTCTGTCTCCCACGAAGACCTCAAGGGCAGGAATCGTTTCCCTCACTCTGAGAACCCATCGTGTGGCACACGGTAGGCACGGATGGACGTTTCCGCGTGACTTCTACATTCGAAGCACCGTGCTCGGTATTTGAGGACCACCCAAGGCTGAGTGAAAATGTTTCTGCTTCCAGGAAATCTAGAGGCTCGTGGAAGGCATAAGACGAATCCATTAGACACGAATGTCAAGGTGGAACGTGAGAGGCGCGTCAAAGAATGTAAAAGCAAAATGCTAGGGGATCGCTAAGGTCATGGCGGTGGGGGACGGAGAGAGGGAAGAGCGCGATGGTTTCCGCGAGGAGGTCAGAGAAGGCTTCGCAGAGGCTGTGACATGTGAGCTCGTCCGCAGGAATGGGTGGGAATTTGGGTACGCGAGGACAGAGGAAGAGAGAACTCTGGGAAGAGGGGCCAGGAGGAGCAAAGGCAGCAAGTCAGGAAAACGCAACGCATGTCTGAGGAGTAACTGACTCAAGTGGGAGCCAAAGGGTCCACAAAGGAGAAAGTGAAAGCAAGTGCATTCGACCTCATTTGAGAGCAGCGGAACCACCAGGTTCGACGTTCTTTTGGCAATGGGTAGACGGAGGTACGATTCCTTGGTGTCTGATTTATCAATTAACCCTTAAGCCACATTGCTTTTCTTCAAAAGAATATTTCAAACACATTTCTACAAAGGCTTTCATCCGAGATGGTAGTTATTTATTATTTCTACCTAGGCTTACCTTTTTTTTTTTTTTTTTATCAACACAATCATTGTTTCCTATGGCAAAGTGATAAACAGGTTTGTTTGTTTTTTAAAGGAAGGTAAGGCCAAACAACAAAGATGGGAATCGTTTTCAATTCTTTAAATTCTTCAGATGATATTTTATTTCCATGAACATATTTTCCTGTTATTGTAAATTTATACTAAGTAAATAATGATGGCATTAACTGGCATTCTTGGTGTGCTTTTGATCATCTATCTCAAAAAAAAAAAAAAAAAAAAAGCGACCGCCAAGAGAATTTCCTAACAAACATCACTTAACCACTACGTGGCCGTGAGTGTTTAAGGCAATTAGGCAATGATTACTTCAGAAGTGCGATGTAAATTACCCACTTCCTCTGTTTAACGATTTGAAATATACACACCCAGACAACAGAGTCCTTGAGACGCATTTCTCTACAGTAGCTCGTTTTAGAAGCCGTTCAGGTCTTCATCCTCAAGAGTTGGTGGCCCTGGCTTTTGGAAGAGCCCTCCTCAGGCCAGGAACTGACTTTCGGGACTCTGGCTGTGCCGCTTACTGGCTGTGTGACCTTGGGCAATTTACTTCACCCCTCTGAGCCTGTTTCCACATCGGTAAAAAGTGTGGCTTTGTACCTACGGGTAAAAACACCTCTCTTTACGTGAAACTGAACTTCTCTTAGTATTAGGCTCCGGTACATTTTCTGTCCCTTTCCACCACCGCACAGCTGAACGTTGCCAGATTGGGGGACAATCGCCGTCCGGGGTTCGTTTGGAACAATCCTAGTTTTAAACAATCCTTCGTGTTACTAAACCCAGCCTGGATGGATCACCTGTTATCCAGTTAACAGCACATCAAGTTCGAATTTTTTCCAATGCATTCTTTGCCTTGTAATCTTATGAAACAGGCACCTTCCTTCCCCTCATTTCAATTCAGTGTCAAAACAAAATGGCATTTACCAGTCTCTGATCTGATCCACATGCTAGACTGGCGAGTATACAGGCGAAAGCCGCCGAGCTGTTTGCAACCACTGGCATGTGCCCCAATTCCCAGCGAGAGTATACAGTTCTCCCTGACTGCCTGAATAGGGACTATGTTAAGGCACTGATGAGACTGGCAAAGTATAAATTATCCAGCTCCCCCTTGCCTCCCTTGCTTTTAAGAAAATACTACCTATTTTCATAAAGTAAATGTATCACTGAATAAGCAGAGAGGGTAGTTGGTAATATTTCCCTTCCTCCATCAGCCATAAGACAGAAAGCTCATGGCCGTTCCCTTCCGCCCACCCCAAACATACTCGTGGACCCCACTGAAACAACATCTGCTCCCCCCCAAAAGAGTTACGTAGAAATTTTGAGTAGCCCTGTCTGGATGGAATGGGACCAATCACCTATCTTAGGCTTTAGAAACGGAGCCAATTATTTATTGAGCATCTTCTCTATAAAGCTGTTTTGTGCTTTAAACTGAGGGGACTATAAAGCTACGTGAGATATGGTCTCGGGGGCGCCTGGCTGGCGCAGTCAGAAGAACGTGCGACTCTTGACCTCGGGGTCGTGAGTTTGAGCCCCACGTTGGGTGTGGAGGTTACTTAAAAATAAAATCTTTTTTTTTTTTAAAAAAAAAGGTATGATCTCTACCTTCGAGAAATACGACAAACGCATTTGTGCAGCATAAGGGGGGATTGCCAATGAGGAAGCTAACCTTGAGAGGCAACATACAGTAGTAAGCAGGGCTCTGGGATAAGGCAGAGCTGGGTTCAAATCCCAGCCATATGGCTTACTAGCGGTGTAACCTTAAGCAAATGACTCAACCTGTCTGAACCTGTTTTCTTTCTTTGACACGGTAATACTATTAATAGGATGACCCGTTTCCCAAGATTGTGGTGAGGCTTAAGTGAAATAAGTCAGATAAAGCACAGTCATAAGTACTTAAAAGTATGAACTATCATAATTAAGGCTTGAGGGCTTCCTGGAGAAGAGGACGCACCACTTAAAAGCTCACGTCAGCGGCTCCTGGGGGGGCTCGGTAGGTTCGGCGACCAACTCTTGGTTTCGGCTCAGGTCATGATCTCATGGTCCGTGAGATCGAGTCCCGTGTAGAGCTCTGTAACGACAGCTCAAAGCCTGCTTGGGGTCCTCTCTCTCTCCCTCTCTCTCTGCCCCTCCCCCTCTCAAAATAAATAAACTTAAAAGATAAAAAAAAAAAGCTCACTTCAGCAAAAGAACAGACTTGTTTCTGAGACACCCGTATCAGTAAGAAGCCAAGAGAGTCTTACCCAGGGTTCGGAGGGAACGCCACGTGAAAAAGTGAGGCCCAGAAAGACCAAAGACGAAGGCCCTGGGTTTTTAACCTCTTAAGTAGAGGTGCCTCCAAGATTCCGTCCCAGGACAGGACTCCCCAGCCCTCACAACCCAAACACATCATAGCTTCATAAGGATTCCAACCACTTGGCCCAAGTTATCACCCCTAAAGCATCTACAATGTGGATTATGCCACCAAAACGTTTTCTCTTCTCCACCTGCGTTGCTAGCTTGGGGCTTCATCCCTTCATTGACATCATCAAGACCCCCACACACCCCCTCCGCCCCCTGCTCCCCCCACATACACACACTGAGGTTCTGTCGCGGTGCTGGGTAGTCCACACCCAACTGACTCAAGAGTCCTGTCCAGTTTGCAAGACAGGATATGCCCCGCAAACAATAGCTCGGATGAAGTTCGCGCGGCCTTGAAGCCGGTGAACAGCATGGAAGGTGTCTGCAGGGCTCCAGGGGAGACAGAGACTGAAACACTCCCCCGGCTCAGATACCGGCCCCCCAGCAGCTCCCCACGTCACTTAGAGTAAACTCCGACGTCTTCACCGGGGCTTGCCAGGCTCTGTGTAAGCTGGCTCCTTCTCAGCTTTGAGACTTCATCTCCTCCACTCCCCGCCCCCGACTCTGCCCCAGCCACGATGGCCTCCTTGCTTTCTCTCCAACGGGCCGGGCATGCCAGGCCCCCTTCCAGCGGCCATCTTTCCGTCTGGAGATTTCTCACCGAGAAGGGGAAGCCTGAAGAAGAGGCTAGCACGACTGTGCCGTTAACCGTGAGGCCCACACCTTCTGCCTGCCTCTCGGAGCCTTTCACAACCTGGACGCGCCCCTCAGCCAGCCAATCCTTTGCTCATTCACCCCCCACCCCCACCCCGGGACCCACTCTGCACTCGGGTCAGGACTGTGTGTCCCACACACTCCCACTCGGAACGTCTTCCACGCTGACTTGCCGCGATACGGGCACTGTCATTATACCCATTTCACAGGTGAGGAGACTGAGGCCCAGAGAGGTTACATAACTCGTGACTTCTCCAAGGCCCCAGAGTTTCTAGGGGGCAAAGCCGGAGTTCCAACCCTGATCAACTTGATTCCGAAGCCTACGTGATTTTTTGTTAGTGTTAATTTACTTTTGAGAGGCAGAGAGAGACACAGACCGTAAGCGGGGTAGGGGCAGAGAGGGAGACACAGACTCGGAAGCAGGCCCCAGGCTCCGAGCTGTCAGCACAGAGCCCAATGCGGGGCTCGAACCCATGAACCGAGAGATCGTGACCTGAGCCGAAGTCGGATGCTCAACCGACTGAGCCACCCGGGCGCCCCCCCACCCCCACCTCGCGCTCCTCCACTTAAACAGCCGAGTAAGCTTGGAGAAATCGTTTAAGCCCCCATGACCTCAGTGTCCTCACCTTGACGATGGGATTTACATCAGTCTCACAGAGCTGTTGGAAGGAGTCGGTTGGAAAGATACTGTAAAAGGTGCGGCACGAGGCCTGGCACATAGTAGGTACTCACTAAGAGGCACCGCGTATTCTTCTTAGGAATACGCCTCACCTCCTGCAGTAGAGGGCGTGCTCCTTGTACTTCATGTCCGTGTCCACAGGTTATGGAACACGTGGCCTCGCACATGAGGGACTATTGGAAATAGCTACATAAAGAACGAAAGAGGGGCGCCTGGGTGGCTCGGTCGGTTGAGCGTCCGACTTCGGCTCAGGTCACGATCTGGTTCTGTGAGTTCGAGCCCCGCGTCGGGCTCCGTGCCGACGGCTCAGAGCTTGGAGCCTGCTTTGGATTCTGGGTCTCCCTCTGTCTCTGCCCCTCCCCGACTCACGCTCTGTCTCTCTCTCTCTGTCAAAAATAAATAAACATTAAAAAACATTATTTTAAAAAGAATGAAAGAAAAACAAATCATGATAATGGGTGACCAAAAGAATTACAAACGGGGTGCCTGGGTGGCTCAGTTGGTTAAGCGTCCGTATCTTGACTTCGGCTCAGGTCATGCTCTCCTGGTTCGTGAGTTCGAGCCCCGCGTCGGGCTCTGTGCTGGCAGCTCGGAGCCTGCTTCGGATTCTGTGTCTCCCTCTCTCTCTCTCTCTGCTCCTTCCCTGATCGCGCTCTTTCTCAAAAGAAATAAATAAACTTTAAAAAAAATGACAAGGTGCTTCAGGGATTCAAAGGGCCGTAATGCGTCTCATTGTTGAGGGCAGGAGAGAAAAAAGAAGGGTCAGGAAAAGCTTTAACGAGGAGATAGATATTGGTACAGAGTAATGACGTTCCCGCCAAGGGGGCTTGAACCCATGTCCAGTCTGGCTTCCGTGTGCCCCTCTTTCCAAGCTTATGCCAGACCATAACTGCCATTGCGATCCCTCCCGTGGCGTAAGAGGAACGTCATGGCGTAGGAAAAAGCCAAGAAACCCAAGTCCTACCCAGTCTGCTGAAAACTGGCTGTATTATCTTGGGCCTGGCAGGGCACCTCCCTAAACGTCAGCTTCCTCCCCCAGCAACAAAGATCTATCGCACAGAGCGGCCGAGAGACACGTGTTCAACACACGGCGGCCACAGTCTCTGCTCTGTCACCTGACTTCTAGGCGTGCTGAGCTGGCCAGGCACCCCGGCTGCCGGGAGTACGAGATTTGGCATGAAGCCTTGCACGTCACTTTTTAGCCTTAGTCGTAACAAGTGCCACCCGATCCGGCACATGTCGAGGTGCCTGGGTGGCTCAGTCGGTTAAGCCTGCAGCTGTTGATTTTGGCTCAGGTTATGATCTCACAGTTTGTGAGATCGAGCCCTGGGTCTGGCTCTGTGCTGACAGCGGGGAGCCTGCTTGGGATTCTTTCTCTCTCTCTCTCTCTCTGCTCCTCCCACATGCATTCTCTCTCTCTCCAAGTCAAAGAAAGAAAGAAAAAGAAAGCAGGAAAGAAAGAAAGAAAGAAAGAAAGGAAGAAAGAAAGAAAGAAAAGAAAGAAAGAAAGAAAACTTAAAAAAAAAAAGATCTGGAACACCTTAACTCTTTGGGCATATGTCAGCTTGGGTAAAATGGGATTGCTAGAGAATTTTGTAAGACGTTAGGATCATTAAAAGCTTTGGAAAACCTTCCCAGCAGAGGAAAAGAAAACGACCTAAAAGCTGGCTAAAACGCTGATTCGGTGTGCAGAAAGAAGCCGTCCCGAGTACGGAGCCAGGCCCACAAGGCGAGGACACGGGGGCATCGATGGGGAGCTTTGCCTGTACGGTTTTATATCGGACATTTTTGGTGTAAAGGTAAATAAAGCCATAGACTATATCGGACCAAAAGGAGGGAACTTCCAGAGCCATGATGATATATTAAATTCCATCCCAGGCTCAATAAACTATGACTTATAAGGCTTGTAAAATCTTTACGGGGCTCCTGACAGCTGCTAAATCACGCACCTTGGCTAGAATTTCTCTGTCTGTCCATGATGACAAAATACAGAGGGAGCGAAGTGCACTGAGGTTTGAGGGAGTGGATGTGGGTGTTTTTGCACAATATAGGGGCTGCTTGTTTAATTTTTTTTAAGTGTATTTGTTTTCAGAGAGAGAGGCTGGGGGTGGGGAGGAAGCAGAGAGAGAGGGAGAGAGGGAGAGGGACAGACAGAGAAAGAGAGAGAGTGAGAGAGAATCCCAAGCAGGCAGGCACCACACTGTGAGTGCAGAGCCCAACTCGGGGCTGGATCTCCCAAACCTGAGATCGTGACCTGAGCCGAAATCAAGAGTCAGACACGTAACCGCCTGAGCCACCCAGGCGCCCCTCGGGGCTGCCTATTTAAAGTGGCACTTTGTCATAGCTTCCATCTGTAAGACGCATTTCTGACCCTATTGGATGAAAGCTGCTCTCTCCTCATTTTAACCATGCCTGAGCAACACGACTTTGTTTGTCACGTATTGAATCACCCTGAGGGTCTACTAGAAGGACACAAAGCTTCTGGTGACTTCTGACAAACATGAGCTTGAGTAGATTATGCCCAGCAGGCCCAAAAGAGTTTCCCAATCATTGAAACCGGAGTTCATGCACAGATGGGAAGGAACGGACTCTCGGGGACAAGCTAGTGGTTTTTCATTGTCCAGGAAATGTGCAAATCAGAGCGACCAGAACTTTTGCAAACGACGCTGAGTTTCGCCTCAGAACTCAAGTGCCTGTGGAGTGAGAACACGGAGAGACGGGCTGATAAAAAGGGGCTTTCCTCTTTCCCCTTTCAAGGCTGTGTTTCGGATGTTTGACGTTTTAAATAGCGTACTGCTCAGATGATGGGAATGTGAACAAGGAAACGGAGGGAAAACGCTCTTTTTCCATCCATTCTGTCCGCGTCGGCGAACGAACTGGCTCTCTCGGTGGCCTCCAAGGACTCTGCCACGCGGGAGAAGACACGCACTCGGTTGGGACACCCGGGGCTACCGTCAAGACCCTTTGCCACTCCGATCTCGAGCCACACCTTTGGGGTTGAGCCCAGCCAGGTGACGATGGGGCCACTTGGCAAAGGCCCACTGGATTTGGTCAGTTGCTCACTTTCTAAAACTATCGGGATGGGAGAAGGTGGTTTTTACTGCGTCTGCTTACGACCACCCGGGGCAGCTTCCACGGACCCCCGTCTCGGGAGGGTGCTTCTAAGTGGAGAACGGCCCCGTCGTAACATCCGCTGGCCATCCGTGTGCCGGGTACATGCTTGGTATGAGCGTGGAGACGCGGCAGGAAAGAAGGCAGGCGGGGTCCTCATGGAGTTGAGTAACATCGACAGACAAGCAACCAGACGAGCGTGAGGCGTGGGGGGCGTCGCTGGGGGAGGGGTGCAAAGGTCGAGCGAATACGACCTGTGCTCACGGGGAGCCCGGGCCCCGGCGGGAGAGACACGACGGCAAGGGAGGCGTCACAACACCGAGCGATCGCCAACGGGAGGACACTCAGGACCGCGGGAGCACGGCCGAGGGAAGGGCCCACGCGTCTGCCCAGGGAAGGTGGGGAGGGGCTTCGCAGAGGGCGACCAGGAAACCAGGTCCCCAGGGATGAAATGAATGGCTGAGGAATGAGGTGGTCTGGGACTCCGGGTCACTATTCCCCCTGCAAGTGACGACGACCTTTGAGTCCAGACTGATGGCCTCACTCCGTGAGCACTAAAGAGTTAAGCCTCACTTCTGCCAGTCCTTTTAAGGTTCTCGAAATCCCAGGGGAGGAAGAACCCGAAGGCTGCCTCATAGCAGTAGTAGGAATGCTTTCAAGGGAGGAAACCAGGAAACATCAAAGACAGGGTGTTTCTGGCTGAGTGGGAAGAGCCCTGGGTTTGAGTCCCGTCTCTACCACTAACTAACTGACTACATAAATAAATAACGAACTAACTCTTTGATCTTCCAGGACGCTTGCCGTTTTCTCCGAGCCTCAGTTTCTCGGTCTGGAAAATGGCAGTCAGGCCTGCCTCCCAGTGTGCTTAGAAGGATCAAGTCCAGCGACAGAGGGAAGGGGCTTTGTAAAGTATAAAGCCCACCACGAATGTCAGCTATTGTTTCCCGGCAGGGGAGGGACGGAGCATTTGGGGGTTTATTCCTGGTGTCCTCGGCCAGGAAGCCAGTCCTTTCCCGACACAACGAGCAGGCTTCCTGAGGGAGATGCACAGCCCTTTGCATCGTCCACGCGGACAAGCGGGAGGGAAATCAGTAACGTGTCCGACCGGGCAGCCCGGGTGGGCGTCTTTGTGGTGTAAGGGGTTCAGTGAGGCGCGCTGCGGTGGTCTGGGGGGAGAGCAGAAAGGACGAGGAAATCCACACAGCACGGTGACGACGGGGACCGCGCTACAAGCCGCTCCGTAGCTGGACAGGTAACAAAGAGCACCGTCAAGCGAGCTTGGAGAAGAAAGCCCTTCTAGAAAGTGGAGGCAGCATAGCACAGTGGTTAAGAGCACCGGCTCCGGAGCAAGCGCTCTGGACCTCCAGTCCCATGATGCAATCTTAGGTAAAATGGGAAATCGGATTACCAGCTTACTGATTTATAGCGATTTGTTCCCTCCCTGCGCATGGCTTCCCTAGGGGCAGGGTACACGCTCCTATCCCGTTGACTTTGGACTCGGCCGCGTGAACGGTTTTGGCAAACGCGTTGTGAGTGGGCACGACGTATGCGGCGCGTAAGCACAAGCAGGCTTCAAACGGGCTCCTGTGACTTGGCCCGGTCCCTCATGCTCCTGCCCTATAGGAACCACATGCCCCGCGTCACGGCTGTGCGTTCCCCCTGGGTCCCGGAAGGAGAACTTGGAACCAAGTCCCGCAAGCTGGTAGAGCCCCGCAGCGCGACAGCTGACCGGGAGCCTTCCCGCAATATGAACGAGAGATAAAAGGGTGTTCGAGTCCAGGGTCCCCAAGCTGCAGCCATGGCCAAGTCCGGCCTTTCGGACCACAGGTGAGCTAAAAAGGGCTCTTACACCCCTACGTGATTACAAACACTTTCAGAGATTATTGCAAGACGTGTGAAAGGTGTATGAAATCCAAATTGCTGGGTCCATCCAGAAAGTTCTTTCGGAACGCAGCCAGGCACGTCTACCCGTCCACACGGTTTACCGGCCACCGTGGGGCTACGATGGCAGAGTTGAGTAGCCGTCACAGAGACCGTATCGCCCCCAGAGCTTACAACGTTTACCATCTGGCCCTTTACAGGCAAAGCGTGCCAAACTCTGGTTAAAGCCCCCAAATACTAGGGTTATTTGCAACTTTGGCAACCCGTGACTGATACAGGGAAGCACTTAGGGTCACAAAGCCTCAGTTTCCTCATCTGCTGAGGGGAAAGGAGAGCAGGACAACGTTCGTTGCGTTTTTTAAAAGATTAAATCAAAGAGCACACGTAAAGCATTTAGATGGCGACCAGGCACACCGCAAGCATTCACAGTTGTTACCGAGGAGCCGGAAGATTCCTGCAGGAGGGGCGCCTGGGTGGCTCAGTTGGCTAAGGGTCCAGCTCTCGATTTCGGCTCGGGTCATGATCTTGCAGTTCGTGAGTTCGAGCCTCGTCTGCGCTGACAGTGCGGAGCCTGCTTCGGATTCTCTCTCTCCCACTCTCTGTGCCCTCCCTTGCTTGTGCGCGCGCTCTCTCTCTCGCTCTCTCTCAAAATAAATAAAAAAGTAAAAAAGAAAAAAAAAAAAGATTCCTGCAGCCAACACAAGAAGGTCGAGAGGCGCCTGGGTGGCTCAGTCACTTAAGCGTCCAACTCCAGCTCAGGTCATGATCTCGCGGTTCGTGAGTTCGAGCCCCACGTGCGGCTCACTACTGTCAGCCTGTCAGCACAGAGCCTGCTTCAGATCCTCTGTCCCCCTCTCTCTGCCCCTGCCCGGCTTGCGCTCTCCCCCCAAAATAAATAGACATTTTTCAAAAATACCCTGAAAACAGGATGGTCGCGATGAGCCGCATTCCACGTTGGCTAAGGGCTGGTTGAGCACCTGACCCCCCAGTGGTCAGCAAATTGCATATAAATGGTTTCAATACGGTTTCTTCCCTTGACTCCAGTACTCATATATATCAATATAGTCATCAATATAAATCATTGGTGCAGCGCGTTTATTCTGTTGCGATCTCCATTCCCTGGACGCCCAGAGGAGGAAAGCAGGTAAGATTAAAAGGGTGATTTTCAAAAAGGGCTCAGAAGGGGACATAATTTAAAATCCTTCAGGAAAGAACAAAAAATGCTGGTCCCTTCTGCTCGACTCCTTCTGGAGCCCTGGGAGGCCCTTCCTAAAATTAAATTAATTCCCTTTCTCTCCGAAAGCAGATTCGGTGGCAAGCCTCTCTGCCTGAGCCACCTGATTCGACTGCACGTTCTCCCCGGTGTAATCCACACTAGACAGAATATTGAAAAGTATTCCCAAAGTAGGTAGACTTTGAATTAATTACTTACTTTATTTAACTTCTGCGGTTCTAAAACCGAAGCGTCTCGTAGGTGAGCTTTCGAAGGCTGGATGATGTGGAAATACCTGAGTCATTGGCCAAATATTTCGTCCTTTTCTCCCCTTCCAGATGTGAAAGCCATTACTTGCTAAAGCTGCCTCTGTGTTGCTGTAAAATGGGAACCAGAATGCTTTTCGCAGAAATATTAGATACTCCAAAAGTTTCTTTGGAAGCTCACCATTCAGAGCGTCTGTAACATAAGGCTGGGAACTCAAAGGTACCTCTCCCTTGATACTTGCTGGGAGGAATTTATCAGGCTGTTCTGAATCTGCTAAATCATCCTGACAGCTGGCTGCAGCGTTGCCAAAAACACATGCGCCATTTTGTCATGGAGATCACCTTTTTATTTTTTTGTGATGGTCCAAACAAGCCAAAGAGCTTCCAAGTAATTTGGGGCTAAGGAGAAACACATTGCAGAAAAGTCCCCGGGCGGCACCTCTCCTGACGCTCCAGGACTGGCTCCCCCACCCCCCCCCACCCCCCATGCCCCCCACCCCCCGCCCAGGCAGGCCTCGAGGCCTCCATCATACTTTGTAACCCAGGCTTCCCCGCCCTCAATTTCCTTTTCTGTCCGCCCCGGCTTGGGGGGGGGGAACCCCTAAGACTTTCCTGTGTCTTTCCTACTTTTCTCGATGAATAAATCATGCAAAAATCTGCCACCATCCCTCACTTTTCCTGTCACTTAATCTGAGCTCATCTGTTTCTTGCCCCATCAGCATTTCCCCCTCGCTCCCCACAGCGTTCGTGCGAGGCAAAGAGTTCACATTCTCTTATTTATCTGTGTCCCACTGGACTAGGCCCCCCCTTACAAACGGAGGCCATGGCTTATTCCTCTCTGTGTCTCCGGGACATCAGATCGCCTGGCACGTGGCAGATATCTAATATATATATTACATATATAATAATATATAATATAATATAATATAATATAGAATATATATATATTTGTTCAGTTATTCTGATATATGTACAATATATCGGTTATTCTAAAAGTAAAATGAAACTTCAACTATCCAGGACCTGTGGGAGAACTGGCTGAGTGTTCTTTGCGGGGATTGGTAAACCCTTCCAGGGCTCCTCGGAGCCTTTGTTAAATTCCTGGTTCTCCGTGATGATCCCGGCAAGCAGCGAGGGCGTTGGGGTTATGGGTATGCAACCCGTTCCTCCATTCTCTGAGCAAGTGCAATTCTGTGAAGACACGCCACAGGGTTCTGCGGCTGAAGGAACATAGGAGGTGCGTTCCTGCCTCTGTTGGGTTTGTGAAGTCACGTCTTCCTGCCCTACTCGTGCTGGCCCTACAGAAGACCCTATGCTGGAGTCTTTTGTCCCCGAGAAACCTAATGACGTCACCTTCTTGGTCTCTCCGTCACCCGCTCGTGTCCTGTTCTGTATCGGCACGGGAGGTGATGGTCATTCATAGTGGCGATGGCGGTGGTGGTGATGGAGGGCCCGGAAATGAGTTCCGGGTGGTCCCAATGGATCTTCTGATGGAGATTTAATTATGCTCTGGTTTCTACCCGAGGTCATACCAATCAGCTCTGACAATATGGGTACACCTTAAGGCAGCCCTTCCTTTTGAAGGAAAATCTCTCTCTTATGGATGACCTCGATCCTAACCCACTGCGTTGGATTCGGATTTTATTTAATGTCGTCGATCCCAAAGACTGATTACTCAAACCGTGGATGATCTACAACAAGCTGAAACTCTAAGCTGGCTTTCTGCTCGCCCTCCCAACCTTCCGCCCACCTTCACCTTCACACAGGCACACATCTGACCTGTTTCCTCTGCGTTGGTATGACCTCAAGCAACAAAACCCAATCTTAGCGTCAACCTAAGAAAAAAATACGTGGATGTCACATCTATTGCCCCAAACGTGTACAATCCAATCAAGCATTTGACTCGGGACTGTTTGGCTTGCACGTGAGGTGATGAGAACAAAATGGGTTTGGGGAGGCCCTTCGGGAGTTGTTTTAAATTTCTGAAGCCAATAAGGTACCGCTCTATAAATTACTACTGTAGTACGTGAAACAGAGCCCGGGTAGATTTAATGAAGAAATGTTTCTCTAAGTGCCCCTTTGCTCCGAGGAGTAACTCCCCCCGTTTGACAACAATTAGCATGGGCTCCCTTCTACAGGTGAGGAATATTTTATACTATATTAGGTCCATTGTTTAATTGGCTGGATGCTATTACGAAGCGGTTGAAAAGAAAGAAGTTCGCCATTATTGTTGACTCTCGGTCTCAACGATTTATGTTGTTAATTTGGGCCCGACTGCGTGTTCAAACGTTAACAGCGAGAGCAAAGTATTGGTGTAACAGATGAGGTTCGATATTCAAGAAAGAACATTTAGTAAAAGGGCAAGATACGCGGCGCCTGGGTGGCTCAGTCAGTCAAGCCTCGGACTCGAGGTCGAGCCCCACGTCGGGCTCCGTGCTGACAGTGCGGAGCCTGCTTGGGATCCTCTCTGTCTCTGTCTCTCTGTCTCTCTCTCAAAATAAATAACTAAACTTGAAAAAAAAGGACAAGAGAGCTTGAAGTGATCACTCAGAGTGGATAATACATATGAACTCCTTCCAGAGGCAAATGAAGGGTTGGAACACACCCCTCGATCAATTAGGGAACCTGCCTATCTGTCAAATCCCAGTTCAAATGCTGAGTTTACAAAGCCTCCCTGGATCTCCCAGCAGGGACATCCAGGAAGCAGGAACAGAACAGACAAATGCTCGGCTCCGGGGAAGCGTTCGGCTGGTTCTAGAAAGGTCGCTAATGCTGGAAAACAGCAAGCAAGGGTGAGAGAGGGCAAACGGGACTGGCAGAGTCATGGAGGCATTCTTTCTCCTACGGGCATCAGAAAGCAACTGAAAAAAATTACACTGGGAGCAGACGTGGGGGTGGGCTGGGGCGGGCGATGTGATCTCATTGGCTTTCTCAGAAGACCACTCCTGCTGCCGTTCAGAGTACAGACAAGCGGGAGATAATAATAGTGGAAACAAGACCAGTTAGTTGGCCTATTGAGGTGCCCAGCAAGAGAAGACGGTAGTTCAGACCAGTGTCGTGGCGCCACAGGCGGTGGAAAGGAAACAGATTGACTACATTTTGGAGATAAGAGTGTCAGGGATTGTCGGATCAATAGGCTGCAAGGGCTGAAGTTTGAAAAGGAAGCATCAAGGCCCTCTTCCAGGGCACGGGCTTCAGTAGCCAGTTGGTGATCATGACAAGGAGCTAGGGAACCATGGGGACCCCAAGTAGCACTTTGGGGCACTCAGTGAAGGGATGTTTGTAGCCTGGGGGGACGGGCCGGGGCGGGGGGGGGGGGGGGGGGGCGTGGCTATGGAATCTCCTCTCCGTGCTAAAGCATCTAGGATTATTTTCGGTCCAACTAGCTTGTCTCAGCCTTCTTGGTCAATGTGTCAGCAGCGGATTCATTAAGAAATATTGATAAAAGGTCTACTGTGTGGCCAGCACTGCTCACGATCGACCCGGGGCCAAAACAGAACTCGGACAAAGTAAACTAGAGCTTTTCCATGTGGCCATTTGAGAATTTCCACTGGCGGTACACAACGGGAAAGAACAAGTCAGTCCCCAGTTAGAAGCGGTAATCTGGATCAAGCAACATAGTTCTCGATGAGAGAAAAACAATCTTTTCAAAATAATATGGAAATTAGGCAGATATTTCAGCCGATGCAAAACTAAGTTAGATGCGGGGTTGAACGTCAGCAATTAGGAAGAAGTTGAAATAACATGGCATGTAAAACAGACGAGGTAGTTTATGTTCAAGGCACTAAACATAAACCAAGGAGGGCGGCTGGGTGGCTCAGCCAGTTCGGTGGCCACCTCTTGATTTCCGCTCCCGTCATGATCTCACGGTTTGCGGGTTCAAGCCCCACGTTGGACTCTCAGCTGATGGCACGGAGCCGGCTTGGGATTCTCTCCCTGTGTCTGTCTGTCCCACCCTACTCATGCTCTCTCTGTCTCTCTCTTTCTGTCTCAAAAATAAATAAGTAAACATTTTTTTTTTTTTAGAAAAGGCACTAAAGGAAGCGTCACTTACAGTCCCAATTCTGCCGCGAAATCACTTTTTGACCTTAGGCAAAAGTCCCTTTGTTTTCTGGGCCATAGTTTCCCCACGTACACAAGGCAAGCTTTGGACTAAATGGTCTCTGAGACCTTTTTGACTCTAACACACCGTGAGTCTAGACCGCAGAAAGCCTAGCCGCGAGTCTCACGGCTAGGGACTGAGTTGGGGTTCTATAACAAGCTTTTCCTGAGACAATAAGCAGATGAAATACACCCCCATAAAATGATTTCTTAAAATTATATCTTGTCAGGGCACCAAAGAGTTAGAGATATGGAAATTATAAGTGGTAGAATTGACATGTAATCCAGAAAAAAGACATTTATAGTATAAGAGGATAAGAACTGCTTAGTATTTTTACAGCATAATCAGGAGAGACTGATCTGTTCTAGGCAGCAATTTTAGTTATTTAGACAGAAACGTACCAGGAACGAAGAACTTGGAGTCTTCGAGACCCCAGAGCCTGACAGGAACCTCTTAGAAACTCGATTTTGCTCTCCCTTCACTGTGATTCCTTGCTCAAGAAGCTTCTGAGCGGTGGGCCGCACGGCCAAGTGGGGTGCCTATCACACAACTGGCCCCAGGGATCAGCCTGGGGGCCCCCCCTCTCGCGGTAAACGCATTGCCCAACTTTCCGATTTCCATTTGGTCTCTAACACGTTTTTCCTCGAAGAATGAATTCCTTCACTGCAACCAGAACACCCCTTGGGGGAGAGGGTTAAACACCAAACACCAAAACACGCAGCCCCCGGAGCGGACGTGGTCTGAAAAGCATAGGAACCGGGAAGGAAGTAAACGTGCCCCTGGCGTCAGAGTTGTGTTGTATTGCGCTCGAGACGCCGCCTGGTTATGGGGCGATCGTTCCTGTGGCTACAGACCGACAGACTGAGTGCGTCTGCCCCTCGGACTGTGAGAAGAACACGCGCTCTGAGAGTAAAAGCCAACAGACAATTTCATCCTCGAGATGGAAAAAGCACTTGGCAGGCGTCGTTAATTTCGTGCGCGCCACATTCCGATGAGCTAAGCACCACACTCCTCGCCTACAAGGTAAACCAGAACTTGCCTTACAGGAGGCAAGTCTTAGTGGGTTGAACCGATCTCACACACATCCTTGTTTCTTCCTGAAATGTCCTCCTTCTTATTAGAAAGCAGCTGAACTCTCCGAAGGCTTTTTCATGTGTACGACCGGTTTACGTGGGCATAACGTGATTTCCCCCCGTTTGCCAGCTAAGCAGAGTGGCTATTAAACAACACAAATAGGTGTGGAGCCTCTGCGATGTAAAGTTCTCAGATGTGTGGGGAGCAACCCTGGGAAGGACCCTACAGGCTCTGCAAACTGCCTGCGACGACATTATTAGGAACACAATTCTAGAATACAGCTTCAGCGTGTCTGTATGAGGCCGGCTTCAGAATTCCGGGGAAACGCGACGTTTTATTATCAGCAGCGGAAGGATTTGGTTCAGTTGCAGCAAAAAGTGACAAAGTGGGAACCCATTAAATACCGTGGGGGAGGGGCCGTCTGGAAACATCTTGTTCAAATTGTGCAGTAAACATGTGGTTTCTAATTCTCTTGGTTACTGTGTTTCCTCTGAAAGGATGAGAAGCCCTTGTTCCCCAGGTCCCCGGTCCCCTCCACAATTTTGGTTCCATTTCGGGAGGCGGCTGGAGCCCGGATTCTTTTACCCAAAGAAGAAAATAAAAGACAAAGAAAGAAAGAAAAAAAAAATTCTTGGGATTTGGTTTGCTTTTCCTTTTTTAAATGTGAATGCAGAGAGGTACACACAAAGGAAAACAAACTATCTGATAATTTGATGTCTGAGCTCTGGGAGCGAGGGTTTTAAATTGGGTGAACCGGCCTGGAAGTACATGGCTAATGAAAGGTGGCCAATCCCAGAAAAAGCCAAACCAGAAGTTGAGCCCTGGGGAGTAATTAAACCGGGAAAAGACCCAAAATACTTGTCCTGGAAAGAAATGGAAACACAAAAGTATAATCTCTCTCCAAACAGACCGGCCAACTATCTTGATTGGTGAGCGCCCTTTATGATAATGCAGTTTTCTCTCCCCAGCACTTTGCCTCAGCTCATTTTAAATAAAAAGTTCAAAGTCTACATTCTGTTGCTGTCAGACCTACTTCTCACACCTTGAAGGAAGGGAATTCAAAATTGGTTTTGAAGTGTCTTCCAGACGGAGACCTTTTTTTTTTCTTCTTCTTCTTCTTCTTTTTTTTTAACCGCTTTAGTCTGTTCCTTTTAACAATTAGCCACTTATTTAGGAGTGGGGGGTGGGGGGCAGGAGGACGGTACCCCCCACGGAAAATAAAATTGCGCTTTCCACTTTTGAGGTTTTTAAGCTACGCCGGACCCTACTTCAATAAGCATGTCAAAAGACCTATTTGAAAGAATAGATTTTCTGTGCCCCAGGCCAAATCCCCTTTAGCAATTAAATACACTCTGGATTGGAAATATACAACATACGGCCACATGTAAAGTCGCCAAGGTATAGTTTCTCATGAATTCCTCCTCAACCCATGGCGATCCTCTTTGCAGAACTTCTTAACGATTTCCTACAAGGAACTGATTTCATCAGAATGTGTCTCCAGATAATGAAATAAAGGGAACGAGGCAGAATAGCTGCAGATTTCGGCATGCGCTTCAGATGTTCAGTAGATTGTGGCCAGGTATAGAACCCTCGAAGTTGTCAAGGAAACAGAGTGGCTTTGTGTGTCTGGGAGGGCTTTTCTCCTGCCTCTGCCTCCGCGCTTCTTCATTTACACTAACTGAAGCAGTAATGTCTGTGCCTTCTGAATGTTCCAAGTCACATGACGCACTTGTTCGGAAATACACCGCAGGAAGACGAGATTCTTAAATACCGAGACGTTCCTAGGGAAGGCCCAATGGCAAATGTGCCCTTCATTCTGCAATGTTCTTCACAGATTGCATTTTCCTTAAACCAAGAGTCTCTTGAATTTAATCCCTGGAAGAGAGACTGTCGAGTAATCACGGGGAGACTTCCCAGTATTAGTCTTCAATTCCCTCAGCCCTTTGGTCTTAGAGCAAAGATAAAACGTGATAATCCTCTCTAATCATCACAAAGTTACCTACTTAATCAAAAACCCACTGATGGGCCTTCGACGCCCGAACGGATAAGCGAACTGTGGTACATCCATAAAAGGGAATACTACTCAGCAGGAAAAAGGGAAGCGATGTAAATGACTCTCGCTCAAAGCATTATCCCACGTGACAAAAGCTAGGCTCAAATGGCTACATATTTTGAGATTACGTTATAGGTCATTTGAAAAAAAGGCAAAAACCTAGAGGGTAGAAAGCAGATCAGTGGATGCCAGAGGTTGGTGGGGAGAGAGTGGTTGACTCCACAGGAGTATGGGGGATATTCTGGGAGGTAATGAGGTCTGGATGGTAATTAGACATTTGTCAAAACTCATAGAAGTATACACCAAAAATGGTAAAGTTTACTATGTCAGTTATGCTTCAGTAAACCTGACCTTTAAAAAAACTTGTTTTTTTAAAAGGTTACTTATTTATGTTAAGAGAGAGAACACAAGCAGGGGAGGAAGAGAGGGAGAGAGGGAGAGAGAGAGAACGCCAAGCAGGCTCCACACCGTCAGCACAGAGCTCAACGCAGGGCTCGAACTCACGACCAGAACCGTGAGATCACGACCTGAGCCGAAATCAGGAGGCTGACGCTTAAACGACTGAGCCACCCAGGTGCCCCCCAAAAACCTTGTTTTTACTCCCTCCCTCTAAACAAACCCACACTGGTGGTAATTTAAGCTTGGTATGTACAAGTTCTCAGTATAGTCATACAACACATCACATGCACTATCATTATGTGAAACCGGACCACAGATTGGAATTACTCTAAGACAAGGGGCTATGAAGGAAAATTTCATTCCAAGATTCTTTATGATATGTTTTCACCAAGAAATGTTTCAAAGTCCCAGTGGCAATATCATAATGCTACAAGTTTCACTTGTACATTGCAGGTAAGAATGACCCAAGGTTATCGAAAGATGAACTATAAAGACGAAACATTTTCATAATATGGTGTTTACATATATATATATCTCTCCAAACTTAGGTGAATTAAGTTTGCCTATTTATCATATACTGAACCATCAATAAGGTGACACTTGGAAGCTTATCGTATTATACTTCTGGTAAACCAATATTTTCTTCTACTTTTTAATTAGTATTCTGATTATTATATTAGTAACTGTAAAAATTATGCTAATATGGGGCGCCTGGGTGGCTCAGTCGGTGGAGCGTCCGACTTGGGCTCAGGTCAGGATCTCGCGGTCAGTGAGTTCGAGCCCCGCATGGGGCTCTGGGCTGACGGCTCGGAGCCTGGAGCCTGCTTTGGATTTTTGGATTCTGTGTCTCCCTCTCTCTCTCTGCCCTCCCCCACTCATACTCTGTCTCTATCTCTCTGTGTCAAAAATAAATAAACTTAAGACAATTATGCTAATAGAGTTAATATAAAGGGGACCAATACTTACGGCACACCTACTGTGTGTCAGACGCTATACTTGCTCTTTCTTATCACATTTAATTTAAAATTTTTGTGACGCATGTAGGACTATCTCTGTGGGGTTTCTTTGTTTTGTTCTTGAGAGAGAGAGAGAGAGAGAGAGAGAGAGCACGGGCGTGCGCACGTACGCACACGCACGTGGGAGTGGGGGAGGGGCAGAGGGGGAGAGAGAATCCCAAGCAGGCTCCACGGCCAGCGCCGCGCCGGACTCGGGGCGCGATCTCACAACGGTGAGATCGCGACCTGAGCGAGAATCACGAGTCGGTTGCTCAACCGAGCAAGCCACCCAGGTGCCCCTGTTTTATCGATAAGGAAGGCAAGGTCTGGTGGCTCAGAAGTTGAAGAGCTGCGACTTTCAGGTGACTGAGGTCCACTGGGTGCTGAAATAGGCCTGAGACGATTCAGGGCCTCCACAATAGAGTTGGAACCCCCGTACTTGATTCAAAAGAGCGCCAAAGCACTTTTCATTAGCTCAAGACATCTTATTTAAGGGTTTTTCGTGGGTCTGACTGGCCTAACTTCATCCATTTTTTTTTTTCCATCTCAAATTGATTCCCTACATTTCACGGGGTCTTAGAAAAAGGTCTTTAATCTTCCAAGCCTGCAGACACAGTCAGGCATTTGAATGTTGTTTAACGATGTGTTTGTAAAGGAAAAAGCCGGTGACAAAGTGGGGAAAAGGCAACACTTGCAAAAAGTCCCAAGCGCGTCTGTTCTTCTAGAACGTAGCTACACACAAAACACACATTACAGTCTGAAAAAGACGACACTATCTCCAATTGCTTCCTTTCTTCTCCTCAGATGATTAAAAGATTAAAGAGAACATGACCGCCTTTTTCCGGTACTACGAACTCCTTTGCAGAGAAGCACGGCCCGGCTAACTTCTTAAATTATCCAGTAGTTTGAAACGACAAAACCCTTCCACAGTGAAGGATCTTTAGCTCAGCTGTGTGGCCTGAGAACCTTGAGGCATTTTATCTCAGGCTAGTACTAAAATCCCTAGCAACTGAAAATCAAGTGAAATTCCCAAGCTTTGTCATTTAAAGGAGTGACGACTTTCCAAACTAAATGATCGGTTTCATCTGATAAAATGCCTGTTGGCATCGTGTGGGGAAAACCTACCCCAAGGGCCGGCCAACATAAGACCCAGCACACGCTGGCCCTGAATATCCCTCTTTTGGAATACAAACCCCATCGTTGCTAAACAAAATGTTTATGTAAGACCCATCAGAACTAATGACTCCTCTCCAGATGAAACGCCAAGGGAAAAGCGAATGAAAACCCCCGAAGAAACGCCTTGGAAACGAAAACAGAAGCATCATGTGTGGTTACGTCTACTTGGAGTTTTCTCGCATGGGCCCGGGGAGCAGTGTTATTGGGCTCGTAATTACATTCAGCACGCAGGCCTGTTTCAAAGCAACCGAAATTTTCAGCCCCGCCACTCCGCGGCAGCTTGCAAAGTATTTCCTTGCTAAAACTCCGAGATAAGAAAACAGCCAAATTCACACCACGTTTTGAAACTTCCTGACTTAAGTGTTTCGAATGCTCTTTTAACACTGTTTTGAACCCGTTTTTATTTAGTGTGCCCTCAAAGGTGTCTTGTTTTTTCAATTTGAAAAGAAAATTTTAAAAGCCAGTTAGCTGTGAAGTCCCTCCCACGGGCACATTTAATTACCTGACAAATGCTTCCCGGGACTGCTCATACTTCCCAAGCAAGAGCCAGCTCCCCTCGAGAGAGAAGTGACTAAGTACTGAGTGAGCGCGTTGTGTTTCAGGCAGAGGAAACCCACTTCCTTGATGTAGACAACCCACCTAGGGCGCGCAACAAGAAATCCGCTTAAGTTGCTCAGATACAAAAATCGCTAATCAATTATTGTTTTCAGCACGTTGCAGTTTCAAGGACCTAACTCAAATATCCATGTGCTTCAGGGCATTTGCGTCTGCTAAAACCCTCTCTGGTAACCAGATGTCATATTCCAGTCTTTCGAAATCTCGTTAGGTGGCCTCGTTCTCATCTCCACTGGAGACTCAGGAGAAGGCCAGATGTTCAGAGAAGATCCAACGGGTGACGTAATGAGACTTGTTTCTTATAAAACGGCACCGGACAGTTAGCTTGCTACAAAATGTGATTTAAAAGGCCATGCATCGGGGAGGCGCCGGGATGGCTCAGCGGGTTAAGATGGAACCTGCTTGCGATTCTCTCCCTCCCTCCCTCCCTCCCTCTCTGCCCCTCCCCCTCTTGCACGCTCTCAAAACGAATACAGTTTAGAAATAAAAAATCAAAACCTACACATTGGCCACACAAAGCACGTTCCGCAGAACAAGACAGCAAATACACCACACGCACATACAAGAAACGAGAAATCGATATCGCAGTGCTCAAGTTGGGACTACGGAAGATACTTTCTTCCTCTGTTTCAACCTTCCTTTCCTGGGTTTTTTTTTTTTTTTAATTTAAATTTTTTAAGTAGGCTCCGTGCCCAGCACGGAGCCCAATGTGGGGCTTGAACTCACGACCCTGAGATCAAGACCTGAGCCGAGATCAAGAGTCAGACGCTTCACCGACTGAGCCACCCACGCGCCTCTCAACTTTCCCTTTCTAATTTTCTTTCAGGAGTATGCATTTTCTCGAAAGGGAAAATTAAATCCTAAAAAGATTATTTCTTTAATCGTAGAGAAAACAGCTTTGTATTTATGGCCAGGTCATTTTGTTTTCACAAACAATCGTCACGGGTGCCTCCGTGGACACCCTCTGGTTTTGCTGACAGGTAGTAGTGAGTTAGGGTTTCAAGTCTCTTCAGATTCAGAGCCTATTTATTCCATAACTGTAACTCCTCGCTTACAACAATCTGGAGCCTAGAAATTCATTCTATCAATAGAGCTAAAAAGAATCATTTCCGTCATCAACACATTTTCACGGAGGACCCCCAAGGTAGGGATCAGGGGTCTCTCCCTCCTTTGCATTTCTGTGGAACTTCTTGTCCCTACAGCTTATGTGGCATTTAGCATTATTGCTGACTTATATTCGATCACGTTTTCACGTACTCATGTGTCGTCTACCAGGTACGTAATAAACCCCTTGAGCGAACGGTGATGCTTTTGGTCCACAGCGTCGCAATATGGCGCCTTGGAAGTAAGAGTCACTCAGCATCTGTGATGATGTATCAGCCTCACGCACACACCTAGACCAACCCACGGGGTGGTGGGGACAGAATGAGCATGATAGATTAGGACTGGTCATGAGCCACCCCCTTGGAGCTGACAAACGCGTCACTCTTCCTGAACACTGGGGAAAGAGAACACCAAAACGACACAGGGCATCCACCAACAAGGAGAAAGGGGCTGAGGGAGTCAGGAGTGGCTTTACCTGCAGTAGCAGCAGATGATAATGATGGTGCTGTTGATACTGGGTCAGTGTTGAACACTTCAACCTCGAGAAGCTCAATCGATTGGACCCTGGGATCTGGAACATGCAGAGAAAATGGGTGAATACAGTCGCGACGATATCATTCGGTAGAATTTCTCGTACTATATGCATACAACACAGATCACATAAGCCCATATTGGTATCCACAATAAACACCCACAACGTACGAAATAGAATCAGTTACGGTTTAATTATGCTGCGCTATTAAAAGCGCCCGCGCCAGAAACGTATTGTTTTAGACAATCATTTTATTTCTCATGTGTGGAAAACACAAGCGACAGATAAATAAGGAGAAGACTCCTGCTGTAAGTTTGACAATTATGATTTGATACGCCCAAGAATATGAGTTGATTCATAAGATAGATTCCGTTGATGTGCTGCAGTACATTCTCGTCTGTTCGTAAAAACGCGGATTGTTTGGTTTTCGTCTTGTTTTTGCATCTTCCTTGAGGCTTACCCAGGCCTTTGCACTGATAAATACTGTATCAATATCTGATGAACGAGTAAATGAGTGAGTGATTAACAAATTGTGAAAGCAGAGAACATAATACTCATGCTATCCCTAGTATGAACATCATGGCCCCTGCCGACACGTAATATTATTTTGCCATCATTTTGATCTCTGAAAAATACACCCAGTTTCAGGGCAGATGTGAGACCGTACAACGGAGGTGGGAGTCGATCTAGAGTTGAGTCAGCGTTTTTCGTCCCTCTTCCAAAAAGAGTAATCGAAAAGCATGTACTTCAGAAAGCTAGTTTTGGATGTTGAAAGGCTTTTTCCAACCAACTCTAAGCAATGCTCAGGTTGACTGACTAATCGTCAACAGCTTCTTCACAGAAAATACACACACACACACACACACACAAGACAGTTCAGACAAACATTTATGTTATGCCTCTGTACCTTTCCAGGACAAGAGAGTGGACAGGAAAAGCGATTCAGGGAATTTCAGCAGGGCAGGTGCACAAGAAGATAGAACTTTCAAGTAATTTGACTAAAATATATCAATTACCCAGGAGAGAAAGCCCCGGCCCCTCCAAAGTCCCCAGGGCCATTGTATAAGAAAGAGCCAAGTAATTGAACATGTATATGCAGCTGCGTGAGCTCTCAAAAGATTAAGTGATGAAATATTTTTCTTTGGAAACTGCTAGGGAATTGTGCATTTCCCCGAAATTGACGTTAAACACAAACAAGATTCCTGATAACGATGCGTAGATAAGAATGCTTTCATTCGGAAAGTAGCAGCGTGGAAGAGGTCGTGGCACTCTGTACAAATACGGAAAATGACAGCAAATGTGACCTGATGAGAAAGCAACAAGACTACCTCCTTTAAGCCACATTTATAGACGGCATCTTGAGACTTTGTGGTCATAACCCATCTAGTCAACTCTTAAGGGAGTTCAGAATTGGGCTTTTAGCAGACAGCAGCGGAAGGCTGTGTCAGGCATGTTATCAATTAACCACGCAGGCCATTCGTTTTACAAACTTTTGGCAAACTTTCCCTAAGCATGAAATGGGAATGAAGAAACGTCTCCGTGGAAAAGATGGGAATAAAGGAAATAATATCAATGAAAGGCTTAAGCCTTGAAAAGAGATGAACGGTAGAAACAAAGGGCAGGAGAATGCAGTAGTAAGAAAGCAGGATTCCAGAAGCCGATTGCCCACATTCAAACCACGTCTCCACCAGCCACGACCTGGGCAAGTTCCTCAAACTCTGGGACTCAGTTAGCTCATCTCTAAAATGAGACATACGGTAAACACTTCACTGAGTTACTGGGAGGACTCGGACACCGAGCCCAGTGCGTGGCCCAGAGGATACGCGATAAATGTTAGGTTTTTCTTTCTGCTCCTATGTTCGTGAATAATAAAAATGCTGATGAGGGGCTGCTGTATTAGTATACGGACTGCAAGGAGATGGGGCTTCTTCCCACATATTAAAATCAGTTTCTTTCATATGTGAAGAAACCGATCCAAATTATTCCATATGTTTCAGCGGAATAAAGATGACTTTTTTTTTCAACCTAAATAACCATCCCCCTTTTTAAATGTAGCTTTTTAATGTTTACTTTTGAGAGAGAGAGACAAGAGTGCGAGCGCGGAAAGGGCAGAGAAAGAGAGAGAGAGGGAGACACAGAATCTGAAACAGGCTCCAGGCTCCGAGCTGTCAGCACAGAGCCCGACGCGAGGCTCGAACTCACGGACCGCGAGATCACGACCTGAGCCGAAGTCCGACGCTCAACCGACCGAGCCACCCAGGTGCCCCAAGATAATGGCTTTTTGTTGAAGTGGCACTTCTGTGGAACTTAGGAATCGCCCTACAACAAATAAATCTCTGTGGCCTGGTGAGTTGTTTCACACAGAACTCCCTTTGTATCAGAGGCAAAATATCAATATTCCCATAGCAACACGAGCTGATTCTGATCATGGAGGGGACTAAAACAGAATTCGCGGGGACAAAGAGAATGGTACCAGCCTCAGTGACATTTGTTCAGGTCCCGCGCGGGACCCTCACACTGACACTGCTGAAGACAAGGGCCAAAAACGAGCAATGGAAAGGCCAGATGTAGGCACAAGAGAGAAGAAGGAGAAGCAAGAACGAGCATAGTAAGTTTCTTGCATGGGCATACTTACCAAAGGCCATCCTTCCCTTACCCTGCAATATACATGTGCAAGCACACACACGTGCGCGTGCGTGTACGTGTGCGTGTGTGTGAGTGCGCATACACAGGCACGCACACTTCTGTTCACCACTCATCCCTAGACTTGGATAATAGACGAATCTTTTGCAAGATGCAGTTCCCCTCTCCCAATATTCACTCATTTCATTTATGACAAATCGTTACCTGCAAGATAAAAAAAAAAAAAAATACAAGTAGATCGCTGTTCCTGGAAATGAGAAGGGATAGCCAGAGAAAAAGTGTCATCTGGTAGTGCCTCGGTCCTCTTGGCATTTAGCGATCTTTTTTATAGATGACTTGAGTCAGAAAACCTTTTGAGAAGGTAGAACAAATGAGGAGCTAATAAAGCCTAGTGGTTGATGTGGAGGCAATAACACATAGTGGTTAAGTTAGAGCCAGTGTTGTGCTGCTAAAGGGCGGGGGTTGGGCCGGGAGCCCTGATATGTACAATTTGCCAATTTCCAGGACGTGAATACACCCACCATGACGATCTCAAGTTTCCAACAGACGTGGCCAATCACACGAGCTTCCTGAAAATACAACAACGGGTTCCCACAAGCTAGTGCAAGCTAGCTCCCGCGCACCGCTGATTATAGCTATATGACCGTACGGCTAGTCGCTTAATCTCTCTGACTCTCACGTTCCTCTACTGTAAATCAAAATCACCATTATTATTATAGTGTATTTGTCACAATCCTCACCATCATCATTGTTTCAATCGCACTTATAGCCAGAGCTTCTGTGTTTCATGTCAAAAGCACCTTCGATCACATTCCAAAGTCTCTCATGATTAGCCAACTTAGCGTGGTCCAATGTCGAAATCCAAGACCACGGTGCTTATGGCAGAGCATCTCCCCAAATGCCCCCTCAGTGATATAGTTTATCTCTAACTAGAGAGAAGGGAGGAAGGGACAGGAAAGAAAGGCTATCCTTATTTTTCTATTTTCTGCTTACACCCATCTACCCACCCATCATCCCTCTGTCTATTAAATTAGTATTAACCGAGTACCTACTATGTGTGAGGCACTGAAGATCCAACGATGGGCAGAACAGGCAAAGTTACTGTCCTCAAGGAACCTACTGCCCTCGTCGGGGAAACAGACACTGAACAGTCACCAAACGGACATGAGAGCTTCGAAGGAAAGGAGTAAAATATATGAAAATGTATGGCAAAGGAGCCTGACTTAGGGCAGGGACAGGGAGAGGGTAGAAATGTGCCAGAGAAGGCTTCCCTTAGGAAGTGGTGATGAAGCTGTGATCTGAAGGATAGGCGGCAGTTGACAATGTACAGACGGACGCGCAGAAGGCTGGTAGATAAGCAATTGGCTCTTTGGGTCCGGACCTTTGAGGAGAGGTCTGGACTATAGATACAATTTAAGAGTCAGGGGTATAAAGATGGAAACTGAACCCCAGAGGCTAGATAAGATTGCTCAGAGAAAGGGTAAAAATAAGAAGGTGACCTAGGACCGAGCCTTGATGAACTCCAACATCTAGTGGTTACGAGTTCGACACCCGCATTCTCTACTAACTGGGACCCACTCCTAGCCATGTTAATAAACACCTGGAGAGACTACACGTGTAGGGATTAAGAAAAGGAACTTCATATGGTAATTCTATTTTTCATTTTTTTAAGGAAGCTCCATCTTGGGTATTTACCCAAAGAAAATGAAAACACTAATTCGAAACGATATACGCACCCCCATGTTTATTGCAGCATTGTTTACGATAGCCAAGATACGGAAGCAACCCAAGCGTCCATCCACAGATGAATGGATAAAGAAGAGGTCGAATAGATATACGATGGGATATTACTCAGCCATGAAAAATGAAATCTTGCCATTTGCAACCATATGGACGGAGCTAGAGGGTATAATGTTGTGAAATAAGTCAGTCAGAGGAAGACAAATACCGTAAGATTTCACTCATATGTGGAGTTTAACAACCAAAACAAATGAACAAAGGAAAAAAGAGACAAAAAAAGAGACTCTCAAGGATAAGAACAGGGGCGCCTGGGTGGCTCAGTCGGTGGGGCGTCCGACTTCGACTCAGGCCATGATCTCGCGGCTCGTGGGTTCGAGCCCCGCGTCGGGCTCTGGGCTGACAGCTCGGAGCCTGGAGCCTGCTTCGGATTCTGTGTCCCCCTCTCTCTCCGCCCCACCCCTGCTTGTGCTCTCTCGCTGTCTTTCAAAAATAAGTAAACATAAAAAAAATTTTTTAAGTATAAGAACAAGCTGGTGGTTGCCAGAAGGGAGGGAGGAGGCGGGATGGGTGAAATAGGTGAGGGGGGCTAAGAATACACTTACCATGATGACCACTGAGAAATGTATAGAATTGTCGTGTCACTATATTGTACACCTGAAGTGTATGTTAACTACACCGGAATTTAAAAGGTAAACACATCAATAGTTTAAAAAAATTTTTTTAATGCTTATCTGTTTTTGAGAGAGAGAGAGAGAGAGAGAGCACGTAGAGAGAGAGGGAGACAGAGGATCCAAAGCCGGCTCTACGTCACCAGCAGAGAGAGCCCCGTGGGGGGCTCGAACTCACGAGCTGCGAGATCATGACCTGAGCCAAACTCGGTCGCTTAACCGACCCGATACATAAATATTTTTTTTTTTAAAAAAGCAGGGGCGCCTGGGTGGCGCAGTCGGTTAAGCGTCCGACTTCAGCCAGGTCACGATCTCGCGGTCCGTGGGTTCGAGCCCCGCGTCAGGCTCTGGGCTGATGGCTCGGAGCCTGGAGCCTGTTTCCGATTCTGTGTCTCCCTCTCTTCTCTCTCTGCCCCTCCCCCGTTCATGCTCTGTCTCTCTTTGTCCCAAAAATAAATGAATGTTGAAAAAAAAAATTAAAAAAAAAAAAAAGCAAAGGAAAGGGAGTTCAGTGTCAAACTGAGCTGGGCTGGAATCCGAGATTTGCTTCTTTCCGCCTTCAACAAATTATTGTAACTCTCGTCGCCTCAAATGTGCCATCTATAAATGAGATCGTTACGGTACCTGTCACACAGCTGCGGTGAGGATAAAAGAACATAACACACATGAAGCACTTAGCACGGCGTCTGGCAAGTAGGAATCGCTCAATCAGCAGAAGTGAAGTCAAGAACCCACGGTCACAAGTGCGCTCCCTAACCCCGTGCTGGTGAGTAGGCACGAGCCCAACCAAGCTAACGCCGTGTCTTTCTTCTGTTGGCATAACTGGAATCCAGCCGCTCTTCGGGTACCATTTATGAGCCCACCCGGCCACAGAGTACGCCAGTGCTTGGCGATGCGGCACGTGGTTCAATTTTGTCATCAGAACGTGGCTTCTCGCTAAGCGAAATTAGTCAGAGAAAGACAGAAATCGTGCGAGCTCACTCATAGGAGGACTCGAAGGGACAAAACAGATGAACAGAAGGGAAGGGAAAGAAACTCAGTGGAGCTGGCGTGCACCTACATATGCCAACGTAACTTCTTCTCTTCCCCTGTGCGCGTCCTACCTCGTCATCTTCAAAACTGGTTCCCGTACACTTTCCTCTCCTTTCAACTCTCTCCACGATCCCCAGCTTTGTCCAAGGCCTCCCACTCCAGCTTGTCCTACTACTGAAATAGTCTTCTGACAGGTATCTCCCGCCATCTATGATGTTTCTCAAGGCCCGGTTAACCTTCCCAACACTGTTCCTGGCATTGCCCTACTTACTGAGCCGGACATGCATTCATTCTCATCGTCAACACGTATTGAACTCTAACTACCTGCAGGTAGTGTGCTAAGTTCTAGAGACGGAGGGTGAAAAACCAAAGTCCCCAGTTTTAGGGTATTCACAAGATGGTGGGGGTAAAGACTGCGGCCAGAGTCTAAGCATCATGATAAAGGTACTTGGTGCAAAAGAATCAGCGTGACTGAAAAATCATCTAACCACCAGCCACTACGTTTTTAAAGAAATGCGCTGTAACTGAAGCGTGAGGGACAAAAGAAGTTCAAGAAACGTTACGAAGCTGGGGAATTTCCTCTGGGGGTGTATTTAAGAGCTATCCATGTCTAGGGTCTAGTTTAGGTATCAACAAGGTTTTGGCTAATTCCTCCATGAAAGTTGGGGGTGGGGGATGGGCCGTGACGACATGAAGAAATCTCTTCCAGAATGGTATGATTCTGAAACTCCTTAAGCAAAGCAAAAGCAAATCAAAGGCCGATTTGGACAGCTACTGGCAATTCATTAAAAAACCTTGAAGCTTTCTTAATTGTAGAATGGGGGGGCCAGACTGTATTTCTGAACAAACTATAGAAATTCCCCCTGGAAACATAACATAAGCCATTTTATTTTTTCAATGTTTATTTATTTTGAGAGAGAGAGCGTGTGCACAAACACCCCCCCCCACACACACACGTGTGCATGAGCAGGGAAGGGGGAGAGAGAGAGAAAGAGAGAGAGAGAGAGAGAGAGAGAGAGAGAGAACCTTAAGCAGGCTCCACACTCAGTTGGAGCCTGATGCAGGGCTCGATCCCATGACCCTGGGATCATGACCTGAGCCGAATCAAGAATGGGATACTCAGCCAGTGGAGCCGCCCAGAAGCCCCCGCGTATGCATTCCACGGACACATGATCAAATTCAAGGCCTACTGGAAGCAGAGCTTACACCTTCCTGACATACATACCTCCAGAGAACGATTGGATGGCTAGTCCCAACTGGACACCTAATGTCCCAACTGGACATTCAAGCACTGCACAATGGGGACGCACGAAGGAAACAGGGACGGTTGGTCCCTTGCAACGACACTAGAATTTTGAGAGTGGGATGTGAAAACCCTTTGGTACAAGCGAATGAGCCAAGCGTGTGAACCTAGACCAGAACTTCGCTGCACCCGATATTTCTGGAAATAAATGGATCGATCATTGGTTGGAACTTCGATATTGTTTTTGAAAGTATCATTTTATGAACAGTTTCGTTGGAAAGGGATTTTTTTTTTTTTGGTAATGGGATTTAACAGCAAAACTAAACGTGATACATGCCCAAATATTTAAAGTTGACCGATTTCTCACTATATCTGTTACCTGCGAGGTTTTCAGTCATATAAGAACATCTTTAGTTGCACGTGCCTGAACTATGTTAGAATTTTGCTCCTTTAAGGGGCGCCTGGGTGGCTCAGTCAGTTAAGCGTCTGACTCTTGATTTGGGCTCACACGACCCCAGGGTAGTGGGATCGAGCCCCACTTCAGGCTAAGCATGGAGCCTGCTTAGGATGCTGTCTCTCTCTCTCCCTCTGCCCGTCTCCCTCTCTCTCTCTCTCAAATAAGTAAAATAAACATTAAAAAAAAAGAATTTTGCTGCTTTAATAACACTGCAAATAGCCTGGCTGGTTCAGCCCATGCAGCACAGGACTCTTGATCTCGGGGTTGTAAGTTCGATCCCCACGTTGAGTGTAGGGATTACTTAAAAATAAAATCTCAAAAAAAAAAAAAAAAAGAGAGAGAGAGAACACTGCAAATATATAGCAGCTGCCCAAACTTAATTATAGTGGTGTTCCTTAAACTCGAGAAATTCTATACAGCCTGGTTTCCAGGGTTAAAATTTGGATATATACTCTGAAACGTTTCATATAAAATCTAAGCTTGGAGAGATTTTTGTGTATATGTGAGTGTTAAATTTCTTTAAAATTACTACTTATAATTTTAGACTACAGAGCCCTAAAAATTAAAGTTCCTTTTTTAACTATTCCAATTTTTACTAGTATTTGTTGATTGGATTTTTATTCCTCACTACAAAATAATATAAACTTAGAACCTGTTGCCTAGCAGCAATTTTAAACGTTAGAAAAATTTGAAACATCAAATCAGAGTTTTAAAAATTTATGTCTTAAAATTACGGATTTGTATATGCAACATTTTTTATTTTTAAAAAATTTTTTTTTCAACGTTTTTTATTTATTTTTGGGACAGAGAGAGACAGAGCATGAACGGGGGAGGGGCAGAGAGAGAGGGAGACACAGAATCGGAAACAGGCTCCAGGCTCCGAGCCATCAGCCCAGAGCCTGACGCGGGGCTCGAACTCCCGGACCGCGAGATCGTGACCTGGCTGAAGTCGGACGCTTAACCGACTGCGCCACCCAGGCGCCCCTATGCAACATTTTTTAAAGAAATGATAAACAACGTGAGTCACCTGTAGCACAACTCAAAGTATTTTCCAACGAAACACGATAAACGAGTAGATCACTGGTTCTGATTTTGTACCTAGGATTTTCTCATAAGCCAATTTTGAAGTTTCTTTTTTTGTTTTTAATGTTTTATTTATTTTTGAGAGAGACTGCACAAGTGGGGCAGGGACAGAAAGAGGAGGGGACACAGGATCCAAAGCCAGCACTGCACTGACAGCAGAGAGCCCCATGTGGGGGTCAAACTCTCGAACCGTGACATCATGACCTGAACGGACGTCAGACGCCCAACTGACTGAGCCACCCAGGCATCCCTGTTTTCTTTTTCAATAACTACTTATAACAATGATCTTTAAGTCAGCCTTCCAGTTCCTGACATGATGGAGAATTCGTGTGGGTTGCTGGCTCTCTCTCCTGAGCCCAACCCTGAAAATGACCCAGAAGGGTGGATGTGTTTTATTTAAGTTTATTTATTTATTTTGAGAGAAGAGAGAGAGCGGGCAGAGAGAGAGGGGGAGAGAGAAAATCCCAAGCAGGTTCTGTCTGCCCCATGAGCGCAGGCAGAGCCCAATGTTGGGCTCAAACTCACAAACTGTGAGATCATGACCTGAGCGGAAATCAAGAGTCGGACGCTTAAATGACTAAACCACCCAGGTGCCCTGAGAAGGGTGTATGTATTGAGGGAAGGAAGGTTGTGAGATTCTAGAATAGAAAAGGAAAATTGGGGGCGCCAGGGTGGCTCAGTTGGTTAGGTGTCCCATTTTTCATCTCAGCTCAGGTCTTGCTCTCATGGTGGTGAGTTCAAGCTTTGCACTGGGCGGGAAGGAAGGAAAGAAGGAAGGAAGGAAGGGAAGAAGGAAGGAAGGAAGGAAGGAAGGAAGGAAGGAAGGAAGGAAGGAAAGAAAGAAAGAAAGAAAGAAAGAAAGAAAGAAAGAAAATGAACATTGCAAGAGATTCCTAGGGACATAAAAGGTAGTTGGATCCCATTGTTGGGGGTGGGGGTTGTTGGAAAGAGAGAGAGAGAGAAAAAGAAAAGAAAAGAAAGAAAGAAAGAAAGAAAGAAAGAAAGAAAGAAAGATGGAAGGAAGGAAGGAAGGAAGGAAGGAAGGAAGAGAAAATGAACATTGCAAGAGATTCCTAGGGACAGAAAAGGTAGTTGGATCCCATTGTTGGGGGTGGGGTTGTTGGACAGAGAGAGAGAGAGAGAGAGAGACAGAAAGAAAGAAGGAAAGAAAGAAAGAAAGAAAGATGGAAGGAAGGAAAGAGAGAAAGAAAGAAAGATGGAAGGAAAGAGAGAGAGAGAAAGAAAGAAAGAAAGAAAGAAAGAAAGAAAGATGGAAGGAAAGAGAGAAAGAAAGAAAGAAAGAAAGAAAGAAAGAAAGAGAGAAAGAAATAAAGAGAGAGAGAAAGAAAGAAAGAAAGAAAGAAAGAAAGAAAGAGAAAAAGAAAATGAACATTGCAAGAGATTCCTAGGGACAGAAAAGGTAGTTGGATCCCATTGTTGGGGGTGGGGGTTGTTGGAAAGAGAGAGAGAGAAAAAAAGAAAGAAAGAAGGAAAGAAAGAAAGTGGAAGGAAGGAAGGAAGGAAGGAAGGACGGAAGGAAGAGAAAATGAAATTGCAAGAGATCCCTAGGGACAGAAAAGGTAGTTGGATCCATTGTTGGGGGTGGGGGTGGTTGAGACTAAGTGCCACCCCTCTCAGAGAGGGGGATGGCTGAAGGTAGCTTTCCAGTTACACTTTTCAGTCTCACCCACATTTTGCTGGGAAGATCTTCCTTGATCCTGGCACCATGGCAGGATAGGAAACAACAGGGGCAGTAGCAGAGGATGCTGGGTAACATCTGCGGAGCCCTCAAGCGCAGCTGTCATCAAGAGCAGATGACCACAGCCATCTCATGGGTTAGTTGTTTAAAACCCACGGAAAAGAGGGCGCCCGGGTGGCTCAGGGGGTTAAGCATCTGACTTCGGCTCAGGTCATGATCTCACGGTTCATGAGTTCGCGTCTTACTTCAGGTGAGCTTGAGCCCCGCTTTGGGTGAACACGAGCCCCTCTCCGGATGAGCCCCGCATCTCTCTCTCTCTCTCTCTCTCTGCCCCTCGCTCGCTCGAGCCTTCTCTCTCTCTCTCAAAAAAAACCCAAAAAACAAAAACCCAGGAGGAAGAGAAATTCCTGGGGTAGAGGTGTAAGGAGGTTTCTTGAGGATCGGGGTCACTTGAGACAAGGGAGGCACAGCAAATATAAAGAAAGCTGAGATTATAGCCCAGAAGTTGTTATTTACAAACTCAGAGACTCCCGCCCCCCCACCAAACACTCTCACACACTCACACATTCAGGAATAGTGGGTAGTGGGAGTCGGGTGGGGAGGGAAGTTACAGATATGCAAGAAGGGTGGTTAATCCACGTGGTAACAGATTAGAGTTAGAGACAGAAGCGTCAACTCGCGTTACCTTAATAGAGATATTGATAGATATTGATAGATCTCTATCGATAGATATTGATAGATCAAGAAATATTTATAGACCTTAGGGTTGTGAGTTCAAGCCCCACATTGGGTGTAGAGCTTATCCTAAAAATTAATTAATTAGGGGCCCCTGGGTGGCTCAGTCAGGTAAGCATCCGACTCTTGATCTCGGCTCAGGTCATGATCTCACAGTTTGTGAGACTGAGCCCCACCGGGGGCTCTGTGCCGACAACTCGGAGCCTGCTTGCGATTCTCCCTCTCCCTCGCTCTCTGCCCCTCCCCCACTTGTGCACGCACGCAGCGCTCTCACTCCCTCTCTCTTGAAATAAATAAATAGGGGCGCCTGGGTGGCGCAGTCGGTTAAGCGTCCGACTTCAGCCAGGTCACGATCTCGCGGTCCGTGAGTTCGAGCCCCGCGTCGGGCTCTGGGCTGACGGCTCAGAGCCTGGAGCCTGTTTCCGATTCTGTGTCTCCCTCTGTCTCTGCCCCTCCCCCGTTCATGCTCTGTCTCTCTCTGTCCCCAAAAAATAAATAAACGTTGAAAAAAAAAAATTAAAAAAAAAAAAAAAGAAATAAATAAATAAACATAAAAAAATAATTTTTTAAACCGGTGAATGTTACCACGGGTTTTAATGTAACAGAAACATAAATTTCATTGATACTGACTTCAGATTCCACATTACAGCTTAGCTTTAAGAAATTAACCCTTGTCGGGGAGCCTGGGTGGCTCCGTTGAGCGTCTACTTCAGCTCGGGTCATGGTCTTCCGGTTCATGAGTTCGAGCCCCGCATTGGGCTCTGTGCTGACATCTCAGAGCCTGGTGCCTGCTTTGTGGATTCTGTGTCTCCCTCTCTCTCTCTGCCCCTCCCCTGCTCATACTCTCTCTCTCTCTCTCTCTCTCTCAAAAATAAATAAAACATTAAAAAAATTTTTTTTAGATTAACCCTTGTCAAGTTTTGGTGTATTATCAAAGAAAACTCTCCATCATTACCTAAAAAGGCTAATACAATAGCCTCCCTTTCCAGTTTCATTTCTGTGTGAGCCTGAATTTATTTCCATGTGCTGCAACCCAATGATTCACTGCAACAGACTGAATGTAGAAGCAGTCATGAGAATCAGCTGTCTTCGATGAGGCCAAACGGGAAAGAGATTTGTCACGATGAAAACCAATGCCACTTGTAACAGTAAACTATTTTTTGCTTTGAGAAATTTAAACATTTTTTTTATTAAAAATGTTATTTTGTTGACATGTAATGGGCTTACAATGATCATACTTGCCATGCACACACTTAATCAACGCTTTAGAATTTTTTCGGTTTTGATTTCCAATATGATAAATAACCACTGATATAACCCACATGAACCAAAGCCCCCTTGGGCGTTCGATCATTTTTCAGAGTGTAAAGTGGTCCTAACACCAAAACATTTGAGAGCCGCTGCATTGCACTGGATGTGGAAAAGAGAAAAAGGCAGACCTTGGCTTACTCTACTAATGCCCACAGTTTCAAAGAAAAAACAAGAGTACTTAACATCTGCCATGCAGTTGGTACAAGCCTAACTTAATGGACCTGTGCTTTTGACTATACAGCTCACCCTCCCCAAGGAGCCTCTCTTCTCTACAACCCCTCCAGTCTCTTCCTTCCTCCATATTGTTTCCGTTCTGCCATTAAACAAGGACGCACCCCTCTCGATGTTTTCACTTTACATCACTGTCTCCTCTCTTTACCTCTCTCTCTCTTTGTCTCGCTTTCACTACCAAATTTTCTCATTTGCCCCTGACACTTCCTCTTGATCACACGGATCATTTAAATGTTTATTCATTTTTGAGAGAGACAGAGCAGGGGAGGGGCAGAGAGAGAGAGAGGGAGGATCCGAACGCGGGGCTCAAACTCACAAAACTGCGAGATCATGACCTGAGCAGAAATCAAGAGTCAGACGCTTAACCAACTGAGTCACCCAGGCACCTAGATTGTTTTCTTTGTGTTGCCTCTGTTTTTCATTCCTCTGTTTCCTCTCTCTATCTTCTTTGGGATTATATTAATACAAATATATTAATCATCTTATGTAAATATATATGTATATTTATATATATATATTTTTAAGTAGGCTCCACGCCGAACAGAGGGCTTGAACTCTCGACCCTGCAATCAAGAGTTGCATGCTCTACCAACTGAGCCAGCCAGTTGCCCCTATATTAATCACAATAATATTGTCTAGTATTCCGTTTTAATTTATCCATTGAGTTTTTTACTATATCTCCTTACATATCTATTTAAGTGGTTACTCTAGGGATTACCATATACATACTCAACTGAGCACAGTCTATTTAGAATCAATATTTTACCACTTCAAGTGAGATGTAGAATCTTTCTCATCATATAGGTCCTTTTACCCTCCTCACTTTATGGTGTACTTGTCTTATACATTTCATTTACGTACATTTAAAATGCCATCAATCGGGGCGCCTGGGTGGCTTGGTCGGTTAAGCGTCCGACTTCGGCTCAGGTCATGATCTCACGGTCTATGAGTTCGAGCCCCGCATCGGGCTCTGTGCCGACAGCTCAGAGCCTGGAGCCTGTTTCAGATTCTGTGTCTCCCTCTCTCTCTGACCCTCCCCCGTTCATGCTCTGTCTCTCTCTGTCTCAAAAATAAATAAACGTTAAAAAAAAAATTAAAAAAATAAAATAAAATAAAATAAAATGCCATCAATCAATGTTATAATTCTTATTGTTGACCTTCATAATATTCTAAAGAACCTGAGAATAATAATTTCTTTTTTTTTATTTGCGAGAGAGAGCACAAAAGCGGGAGAGAGGGGCAGAGGGAGAGGGAGAGAGAGAGAGAGAGAGAGAGAGAGAGAATCTTAAGCAAGCTCCATGGTCAGTGTGGCTCGATCCCATGACCTTGAGATCGTGACCTGAGCCAAAGTGAAGAGTCAGACGCTCCAACTGGCTGAGCCACCCAGGTGCCCCTAGGTCTGTATATTTTTTATTTATTTGCTGAAAGTTTCTATTTTTCCACTTGTTCCAAGAGTATTTGACTTTCTCCGACAAAAATTGAGGGAATGTGTCACCAATAGCTTTTATTGAAAATTATGAAAGAAGTTTTTCGGAGACAGGGAAAATCGTAAGTCAGAAACAGATCTACCTAAAGAAAGGAAGAGTGCTAAAGGAAAGTAAAATAAAATCTTTTATTTTTCTTATTCTTAATTTATGTAACAGTTTCCTAAAATAATAGCAACAACGTATTTGGTGATGAGAGCCTATGGATACGTGAAATGAAGGACAGCAATGGTGTAAGAGATGGGAGGGAACAATTGGGAATAGGAGAAAAAAATGGAATCACATAAAATGCTTAATTAAAACCAGGGAAGGCCGGAAAAGAGAAGATGGCATATTTGCCCTTATTTATTGAACCACGGTTATAATAGATGCTTCAAAGTATCTGTCATAATTCCAACATCTGTGTCATCTTGGAGTTGGAATCCGAAGAACATTTTGTTTTTTCCCTTGCAAATTGAGGTTCCTAAGTTTTCGCATGCTGAGTAATTTGGGATCGCATTCTGCATATTTTGAATACTCTAGTATGGAATACTCTGGGTCTTGTTTGATTTGTAAGCAAAACGCTGTGGTTTTGTGTTTGTTTTCTTTTTTGATGCTGTTTTATTTTTGCTTTAGAATGTAATAGAAACTGCTCGGGTTCAGGCTGCACGTTCCAGCCCAGCTTCTGTGGGCCGGGGGGCCGGTGCCCATTCGGTTTTCGGGGTGTCCTGAGCCTCACTCGGATCTGTCTTCAGCCACACCACTCAGTGGCCACTCTGAGCGGGCAGTGGTCTAGTATGCGAGTCAGAAGCGTGCCCAGGAGTTCACACACGGCGTCATGGTGTCTCTCTCTCTCTCTCTGAGAAGTTACTGCCTCTCAGGGGCCCTCCTTCGCCGTCCTCTGGCCAGCAAGCTGGGCTGTTCATTTTCCTGTTCTGATGCAACACTTTCCCTCTTCTGCACATGGTGTTGAGGGGAGGAAAACTCTCTTCCTCTGCCCTTCTGACTTATAGGCTGGGGCCCCTGTAACAAAGAGGAGATTCACAGGAGGAAAACGTACACGCTTATCGCATGTCAGTTTTCATGTTAGGTTTGATGAAGACTGGAGGGTCACGGGAAAATGTGAAAGGACAAGAAAAGGAGTATGAGCTAAGTGTAGTAGACCGGGGGTGGAAATAGCCAGGTCTGGTCATTCGGATTCCTTTCGGCAGCCCTCTGTCTTCGGAGATAAGGACGCTCCTTGCCCCTGGGTGGAGGGAGGACACTTCACACGTGAGGGTCTATGACCTGAGAAAGTCCTTCCTACACTCGCCACTTCTCCAATGCCTTCATCTTGAAATATCCAATAAGCCAAGGTGCCAGATTTGGAGGCAGCATAACCCGGACGCCATCGGGGGCCAAGGGGTCGGACAGCAGAGAGGTACAAATAACGGTCATGTACTCCACGCCCTTGAGGCCATAGTGCCTCCATGTTTGCCGATCCGGGGCCATTTTCACAACAGGCAAATCTGTCTTTGGCATTCTGCTACCATTTTACCAACAGGTGTCTTTCTGCGTTTAGTTGTTTTAGGCGATCTCGAAAGTCCTTTCCGACACAGAAAGGCTCTTCTTTTACATTAAAATTTTTTTATTACATAATTTAAGTATTGGTAATAGCACACTACCTGGGGTTCAGGGTACCTTTGTTTGGACCCCATTTTTCATGCGGTTTCTTTTTTTTTTTCTTTTTAAGTAGGCTCCACGCTGGGCGTGGAACCCAACGTGGGGCTTGAACTCACGACTCTGAGATCAAGACCTGAGCTGCGATCAAGAGTCAGGCGCTTCGCGGACTGAACCACCCAGGCGTCCCTAGACCCCATTTTTACGTGAATCCTACTTACTAATTGGGTGATCTTAGAAAGATTACTTAAACTACCTCTCCCTTACTTTCCTCTTTTTTTCCCCCCTCCCTTTCCTCTTAATAGTATTTACCTCTTGGGGTTGCTGTGAGTTTTAAATGAGATATTGCCTATAAAGTGTTTAGCGTACCTGACACATAGAAATAGTAAACACTTAGTAAAACAGGAGTTAAATAAATAAATAAATAAATAAATAAATAAATAAAAATAAAACAGGAGCTGTTACTTTTGTAATTTAAGGGGGAAAAAAAATGCTGTTCTAGGACAAATTTCCGTTTCAAAATCTTTGTATTATTATCAAGCAAGGAGGCTGTTTTACATGTCATGTGCTTTTGAACTTTAGCGCCAAAGTTCCAACATGGCTTTAAACAGCCAAATTATACTCATACACGCCTTATTGTTGTTCTTGTTCATGGTATTATCACACACGTTTATTAGCATGATTACACTGAATGTATCTGGTTATTCATGTGTATATTCATTAGGATTTATTCATGTGTATATGTATCTTTTTAAGTTGGAGGCAATATTTTTTTAACGAGGCACAAATTCCAAAGTGATTTATTATTATTATTATTATTATTATTACTATTACTATTATTTTAAGTAACCTCTTATGACAAACACGGGGCTCAAACTCACAACCTTGAGATCAAGAATTCCATGCTCCACTGACCGAGCCAGCCAGGCACCCCTTCCAGAGCGATGTAAAGAAGAAACGTGGGCAATATGTTGTTGAACTCTGTGCTTCGGGAATACAACTCAGTAACAGGAATAATAACTTGCATTTGAATATTGCTTTTCTAACTTCCGAAGCACTTCCTCATTGCCTTTTGCAATTGAGTTAAATTGCACGTTGTAGTCCCAATAGTGGAAAATCCGTCTCCACTTAAAGACGGGACTGAAAACAATCAACCTTTCATTTTCATACACTAGTATTTGTGCTAACAAGAGCTGCACTTGTGTCCTGGACGGAACCCACCCACCATCCCAGCGGTAGGACCTTTTTTGTCCTCCACAAAGTTAAGTGGAAGACAGAAAATCATTTTTGTGGTAGGCATCACACAAAGTCATGCAAGAGATAAGAAACCAATGGCTTATTTAAACTCAGAAGGTAATTTAACTATACTTAGTCATTTTACACCGTGTAGAAGCATTCGACAAAAGATTTGCTGAATGAATGCCCGGTTGAACTTTTTATTAATTTAAACGATGAATTGCAATAAGGTAATATGCAATTGAATTTCTGCCACACGTTTAAAAACCAAATTAATGGTTTTATCTAGTTTTGAGAGGGAGAGAGAGAAAGAGAGCACAAGCAGAGGAGGGGCAGAGAGAGAGAGGGGGACAGAGGATCCGAAGCAGGCTCCGTGCTGACAGCAGAGAGCCCGACGCGGGGCTTGAACTCACAGGCCGCGAGATCCTGACCTGGGCGCAAGTCAGGCTCAACTGGCTAAGCCACCCGGGTGCCCCTTCTGCCACACATGTTCTGAAGTTTATTTTTATTTATTTTGACAGAGAGAGAGAGAGCGTGAGCAGGGGAGGGGCAGAGAGAGACGGAGACGCAGAATCCGAAGCAGGCTCCGGGCTCCGAGCTGGCAGCACAGAGCCCGACGCGGGGCTCGAACCCACCGGCCCGTGAGATCGCGACCTGAGCCGAAAGTCGGAGGCTTAACCGGCTGAGCCCCCCAGGCGCCCCTCGTTGCGCCTCTCCTTAAGCACTCTTCTCATTCTGTCTTGGTTTTATAGCTGTTTTTATATTGCCTTGTTTATTCATCCTCTGTTCCTGTCTCTTCCCTGCGCGCACTTTGAGGGCAAGAACTCATCCGTGCGGTCCCTGAAGCAATTAATAAGGAACCTTCCCAGTCTATTGTGCACGCCGAACAAGTATCTGTTGAATCAAAAAGGATACAAAACCTAGTTCCCTAATCTGCCAGCAAGTATTTCAATTTCGTAACTGTCCACTAAGAAAATAAGGCCCACCCTTGTACGTGACGCATATATGCGTTTGGGAGTATCATGGGTTATGTCCAAGCATAATAATCAAACAAACAGGAATACCATTTGGCAGTTGGCAAAGAGGAATCGGGGAACCACTGCGAAGTGGTTATTTCCAATCAACCATGCATCCATGGATGGTTTGTGAACCATGGTTAATTTAATATCCACACATGCTTATTAGAAGTATTCAGCCTCTTGCTATAATCAACTTGTTTATATATTTACGAGTAATGACTTTCTGGTTATTTTAATTAAGAAACCCTTCATTCATTAGGATTCTGTTGCCTGATATAATCCCTTCCAATGGGGCAAACTGGTATTTATTGCAGTCGTAGGAAGAACAGGTTGACAAATTGCCACAAAGAGGTCTTGATTAACCTGTTAGTGGAAGAATTCAATCAGATAAACGTTCTGGAGGGCAATTTTGCAAAAAATACCAAATGCATATCCTCTGATCCAGTAACTTCGAAGAATCTGTCCTCACCACTTGCCCTAGTATATGCACATGATATGAACTGAAGCGCTGGATAGAAGAATATACACATTGGGCAACAACATAAACGTGTTATCAATGGAGCAGCGGCGAAAGAAACGATGGTACAGCCACATGGTGGACTGCTACACATCTGTGAAAAAGATTGAGAAGGGCTGCCTGGGGACTCAGTCGGTTAAGCGTCTGACTTTGGCCCAGGTCATGATCCCATAGTTCGTGGGTTCGAGCCCCGCGCTGGGCTCCGTGCTGTCAGCACGGAGCCTGCTTGGGATCCTCGGTCTCCCTTTCTCTCGGCCTCTCCCCCACTCATTCTCATTCTCTCTCCCTCTCCCTCTCTCCCTCGCTCAAAAATAAACGTTACAAAAAGAATAAAAAGTTGGAGGAAAAGCTACATGCAATCTGATGACGAGGAGCTCCTCTGTTTTTCCGTCAGTCCGCCTCCCCATTGCTCGGGCTCCAATCTCCATTGTCTCTGACTGACCTCTTTCTTGGGAGACAGCCCAGGGCCCATCCCCAGTCTGTCAGTTCTGGCTGGCCCAATCCATTCTGTCTCCCACCTCTCTTGGTTTTCTCTTCCTGTTTTTGCTTTTTCCTTTCCCCTTTTTTCTTTCTGCTAGCCCAGGCCTTCAGCACCCCCCCCCCCCCCGCTCCCAGTTCTCGCAGTTGCCTTCCAGTGGGTCTCCCAGCCCGCGGTTTCTCTTCCCAGGCCACCTACCCTCCCTCTGTCCTATACAGGGTTCTCCTGATCCCCGGGCCGGGCGCCGGCCCGAAGCCCTCCGTGCCTCCCACCGGTACGTGTTCCAACTCCCGAGGAGGCTGGGCAGTCGGGCACCCTCCCACGGTTCGGCCCCGTCCAGACATAACTCCCAGGGCCCCACGCGGTGACTTCTCAGGACCCCACATGGTGCCGGGCTGACCCCTGGCCCCGGGGGTCCCCGTCTGGAAGGCCCTTCCTGCCTTTCCAGCTCGCTGAATACTAGCGATTCTTCGGTATCCTCCGGTGCCACCATTCTTCCCGGGCCCCAGCAATGCCTTACTCGTCCAACCCCTCACAGGTCACCTTCCCTAATGTCTGTCACTGCCGTACGGGAACGTCCCCGAGCGCCGTGGGGAAGCTCTTAACAGTGGAAACCATGGCCCTCGCACTGACTGGCTGATCATGTAACGTGCAGTGCCTCCGCCTCTGCCAGCGCGTGGGGACAATCACGTCGCGAGAATTGATGCCTCCCTGACTTTTGTCCCTATCTGCTTACGGGGGGAGGCCGCCCTCCCGCAAAGCGCCCTTCCAGTGTTTCCGGGAGCCTCCGGGCAGCATCTCATTCGGGCTCATGATTGAGGCTCTGTCAGCTGTCCAGGCCTGCTACCCTGTGGCACACGCCGTCGCTTTCTTCATTTCCTGCTCTCGGTCCCGGCCAGACTCCAATGCCCCCCACTGGGCACCACTGCAGCTTGCATTGGATACCACCAAATTATATTTCTTTGTGCTTGCCACACTGCTGTGAACCTAACAGTCTCTCACAGACATTAGCCGTTGAATGAAGGATGATATTCACTAGGACATGCTTTGATTTGCTTTTCCGGTCGCGGAGATAGGTTGCCCCGATTTCTTCTCACGCTCTCTCCAGTCACCACCGGGACCCGTCGGCAGACCCCGTGAGGTGGCTTTTCAGGGCTCAGGCTACACCGTCCTGAGCTGCGGAGCCAAGTAATCCTACCGGCCGGGGGGTCGCCAGCCCAAATCGACGGGTCCCCCTCCGACGTGTTTTGATCCTCGCCCGGAAACTTCCGCTCTCCGGGCCTTCAGAGTTCAAATCCGAGTGGGAGTTGATCTCACGTTTCAGGAGGAGGTCAGCTCACACCTCAGACAGAGTTTCTTTGTGCCCATCTGGTGGGCCAGAGGGTTCCCTAGTGCAGTTCTCATCGGGGGACGACGGGGGAAGTCCGACAGTCCACCCAAACACTTTCCCCACGAGGAGCGCAGCGCACTTAGCGATGGAGGGACAAACGCGCAGCGGGCGAGAGCGTATGCAGTGGAAGGGACGGGCAGAAGACGGTTTATGGGTGTTTGTTTCTTGGTGCTTAACCATATGACCGTTCAGACTGGCTCCCGGAGGCTTTGAAGTTAAAGCCCCTGGGAAAGAGAAGGGTTCACACTTGGGGGTTTCAGTCCCCCAGACCCAAGGTCAAGTAAACCCGGTGGTGCGAAAGGCTCCCCCAGCAGAGGCTCAAATGGTAGGAAACCCATCTGGGCTCTCTTTTTAAATCCGGGGAGGATATGCGAATACCCTACCCTTATAAAAAAGCAGAAACGACTACTTCTTTAGTAGTCCTGGTTAGAAGAAAAAAAAAAGAAGAAGAAGCTTTCGAATCATATAAATTGGATTAGTAACTTCCTGTGACACATGTAACAAAGGAAAGCTGACGGTCTGCAATGCATGGGATGTTAGTGGCAGATCCAGCACTAGAATTTTCCAAACCCGGGGCGCCCGGGGGGCTCAGTCGGTGGAGCGTCCGACTTCGGCTCAGGTCATGATCTCACCGTTCGTGGGTTCGAGCCCCGCGTCGGGCTCTGTGCGGACAGCTCGGAGCCTGGAGCCCGCTTCGGATTCTGTGTCTCCCTCTTTCTCTGCCCCTCCTCCACTCGCACTCTGTCTCTGTCTCTGTCCCTCTCTCAAGTAAGTGAACATTAAAAAAACTTTGAAAGAAAGGTTTCCGAACTTTCTGCAGTGGGTGTCGAAGTTTCGCCCACTACTTTCATATGACATTTTGGGAATTTCTAGGACATGTTCTGTGACAGGGGTCTCACTCGAGGAGAAAAACCGTAAGTAATTCTTCTTTGTCTATACAAAGGCCTAACAGGGAGTGACTATTTACCTACCAAAAGGATGCTCATCCCCTACAGAGTACAGTTGACCCTTAAACAAAGGGGGTTGGGCGCCCTGACACCCCCCCGCCACCCCGCACAGTTGAAAACCCCCATATGACTTCCAACTCCTCAAAAACTTATACCTACTGTTGATCGGAAGCCTTACGGATAACGTGAAAGAGTCGATCAACACACGGTTTGTATGTTATGTGTATTGTATACCGTATTCTTACAGTAACGTAAGCAAGCAGAAAGAAAATGTTATTCGGAAAATCCTAAGACAGAGAAAATACATGCACAGTACTGTATTTATCAAAACCAATCCACGTGTAAGTGGACCCACACTGTTCAAGCTCATGCTGTGCAAGGCTCAACTGTCATAGGAGATTTTTTTTTTTAACGTTCATTTATTTTTGAGACAGAGAGAGACAGAGCATGAACGGGGGAAGGTCAGAGAGAGGGAGACACAGAATCCGAAACAGGCTCCGGGCTCCGAGCCGTCAGCACAGAGCCCGATGCGGGGCTCGAGCTCACGGACTGCGAGATCATGACCCGAGCCGAAGTCGGACGCCCGAACGACTGAGCCACCCAGGCGTCCCTGTCATAGGAGATTTAATTTACACAAATATGTTTTCTCATAACATCTGCCATTATTTTGTTTTATTTTTTTAAGGTTTTCTTTGTTTTTGTTTTTTTTTTTTTTAAGGTTTTCTTTTTCAGTAAGCTCTACACCCGGCTGGCTTCAAAATCCAAAATGGCGCTCGAACTCGCGACCTTGAATCCCACTTTCATAGACTCTTTTTGGATGAGAAACATTTGGTTCTGGGGGCCCCGTGAGGGGGGTGGCCAGGGCAGAATTTCCCCCCTCCATTTTGTTTCATCTTTACTGTGTGTGGTTCTGTTTTCTTGTTGTAAACTATCAAAGCGACTGAGAGTCAAACATAGGAAAAGACTCTCCATCCTGTGCCGCTTTCACAACTGCGCTCCATCGAGTTAGAGGTAACCTAACGTTTCATAGAACCCCCCCCCCCGCTAAGGAGTGGGGGTGATCTTTTCAGCCTAGAGAAGTGGATCCCAAGCCTGACCGTGTGTCTGAATCACTTGAGTTTGAGTTCCAGAATCTCGCCCCAGACGTACAGAATCAGAATCTCTGGCACTAAGAAACTCTGGAGGAACCTATTTCAGAGAGCACCCCTACTCCTACCTCAAGGAGAGGACTCTGCTCCTCCTAACTCCTTCACTCCAGTTCTGGAACTTTATTTTTTTAATGTTTACTTATTTTTGAGAGAGAGAGAGAGAGAGTGTGTGTGTGTGTGAGCAAGTGGGGGAGGGGAAGAGAGAGAGGGAGACAGGATCCGAAGCAGGCTCTGTGCCGACAGCACAGAGCCCGACGCGGAGCTTGAACCCACGAGCCACGAGATCACGACCTGAGCTGGAGTCAGACGCTCAGCTGACGAAGCCACCCAGGCACCCCCAGTTCTGGACCTTTAAACGGAACTTTACAGAACACCTGGAGGGGGGGCAGAGAGACAACTGAGGTAGTAGCTTTCGACGACCAGCTTATGACGGAAAGTCCACACTCCGTTCCCAGCCCGCCTCCTGGCAGGATCCTTCTAGCAGGTGCTGGCTTCAAAATCCACACCGACAGGAATCTTCAGGAAGTCTCATGCCAGGGATTTCCAGATCCAGCTCCCCTTGGCTCCCGCCAAAGGAGCCACCCCTCCCGTCCCGCCCGCTAAGATGGCCGGCCCACTTCCCCACCCCAGAGTGGTTGGCACTGAGATTCTTAATTTCCTCCTGGGGAAATCCCACTCACTCCTCAAGTCCCGATACCATGACCCCGAAAGATAATCAGGAGTCCACAGTCCATTGCCCAAAGGCTGGTATGTTTAGTCTCAAATAATACCAAGGGGGGCCATCGTTCAGCTGGGCTAGCCAGCGCTGTCACAGGTCCAACTCAGTTCCAGGAAAGCTCAAACCTCTCTTGCCACAGACTAATCTCAATTCCAAATCTACTGAGAGAGAAATCCCAGGGCAAAAAGCCGTACCCATCTCGGGGTGGGGGGATCCGAGCTTAATCCATCTTTAGAAAAAGCGACATTCTTTAACTCTATTGGAGAGTAGTTTGTTTAAACCCAATTTACATCACCAAACAGATTGATTAGCATCTCACTCTGAAGTAAGTTTCCTCCTGAACAAAGGCTTCTTATGACAAAAGTTGCTCATTGAGGCAGAGTTCCCCCAAACAAAGCCAGGACCTGCTACCCTTGGAGGGTGTCCCTTCCAGCCCCCTCACGCTTTTCTTCCTACCTAAAATCTACCCAGCTCAAATCCCTCTTCTTCCTGGAAGCCTTCCCTGACCATCCCAGGCCACCAGTGTGTCTTCTTCCAACGAATCACAAGAGCTGTGGCCTATCCTGTTCGCCTGGCAATGGCTCATCCATGGACTTAAGACTTGGAACTCTGCTTGTATTATTGCCCTAAACTGTTGAGAGTGATTGTATCATTTGTGGGTTTTTTTTTTTTAATCTATTTCGTTTTGAGACACAGGGAGAGATCAGGGGAGGGGCAGGGAGAGGGGGAGAGAATCCCACGCAGGCTCTGGGCTGGCGGCACGGAGCCCGAGGCGGGGCTCGCCCTCACGAACCGTGAGATCATGACCTGAGCTGAAATCCAGAGTCAGACGCTTAAACCAACGGGGCCACCCAGATGCCCCTCTTTTATCATTTAAATCTAGGCCCAAATATCCGTTACCACTGCCCCCACCCCCAGTGGCTCACGAGCTACTTAAAGAGCGCCAACATCTCTCGGGCTTCGAAAACAGGTTCAGAAGGGTGAGCCGATGTTCTGAGGCCACACAGCTGGGTCACGCAGAAGCGAGTCTGATCTGGCTCCCCAGAGAATGTTCTCCTAGCTGTTATTTCTAACTCCCTCCCAAGGAGTGTATTGACTGGCCCCTGAGATGCGTGGAAAGGTATACGGCAAATTCAGCGCCGGCCTAAGGGAGGAGGGCCTGTGTGTCAAGCCTGTGAAATCGGTACTTAATCTGATAAGCAGTGGGGCACCGTGGAAGGCTCTTGAGCACAGAAGTGACAGGAACGGTGTGAGGTGTTAGGAAGATCAATCTGACAGTTGGGGGTAAAAAAACAAAAAAAAAAAAAAAAACAAAAAAAAAAAAACCAAAAACAACAAAAAAACCAGTGATGAGAGCCTGAAGGCTGGAGAGACCATAGTCCAGGTGAGGCAACAGTTCGAACTTGAAGGAAGGAGGAAGACGTATAAGATAATAGAGTGAACTGATCACAAAAACACTAAGAAGAACCGTCAGCACAACCTTCCCAAGTCCATTTCTAGAGCCAAAGAGGTGAAGAAAAGGTAAGCTGTCCATAGTATACAAAATGAACATACTTTTCACTTGGCGTTCCTTTTCTTGCGTCTCTTCTGATTCTGGTCTCCTCTCTCCCCTTGCGACTGAACTACAGTCACCTTACATGGGACTCTTCTGTTAGGTGTCGAATTTGTTTCTAAGGAACACAAACATTTACAAGTTAGCATTGCAACCATCCCGACTGGGGACACAGCCACAGTATTGTATCTTCAGCGCTGAAATACAGTCAGACCTGCCCGATGTTTTTCTGCCTGGTTTGAACACCTCGGCTCGAATAACGCCTCAGAGAAAGCTGTTGAAATTAAAGATGACAAAGCGTGAATCAGGCACCTCTTCTGAAAATGGTGTGTTAAAGAAAATAAGGGAGGGGCACCTGGCTGTCTCCGCGGGTGGAGCATGCGACCCTCAATCTCGGGGTTGTGAGTTCGAGTCCTAGGTGGGGTGTAGGCATTACTTTTAAAAAAGTGAAATCTTCAAAAAAAAGAAAGAAAAAAAGGAAGAAAATAAGAGATGTTTAACTTGTATTCAACGCAGGGATTTGGCCCACATCTAGAAGTTGAAACAAAAACAAAGAATTGCATGTACTTTTCTTTCTTGATGAGGACATAATCACTAATTTTAAAAATATTGAAACACTCAACCATTTTTTTCAAAACCTGATGCAAACGTGAGTATTTTGTCTCCTGCTCAATTCTCTGACCTTTCCTATCAGCCCTCCTCCAGCTGGATTTTTCCAGATCTCTTTTGATTATTTCTCTTTCTTTTTAAAAACATTTTTTTAATGTTTATTTATTTTTGAGAGAGAGAGAGAGACAGAATGCGAGTGGGTTGGGGCAGAGAGAGAGGGAGGCACAGAATCTGAAGCAGCCTCCAGGCCCCGAGCTGTCAGCACAGAGCCCGACGTGGGGCTCGAACTCACAAACCATGAGGTCATGCGTGACCTGAGCCGAAGTCAGGTGCTTAACCGACTGAGCCGCCCAGGCGCCCCTGGTCATTTCTATTTCTGTATCTCCAGAAAAGCGTATGGCTAGATGCTACTCAGACAAATGTGATCCTATGACCCCAGATGACAAAGACCCACTGGGTCCCATGATTTACACATCAAATGCCTTTCAATAGCTTCAAATATTTGGGATTACGAATGCTCCAATAATGCATTAGGCACTTGTGGTGGTATTGAAGCCACAAGAAAGGAATATTACTTTATTAATACAGGGTTGAAGATGTGCTCTTTCATCGAGGGAGGGAAACACACGCGGTAAAACGCACATATGCTCTCCTTCTCTGATACCAAAGAATCCAGAGTAAACCTCATCAGACAGAATGAACCCCGGCGCCTGGCACCACAGTGTGCCCAGTCTTTCTGATTTCACGAGTGGAACGGTTAGTCCCCAAAAGGATCGCACCGAAAGGGGAAGTTGTCCCATGTACGGCACTCCGAAAGCTTTACTGTTACTGTGCCTCTATTTAGTGTGCAGATTGTAATAAAACCCATGTGTGAATGTTTATATTTTAAAGATGTTGGGGCTCCAATATGTTCTGAATTAGGGCTCTGGAAAATACTGTATAGATTCAGCACAAAGCTAACCGAAAGACTAATCTTCCCATTGTTACACTTTAATTAGTGCGACCTGTCACTACAACTTTTTATGATGGAAAGTATCAGGCCTTTTATCTTACTTTTAAGCCCCATTCTGCAAACAGCAGAAAGGGAACTGAAAAGACAAAGGAAATTGCATTTTATGGAACAATAAGGAGAGTCTTTAAAAATCCGGGGAAGTTCGCAAACGGCCAATGAAATCTACTTGGAGGCACCACCACTAGAAAGATGGCCGTTTACTGAGGACGCGATGATATTAGCAATCAGCTACCTCCTTAATCCCCTCCACAATCCAAAGGCTAAGAAAGCCTCACTAAATATTGTTCTGACACCTTTAGGAGGAAATCTGACGCTGAAAAAACACAAAGATCGGTCCCGAAATTAGGAAAAGGAATTGGAAGATTTACAGAATCAGCCGGAAATTAAGCCCCACACAACTACAAATGTGACGGCTTGAGCTACTTTTATTAGATGAGCCAGATTTAGCAAACTTGACATCTAAGTAAATAATGCACTCAACATGTTCTCAGGAAATGGTGACTTAAGAGAAAGAAAGAAAGAGAGCTAAAAAAGCCAGAAGCCACAGACAAAAATAGGGCTCTCTGAGTTTGTACAATTCTTTTCTGCAAACACTGTTTATGTCAACGTTATTGTAGTTTGTCCTCAAGATAGAAGAGGCTTGATATGAATTAACGTGCTGTCTTGAGGAAACGTGCGTGTTTTGAAAGCGCATGGGTCAAAAAACAAACACACACACACACACACACACACACACACACAAAGTCGAACATGCAGTGTGTCTTTTCTGGGAGTGAAAAATAATTACTGCTAAAATACTTTTCCTTCACTCTTTCATTATTTATTCTCTAATTTGGGGGAGATTCAGCTGGTTTACTTTGTGTCTGACTTGGAAACCAAAGCTTTAAACTGAGATAGATTGAGAGCTTCTCAAAGCAGAATAGGGAAAGGAGGAGGGGGCTTGGAAAACAAAATTCCTGCCTTACAAATTCCAAGCCACATGCTAATTGGTTCCCTTTCTCTGCTCCCCGCCTGCAGTTAAATGCTGGATCAGGGGCGCCTGGGTGGCTCAGTTGGTTAAGTGTCAGACCGGCTCAGGTCACGATCTTGAAGCCGGTGAGTTCGAGCCCCACGTAGGGCACTCTGGGGTCAGTGCGGAACCCGCTTCGGATCCTCTGTCTCCCTCTCTCTCTGCCCCTCCCCTGCTCGTTCCTTCTCTCTCTCCCTCTCCCTTTCTCTCAATTAATAAATAAACTTAAAAACACACACACAAACAAAACACAACAATGAAAACAAGCTGGCTCTTACATCAGAAGCCCACTTCAAAGCACACTCCAATTCTAGACTTCTCCTCAGCCCGACCCAAGCCCTAAAGGGGATGGGAGAAGACAGTGACACAGAAGAGGGCACGGTCTTCTCTTTTCCTACCTCTCCCATTACCACCCCCATTTTGTCCGGGGAGCTGGGGAAAGAGAGCCAAGGTGTGCCTTTGGCATCCGTAGCTGGGTCAACAAACACTATCTATCATGGTTCCATCATCTGGCTACCTAGTGAATTAAAGTTGAAAGAGAATTGGCAAAAAATTTTCCTGTGAGGTAATCCGGAGACTCCAACTAGCACCGATTCCAGACAGAAATAAATTGTGGGTTTAAAAATAACCTAAAACCTCATGGCTGGCTCAGTTGGGAGAGCATGTGACTCTCGATCTCGCGGTTGTGAGTTTGAGCCCCGTGTCGGGGGTAGAGTTCACTTTGAAAATAAGTGAGTGGATTGATTTTTAAAAAGTAATGACCCCAAACCTCAAAGGAAATCGTGGTGGAACCCAACATTATTTGTTGGGAGCTCCTTGTATTGAAAAGACTCGACAGAGAACGCTCTACCTCTCCCAAAATGCAGATGAGCTAATTTGTCTCTAGTTGCTGCATTCAAAAGGTATCATCTTTAATATCACGGAAAGGCAATCCTTTAGCACCCGTAATGCTAAAAGTTAACTTTAGACTTGGCTTTTTGTTCCAAATAAACCTGTTGGAATGTCTATCGAAAAGCAATACAGGGTAGGTGGAAGGATTATTGTTCCCACTACAGAAAAAGCGAGAGCATTATTTTCCGATTCAGGAAATGCCAGAAATCTGAAGACAGCACAGTATTTCTAATGTTACCATTTTTAATATGTCATGATCATTGACACAGAAAGCTGCAGAAACGTGGAGGAGGACTTTTGGCATAATGAATGGGAAATGATCAGAAATACAAAAAGACTTGGGTTTTGCATTGAAGTTAAACGTTAAATCAAACAAACACACGCTGAGGAATCTACCTCCTGCGTGTAGATGCCAATTTGTCCTCAGATCTACATCTATGTGTCCCTGGAGGGTTGGCAGTTCTACGTTGGCGAATGGAAGTAGAGGAAATTGAGACGACTGTCCACAGTGGAGAAATAAATCTGCCGTGGACAAGAGTCATTTTGCAGCTCATAAGTGGAACAGGCCATTTTGAGATGCTGACCCTTAAAAGACCACCGGTGAACGAGTAGATAAATTGGGGGCAAAGCGTTCCAAGAATTTCGATTTCCACCATTCTCTAGAAAATAGTTCTAAAACTTTCATAGAGATCAGATTCACCTGGGACACTTGTTGAAAAGGCATATCCCCAGGTGAAGTTTGACTTCATTTATCTATCCTGGGTCCAAGAAATGTTGCGGTGGGGTTTTTAAAATTTGTTTGAAAAAATAATTTTTTAAGTTTTATTTATTTATTTCGAGAGAGAGAGGGCGCGCGAGCAGCGGAGGGAGAGAGAGAATCCATGCTGTCAGGGCAGAGCCCGACGCGGGGCTCGACCTTGAGAACCGTGAGATCATGACCTGAGCCAAAATCAAGGGTCAGACCCTTAACCGACTGAGCCATCCAGGTGCCCCATGTTGTTGCGTGTTTTTTTTTTTTTTTTTTTTTTTTTTTTTAAGTAAGCTCCATGCCCAACGCGGGGCTCGAACTCACGGAGCCTGAGATCAAGAGTGGCATGCTCTACTGACTGGGTCCACCAGCGGCCTCCCCCCCCTCCCCACCACCCCCAAGAAATTTTGATACAGGTGATCCACAAGACCCACATCAGGTGGCCCTGTGACCTTCATAATTCTGTGAAAATATCTAAAGAAGCAAAACGAGAAGGTCGGTTAAATTACATGGTGTATTCCGTGTGAGCAAAGTGTTGGCCTGGATTGGATACAGCTCTCTCTCCTCCGGCTTATAGAGCGCCTAACGAAATCAAGGAGGCATGCAGTGCAAGTCTTGCCTGAGACCATTCCTCCTCGAGGCTTCAAGCGGAGAAGTTTCCGGACTGGTGCAGTGGTGGTCAGATCGTGCCCCGAGTTTAACCATTTCAGAGCGGAAAAGCCCGGGACGCGCCACACGCGCCTGAGGCCAATGCTCAACATGAGGATCAGTGAGGTCTCCCCTGCTTTCATTCCGGACGATACACGTAAAACTCGTTCGAGCCACGTGCGGCGATTGCAATATTTTTCTAGCGCTGGAGAAGTGGGTCTCACCCTCTCTTGTAGCTAAAGAATGTTCTCTCCTGATTCTACCAGGAACGCTAGTTTCGAACACCAGACTTCTGGGAACTCATGCTTTTTTTATTTTATTTTTTTTAATTTTGTAAACGTTTACTTATTTTGGAGAGAGAGCCAGAGCCAGAGCAGGGGAGGGGCGGGGAGAGAGGGAGACGAGGAATCCGAAGACACCGTGACCCGGGCCCAAGTCAGAAGCTAAACTTGCCTGAGCCACCCAGGCGCCCCACGTGAACACATACTTTCGATCTAAATCAACGCATATGCATGCACACGCAAACCACGCTTCCTTTATTGAACACCATAGATGCACAAAATAAGTTTCAATTAGTGCGGGCTACAGAATCGATCCCCCCCCCCAACCCCAACCCAAAATGCCCGAGGCCGCACATTTAAAGAAATGAATGCAATTTGAAAACCATTGCACAATTACCTTTTCAGAATGATTTGATTTTAATTAACGCATTTATACTGTATGTGGAAGCTCGGTTTCAAACACTCACAAGGAGCAAGTGTAGGAGACGTGATAAAATATTTATCGTGGATCAGGTTTTGTGCTCAGCGATTACCGATTCGTGTTCTGATTTAGTATCTGCCCAGTAGAAAACCATACTGGTTCGTTTATAAATTCAACGTTGTTTCTAGATTTTTCTCTCTGTTGCTGTTTCAGTAGGGAGGCGTTCTCGTCCTGGGTCCTGATTCTCAAGTCGTACATTCCAACTATTCACTTATCCAAAGTGATTACAGTTTAAGCCCAACCAGAAGCATTTGGGCTTCAGTTCGGCGTTCAAATAGTTGTGTGATACAATCAGTCAGTATGCAATTACAGGGAATCTAATGGGGCCAGATGCATGCAGTCTGGACACATGCAAAGTAGAGATTAAGTTTTATGCACGCAAAAGCAAATTATGCCGTTAAACAGGGCTCACTGATGAACTGCCTCCATTTTTGGCCGGTGGGACCATATGAATTTCCATTTCACTGGTTCAGAGCTCTGAAACTTTCAACACTTCCAAAAGTAGTATGAACCTTCAAGTACCCACAGCCAAGACCATCCAAAAAAGTTGTCCTCCATGTTTTTCCTAAATAAGGGTTTCTCTCCCCTCCCCCCACTCAGCTGCGAGCACAACAATGTCTTCGCAGAAAGTCTGGTGAGACCGCTTCCCTGCAGTCTCATTCACAAGATTAAATCTAGCGCCTGGGACAGAAACATGGTGTTGTGGTGTTCAGCGACATAACATTCAGCGGAAGAAGCTTCATTTCACCTCCTTGGTACACCCGCAAATCAGGCTCAAAAACCATGGAAGGCTCAGAAATGATCGAGGAATAGATGGCCTGTTGGAACCGAGGCACAGACGCTGCGCTGGAAGAAAAGACAAATGCCGAAGCGCATAACGATTCTGAAAAGATTTCTTTATCGAACATGTCATTTGTTTGAAAGACCGGGGTTGTTGGCATCAGATGGGGGGCACCAGCTTGTTAGCAAAGTGAAACATGATGGCTGCAAGATACTGGCGACTGATGAATCAATTGAAGTCACTGGTGTTGCTCAACTGAACGTCTTCATTTAATACGTCAATGGTCAGGACTTGAGGAAACACCTTTGGTTTGGGGTTATCACCGCAACCAGGAAGATGTCACATCTCAGTGAATACCCGGGCTAAATGTTGTTGTTGTTGTTGTTTTTTTTTTATAAAGAATGGCGAAGTCCCCCCAAGAAATGTTACCAGCTGGCCAACCAATTACATACTCTGCTGGTGATTAGCTGCAAAAACACAACACGAGTGAGCTTTCTCCGTATCAGTTCTGGCTGGGTGACGTTCGTGAATCATTTGTACGCAATTCCCATGCATTGGATTGGTATCGGGATGTTAAAACGCATGTATTTATCTGTACCACAGATTGCCTCCCATTACCTTGTCGACTCTGGGACGTTTACAGAGGGAATTGTTGGCAATCACATTTTTCTCATTTCACCCATGAAGTTTCTGATGACCTGATATAAACACAAAGAGGTCTTTTTTCTCCCCCCGCCCCCCAAGGAAAGGCAACAGAAGCAGGAACACTTCTCTAAGAATCAAAGAGGGTGTTCTTCTGCCTGCCCCCGCACCCCCACCCCTACCTTCCTATTTTACCGGAAAAGACTGTGCTGACTGATTTGATCCTTGGGACTCTAGAGTAATGTCACCTCCAGGAGGATCCGGCCACGGGAGGCACTACAGCACTGCCCTAGACGTCAGTTTTGAAATTGGTCGTTTAAGACAACCTTGCTCTTGCTAAGTAATTAACAACCAACGCTCAGAACACGGCCGACCCCCGCATCTAATGGGGCAAAGTCAGAAGGAAATAGACAAAAGTGATACAGCAGTTGAGGAAGGAATCCTGAAAAGTCTCCCAGGCCTCCGTACAAAAGCCATTACCATTCAGCAGTACCGCCTGTCTGGGAAGCTCCAAGCCCCCAAAGTCAGTGGGAAGGAAAGAAACACTTCCCACCCAGACAGTTCATTTGGGAGGAGCTTAGTGCGTTTGGCGTTTTTGTTTTGTTTTGCTCCAGGAATAGCCTTAGCCCTGAGGGGAAAAAAATGCATCTCATAATGCTGTAATGGAGCATTTCTTCACTTTCAGACGTAATAAAACCAAAAGTATGGCTGTAAAGTAATTAGACTGGTGGCCATTGTTTGTTTTTTGGTTTTTGTTTTTATCTTAAGCGAGGCCATCACCTAGGGAGTCTGTAAACTTATTCTAAGGATGCTGACATCAGTCAAAACATTTTGGGGACTCTTCTTTGAGAATGGCTTTCAAAGCTAGCTTCTAAGCCCCATAAGAAAATGGGCCTCATTATTCTATAGTCACACTCACGTAATACCAACATAAATTTAGTGGGGGGAACTGAATAATTTAAGACGTCATCCGATTTCATCTTTTGTTAAATGCGAATGCCGATTTTCACACTGTAAAATTGTCACTTAACTTAAATATAGTAAGAATCAAGCTGTTGACTCAAGTAAAATTGTATCGAATTACCAGCAAACCATTAAATTAGTATGCTTACAGGTTTTAAGTACACAACTTATTTTGATCCAAGAATAAGTGCATTCATTGGAAGATAACGAACAACAGGCATTTAATAACATTTTAATTTTACGCGTTTAAATATTCATGGCCATGTTCATAAACCCACGTGCCTGATCTAGCCATTATGCTTATGAAATGCAGTATTTCTTAGATACCCTAAGAAATTTTGTTGTTGTTGTTGTTAATCCCTGGAATAACCCTAGGAGGTATTATTATCACAGTGAAGCTGCCTCTCGCACAACTTTGTAGTCCACCTTTCCAAGGGCTTTTTAAATAATCCCATTATTGGGGCGCCTGGGTGGCGCAGTCGGTTAAGCGTCCGACTTCAGCCAGGTCACGATCTCGCGGTCCGTGAGTTCGAGCCCCGCGTCGGGCTCTGGGCTGACCGCTCAGAGCCTGGAGCCTGTTTCCGATGCTGTGTCTCCCTCTCTCTCTGCCCCTCCCCCGTTCGTGCTCTGTCTCTCTCTGTCCCAAAAATAAATAAACGTTGATAAATAATCCCATTATAATACTCCGCTGCCTGTCGGAAAGAACACAGTTCTTGTTCTGAAAAACAAAAACAAAACAAAACAAAATTCTACCGACACTGTTCTAGGGGCTATAAAAATGTCAACTCTCAGGGAGCTAAGAATCAAAGAATCACAGTCTTTCTTGACCGGCCTGTACTCCTACTCTTGATGCAAATGAACGACAAAAATCAGAGGGAGACGGGCCGTTTTCCCTCTCCTTAAAAATTACAGTATCATCAGTCTACTTAGAAATTTTAATAAAACTGGATCGAAAAAAAACCCAATAGGCATCTACTCTATCAGGCTGCGATTTTACAATACCTCATCACGGCATAATCACGTCAAATAAATAGAACGATGGCCACTCACAGATTACGTTAGATTACCGATGTTAAATTTAAAATGAGAAATCAAGTATCTGGACTTCGAAGAATTGCTCTGAAGTGTCTTCATCTTCTCGAACACTACAGTTAATTAACGACAACTTGTGTTTTAATAACACCTATATTCCATGATTCTGTAAGTGTCCTAATCAATGGTTGCCAACTTGTCTACCCCAAGAACCACTTTGGGGCTCCTGAATAACAGGCATGTAATGTTCTATGCTGCAATGTCTGGAGGCCCTCCTTTCTTCTTTGAGGCTATTTTTAGCTTTGTCTTTCCCTTTCTCACCCAAAGAGTGGTGCTCCAATGCTGTTGTTCCTCCCAACTCCTGCCTCCAGTCCTTCCTTCTAATCACCCCATCAATCCTTGACTTGGAATTTTTCCCCTGACTTCCCCAGCACCTGGCCCTGAGTCCCTCTGGGAAAACACTGTGAGCTCAGAACAGTTGGTTGAGGTTTGTTCAGCGGGTTGGGGTTTTTTTCCCCCAGGTTCATCGCTCAGGGGAAGCCCAGCTGCATGTGAATAGAATATAAACTGTCCCAATTCAACAGGTCGGTCGACATTATTTTAGGAGTTATAGTTGTCACTGTAATAAAACAATAATCACAAAACGTTTTCATGGTTTTATTCAGGTCCAACAACAATTGTAGGCATCTTGGATACTGCTTTTTGAACACAAACATACAAAATTAACAGAACAAGCGCGCGTGTTTCTAGTTTTCAACACGTTAGCCCCACATGTGCGATGCAGGTATTTGAAAGAGATTTTCAACAAGGTCAACACAATGCATGAGATAATACACACTGGGTTATGAATCAGGCCAGTCTTCACCTCCGTCTTCCCACGGATAATCCTAAGGTGGCAGGGTGTGAAGGCCGGGGGAGGGGGGAGAGGGGTTTTGCTTTTCCATTTTCACAAATGATTGCTCAACACAGACTGAAATACACCAAAGGAAGAAAATAGTCTTTTTTATACCTCCGGAAGCTACTACTCTTACAATGATCGCTTCAAGGTAACAGACATCCAAATTGATGTGGTTTTCTTTGAAACCTCATCAGTAAATCATTTCTTGCACAGTAGGTTGGGCGTGAACCCTGCATTTAGGATAGGTAGTGTTATGGAGGGCTGGCTGCTGCATACCAACGTCAGTATCAAGTTCTTCGTCAGGAATTAGAGACTGTCCCGGATACCAAGCAGGACAACACTGGCAAAAAAACAAAAAGTGAACTGCAGACAGGTCAAAACAGGCTGTATTTACGCTTAGAAAAAAATCTTAAAATGTTCATTGGAAATAATTGTTTCAAATGCTAGTTTATAATAGAACACAATGGAATCTTTTCCACACCGTACGTGCAAACGATCTTTACAGACGTTGTGTTTAAATACAACACGTTAGACAACACATACAGCCTATCCGAGATCAAACATAATAAACTTGCCTTCTGCTGATGGCTATTTTAACACTTACTGTAAGCTCAACCTTTCTCTCTGTTCATCACATTAGTCAACAGGTTGACGTGTCATCACATAAACACTATGCAAAACTGTCTGCTTTATGACATGATTTTTAAAGAAGGATGTTTTCTTTTGTTAAGAGATGTAGGTTTTGTCTTTGTTTTTGTTTTTGGAAACAGGGAGTTTCTTGAATCTCATTCAAAGAAGTTTTGCTCCTGTGCTATCAGCCCAAGTACCCTGAACCACTCCCCCCGCCCTTTTAATGTTTCCTGAAAACTTAGTGGGTTTCAAGCTGCAAATTTCGACGGTTATGATAGAAACCAAGCCTTAGTGGGAAAAAGCAGTGCCCTTCAGAGTCCTCCCACAAATATGAGAGTTCTACCGGTTTATCACTCATCCAGATTTGCAGAAATTCCATTCACATAACCCCTATGCAAATCAACCAGCTTTACCATATCAAATGACCCAAAGAACACCGCAGGTATCCAGGGGAGGCAGTTCACCAGCGCATCTTTAGCTTGATTTTAACGTCCACTTAAGAGACAATCTGGGCTCTGTGGTTCTGAGAGAGACAAAGTGCCTAACCACCAGCTAAAGCTTTTTCAAGTTAATGAACTTTTCATCTTTCACACTTTCAGCACCAAGAGGTTTACCCAGGGGAAAGCCAAACCTCAGGGTTCCAACTACAGCATTGGAAAAATAAAGTATAGACCAAGGACCACCTACTTCCTTTGATCTCTCAAAGATGTCAATACTCCATTCCAGGGAGGGGGTGGGGGGGGGAGTGGCTGAGCCCGGGAAGGAAACTTCAACCGAAGGGGGGGAGAAAAAAAGATCTGTTTGGTGGCAATTTCAAAACAAGTTTCCAAACTGCAGAAGGGGCTCCGGCCCCTTTGACTTGCAGGAATTACACATAAGAAAAGGACAGAAAATACTACAAGGCATGCTCATGATTTTAATTGCCCAGGGGTTTCCAATGCAAAGCCCGACAACTTAAATGCATATTCCAAATTCTTGCTCCAAAGCCGTCTTCTTTCTGCACTGAAAGGGAGGAAAGACAACCCCATCAATTGTTCTCTGCAGATAAAGGCACTGTTTTGCAGATTTCCCCCCCAGATCTGGGCCAGCTTTGCTAATGACCTGCCCACCCACCTGGGACCCTTCCCAAGGTGGCCCCCCGGGAACTGCCCCACACCTTCAGGTGCCCAAATGCTTGACAGTGGGCAGCCCCAAGAAGGCTGCCTTTTCCTTTAGCTCTCGGCCTCCACGAAGACGCAACCTGAAAGAATTCGTCCGCTTATTTTCCTAGAGGAGGCGGGGGTCCACAACTACCTCCTTTTATCTTACTTTTTTTCCCCCCGTCCTCACGAAACACACGGCCGAAGGTGAATGTGCAACATTTTTCTGCAGAAAAAAAACACGAGCCTCAGATCCCAGAGCTACCGCGGGTTCTTTCACCCGCCGGCATTTAGGCACTTAAGCAAAAGCTGAATGAAAGTTTTCGGGACTGTGACCTTTTTTTCCCCCCCACTTGGCGTAAGATCGCCAGCTGTTCCCAGCACACACAAAAGCTGCGACAGTGCCATTTTTCAAAGGCCCACGGTTAAATGAGATATGCAGGAAACGGGGCCCGAGCAACGCGTAAGGTTCGAACTCGCGATGGCACCTCTCGGGCGAGAAGCAGGGGCGTTTCATTCGGAAATGGTACCTGCGTGCTCCCCTCCCGGGGCCCCGCCATTGTCCTTGGCAGAGAAAGTGTCCCGCACATGGGCAGTTTTAGGGGCTCGGAGGTGCTGTGGCCTCCCGACCCGGCACAAGAACTCAAAATGGCATTCCCCCCCCCACCCCGACCCGGGAGGAGAGGGTTTCGAGCGGGACGGGAGGGTGGGGCGGCCTCCGGCGGGTTTCAAGTCCAAGTCCCCTGGGAGCCCCAACCCCCAGAAGGCTCGCCAACTTCCCACGCCCAGAATGCCCTGGAAGAACTTCTTCGCTTCCGTTTTTTTTTCACAATTTTGCGTTCGGCCGCCGCGATCTACATTCTGCCGCGAGGCGCTCGGAGCCAGGGAATAACGAGGGAGTTTAAAGCACACAACAGTTCGGCAGCCCGCAGTCAGCGCTTTGCTGCGCTCCGCGGGGGTTCGCATCCGGCCGCCATGTTCACCACTCGAGAGCCGCCCCCAAAACCACCCCCCTTCCCCACACCCCTCCCCTCCCCTCCCCTCCCCGCTCCGCCGAGGCCGCGGCGCTGCAAAGCCGCTTTCAACTCTCCCCCCAACCCCCCCACCCCCCGGCCGCCAGAGCGGCTCGACGGCTGCGGGGTGTGCGCCTGCGCGGGAGTGGGGGCGGAGGGGGGGCGGCGGGCTTGAAAAGGCCGGAGCGACGGGGAGCGGGGGAGGGGTTGGGGCCCGGGCCGAGCCTACTCTTTCCTCGCAGCGGGTCCCCGCTCGGGCCCCGGCCCGGCTCTCGCACGTGCGCGCTAAAAACCCACTTCAAAGTCCGCTCCCGGCGCGGGGGCAGCCCCCTCCGGGCCGGCCCTCGGACCCTCGCACCCCCCGCGCGGGCCGCCGACCAGGCCCCGGGCCTCACCCCCCCCCCCCCGCCCCTCCAGTCCAGGCCCTGCGGAGAGACCGGGAGGGCCGGGCCGGAGGACGCCGGCTTAGGAGCCCCGGCGGCCGGGAGCAGCCTCCGGGCGTCCGAGTGTCTCCCTCCCCTCTCCTCCCTCCCCCACCGCCCGGAGAAAATGAATGGAACACAAAGTTTGCGGCCAGTGCTACGCTGCGGCCTTCGGAGCTCACCATTGTTTGGGCTCGTATTGACCCCAGGTCCGGATTAGGCAGCGGCTGATTCCTGCTTTACAGCCCCGCCGGCCTAATGAGGCCGGGAGGCGATGGGGCGCGAAGCGTCCGCGGAACCCGGGCGACCGCCGGCTTACGGCCGCCGAGGGCCCTGTAGGTGGAGGTCAAAGGGTCAGCGGGCCGAGACCGCGAGAGAATTGACCCTAGGAAACGAGGTCCCCTCCCCCCCCGCCCCCCGCCCGAGCTTCGACCGGGACTTGCAAGAGCTTGGTGCGTGCACAGGGACTCTGGGCGCCCCGACGAGGGGCCCGGGGAACGCCGAGCCGGAGCCCTGACTTCCGAAACGCCCGGCCTGGTCCCTGGGGCAAAGCCCTGGCAAAGGCTTGAGCCTCGAGGGTCAGCCAGCCAGCCAGAGAAAACCAGCCAGGCTGCCAGGCCGAGAAGCCGCCCTTCAGGGCATGGCACACCGGGGGCTATTCTTACAGAAAAACTTAAGTGGCAAGAGGCCGTTCGACTTTCCTCTTCGGTTTGGCGGGGGAGGGGTTTTAGGGGGAGGAGAGGGTGCCAGGGGCGAAGAGGCAAGGGGACAGCTGGAAGCGAGGAGGGGGGAGGGGCGAGGGGCGAGGAGGTCCTGAGCACAACTTTCCTGGGAGGCTTTGTGAGCGGAGGCGGTCCCTGCTCGCTCTCCAACCTTCCCAGTAGCTAAGACCGACCGTCCCGCTTAGCCTGGACCCTGATCTTTAACCTTCCAAACTGGATGAAGGCCAGACTTCTGTCTGCTTGGAAATAGACACCTCCCTTTTCCCCACCCATCAGTGGAAATCTTAAGCTAAACCACCCATTTTGGAAAAGATAATGGACTTTTAACAAAGGTCTTACCAGGTGCAAGAAGGAAAATAACAGGTAGATCACTAAGAGCCCAGTTGACATTCATGGTTTCCAGCTGATCCATCTTTAGGGTTGCAAAGGTTTTTTGTTTGGGGGAGGGGGGGGAGGTGCTTATTCTTTAAGGTATTGACTGAAAATTCAAGAATATAAATGTGCACCCCCAGAGTCAGATTACAGGAAAAAATACCTGTGAAAAGTTTTCTACTAAAATAAACTTTTCTTTGCCAACAGATGACAAGGGCAGAGGACACAGACTATTTGAGAAATATGACGCTACGCCAGAATTACAGCAGATCATGTAGAGGGGCAAAGCCATTACATGATCAAAATGTTGCTTATCATCATTGTTAATTGCTGTCTTCCCCTCCTAGGACACAATGCTTTATGGCAAAATTTTATGGTAGAATAATACCAAGTCCACTAAGGAAAAATCAAACTCTGATTTATGTCTCCGAAAGAGATATTTTGGTATATTTAATGGCCTGGGGGGGGGGCGCAAGTTTCTGAGAGAAACTTGCAACCAACCCATCACTCAACTCCCATTTAAGATTAGGTTAAGTTGGGAGAGGAAATTTATGGAGAAAACGATAAATTGTGGAAGTTCAGTGCCTATTTCAGAAGAAAAACACGATTTAGACTTCAATTGGAACACATCTAGAGCCAGTATTATGAATATAGACTTTCTGAAAACTTGCTGAGCATTTAAAACGGCCTCGGGTTTGAAGTGAAGGAAAAATCCTGAAATAGGAATTTGGTCCAGCACCCTCAATGTCAAGGTCAAGATTGGAATGTCTGGGGTAGAAGTGGTATACTGACCAGGTTACCTGCTCATCGCTTGTGAAGTCATCCCAATCTCTCTGTTCATGGCATTCAGGCCCTTGCCTTGTCTATTGGTGGAGGAAAAGTGCAAAAAACCCCATTCTCCACAGACAAAAAATTGCATCAAAGCAGTTTGCAATTAGAAACTGTCAATAATTGTTGACAAAGATCAGTAGATAACTGAAAATAGGCTGCTTCAACTGTATCCAGGAAATCAAAGTTTCTTTTAATCATCATCATTTCTCTCAGCATTTCGATTTAAGGTTGATTTATTTGAACATGGAAAAAAAAAAAGCGGGCACTAAATACAAAAATGTTATAACATAAATAAGATGTGCCAAGACTTTATTTCTTCAAAAAGAACAATAAACAAGATTCTATAATTCAAAATGATTATGTATAATACCAAATTGATGGCCACCAAAAAACCTAGAGCATTGCTCCCTTCAAGAGAAGGAGGTACTTAAACCTATTCATTACATTTCTAATTCTTTACAATTCCTTATCTCCGCCATTATACTTGCTGATTTGCAGGCTGGTTACTCATGCAGAGACTGGGGTCTCAATATTAAACGGCACCCTAAATTAGTTAAAGTCTCTCGATACTCTAACCCGCTCCAACCCCCCCAATATAGTAATCAGGTTTTTTTTTTTCACATAACTGTAAAAGAACTGTTTATCCAAATGAGCTGCTTCGCTGAAGATTAAATGCATTGTTAATATTTTATCACAAAGCAAACAACCATTTTTCATTGTTATTGATTTTAATGGAAACAATGCTCTTAACATCTGTGCCTATAAACCATGAACTTTAAAAATACATATTTTGCAAATGTTTTTTCTTTCCATAATATCATTTCAGAACCGCTGCAGTTATCACACCGCTATAAAAATGTTATGAAGAATTGTGATAATTATGAATTGAACTATATACAGCAAAACAAATCAGCCTTTGCCTTCCAAAATTGTCAATGGACTATGGGTCTTTTTAAGAAGCACTTTAACCGTAAGTAAGCACGGCTGGACTGGCCTTACTCATCACCACTGTTTCAGACATACGCTTACTTTTGAAAATATATAGATAGCTAGATAGATTTGATAGGCAGATTAGATAAGTCATAGATACAAACGTATATATGTATATGGGTGACCTCTCGATAGATTACACAGACATGCATCCTGCCACAATGTTCATTTTTATGTAAGGTAATAAAAAACTAAGGGACATAAAACTCATTAGGTTACCTTATGTTTATATATGGAGGGCAGGGATGATTAAATCCAGCTTCTCAGTCTTTGAAATACAAGATTGAGATGTCATGGCCACTAACTGAACTGATCAGTAATATTTGATTTGCATGCCGAAAATCCAGGACAAACACATTTAGACTCGCAGTTAAACAACCATCTGAGCTAGAGATAAAGAAAGGAGGGTCTCCCCAGATGGAAGCTGACACTATAAGGAATCTATACTGCAATAGAAAAATAATTTAACAATTAAAAAAGGGATCTGCGTGAGTTATAAATACCAACAAACAAGATTTCATTTGCTTACGTCTCCTCTTTGTAGAAGGAGGCTGTTACAAAACAAGAGAAAGGAGTCAGTGGTTCAAAAACTGTAAATTGTGTTCTTCTTTCAAAACAATAAAATTTAATGCTAAAGCAGTTATAATCAAAAGCTGTACAGCATTTGTTAGAAAACATTTTTCCATAAATATTGTTCAGTTCCCGGCACTTGTAGCAATAATTAAATTACAAACGATAAATATGGCATCAGTGGATATGTATTTACAAAAAAAAAAAGTTATTACAAAAGGCAACTGTATACTAAACGTCACAATCCGTAGAGTAACATCACATCCTCAGCCTGAAAAAATACCGAACAACAGTTTCGACCCCATTAGACAAAAATACATTCACAAGTGTAATGCTTTGAGGAAAAGTTCAAGACATAACAGGACTTTGGCACGGTTTAAGACTGTGAGAGTTTAAACAATCACCACTAAGGCGAAGAATTTCCATCGTTTAACATCACCACCACCAACAAGCCTTCTATAACTTCCTCTCAAGAAACAGGACAAGTGTTAAAATGCACTGAAGGAGCTTAGGAATGGGGTGTGCAGAGAGCAAGAGAAAAGGGAGGAAAAAGCAGTGAGAAGATTTGTTTTGAAAAATCCTTCAAACGCCAAAACGTATTTTCTACTCCTGAGAATAGGGCATGACTACTTTTGGATCTTGCCCCCAAAACCTTCCTGGACAATTGCAATTGACAAGATGTAACCCTATATATGGCCTCTCGCCTTAAAACTCCATTTCCGTCTGATTGGTCTCAGTTTTCTTTTTAAAATGCATTTGGTCCATTCTATGGTTAACAGGGTTTGTGTTTGTCCTCAGACGTACCATTCGTTAAAATTGGGAGGAAGTCCAGGGTTGTGGCTGGTGCTAGTTTGAACTGCAGAAGGGGTTTTAGTGGTATCTTTACTGTTTGCAGAAGCTATAGCGGGTGGAGTGGAAGATTCATAGCCTGAACTGGCAGCAGGGGAGGAATCTGACCCTTGAGATTCATGAACCTAAAATTAACATGTATATATTATAATGAATATAATTCCAACTGGCATCGTGCAAGCAAAAACAAGAGCAGAATTCGAGCACTGTAGGAACAAGACCGCCCAGTGACCCACTTAGACGAGAAATGCCGCTGATTTTGGGGGGGGGGGGGTTGTTTTGAATTTCCGGATTACCGAGGTCTACAAAACCCGGAGATGGTCGCCAAGAGAACAGCTTCAGCCCTAAGACTGGCATCATGGAAAAGGAATACAACACTGGGTTTCACTCCTGCCCTTTCTCCGCCGATGGAGTGGGATGAGCACTTAGTCTTGGGGGCCCTATGGAACACTCACTCCCGGCCCAGGTTTCACCAAGCCCGCTGCGGCTTGGGAAAGCAGGTACAGAGAAAGGTGGCACAGGCGCCCAGGGCACTTCGAGGTCTCAGACAAATGGGTGGGAATCAGACCACGCTCCTCGGCCCTATTGTTTGGTCGGCAGCCGCAGGGCAGCCGTAGAGCGAAGGAAGCACCCACCCCCGGGTTCGGCGCGGGCACTCTCTCGGTTCCCACCGCGGGCAGTGCCGGGAAGACGCGGCCACCGCAACCCCAAGCCCCGGCGAGCTCGGTTAGAGCTTCCCAGTAAACAAGCAATTGTTCCCTCTGCTCCCTCCTCCTCCCCACCGTGCTCTCCCCCCCCCCCGCCCTCCCCACCCCCCCCCCGCGGGTCCCCAAAATGGGTTCAAGGTGTCACCGCTGGAGCAAATCGGATTTAACGTGGAGGATACAGGGTTGGCAGCGCGGGCGCTTCCGTTCCGCGGCCCGGTGTCGGGCCGAGTGTTTATAAACCGCCGACCGCTAATAAAGAGGTAATTACCTTCATGTGCTTGCGCAGAGAGCTCGGGTGCGTGTAGGACTTGTCGCACACTTTGCAGATATAGGGCTTGTCCGAGGTGTGCACATGCATGTGCTTCTTGCGGTCGCTGCTGTTGGCAAAGCGTCTGTCACAGCCTTCAAATTCACATTTGAAAGGTTTCTCACCTGCAAAAGGCAAAAACGCAAAGGGGGGAAAATGCGGTCAGGGCCCGGAGCTTCCCAGGGCCCAGCAGCGGGAGACGGAGCGCCCCGCGGTCTGGCCGGAGAGGGAGCGCCGACTGGGGGCGGCCGTGGCATCTCGTTTCCCTGGAGAAAAATGGAGAGCGCGGGTTGAGCCTGCAGGGCTGGGGAGTGCGGGTCCGGGCGGGGGTGGGGCACGGCCGGCCCGGAACCTGCGCGTCCCTTTGTTCTCGCGCAGGATGGGGAAGCCTCAGGCTCCTCCAAAGTTTCCCCTAACTTGTGCTTCCATCCCCCCCCCCGCCCCCCTCGGCCCGGGGCTCCCAACGCGTGGCCAACGCTCCGCCGCCACCTCGGCGATGTAACCCAGCCCGGGCGGGACAATGGGCCGGGGACGGGACAATCCCGTTCGGGTCCTTCTTTGTACCTTTTAATTCGCCTCTTTCAAAGGCAGCGGTTTGGCTAAACCCAGTATTAAAAAGCACGGGTCGGCGTACTTAACGTTGGAAAAGAGAAAACTAGATCAATCCAGGGGCTCCGGACAGTTTTACAAGATGTTCTGAACAAGCCACGAAACTGTGGTGCCTTTTCTACTTTAGCTTTCCTCCCGGAGGACTGAATTGAACCTGGAACTCCAAATAAAAATAGTTTGACAAAAGTATCAGTCATTTAATGAGGAGATGTGCCAATCAAGGGGGGGAGAAAAGAGCGGAAGTAACCGAAAGTTAGTTTTCATTAGCATTTCTATGGTTGCCCTCCCCGAATGTGTGCCGAGAGCGGAGTCGCTGGTAAGCCATCCGCTCTCAACACGTTCGGAGTCCCTTCCTAGTAACCCAGAAAGAGAGACAAAAAGAGGCGGCGCCAGTTGGTTCCTGGGCGCGAGAAGGTTCCAATTAGTTCCTGAGACCGCGGGGCCGTCAGCCCGGGAAGTTAGAACTGGGCAAAAGCGCCGCAGGGCGGGGAGGGCGAGAGGTGGAGGGACACTGACAGCGCTTCTTTTCCGAACGGCCCCCGCGGGGCGCCGCCCCTCTTCTCCGGTCGCCACCCCTGTCCCTCGCGCTGCAAGTCGGCTGGGTGGCGCGGGGCCGCGGTCAATCCCGCGCCCGCCTGCCTTCCCCCTTACCTGTGTGGGTCCTCTTGTGGATCTTGAGGTTCTCGGAGCGGGCAAAGATCTTCCCGCAGCCCGGGAAGGGGCACGGGAAGGGCTTCTCGCCCGTGTGCACTCGAATGTGGTTGACCAGTTTGTACTTCGCCTTGAAGGACTTGCCCTCGCGAGGGCACTCCTCCCAGTAGCAGACGTGGTTGTTCTGCTCCGGGCCCCCCACATGCTCCATGGTGACATGTGTCACCAGCTCGTGCATGGTGCTGAAGGTCCGGTCGCAGCTCTTCTTGGGCCGGCTCAGCTGAGCCTCGTCGATCCACTTGCACGACAGCTCCTGCTTGATGGGCTGCCGCATATAACGGAAGAAGGCGCCGGGCCCGTGGTGGGCCGCCACGTTCACGCCCATGTTCATGTTCATGGGGCTGTAGTTAGGGAACTGCGCGCCGGCCGTGTAGGGGTCCGTGCGCGGACTGGCCACCGGGCGGTACGGGTCGGCGCGGCCGAACAGCTCCCCGCGCAGCCCCAGGTGGACCTGGTTGTTGTCCACGTGCCCTGTGGGCGACGGGTGCCCGGCGCCCTGCTCATGCAGCCCGGGGAAGAGCAGGTACCCAGGAGGCTCGGGGATGCCAGCTGGAGCGTGCAGGCTGCTCGCCGAGCCGGCGAAGAGCCCGTGCTGCCCGCCACCCGAGGCCGCCTCGCCGAGCCCGGAGCCGCGCTGGCGGAACAGAAAGTCGCGCGTGGAGTTGAAGGCGGCGGAGGCTGCACCGCCGTAGCTGGGCACCTGGCCGGCGTGGTGATGGTGGTGATGGTGGTGGTGGTGATGGCCCAGGGCGTTGGCGTAACCCGAGCCCTGCGGCGTGAACGCGGAGCTCTGGCCCGAAGACAGATCGTGAGCCGCGGCGGGGCTCAGCTTGAAGGCGGCGGCGGCGGCGGCGGCGGCGGCGTGGGGCGAGTCCCCGAAGGGATTCAGCCCCATGCCCGCCGGCTCGCGGTTGGGCATCTCGTGGTGGCGCGGCGCGCCGAAGCTGCCCACTCCCAGCCCGGGGAACTGCGGGCCTCCGTCCAGGAGCATCGTCATGGGTGGGGCGTTCTGGGCACCGGCGAGAGCGCTGAAATGAGCGAGGGTGCGGGCGAAGGAGGAGATCTTCGAAGTGCCGTCGTCGGAGACGGTTGGCGGCGGTTGGACACGGCCGGGAGACCCCCGAGGCGGTGCCAGGGGCCGCAACTTTCCGTCGCTGGGAGAGTCTCCTGCAGAAGGATAGGAGGGAGGAGGGGAAGTAGAGGAGCAGGAGGGGGGGGGAGGAGGGGGGAAGAAGGAGCGGGGAGAAGGGAGGAGAAAAGACTCTGGGACTAGATCTGGTGTAACAAACTAACAGGCGCGCACAAAGAAAAATAAGCAAAATAATAAGTGGAGGGCGGAGTTGGCCAATCCGGTCCCGGGCACCCCTCCTCTCCCCGAGAGCGCAGCACCGCGGGGCCAGAAGGCTCCCTCGGCGCGGGCCTCCCGGCTGGGCTGCGCTTAGTAGCAGAGCCGGCTCGTGGCCGGCCGGCGGGCAGCGGGCTGGAGGCAGGCTCGGTCCTCGCCGCTCGCCGCTCGCCGCGCGAGTCCCAGCCTCTTCGCCTCCAGAGTAATGTCCTTGGACTGATAAAGTCAATCACTCACTCCTCTCACATAAACCGAGCGGGAGGCCGCGCGGCGCGCGCCAATCGGGAGCCAGCTGGCCCGCGGTCACCTGACCCCCGGCCCTGAAGCCCATTGGCCGCCGCCACGCTGATTGGCAGCGCGGAGCGGGGAACATGGCAGCCGCGGCCGAGCGACCGCCGCTGATTGGGCCGTGGCCCGGCGCCTGGCAGGTGAGGCGGCGGCGGCGGCCCGGCGCCCGCGAGTGGGCTCCGCGGGGCTTGCGCGGCTGTGGGGGAAGCGGAGCCGGGCTCGATCGGCGGCCGGCGGGGCGGAGCTGGGCCTCTCCCTGGCTCGCCTCCGGCCCGAAGCGGACCAGCACCCCTCACGCGCGTTACCCGCTTTGGCCAAAGGCACTCCTGGCCCCGCAAGGATCGTTCCCACCGTCGGCGCGGCGCTGGCCCCCCGCCGCCTCACCACCCTGAGAAAGTGCCCTCTTGGCGCCCGCAGGGCGCCGATCCTGCGGCGGGCGTAGCGGTTCCACGTTCGCGGCCCATTAGCCGCGTCCTCCCCACACGCCACTGTGGGCCCCGATGGCCCCGAGAGCACCGACCCAGCCCGGCCAGCTCGCCGTCCGGGCCCCGAGCTGCCGCTGGCCGTCCGAGGCCCAAACGACGGGAAACGATTACAGTTAGAGCCGATCTCCCTTCCGTCTGAGCCAAGCGTTGACTCTTCGGTTTGTGAGTGGTGGCTGTAGTCGCCGCTGCCCCTGCCCCCCCTCCCCATATGTGACACACCAGCTACAACATAGCAAACATATAAAACGCAAGCACGTAGCTGGGAACACGCACGCAGCCCAGCAAACACACAACAGTAAGCGCACACAACCCAGTAGCACAACAAGCTACACACAAAACAGTAGACGTAGGCGCACGCTTTGGCAAACACACAACAGACCAAATAACACGCGCACAGCCCAGAAGACACACACACAAGCACAAGTACTACGCACGCACAGAATATACTTAGCCTGTGCACACGAAACACGCACACGACGCACTCAACACGCTGCATAGCCTAGCAAACTGACTACACACACACACAGGATCAGCATGGTTTCCAACCCAAAGGGTAATCAGCTTCAAATTCTCAACATTTTCAAATGCAAAAGCGGGGGGCGGGAATGGGGACGGTGAGGTGGAATTTTCTTCCCTCTCAACAGCCAAGGCTTTGCTCTCGTCCCCTCCTACCCGGAGAAGCACCAAGTGACCTCGGGAATCCTTACCCCTTAAGGATTTGCTTCCCAGAGTTGTTGTGCACGCAATCACACCCCCTCCCACTTCACCCCCACCCCGCCTGGTGCAAGGTCTTTCTGGACTTAATGGCCAGGTTCAGACAGGGCTATAAATCCACTCATTTTATTTTTTTTGTCCGGCAGTGCGTTTGCAAAGAATGCAGGCGAGTGGGAGTGGAAAGAAAAGGCCCACAGAAACACGGCTGGGATTGTCACATCTCCAACGGGCCGAGTCCCCAAAGTCTGAGCCTTGAGGCAGCCTCACAGCCTGGCCGCCATCTCTCTGTAGGAAACAGAACATCTGATCAAGTTCAGAGGCGCTGGGAGAGACAGCCTCAAGCAGCGCTTTATAACGGCAGCCCTTTACTTCCTGCCCCCCAATCTGCCAGGCCTGGCCAAGACTTCACCTTCTTTCTTTGCCATTTTGCTGGGGGGGGGGGGAAGGTAGCCCTGCCCGTAGCACACTTACCGTAGACACCCCCTCCCCCCCCCAAACTCACCCCAATCTCCCTCTCCATCCACAGCTCTCTCCCCAGGTTGGGAGGTGAGCCCACCACTGACTTAAATTATTACATCTACTGAAAATAGGCTCTCCAAGAACGGGTTCAGTGTCGCTCAGCAGAAGGTTTCTTTGCAGGGGGGAGGGGGCTCGGAGAAGAACAAATATGCCTAAATCATGCAAATGAATTCCCCGGAGTCAGGTTTACAGAAAGGGAGGATTGCTCTCCTTTCTTTTCCCCTTTCTTTTCCCTTTGCCCTTGATAGCCTTCCTTCCCTCTACCTCTCTTCACCTCCCACCGACCCCCACGGACCCTGGGCGCGGAGTGGCGTAGAAAAAGTTTGGATTTCCTCCCGTCGCCAGTGCAGAGGAGAGCGGTTCTCTAGGCTCGGGGGTTGGGGTGGGGGGGTGGCTGTCGGGCCCCAGCACGGCCGGCGCTGGGGCGAGGGTTTGCGGAGAGACCGGCCAGGTACCCCCTGAGAACCTGGGGCCCGGCGCGTTTGGGAGTCGGGGCGGGCAGCGGGGCGAGGGGCCGAGGGAGGAAGGCCGCCGAGGGAGCCGGGTCGGCTCCTTCTGGGGGAGGGGTCCTGAGCGCAGGGCAGGGGGGATGTTGGGGCTGCTGACCTACCCGGTGCCCGGTGTCCGTTTTGATATGGCCACATTCCGATAATTAATTGCCTCCAGCACGTGCTCTGTAGTCCCTGGAACAAAAAGGCATAATTCAATTAGATCATCAACCGAGAAGTGGGGGGGGGGGGGGATGCTTGTTAAGGGGCCGACCTGAGGCGGTTCAGCCAGGCCAAAACCCCGGGCGGTGGAGCCCTTCCTGGGGCAGCGCGGCCCAGCCCGAGTGTGCGACTCTGAGGGGGTGTCCTCGCTCAGCGAGGCGCAGGGCCCCCAGATGCCCCCCCGGAGGACGACGCTGGGGGCTTTGCGAAGAGCAGGCCCGAGGCAGATCGCTTCGAATTCTATTTTGGCTGCTTTGGGTGGAGGTTTCCTTTGGGGGAGGGGGAAACCCTCACCCTCGGGACCGAGAGAAGGCGACAGATCTCCAGATACAGCACGTTTTCCGCGTGTGGAAACAAAACCCCCTCCCCCAAAGCAGACCACTGCTCTTAGGCAATCATAGTAATAATAATAATAAGGCGACGTTTTCCTGCTGACCTGCAGCCCTCACCCCTCAGCTTGCTTTCCGGAGGAGACCCAGGGAAGGACTTCGGGGGACAGACGGCTTCGGGGAGCCTGTGTCTGAAAGTAGACTGGTGGCCGGAACAGACGAGAAAAGTTTTTCCCGCACTCAAGCTGGGGCAAGGCAGAAGGGAGTTCTCGTTTCCTCGTTTCTCAGGTGGAGAAAGGAATCACTGGCCTGGGCAGGGCAGGGCAACTCGAACCCAGGGGTCGTGGTTCTTATTTTACGCGATAACCGGGGCTCCTTCGGCAGCTTTGGCTTACTGGGGTTTACATGTGTATTAGGCAGCGTAAATTAACCAATAAATCTCTTTTATGCGTCCCCCAGTTGTATGTGGTCTGGTCTAAATATCCACATGTCTGTATGGATAGGAAATCTAATGGGATCTGTTCCCTCACACTGAGTTCAAACAGTAAATAGGAAAAAGATTTATTCCCCTGCCCCAATCAGAAGCAATGAAACTGGCCACTGCCAAACAAGCAAAGCTTTTGAGCCTGAATTTTAGGGTCCATCTTAGAGAAGCAGGAGGCAAACCGAATGTCCAGACCTGCAGCACTGTATCACTTTTTTCTTCACTCCAGCCTCCTAAAAACACAAAACATGTACAGCATGTTGTGCTATCGGGCAGGATTTCTTTCTAAACACATTTTCTGTAGCGGACATGAAATTATCCTAAGTCGGAGACCTAGCGATTTTCTTTAAGTCCAAGGGAAACACTGCGGTCTTTTCTTCTGTTTTGTATTTAGAAAAGACTTGCAATCTAACACTCGCAACATTTTAAAGACCCTTTAAACCCAGCAAGCGGATTTCCGTTCTGCCAATGCTTCCTGATTTATTTCAATAAATGAATCTTTGAATCCAGGAAGGGAATTATTCCAAGAGGCTGAATTTGGTGCCCCTGCCTCTTCCTACCGGAGCACAAAGTGTTTCTCGTTGAAACTTGTCCTTGAAACTCACCATTATTCGCATTTTTTCTCCCTGGTAAACGACACTTTCTTTACACAAATCCCCACCCTCTCCTCGGAATCCCAGACCTTTTTAAAAGAAAAACTGCGAAACGCCATAAAAAAAATGAAGGGGGAGAAAGCTGGGAAAGGAATGCGTTTTTAACTCCTCTTTATTTTTATGCTAAGATAAAGCTTTTAATTGGCTTCAGGGGCCGAGCTGAACTATCGATCTCCGGAGCCCCGGGACCTGCAGACACACTCGCCCACCGCTCATTTGGGCTCCAGGTTTTATTGGCTGCATTAGAGTTTTCACCACACTCCCATCATTTGACAAATATTGTATAAGCCCTAAATGCAATTAAAATACAATAGCGAATGAGCAAATAGATATGGTTCATCAACACCTTTAAAAAATCTGTTTTGCCTTTGTCCTCCAGTCCAAGGCATCGCTGACCAATGTAATGAAATGCAAACCGGACGGGAATGAGACATTTTCATTGTACTTGTCAATCAGGGCTGTGCAGAATATATATATTATATATATATATATATATATGCATGCATATAGAGATAGAGATAGAGATATGAACTTCAGAGACACAGGCTAAAGTAAATAGGATTGAACTTGGAGAAGGAAGGCAGGGAATTGAACTAGAGCTATCAGAATCCAGTTTAGGATGAGGAGGAGAGCCCCAGAAATACAGGAAATGGAGTGAAGCCGTAGGCCATGGCAGTGCTCAGGGCCAAGTCCGGGAGCAAGGCTCCTAGACAGCCGTGGTTGTGGCCCACCGGGTCCTGTTGCCAGCGAATATCTTTACTGCTGTGGGGGTGCCTCTGAGCTCTAGGACACACTGGCTGTGGCTCTGAGCGCCAGAGGGACAAGTCACATTGGAAGAGGACTTCCCCTTTCCCTCAGGATCAGAACCCCTTGTAGGGGTGGGGGAGTGCCCAGGCAAGGCAAGAGGGACACCCGGGCGGAGGCAGAGAGACAATGGTGCCCTTGATTTGTGTTTACGGGTGCTTCCCCAGAGACCTGAAGAGACAGGCGAAGGAGAAGGGATAGGGGTGTGAAGTTTGCCTGACATTCTGGAGCACACATTTACCCAGGACCCCAAGTTCCTTCTAGGTGCTAAATGCTCCATTCGTCCTGAAATGCAAATGATCTCAGCTCCAAAAGAAGTGGAGAGAAGGCCTGGACTGTCCTGAGGTATTTGCTTCACGTCTCTGCTTTGAGACAGGATCCTGCGCCCAAAGTGACAGGAGGGGTACCTCTGGGCCACATCGTGGTCTCCAGCAGTGAATCTCAGCCTTGGTGCGTAGGTCTCGGGCCCCCGTGGTCCACGGGTCACCAAGCTCCATTGCCCTAGTCCAGGCCCCCGTCCACCGTTCTTGGTCCCCCTTCCCTCCTCCCTGGGGGCAGAGGCTACAGTCCTTCTCCCCCTCATCCCCCCCCAAACAAGACAGAGTAGGGGTAAATTAGCCTGACTCCTCGCCTGAATGTGATTTGGCGGCCTGCAAGCCAGATCTAGCAGACAGCCTGTGTTGTATTTGTATGGCCCCCGGAGCAAAGAATGTGTGTGCGTGTGTGTGTGTGTGTGTGTGTGTGCTTTAATTTTTAAGGGGTTAGAAGTAGAAAAAGGAAAAGGAGAAGAAAAGGTGAGGGAGATTATGGCTACCGGGACTGCATGTGGCCCGCAGAGCCTAAAATATTTTCTATCTGACCCTTTACAGAAAAAGCTTGCTGACACAGCCTCTGTAAGAGGCTAAGTGTTCTGGGTTTTTGCTTGTTTGTTTGTGTGTTTGCTTGTTTTAGATTTTATTTTTAAGTAATCCCCATACCCAACGCGGGGCTTGAACTCACAACCCAAGATCAAGAGTCACGTGCTCCACCAACTGAGCCAGCCAGGCGCTCCGAGGCTAGGTATTCTTAACTGAGGGGTTTCATCCACTATCACTCTCCTACTTTTCAAGCTTCATTTTACATGACATGATTTTTTTTTTTTTCCAGCCTCACATCTCATTGATTTCCGGTGATAAACTTTGGCTTTGGAGAAAGGCGAAAAGTAAAGAGTCAAGGGAGGACCAGCCCTCCAGAGCTAGAGGGGACAAGAAGAGAGGAGAGAGGAAAAAAGAGTTGTGAATATCTCAATCAGTGACGAGGTGACCTCTGACCCCGAGGGTGGTTTTATTGTCTTTCTCCTTTGGCTTGAGATACATACTTTATTGACCCTTTCTGCGTGACTGAGCCCTGAGGGGCAACCACAGCCCCCAAACCAAGTAAAGCATGTGAGTCCAGGCGAAGGCCAATGAGCAGCCTGCCTTCAGGAAGCCCAAGGGAAGTGACCCCAAGTCCCCAGGCCCGAGGGGCTTTGAGGAACAGAGAGGTCACCTCTCTGCCAATTCAACTGTCTCTCCTCAGTAAGGGCCTGGAATCCACCCCTCTCCCATCCCTCTCTCCAAAACACCGGGTCCCTTTCTCCCGAGGAAAAGGGCTTATCGGCCAGTACAGTTCCCTCTCTGAAAGTCCTTCCTTTAAACTATAAATGTAGGTTAATATAAAGATTCCAGGGGCTCCCAACGACCCAGTTGGCCAGCTGCTGCCATAGCTTGTCCTCTCATTTTTTTTTTTTTAAAGTAAGCTCTGTGCCCCACGTGGGGCTCAAACCCCTGACCCTGAGATCATGAGTTGCACACTCTACCAGCTGAGCCAGCCGGGCATCCCCTTAGCTTGTCCTCTTAGGTCTCTCCCTCTCCCTCCTCTTTCCTCCTGAACTCTTACCCTACCAGACCCAGGGTACCAAAGGTTACCTTTATTTTTTTGATGCTTATGTATTTATTTTGAGAGAGAGAGAGAGAGAACACGAAAGCAGGGAGGGGCCGAGAGGGAGAGCGGGAGAGAGAAAGAATCCCAAGCAGGTTCCGCAGTGCCAGCACAGAGCCCAATGCAGGGGAGGGGGGGGGCTCGAACTCCCGTACCTCGAGATCATGAGATGAGCTGAAATCTGGAGTCGGCCGCTGAACTGGATGAGCCACCCAGGCACCCCCCAAATGTTACTTTTAAAGGTTACATGTCCCCCTGCTCTCAGCCTGTGCCCTCAGACTCAACTTTGGTAGATTACACATCACCCTTTGAACCGGACACAGGCCGGCAAACAGAGCAAACTAGCCCTCCATAAACAGCTACTCGAGTAGCGTTACCAGGTTTAGCGCATAAATCTGGAATGCTCAAGTAAATCTGAATTGCAAATAAACAACGGTGTTTTGGGGTTGTTTTTTTTTTTTTTTTTTAAGTATAAGTATGTCCCAAATACCGCATGGGAGGTATTTATACTAAAAGATTATTTGCTGTTTATCTGACATTGACATTTAACTGGACGTCTTGTATCTTATCTGGTAACTCCACAATTCAGGAGTCTGGCTTAGATGGGCCTAGAAGGGCTAGATTGTCTCCTCAGGGAGATGTGGCCTGACCAGGTGTCACATGCGTAGGGCAGTGGAGAAAGAGACACTTCCCGCACCTGGGGTCTTTCAGGTGCCATTTGTGGAAAATCGGCTTGGGAGTCGGGTGACCCCAGGAAGGCCAAGAAAGGAAGGCCAGCCCAAGAAAGGAAGAAGGGCTCTGGGCGACAGTCCCGTTCCAGCTCACTGAGGGTGCCAGGTGCTGCGTCTCTTCAAGGGGGCCAGGCAGGAGCCATCTTGGTGAGATGGTGGTGGCCGGAAAATGTAAATCGAACCCCCTCCTGGCCCTGTCTTGAGAAACCCTCAGCTCTTGGAAGGTTGGGAGGGGACAACAGAATTCAGGGATTAGCATCTTCCTGGGCAGCAGCCCCCCCCCCACAACCCCTTCCCCTTCGCTCAGAGCAGGCCCTCAACCCCTGGAGGGAAGCCCTGTGCATTTCCCTCAGGCACCTGTGGGCTTCTCTCCCAGGGTGCCTGCGTTGTCTCCCATGGCGCCTCAGGAGGGCCCTTGTCTCCTAAAGGGAGGCACCTGCCCTGTGTGCTTCCCTCAGCGGCCGTTGTCCCAGAGGCCCAAGGCACTGCCACCCCCGCACTGGGGACCTTGAAACCCCGGGCACCGCAGGCCTGGAAGTACCTCACAGGACTGCCCTAGGTGTCCTTACCTAATTTTCTCAGCCTGTGTGCCCACCGGCCCCCAGGCCCCTTCCCTTCCCCCCTCACCCAGAGTCGGAGTTCCACTCCAACATGGCCCCCGAAGACGTCTGCGCCTTAGCTCCTCGCCCCTTTCTCTCAATGTAACAAGGCAGGCCTTCAAGTATTGAAAAGCCTGATTTGAGCAACGACACCCCGGGGAGTGGCGGGGGGGGGGGCGTCCCCTCTGCCTAGCCCTGTCCTTCTCCCGACCTCAACCCTCAACGCAGAGGCAGCAGTCAACACGAGCTGAGCTGCGCAGAAACCCCCTTGCAGCTGTCTGGGGCTAAAGGTCAAGTTTTCCTCAGGACCAATGGCCTTGTGAAACGCATTTTACCAGCAGACCTCCCTTTTCCTCTTCTCCTGCCTCCCCACCCGTCACAAATTTCTAGAAAGACGCTCTTCTCATCTACCTACTTATTGAATGAAGGGGGGCCTAGAACACCTTTATTGCCTCCACACTACTTCTAAGGGCCTCAAGAACACTCCAGAAGACGCTTCTACCCCCATGCCCTAAATAGCCCTTTCTCACTTTAGGAAAAACTCACTAATTTTATCTCACATCTTTCCCACCTTCTTCCTGAACTAGCTTCCTGAAGCCAAGGAAGCTTCCATACTGGACTTCCATAGTTCAGCTTCCTACTGAAGCAAACTAGCCTTCAGGGTGGTTTATATGCAGCCAGTCACCACGGAGAGGTGGGTACAGACTTCCTGTCGTCCCCAGTTTCTAGTACACCCCCTGTGAGTGGAGGACGACCGATTTCCCTAACGCACACCCTAAAAAGCTCGAACTCTCGTCTGATCTGCTGTTTTTGTTGTTCTGAATCAGAGAGTTAAATTGCAATCTCTCGTTTTCTTTTTCAACCCTCACGCCTCCTCAGATTGGGGAGAGGGAGCCTGCCTTCTGCTCCAGAAGCATTGGAATCGCCAGCTCCCCAGGGGATGCGAGTCAGGGAACCTGGCACGAGTGGGTCGGCGTCCGGAGCCTCTCTGCTCCCACCCTGCAACCGTCCCAGGCTTACATCCTTGGCCCTGGCGTCACCACCCAGGTCTGAGATACGTGAACTTGGTGCGCTCGGTGGGTAAACTGGAGGCCTCCACTCCAGACCGATATTTCTGATATTTCTGTTCCCTCTGCCCGCCACATGCTCCCCAAATCTCGCCTTTCAGCTCCAGCCCCACTCTCTCTACTTTCTAGCAATGAACCCTTGCCGTGCCCTGGCCTGAGGTGAAAGAAATCAAGGGCGTCTGGTCAAGACGTGGTTTGCTCCTGAGACCGGTCCCATTGATGTTAGTTCAACTAAAGAGCTACGCTTTCGCCGTTCATAGAACCAAATTGCCCCGGGAAGACAGTGAGAATGGAGTCACTTGAAGAAAAGGGCTGTTCTAATAACCACTTCTGTCCACTCTGCTCAGCCCGGTCCTGACCTCCTGGCGAAAGATACGAGAAGGGGATAGGGGGTGACTTCCTTTGCTGTCCCCCAGGTGACTGGTAAGGGGACTGATCAGGGGAACCGTATGCCTCTCAGGGTCTAGGTAATTACGAAGAACAGACATGTCCAGGGAACGCGCAGTGTGTCTCAGGTCCCAGGGACATCTGCCCCGCGTTGTAGAAGGCAGAGAGAGATGAGGACAGGTGGCCGCAGCTCAAGTTGCAGAATGATTTGAAACTTAGCCTTTTGTATCCTTCAAAAAACCTTTTGCTTTCACAGGATCGCTACATTTCCACTCCATTCCGAAAATATTTAGGGGCGCCTGGGCAGCTCAGTCTTGATTTCGGCTCAGGTCATGATCTCATGGTTCATGGGATCGAGCCCCGTGTCGGGCTCCACGCGGACGGTGTGGAGCCTGCTTGGGATTCTCTCCCTCTCTCTCTCTCTCTCTCTCTCTCTGCCCCTCCCCTGCTTGTGCGCTCTCTCTCTCTCTCTCAAAATAAATAAATAAACTTAAAAAAAATACTTACAGTTTGCCTGCCACATGCAAGACACTGCCTTAGGGATTGTGGGGGATACAAGAGGAAATGGCGTCAGGACTCAGGAGCCGCAAAACGGTCTAACACCCTGAAAACCTGTGCCAGGATCTGACGTTCCAGAACAAGTACTTCATCAATACTCTATTGACCACTGGAAAGTTTGGGGGTAACTATCAGAACTTCTTTATTTGCTGAAATGAACACCCAGGTGGAACTTTTAGAGCAGAGTTTATCTTTTTGTGAGGAAAAAAAGAAATCAGCTTGAGTCCATTGTTTTCCCAATTTGGGCAGCGGTTCTTCCCTTACATTCTACTTCTGTCCTCTTCTGCGATTTTTGCCTTCAAGGCCGAGGGCTCCATTTAGTGTTGCTTCCATTGTGGCCCCTTTAAAACAATTTTAAAGATCATTTTGTAACCATGTGAGGCTTATTATTATTCTTAATTTCTCAATTCCACAATTCCCCCAAAATACACACACACACACACACACACACACACACACACACAGGACTAGCTATAGGAGAGTGCTTTGTCGTTCACTTCCATAAGCGAGCCTCATTTTTCGAGTTATGTGGTCATCCTACAGCTTGGTAGGTTCAAATCGTTATTTTGAGCATAAAGTCAAAAAAGTTGGAAGGCTACTGCTCTGGAAGCTGGGTTGGCCCTCCTTTGTCATCGTACACGTCACTTACTCTTTGTTGACTGGATTTTAGAATGTGGGTCCGTAACAATTTGATGAAAGAGAAAGAACCTTTAGAGGATAATACAATGAAGGACGCATACTGTGCCCATGCTCTGTAATATCGAACTTTCTTATTCATAGAAACCCCATATTCAATGAATCATTTTGATTATTATCAAAGGATCTTTGCAGTTGTTTTACAAGTTCCATCCAAACCTATCATATGCTTATGTGTGCTGTTACCTCGAGAGAGTGTACACGATTTCAAAAGGAGGACTTGATACTGAGGACCGCAAATTTCAGACAAACCCTGATTTTTAAACTCCAGAACTTAAAAACTATTCGGTGGGAGAAGTAGTGGGTCCTCCCCTTTCCCTAAAGAGAGGTAACACCGCAGACCTCTTTGCGTGGTCAGACAGGCCACAGAGGTATCCCGCAGCGCCCCCTGACTTCGGTCTCACGGTCTCGAGTGGGAAGATGCCACAAGGAAATTTGCCTTGGAGAAAAAGGCAGAGAGGAGGCCTCCCAGCCCCGTGGTGGCTGGCGTCACCCCCATCCCGGCTCCCAGGAAGAAAGCCTTGACTTCCATTTCCATTGTCGGTGGAAGGAACAAATGTGGAAGGGAGGGGAGTCGTTAACCGCTAGCCCACCAATTTCCAGGGTTGTGTTCTGGGGTTTGTCTTTGGGCCAGATCTGCATCTCTTATCTCCCTCCCTCCCCAGACTCCACAGGTTTGTATTTTGAGTTTTCTGATCTCACCAGCAGGATGAGCCGTGCCCTCTGGGGTTAAGGCCTCCGAGAACACGCCTACCATCACCATCCCACCGCGGGAGCAGCAAATATTGGTGGGCGAGTGCTGCGTGGGGGGCTGTCTGCGCGCGGGCTGTCTGCAGAGCCTCCCCCAAAGTAAGCGTGGAGTGTGTGTGTGTAAGACGAGGCCTTGCTTAGGCTCACAACACGTCCTACCATTAGCTTCTCCCTCGCCTTTCTGGAGGCGCCACTTACGACAGCGCCTGGACGCCCGCGCTTTCAGAGAGCAGATGCGGGCGAGGTCTCCCCTCCCTGTCGGTCGGGCATCGCAGGACCTCCACCCCACCCCGCCCTTACTTCGGGACCCAGGGAGGGCGAAGTGGCCGGAAGTCGGAGCCCAAAAAGCCGGGGAGTGGGCAGAGACCCTAGGGCTCATCGGGTGCGCGTCGCTCCCCGAACCAGCGAACTGGGGGCCCGAGAGGGCCGGGGGAGGAAGGGACATCGGCTGCAGCGGGGGGCGCAGTGGGGGCGGGGGGAGCCCGGAGGGGAGGGGACTGGAGGTTGGCGCGGAGCCCAAGCTCCCAAGACGGCCTGCGTTCCCTTCCTCTCCCTGGAGGGAAAAAAACCTCCTCCCCTTCCTCTCCTTCTTCTCCTCCCAGCGCTCAGCCTCCGCGGGGCGCTCGGGTCCTGCCGCTTCCCGAAGCCCCCCAAAGCCCCAGCCTGCTGCTCGCGGCCCAAAGGGCACTGGGGCCTGCGAGCTCGGCTCTGGGGTCGGCCAGCCCTTGCGTGTTTCCTAAAGGGAACGAAGGGGCACAGCGCCTCGCCTCCCTTCCTGCCCGCCGCCGCCGCTCGAGAGGGGCTGCTTAATTAAAGGGGAACCCGCAATGTATACGTCAGATAAAAGCAACGCGCAGAATAAACTAATTAAAACATTGTGTTTGCAACACATTTTATTTCTCTCTCTCCCTTTTTTTGATCTTCGCTGTGTTTTAAAGAAATGTCATCGCACCATAAAGCGAGCCGTGAAACGCTATTTCCTTATAGTGTGCGGCGCTTTTCAAAGGCTAGTGTGATATATTTTAGAAAAGGGATCCCGCTGTGAAAGCTTGCGTGTCTTCCCTTTACCAAACTAAGCTCTTGTCAATCACGCCGAGCCCGGTCCAATCACCGAGATTCTTTTTGGAAAGCAGCTCATCCCGCTGTGCTTTTATACCGCGCTCCGCAGCCTGTTTTGATGCATTTTTACCAGCACGTCCAGGGAAATGAATGATGAGGCCGCGGACAGCGCAGGCCTGGCTCCCCGAGCACCCGCCCGGCCCTAACACAGGCGCCGGCGCATTGTGCGCGGCCCGGGCTTTCTCACGTGGCGGTCACTTCGCGGGGGTACCCTGACGTCAACTCGGGTCAATGCTGGGGATCGAGGCCGCGCGATCGCTCCCACCCCGCAGCGGATGGCCTGGATCGGCGAGGCTCAGTCGTCCCCCTCCTGGCCCATCTGCCCTGGGAAAGCGAGCCCCTGCGCAGCCTGCCGGGGCACCTCGACCGGGGTGGCGGGGGGGGGGGGGGGGAGGGGGGAGTCGTGGGGGCCCTCGGGCTGCGCCTCCTCCCCAGAGCAAGTGGGATCCAGGAGTGGGGGGGGGGAGGAGTCAGGGCCGCCGGCCCCCACGTAAGAGGTCTCTGTGTCGCCTCGCCCGGGCTCTGGCTAGCACGTTGTTCCTAGTAGGCAGCAGGTTTCTCCCCTGTGTTCTCCCCGTGCCCCATCGTAACCAGAGGCCCTGGAAGGCTTCCCCGGCCTTCCGAAAGGCCGCCTCCATGCTTTCGTGGCCCCTCTGGGTGGCCGAAAGAGAGGCCCAGCCGGAGACGCCCACCGGTAGGACCGAATTGGTGGCCCTGGGCTGGCCGAGCCCACAATTAGCCCGGCGCTTACTGGTCTAATGGACCACGGAGCCGCGGGGCTGGTGCCGGGGCGCCCCCAAAGGCCAAGTACAAATGTGTACACCATTCTGAGAACCCACGGGAGAAGCGGCCACGCCCGCCCCCTCCCTGGATGCAAGGAAAGGTTGGCAGGAGCCGCCCAGCTCCAGAGTCCAACAGACCCCCTCGGGCCCCCCCCCCCGCCCGCCTCCCCATCCCCTGCCGCCGCCCCCCCCCCCCCCCCCCCCCGCCACGCTCCGAGTTGAGTCAGCCTCTGTTAGAGCTGGGGGCGCTCCCCGCCAGGATGATGAGGAGGGGAGAAGAGGGAGGAGGCTCTGTGGTCCTCCTTTCTGGCAGCGCCGGAATCCTTCGTTGCCTGCTTTTGTTTCCAGTTCCACTTCGAACTTGAACTAGAACAGTGCGGTTTGGCTAAGGTCTCAAGGGACGAATAAGCGAAAGCTGTGTGAGATTTATGCGTTGGTAGAATCGACCAAACTCTGCATTTTGAAATAAGTCATCCACTGTGATCCATGCGTCCATCCTGCCCCTGTCTCTTATGTCTCTGTCTCTCTCTCATTCTCTTACACACTAATACATACATCCCCTGGGCTCGATCACACGCGCCCTCCGTGCCTATTTTCAATTTCCACGGGACGACCACACCTCTGCCTCCTCCGGAGCTCACGCGCCCCTCTTTCCCTCACCTGCCAGTTTCTCTAGCGTTCCTAAAGGACTCACCATTTGTTGGTAAGGGACTGAGTCCGTCTAGGAGCCGGGGGAGAGGGGGAGGGGCTCCCCTGAATTTTTGCTCCCCCCACCCCCAGGCTCTCCCTCGTTGGAAGGGAAATCGCTGCCCACCCCGTTCCTTCCCAGGGGTCTCTTCAGTCCGGGACAGATCCTCAGGCTGACCCTAAAACGAAGGAAGAAGAAGAAGAACCTCCTTTCCCCTTAGGGCCAGGTCTCCACTTCCGGGCCCCCCCCGCGGTGGTTGGCACTCCAGTCGCCTGGAATCCTCCCTCAGTCTCGCCTGGTGCTCGGTGGCTCCCAGGGGATCCCTTCTTCTCCCTACCGCCCCACCCCGCGGAGAGCAGGCCCCGCCAGTTGGCAGCTTCTTTAGGGGTTCCTTCCCGGACTCCTGCACGTAGGGGCGCCCCAGCAGCACTGCCTGGGCTGGGCCAGCGCTGGGGGCCACAGGAGCCTGTCCACCATGGGGTGCAGGAGCGAGGGGTTTCACCTGCCTGGGGTTAGCAAGTTGACAGGGGCTGGGAGTTTGCTGTGACTCCCGCACCAGGGTGGGGTCTGTCTCTGAGCAGCAGACCACACGGACATCTCTGAAATGCTGGGCGCAACGAGGAGCACGTGAGTTCTTGGCATATACGTCGGTGCAGATAATACTAATAATAAATCCTGAGCGTGATGGGTTCTTTCGAGACGGGGAATGCCTCGTTGCCTACAGCTAACACTTGATTACCCTTCTTTTATATCGCACCGCGGCGCCGGGAATCCGGGGTGAAAGTTTAGGATTCTAGTTCCAGGCACAGAGCAATTCCAGCGTGAGCTCGACGGCTGCAACAGGCGGCTTGCCAACAGGCGCCACGGGGCCACCCGGCGCTGACGCGCACGCGGGTGGCAAGCCCAGGTCCTCCGGGAACCCTTGGCGGAGGAGCCCGAAGAAAAGCCAGCGCCGGGTCTGACCCGCCGCCCGGGCCGGACTCGACTGACTCCCCCCCCTCCCCCCCCCCCCAGGTCCTTCCCGGGCTGTCTCCATGACTTGGGGACTCGAGCAGTCCTTGCCGAGGGACCCAAAGCCACGCTAGGAAGCCCACAGCGAGCCCAGGACCCCTCTCGAGTGGCCTTCACCAGCGTTTCCCCCCCCCTCCCTCCCCCGGCCGCCGCGCTCTCCCCGGCTCGCAGAGCCCGCCTGCGCCTCCGCCGCCCGGGAGCCCGCTGTCGTCCTAGGCCAGACCCGGAGGAGCGGCTGGCCACCAAGGCCGGGCAGCTCGGAAGATTTACTGCTGCCCGGACAAGCCAAGCGGCCGCCGCCCTTTTCATCTAGCTCTCCACTGGGAGGGTGGGAAGACGCGGGCATGGCTGGGTGTGTGATGTCTACCGCGGAGAGAAGGGACAGTGTCACACATCATTCAGATCGGAATCAGAAGCTGGCTTCCAGTCTCCGCGAGGCTCCTACAAGTTGCCGGTGGGCCAATCCTGGCCTCTCCGTTCCCCCCACTGTGGAAGGAGGGCTGCTTCTCGTGCATCCCGCACGGAGCCTGGTCTCTCGCTGTGGACGGCGACTAACCATATGTTTGCTGGGCAAATGGATGGGCTCCTGCCTCTTCCTCTTACCGCTCCCCCCCCCCCCCCCCCCGTCTAAAAATTTCCTTTGAACCCATCTGTCCTCTAAACGGACTGGATCTTCTGCTATCACCTCCCCTGTCCAGCCAGAGGTTGCGTGGGCGGGGGGGGGCGGGGCTTGGCGGGGCAGTGCCCGCCCCCCTCCCCGGGTCCCTGAGCCCCGCGATCCCGATGGCCAGGGACGACGCCAGCTCTGCAGCAGGACGGGCTCACCCCGCGGCTTCCTGGCCTTCCGTGGACTTTGACCTAGAGGGGCTGCCGTGCCCCCTCTCCGGGAAACAGAAGAGTCCCGTTGCTTCTGGGCGGCTGCTCCAAAAACTGGGGCTTTAAGTGTTTCGGGATCGTAAAAATAAGGCGACCCAAGCTCCTGCTAAGAAGCCAGGGCTGACCCCAGCCCCGGGGGGTCCAAGAGCTGCGCAGGCGGTCCTGACTTGCTCTCCAGGGCGGGCTCAGAAGCTGACTGCTTGGAAACCGCACAGGTGGAGCACGCCAGATACAGATAGCTCCTGTCTCGCCCCCAGTGACCGTTTCTGGGTGGGACCTCTTCTGCCCTACATGCCGAGGAGGCCGGAGGCGAAGGATCCAGGGGTTGGCCGAGCCCCCCACCAGGCGTGACCCTGGTCCTGCGCCTAATGCTCCGCACTACCCAGCTGGTCCACGGCTGCGGGGGGCGGGGGGGGGTGGCTGCCTAGCAGAGTCTTTTCCGCCCTTCTCACTTTCCCCTGCCTCAGCGCTGTGCGCGACACGTCCCCCCCCCCCCCCCAAGAGGCAGGTGGGAGGAACTTGTCCCTTGCCCTCTCCAGGGTGGAGGATCCAAGCCTGGAGCAAACACTTGGTGCTCTGCACTTGGAGGCCTGACGGTCCTCAAAGGCCCCAGCGAGACCCGGCCCCTCCTCCCACTGCCCCCAATGTGGCTCCTCTCCGCCAAAGTCTCCCCGCCGGAAAAAGCCATCCGCTGGCTTAGCCCTGTTTGCCCAGAGCTTCCACCGGTCCCTTGCGTTTGTAATTCTCCCAGACTTACATCTGTGCCCACGAGTTGTCCCCTTTAACATCTGCTTCCAGCCAGATCAAAGTTCTCCCCCCCCACCCCCCTCAGCTTCCCCACCTCACCTTGGACTCTGCAGTCACTTAGGAAATGACTTAACAACTTTGCAAGACATAGTGTTCAGAGCGCTCCGGAAAAGCAAGAAAGGCACCGTTTATTTAGCACCTGTTAAATACAAGGCGCTGGATGTAAACCATGTCTAGAAATCCCCTCCACAATCCTCTGAGGTTGATGCTATTATCCTTCCTCTTACATACAAGGAAACTGAGGCATAGGGCCGAAGTGACTCGTTTCCAAGCGTTTGGAATCTAGTAGGCCGCACCAAACGGGACCGCAGCCCCGATCTCCCCTGGAGCACGACTCGGGCACAGTCCCGAGCCCGCTGCGGTGGGGCAGAGTCTGTGGGAGATTTACAGGGCGCACCTGACCGCCTGACAGCGGCTGCCCCAGGTGACCGGGGCTGTTGGGAAAATACCTTACGCCCAGCTACTCTGCCTGGTGTTTCCAGCTCACCTTGGGCCACACCCACTTTGGGTCTGCCAAGCGCGGGGTCAAGTGTGAACTGGAGGGCCCACACTCAGTTCCGGGGCGACACTGCAGGAGGCTTGCGCCCAGGGGGGCGCCTGGGAGGGAATTGCAAGGCGCGCGTCCGCACCGCCCGGGCTGAGCCTCTGTGCCCACGCAGCCGGCTCCCAGCCTGGCCTTAAGGGCCCCCAGCTCCGGACAGGCGCATGGGCACAGCCTTTTTGCTTTGGCAAGGTGAAAGAAGAAAAAGCATGCGCTTTTGTGCTCACTGTCTGCAGAAGGGGCGTCTTTCCACCTCGCCACTAATTAGCTTCTTCACCTGGGACAAGTGACTTATGAACTCTGAACCGTAGTGTCCACATCTGAGAGAGGAGGTTAATGGCGGTGCCTATCTTTGGGGCTCATCAAGTGTCTTCCTCCGTAACAGGTCAAAGCAGGCAAAAGGGCTAGAAGGGGTTAACGTGTTTCACCATGTTTATGGGGGCTTGGAGGAGGACTGTGCGAAGCTACTTTTAAAATCCCCTCCAGGGGCGCCCGGGTGGCTCAGTTGCCGGAGCGTCCCACTTCCGCTCAGGCCATGACCTCACGGTTCGTGGGTTCGAGCCCCACTTCGGGCTCTCCGCTGTCAGCGCAGAAGCCGGCTTCGGATCCTCCGTCCCCCTCTCTCTGCGCCCCTCCCCGGCTCGTGCTGTCTCAAAAACAAACATTTAAAAATAAATGCAATCAAATCGCCTCCCAACGAGAATCTGTGATCACAGCCCTTTATCCCACCTGCCATCATACCGACCGATAACAAAGGCTTTTGTGTCTCAGATCCCCAAAGAGAATTCCATCGCCACCTGGAGATGCCCTAACTGAGCCTCTGTCACTAAAGACCTTGCCAGAGCCAAGCTGGCACTGCTTCCTATAAAAGAGCGGTGGCCTTTATAGGCCAGTGGCCTGTCACTGCCCAGGGCAGCCAAAGCCTCTGCCCCAAGGGGACGGGGACCAACACAAAGACTCTGCCCTCCCCTTCGCCTCCACTCCAGCATATTCTCACAACAAGTGACGATAAGAGGATGCTCGGTAGTGCACAGATGTGTGGGAGGTGTCACAAAGTGCCACCAGGGCAACGGGCAGTAGAAGGTGGGGAGAGAGGACCCATTGGGCTGGCCTTGAGCTACTTGCGTGGTGGGGGGTTGGGTTTCCCTTCCTCAATCGCTGCCCAATTCTCAACAGCTCAACTCGACTGCCACCCCCAACAAGGCGCCGAGAAGCACGACACTGACTCTTGGTGCCTCGAGTCAGTCCTGGGACTGGGCTCTACGGGAGCAGTCCTACAAATGTGATTTAAAAAAATTTTTTTTTATCTTGATATTTATTTATTCAAGTGCTCTCCACGCCCCATGGGGGGGGGGCCAAGATCAGGAGTCGCACGCTCCACTGACTGAGCCAGCCAGGCGCCCACGGAAATGAAGATCTTCCCAAAGCTCCTCATGCCTTTGTGCCAGGCGGGCACGGGAGCACTCCGCCCGATCTCAGGCCTGTGGGCCAAATCTTGGGCGCAGCTGTGGGTGTGCTGGGCCACAGTCGCCCCCTTCGCATCTCTCTCCCAGACCTCCCAGAGCCATCTGATAGCGATCAGGTTGGCGACGCCAGCCAGCTGATATCTCTGGCAGGAGCACATCCCTTCTAGCCCATGAGCTGTGGGCTAAGTAACTCTCGGGTCCCCAAATACCCATCCACCTCACTGAAAATATCGACGCCCAGGAAACATTGTCACAGTTGAGAATCATCTTCTAATGTACAAGTAACAAATCATGCAAACTATCTCTCAACTAAGAACGAGATTTCGGCCTGCTCCCAACATTTGGATTTGGCTGGTACCATTTGAGTTCTCATTCGGTCTCTGTAATATGCACTTCAGACAGCTCGTGCGGAAATCAGTGACCTCCCTTAACTTCGAGGGATCCTCACTTGAGTCACAGCATATTTTCAGTTGTGCTTTAATAGCCGTTACATTTCCTTGTGTCAAAAAGCCTGAACACGTGTGTGAAGAAACGAAAGCGAAGTTTAAACCGTTTTGGCATCCCATCTCCCCCTCTCTCTCTCTCTGCCCCTCCCCTGCTCGTTCTCTCTCGCTCTCTCTGTCAAACATAAATAAACAAACTTTAAACACGCCACGGCTTTGCCCTGGTACCAAGTAGTAATTGTGCGGTGTGGGCCATGTTGAGTTCAGCGTCCATGGCTTTGCATCCCGTGCGCCCAGACAGTTGCTTTGCACACAGTTTTGGAGAAGGGCGCTTGGTGGGTAGCAGGCCCTTCCTGTCCGGTAAAAGGGAGTCTATTGATGGTTAAAGGGTCAGCACAGTGCCCGGCACCTAGTCAGCGCCGAGGACATGTTTAAAGCTCTTTAAAAACAGAAAAATCTCTTGCTGTGTCTAGAAGAGAACTCAGACATTTAAAATTAGCAACCGAAGGGGCGCCCGGGTGGCTCGGTCGGTTTAAATGTCCGACTTTGGCTCAGGTCATGATCTCGCAGTTCATGACTTCGAGCCCCGCGTTGGGCTCCATGCTGTCAACGCAGAGCCTGCTTCGAACCCTCTGTCGCCCCCCCCGTCTCTGCCCCTCCCTCCCTCGTGCTCTCTCTCAAAAATAAGTAAACAGTAAAAAAATAAAATAAGCGGGGGGTGGGGGGTGCCTGGGTGGCTCCGTCAGTTGAGCATCCGACTCTTGGTTTGGGCTCAGGTCGTGATCTCAAGGTTCGTGAGTTTGAGCCCCGCGTCGGGCTCTGTGCTGTCGGTCTGCTCTTAAAGTCTGCTTGGGATTCTCTGTCTCCTCTCTCCCTGCTTGTCCCCTACTCACTCTCTCTCTGCCCCCAAAATAAATAAACTTAAAATGAATAGAATAGCATACAATGAAATAAAATGAAAATAGGAACGAAAACCACAGAGGAGGCTTTGGCTTAAGTTATTACGGCATCAGGGCCTCCCTGTTCTCAACCCCATTTTTAAGAAATAGTGAGAAGCAGATACACAGAGCAGGAGAAAGCAAGCAGTTTAGGTTCTGCGTGGTCATTGGCTTGGTTGGGCATCTGAAAATGAACCAATGGGTAGTTTCAAGTGCCTGCCGTGTGCCCCGCTCCGTGCGCCACGAGTCACAACAGAGCACAGCGTCTCGGTTTCCTTCCTCGTTAGCCTGTGAGCTCCTCAAGGAAGATTTAAAAACCGCGTCCTGGGGCGCCTGGGTGGCGCAGTCGGTTAAGCGTCCGACTTCAGCCGGGTCACGATCTCGCGGTCTGTGAGTTCGAGCCCCGCGTCGGGCTCTGGGCTGATGGCTCGGAGCCTGGAGCCTGTTTCCGATTCTGTGTCTCCTTCTCTCTCTGCCCCTCCCCCGTTCATGCTCTGTCTCTCTCTGTCCCAAAAATAAATAAACGTTAAAAAAAAAAAAAATTTAAAAACCGCGTCCTTCTCGCTGCAGCCACGGAAGGTGGCCCGGCGTGTGCTTTGCACGCGTGAGATGAGCGAGCGCTGTTCTTCTTGGAACAATAAAGAGATTATTTTCAGGTGCTAAAGTGGCACATAGCGAAGACCAGGTCTCGCGGAATGCGGGGACTCGGAGCGCGGTCGGGACGGGCTCAAGCGGTCCCGCGAGACCGTGTGGCTAGGGCGCACCTGAATGTGGAGGGATGTTCAAACCGCCTTACCACGACCAATGCAAAAGGAGCTGCAGAGGTTGTCTACACATAAGAAGAGGCTGCGCCGTGAGACCTAAGGATATGCCATTCGTGTAATTTCTTTGTAAACCGCCCCCCCCCCCCGCCCCGAAGGTGTTAGCATCCTTGTCTTATCCCACAAATCGACGCCTCGTTTGCCTTTTGTAATTAGAGATACTTCCGGGCCTCTTCGGGAGCACGCGGAAGTCCCACTTTTGTGCATCTCAAAGCTACCTTTGCTCCCAAGTATTTAGGAATGAAAGGAGCCTTTCAGAGCAATCGGCTGAGTCACGGGCCCTCTACAGACAGTCATGCTTAGAGAGGAAGCCCGGCAGGGCCCCAAACGATGCACCGTCACCTGGTGTTTACGAAGTATCATCACACACACACACACACACACACACACACACAAAACTCCATATGGTAGGAAGTCCCACCGGTGGGCTGGGTCTCAAGAACTATTTACAGCCACGGAGAATGGATGCCACGCGGGGCTGCCCGCGGACGCGGCTCACAGCCCCGTGTGACCGGCAGTGGCCAGTCTGGGCTGAATCTCGGTACTGCTGGTCGTAAGTGCTCCCCGGCTGAACCACGCGTCGGTGGATTTGCTGGCGATGGGGAAGAAACCACATATTCCCGGACGGAGGGACTCGTTGCTCCTGATGGCAAAGCGTGTCCCAAGACGAACACCTACCGTAGGCCATCTTGCGATGACGTTGTGGAAGGGAGTCGGGGGATCTCAGCAGAGAACTCAGAAGGCAGAGGCCATTATGCAAAACAGAGCCAGGTCACTGGACTGTTTTTCACGTAGGCTCCCCAAACTGCACGTAGTGAGAGCACGCGAACTAGCCCTTGAAAACATTTTCTAAGGGCTTCCAGCAGGAGGTGATGCTCTATTAATCTCTCCCTGCAGATTGCAGGATGCCAACATCCACGAGTGATCTCTCCCCTACATTCCTTTTTTTAGTTTTCTTTCTCTTCCTCTTTGTCTATTTTACCGTCCTTCAGCTGGAAAATTCTTGGCCTTTTAGTGTTTTCCCTGTTGGTATCCACCCCCCCCAAACTGTTACCATCTCCTACTTCCTCCAACATCTGAAAACCTGGACAGCCTCCTATTTATTTGGATAAGCCTAAGTTCATGATGGGAAGGAGAGCATTTTTTTTTTAACGCTTATTTATTTTTGAGACAGAGAGAGACAGAGCATGAACGGGGGAGGGGCAGAGAGAGAGGGAGACACAGAATCTGAAACAGGCTCCAGGCTCTGAGCCATCAGCACAGAGCCCGACGCGGGGCTCGAACTCACGGACCGCGCGATCGTGACCTGAGCCGAAGTCGGCCACTTAACCGACTGAGCCACCCAGGCGCCCCGGGAAGGAGACCATTTAAACGCGCTTAGAAGAGGCTGAGTGAGACATGTTCTCCGGTGTCCTTCTCTGGAAAAGAAAAACCCAAATCCAACATCGACCATCCGAATAGGGAGTAAGGTTCATCCGTCCATCCATCCATCCATCCGTCCATCCATTCAAGAGGGTTCACTGAGTGCCTACTCCATACCAAGCACTGTTCCAGGACCTTCCCCTCCCCGGTGTCAGCCTTCTTTCACAAAGCAAAATGCAAACATCCGGTCCAATTCTGGTCTGGTTCTTCATGCCTTATACACGCACTGAGCACCTGCTAGTACATGTCAGGCATTGTTCTAGAAGTTGGGACACAAAGATGAATAAAGGACAGTCCCTCGTCTCCAGGCGCTCACAGCCTAGACGAGGGAGACAAACCAGTAAAGAAGCAAATACAACGCAACTTTCTGCACTGCGACGTTCTCACTGGGAAGCATGAACAAGGAAATGCCATTTCTCATCACACATAATCACAAGACCTCCCAAGTCTTGAGAAGAACTCTGGGAAATGCGTTGGTTTTCTACCGTGCACCAAGTGCTCGACAGCACGCTCCAGGTACCAGGACCCAGTTTCACCCTCAAGAAACTGCCAATCTAGTGGAGGGACAGACCAGGAGAGAGTCGATTGCCATCGGCGACTACGGTGTGGCAGAAACACGTACCTTGCAACTCGTCAGCCACTACCCAGCTCTATGTTAGGCCTGTGTTAGGCGTTGGGTATGATCATTATAAATCCTTATGCTCCTTAAAGTTGTTAGTCTTTTGCATTAAAAATCCTCTCCTTTTAGTCATGAAAATTAATGTCGTTATTATAACTAAGACGCTCTGAATGCTTATGATCACCTCCTTTAAACCAATCTCCAGTTTGCACGTGAGGAGGCACAGTCGCAGAGAGCTTCAAGAACTCGCTCAAGGCCCCCTGGCTAGGTAGTGAACGATGTGGAGTTGGACTCAAAGGCCTGTCTGAATCCAAAGCCCACATTCCCATCCAGCCCACTGTCATAAAGAAAAGCTGGCCTCTGCCCTCAAGACGCTCACAGCAGTGGCAGAGGTGGCGAAAGACACAGACAATCAGAACACCACGGGACGCTGGGACAGAAGTAGAGAAATTTGCCTTTGCTGATGATATTAACGAGCAAAGGGAATGATAGCAGAGGGCTCTGGTTCTGTTGGGTTTTTTTTTTAAATTTATTTTTATTTTATTGTTTTCAAAGCTATAATATTTCTTCTGAGCTTTATTTTATTTTATCTCTTATTATTTTTTTTAAGAATATACTTTATTGTTCGGTTGGCTAACATACGATGTATACAGTGTGCTCTTGGCTTCGGGAGTAGATTCCCATGATTCATCACTTACATACAACACCCAGTGCCCATCCCTCTGTTGTTGTTTTTTCTTAAATCAGGAAATCAACTCTGTCCTCATTCAACAACTCTCCATTGCCCTCTCCAGCCCTGGTGACCACTGTTCGACTTTCTCTTTCTAGGAACTTGACTATTCTAGTTACTTCATGGAAGTGGAATCCTATAATATTTGTCTTTTTGTGTATCACTTCTTTTCCTTAGCGCAATGTCACAAGGTTCACCCACGTCGTAGCAACGTAACACATTTCGTTCCTTTTTATGGCTGAATGGCATTCTATGGTATGTATCTATCGCATTTCATTTATCCATTCGTCTGTTGATGGACGCTTGCATTCTTTCCACCTCTGGGCTATTGTGAATAATACTGCTACGTACAAAGATCTATTTGAGCCCTTGCCTTCCATTCTTTTGCAATGGAATTGCTGGGTCGTAGAGTAGTTCCACGCTCAGTCTTTTGAGAAACCACCAAACTCTTTTCCACAGTGGCTTTACCATTTCCCATTTCCACCGGCCACGTATGAGGATTCCGTTTTCTTCACATCCTCGCCAACACTTGTTTTCTGTGTGTGTGTTTAGTTATTTTAGCCCTTGTGGTAGGTTTCAAGTGGTGTCTCGTGGTTTTAATTTGCATTTTCCTGATGAATTATGATGTTGCACATCTTTTCATGTGCTCATTGGCCCTTTGTAGATCTACCTCGGAAATACGTGTATTCAAGCCTTTGCCCATTTTTGAATTGGGTTGTTGTTGGATGATAGGGGTTCTTGATATATTTCTGGTATTAAAGACTTATCAGATATATGATTTGCAAATATTTTCTCCCATGTAGTAGGTTGTCTTTTTGTTTTCTTGATAGTATCCTTTAATGCACAAAAGTTCTCCATTTTGGTGAAATCCAATTTATCTATTTTTTTCTTTAAAAAAAATCTCTTGCATTTATTTATTTTTGAGAGACACAGAGAGACAGAGTGTGAGCAGGGGAGGGGCAGAGAGAGAGGGAGACACAGAATCCGCAGCAGGCTCCAGGCTCCGAGCTGTCAGCACAGAGCCCGATGCGGGGCTTGAACCCATGAACCGCGAGATCGTGACCTGAGCCAAAGTCGGACGCTTAACCAACTGAGCCACCCAGGCGCCCCACTATTTCTTTCTTTTAAAAATGTTTTTAAATCTATTTTTATTTTTGTTATTTTTGTTTTTTTTTGTTTTTTAATTAATTAATTAATTAAAGTTCGCATATAGTGCAACAATGATTTCAGGAATAGATTCCTTAGTGCCCCTGACCCATTTAGCCCATCCCCCCCACCCCTCCAGTAACCCTCAGTTTGTTCTCCATATTTAAGAGTCTCTTATTTTGTCCCCCTCCCTGTTTTTACATGATTTTTGCTTCCCTTCCCTTATGTTCATCTGTTTTGTATCTTAAAGTTCTCATATGAATGAAGTCATATGTATTTGTCTTTCTCTAATGTCACTTAGCATAATACCCTCCAGTTCCATCCACGTAGTTGCAAATGGCAAGATTTCATTCTTTTTGATTGCCGAGTAATACTCCACTGTGTGTATGTGTGTGTATATATACATATGTATGTGTATATATACACATACATATACATATACATATACATATACATATACATATACATATACATCTATATATATAGATAGATAGATATAGATATAGATATAGATATATAGATATATATATACACCACACCTTCTGTATCCATTCATCCACCAATGGACATTTGGGCTCTTTCCATACTTTGGCTATTGTCGATAGTGCTGCTATAAACATTGGGGTGCATATACCCCTTCGAAACAGTACACCTATATCCCTTGGATAAATGCCTAGTAGTGCAATTGCTGGGTCGGAGGGTAGTTCTATTTTTAATTTTTTGAGGAACCTCCATCCTGTTTTCAGGAGTGGCCGCACCAGCTTGCATTCCCACCAACAATGCAAAAGAGATCCTCTTTCTCCGCATCCTCGCCAACATCTGTTGTTGCCTGAGTTGTGGATGTTAGTCATTCTGACAGGTGTGAGGTGGTACCTCACTGTGGTTTTGATTTGTATTTCCCGGATGATGAGTGATGTTGAACGTCTTTTCATGTATCTGTTAGCCATCTGGATGTCTTCTTTGGAGAAGTGTCTATTCATATCTTTTGCCCATTTCTTCACTGGATTATTTCTTTTTTGGGTGTTGAGTTTGATACATTCTTTATAGATTTTGGATATTAACCCTTTATCTGATATGCCATTTGCAAATATCTTCTCCCATTCCGTCGGTTGCCTTTTAGTTTTGCTGATTGTTTCCTTCACTGTGCAGAAGCGTTTTATTTTGATGAGGTCCCAGTAGTTCATTTTTGCTTTTGTTTCCCTTGCCTCTGGAGACGTGTTGAGTAAGAAGTTGCTGCGGCCAAGGTCAAAGACGTTTTTGCCTCCTTTCTCCTCGAGGATTTTGATGGCTTCCTGTCTTACGTTTAGGTCTTTCATCCATCTTGAGCTTATTTTTGTGTCTGGTGTAAGAAAGTGGTCCAGGTTCATTCTTCTGCGTGTCGCTGTCCAGTTTTCCCAGCACCACTTGCTGAAGAGACTGTCTTTATTCCATCGGATATTCTTTCCTGCTTTGTCAAAGATGAGTTGGCCATACGTTTGTGGGTCCATTTCTGGGTTTTCTATTCTGTTCCATTGACCTGAGTGTCTGTTTTTGTGCCAGTATCATACTGTCTTGATGATTACAGTTTTGTAATACATCTTGAAGTGGGGGATTGTGATGCCTCCTGCTTTGGTTTTCCTTTTCAAGATTGCTTTGGCTATTTGGGGTCTTTTCTGGTTCCCAGAAACACATTTAGGGTTGTTTGTTTTAGCTCTGTGAAGAATGCTGGTGTTATTTTGATAGGGATTGCTAAATCTATTTTTAAAGTTTTATTTATGTAAGTAATCTCTACACCCAACATGGGGCTCGAACTCACGACCCTGAGATCAAGAGGCGCGTGCCCCGCCAGCTGAGCCAGCCGGGCGCCCCTGTTTTATTCTTTTATTGTTTGTCCTTCTGGTATCATATGCATGAAGTTGTTGCCAAATCTGACGTCATGAGGATTTCCTCCAATGTTTTCTTCTAAGAATTTTGTGTTTTAGCTCTTACGTTTAGGTCTTTGATCTTTTGAGTTATTTTTTTTTTAAATTTTTTTTTTCAACGTTTATTTATTTTTTGGGACAGAGAGAGACAGAGCATGAACGGGGGAGGGGCAGAGAGAGAGGGAGACACAGAATCGGAAACATGCTCCAGGTTCTGAGCCATCAGCCCAGAGCCCGACGCGGGGCTCAAACTCACGGACCGCGAGATCGTGACCTGGCTGAAGTCGGACGCTTAACCGACTGCGCCACCCAGGCGCCCCTTGAGTTATTTTTTGTATATGGTGTAAGGTGAGGGTTCCATTTCATTCTTTTGCATGTGGATATGCAGTTGTCCCAGCGCCATTTGTTGAAGAGACTGTCCTTTCCCCAATAAATGGTTTTGGTGCCCTTGTCGAAAATCAATTGAGCGAGATATGTGAACGTTGGTTCTGTTTTGAGTGTGGGCCTGTCTCACCATCACGAGCTGGTTCCTGAGTTTAGCTGACTGGGGTGGGGGGAATCATCTTGCCCATGAGGCTTGAAGATTACTGGAGAAGGCGTACACAGGGCATCTTCACCTCTCATCTCCGCACATGGGACAGAATCAGTCCAAAAACGTGGTCAACACGTAGTGGTTCCATTCGTGAGCTCTGCCTGCTACGTGGTGGGCATGCAAATAAGTGTTGAAAGAATATGAAGAGCCCTTGATTCCCTTGGTAACAATGGAGCAAAACACAATCCCTGTGGTTAAAATCGTCTTCGTTCCTATAAAAGCGAATGGAATTTCTCAAATTAGAATCTGTGACGTTTTCAAATATTCTGATGACTTCTTAACTTTAAAGGAGTGTTCATAGTTTCCAGAAGTTCAAAGAATTCTTCGATTATTCTTGTCTCTCTTTTCGCCCTGGCCTTTATGTTGTGCAACGAAGGACAGCCCCAGATCTCTCTTTGATAAAGGCACTATTAATCTTTCTCACACCTAGGAAGTGAGTACATAATGACACAGAGTAAACAGATCTCTTGGCGTTTACACTTCCTAAACATGAGGCGGGTATAGATTAAGCTGTTCGTTCTCTCTCCGTGGCTACAATATGCTAAGCAGGGCACAAGTGCTGCATTTCAGTAAGGTTGCATTCCAGACCAGCCATCTGACAGGATTCTCAGGTGCTCAATGGGATGGTTGTGTCTCGTGCGGTCGTGAGGCAGATTCTTTCCGGCCAACACGTGTACCCCAGTTCTCTCCACGGTGAACCTGAAGTCATTTCTAAGAACTCATCTGAGGTTGGCAACCCAGTGATTTCCTCTGGATAGACAGTAGGGCCTGCCTAACAGGGCCCATTTTGTGACTGACTACCTCGTCTCCATCAGGGAAGATCGATAGTTGGCATGGCAACGAGCTCGTTTCTCCAGAAATGAGCTCCTTTTATTAAATTTTGCCAGCCATTGATCAATTCCTGATCCACATATCAAAACATGACAAGCAGCTAATGAATCACAGGTCTGGTCGAGTTAAACAACAACAACAAAATATTCAAGAGACCGAGGGCTGATTTTTTTTTTTTTCCTGTGAATTTGGTCCAAGGATTCTAACACGAAGAGTCACTGGTACAGCATGAATCCGTTTGTAAGGATGTAGATGTCCCAAGACAGGAAAACGGAATGAATAAAACACACTTCACGGCAAGTTTCAGATTGCAATTTGGTCTTTTTCCCTCTTTAGATACTTCAAGACAAAGCTGTTTCTCATACTGTGCCTGCCTTTATTTTCCAAGTTTTATGCCGAAAGACAGAGTGCCTGGCTAATCGGGGAGCGAGCCTGGACACTTCTTTCCTTGAGGCATTAACAGCATCACCGCCCTTCTTCCTGCAATTTTAGGCTGCCAGGTACTGGGTGTGCAAGGAGGAGCCTGGACACGAGAAAGGATCCCATAGTGAAGAATGGTCAAGACCATGAAGGTGGCTTTGACTCGTTGCCTTCGTATTTTCCTTTCTTCACCTTCCTTTCCATTTCCTGGCCACTCGGCACTTGTCTTCAGCTGATTTTCTCCAACCCAGATAGCAGACTGATTTCTCCCCTAAGTACTGCTCTTGGTTGCGGATCCTTGGGGATTCATCTTCTGTCTTCCGTTAACCAAGTTCATGTCGCTTTAAAGAGTGAAAATAGCATCACGCTCTTGAGTAGGCGGATTAAACCCACACAAAGGGCCTTAATGATGCCAGCTAAGCCACCAAGAAAAATCGTGCCTTAAAAACAAATGTGCTGCAATCTTTATTCCCATTAGAGATAATAACAGTGCTGCCCTCAGTCTCTTCATATCTGAATTTTTAAAAAGATTTCAATTTGTAAGTAATCTCCACACCCAACGTGAGGCTCAAACGCAGGACCCTGAGATCAAGAGTCACACGCTCTACCAACGCAGCCAGCCAGGTGCCCTTCTTCCCATCTGGTTTCGTAAGATCCCATTTAATTTAAATCCTTGTTGCCACGACAGACGGTCAGGGATCTGGGGGTCACCTGCATAACCCACATCAGTACACTTGGTGCGGCTCAGAAACCGCCTGCTTCTTGTTCACTCGGGTAATATTGACCACTGTTGGGAAAAACGAGCTGGGGTCCTGTGTTACTGTGTGAGGTCTATTTGTGTTAGAATTTATTATCACAAAAATAAACTTCCTTCAGTAATGACCCTATAGAAAGAGCAGCCTCAAGAGCTCTGGCAGGGATTCCAAACCCGAATTAAAAGGGACGATTTTGCATAGGGGGAATTAGACCCACGTTACCGATAAGTGGTTTCATTATGTCTGATATTATCCAAATGACTGCTGGAAGAATTAAAAGTGATTAGCTGTGGAGTACAAGTGGTGCCGATTTGCTTGTGGAAGTGTCTGGGAACTTTAAAAAATGCAGTTGGCTAAAAGCGGACTAAAATAATTCTGGGACTGATAGCTGTTGTACATAGTACGTATGTATGTATATATGGGTGTATATCTCTGTCTTGGGAGGTCTGGGTATTTTTTTTCGATGTTTATTTATTTATTTTTGAGAGAGAGAGACAGTGAGAGAGAGAGAGTGAGAGATAGAGAGAGAGAGACCAAGCAGGGGGTGGGCAGAGAGAGAGAAAGAGAGAGAGAGACACAGAATCCGAAGCAGGCTTTAGGCTCCTAGCCCTCAGCACAGAGCCCAACGCGGGGCTCGAACACCAACCGTGCGATCATGAGCTGAGCTGAAGTTGGACGCTTCACCGACTGAGCCACCCAGGCGCCCTTACTGAGTATTTCTCTTTCTTTCTTTCTTTCTTTCTTTCTTTCTTTCTTTCTTCTTTCTTTCTTTCTTTTTTGTTGTTCATTGGTGTTGCTTTAATTATTAGCAATGTGGAACATCTTTTAGAAGGTTTTGTTGACTACCCACATTTCCCCTTCTGAGAGCTTTCTGTTTGTATCCCTGATCCAATTTTCTGTTGAGTTGTCTTTTTCTTTTTTTCATGTTTATTTATTTCTTTTTATTATTATTTTTTTTAATATGAAATTTATTGGCAAATTGGTTTCCATCCTTACTGAGTATTCCTTACGGGAGCGTTCTAAGTGTCGCAAGTAGTAAAACAACATTTCTTAGACATTAAAATAATCACTGAGCCATTCAGTTCAACCTAAAAGGAGATGTTTGTTTGGCACCTGTTACGAACAAGGCAAGCACTACTAGGTTGTATGGGGCAAAGGTAGCCGTTGCAGAATCTGAGAAACTGTTGATGTAAACAGCGAGGCCCCGGGCCGGTAACAGCCTCGTGTCCTTACAAAATCTATGCCTTGTTAGACTAATCAGATGCCCTTTTGTGACCGAGGGCTCCGCCTGTTAGGTCAAGTGGCTATTGTGGCTGTCACCTAGCCTGGATGTCTCCCGGCTTTTGATTCGGCCTGCAAGGTCACCTCGTGTCCGCCGGGAAGATAGGCTCTGGCCCCACTTCTTTGTCGGCTGCGCTCCAAACTCCTCGAGGACGTGAGCCGCCACTCTTCCTTCTGGGGTTCCGTAGTGCCCAGCGCCCAGTAATCGTGCCTGCTCAGTGACAGAACAGAGGGCCCACCAGGCTGGGTTGCTAAGCAATAGGCATAGATTTCCACCTGTGTAGCTCACTCGCTCTCTCTGCATCAAGACCGGGGCTCGGACGCGAGTTAACCAATAAAAGGCAGCAGAAATGACCCCAAGGTAGTTCTGGGCTCTAAGATCTGGCTGGCTTCGGTTCCGTGCGGGCGGAACGTTTGAGCCACCATGGGAGGCGCTACAGAAACCATGTGGAGAGAGAGAAGCTTTCGGGCTACGTGGAGAGCAAGAGAGTCCCAGCCGTGCTGACGCGTGAGCTGAGCCTAGCCCCTGGTTGCTCCGATGGCTGAAGAAACCACTGTCAAGACTGGCCGAAGAACCACCCAGATGAGCCCAGTCCTAATTGAAAAACCACGAGCGAATCAAGTGGGTGTTACCCGGCGACAGACGAGCGAGGCGTTTCACACACAACATCAGGAGGACTGGGGCTGTGCACGGTTGGGGCGCTGCTCGAGTAGACTGTGACTTTCAATCTCCACGTAACGCAGGGCAGTAGAGTTATATAAAGCAGGCTCAGGCGTTAGGAGTCTTATGTCACCATGAAAGGATATTTACGGGGGTGCCTGCGTGGCTCAGTCGGTTGAGCGTCTGACTCCTGATTTCAGCTCAGGTCATGATCTCACAGTCGTGAGATGGGGCCCCTTGCACTGGGCGTGAAGCCTGCTTAAGATTCTCTCTCTCCCTCTGCCCCCCCTCAACTTGAGCTGTCTCTCTCTCTCTCTCTGAATCCCTCTGAAAAAAAAAAAAAGGATATTTACGAAGACTCCCACCTACAATTTAAAGGCCACGGTACCCAGCTCACGAAATAAAACAGGAGAAATATAGTTGAAGCCCCCTGTGTACGCCTCCGTGATCACATTTATCTCTCTTCTTCCCGCTCTGGAGAGGTGACTCTTTTCTCGAATTTGGTGTTTACCATTCCCATGCATGTCTTTATAATTTTGCTGCAGGCTTTCTGTCTGTACAACACGTGCCTGTATGAATCCCTGAGTAATACAGCGTATTTTCCCCAGGGTCTTAAACGTTCTGGAGATGTGTTCACACTCTAGGCTTCGTACCGCAGGTGGCTTTTTGGCCAAAATTAGGTTTTTGAGACGCATCCACGTTGGGAAGTGTAGCTTAAGTTTATTCACGTTCGCTGCTGCATAGTATCCTTTTGTGTAAACTTACTACAATTGTTCAGCCATCCTCCTGTCAGTGGACTTTTTCTCCCCGGTTCTGCGCTCGCACAGTGTCGTAGGGGACAACCTTGTACGCGTCTTCTTAGAGACGTCAAGAAGCGTGCTTCCTGCCTCCCGTGCTGTGAACCGCTGTTACCAGATAGAGCTAAAGCGTCCTGCACATTTACAATTCCGTTTGTAACGTCTGAAAAGATCGACTTCTCTGTCTCCTTGCCATGTTTCACATTGCCAGACGCTAATATTTTTGCCAATCGGATCGTGGGCCGCAATGTATCTTTTGTGGTCTTCCTTCATATTTCCGTGGTAACTAGGGAGCATTGTTTCCTGTATTTACTCGCCATCCAGGTTTCCTCTTCTGCGAATGACTTCATCAAATCCTATGCCCGTTTTTCTTTTGGGTCACTAGCTTTCTTTTAATTGATTTCAGGGGGATCTTTATTCTTATACGCTAATCTTTGTCGGTTCTTTGTAGCGGGACATAGAACATAGACAAGTTTGTTTATCCTGTTCAACAGAGGCTTAGGAAGGTAAAGCAACGTTCTCGATCTCACACGGCTAAGGATTAGCAAAGCCAGCATTTCAGTCCAAGTCTGACCACATTTGAACATAAAATACAGTAGCTGGATTCCATCGGCCTACATTTAGTCTTTATTAGTAAGAACAAGCCTCTGAAATAGACGCTTCTGAGATCACCAGAATTCTTCCTCTTGGAATCTCTTAATCTTGGAAAGTTCAACTTGATATCTTAAGACACGAAAGGGAGCAAGAAAGAAATTCAAACATCATTTATTCTCAGGTCCGTGTAACTCCTTGGATTTGTGTTTTTCATAATTCTTTTTTGTTTGTTTGTTTCATTCTAAGAGTTTTTATGTAATGTCGTATAGAAGATTACTTTAGTCCCACACCTTCTCGACTGGTGAGTACTTGGCGAGATTTGGCTTTGCGTTCAAGGATCTTTTTGCGGCCTTTGTCCAGTCTTGGTGTAGTGATAACCACCTTGCTGGGGTGGATGCCCACGTGGCCAGTTGTGCCATTGGCCTTCTCTCGCTGTACTCGTTCGGTGTAGATGACGTATTTCTTCCTGTAAACCTGGACCACTTTGCCAATTTGCTGACCTCTGTAGTGTCCTCGCACAACGTGTACTTCATCGTCCTTCCGGATGCCCGTGGATCGAACGTTGTACTTCTGTCGCAGCTCTTTGGGAAGACGGGAAGACGTAATCTTCCTGCGAATGTGGGAAGGTGCGTTGAAATGCCTCTTACGGTTCCTGCTCCGGTCAGAGGTCACAAACGGATTGAACTTCATGTTGGCCGCTGTAGTTCCGGCGATGGCCACCGGTGTTTTGCAGAATTCTTAAAATGCGACTCACATACACAGACACACGAACATACCCGCACGTAATGAGACATTTCCTGGCACCAAATAATAGAACCTTGAGGGTTATAGATACTATGAAACAGAACAGTTAGTACTGAGTGATTAATTTACATGACGAATGTTTTACATTGTAGCACAGCTTGTCCAATTGATTTAACTATAAAAGTCAGATGAAACCAAAATCCCTGTGAAAACAAGAATCCGCCGATCCCCTAAAACTGTGGATTTGAGAAGCAATACCTAGACGAACACAGCAGCTGAAAAACCAACGAAAAAACAAGGAGTGTCTGGCTTGACGTGGAATTGTGGAGAAAGAGGAGTTTTTCCTAAGGAATAGTTGATTTGTAATAATCCTCAGGATCTGCTACAGCTCAGATGCCATCCGTGTCCCCCTGGAGCTTAGGAGCGAGGAGGAAGGGACTAGCCATTAAATAATCTCCTTCTGAGGTCCCTGGGCACATTATAGTTGGATAGACGCTACGAAGGAGAAAATGGAATACATCAGCGACGTGGAAAACGAACGTTTTCCAGGAGAGTGAGGTGTCTGATGTCAGTCTGGCCCGGTGGGTGGACAATCCGCAAGAACGGGCTGGAAGGGAAAGAGTCAACGGGACCTAAATCGGGGGAAAGGGAATTAGTACAGTGACGTGCTGTCTAAGCCACAGAGTGAGAGAAGTAGAAGACAAGTCAGGGGAAGAGACGGGGAGGGTGCCCGTAGATTTGCTTACTCCTCTCCCTGTAAGGGAGGCATTAGTTACTAGAGAAGAGCCAAAGAGCTCGCTGAAGAAGAAAGCGAGGCTCTCAAGAGGTGGCACTCACGGAGCTAAGGCGGGCGAGCCGGGAGCCATGAGGGGCAGGCTGTTGGAAGGGTGGACAGGTTGCAGACGGGGGGCTTCCCGAACAGGGCCCCGGGGACGCAGGGAGCCCACTCGACTCGGGGCAGGTCCCCCTGAGCGCCTTAGAAAAGGGGAGGAGCGTCGGGGTGAACGGGGGGCCATGACCAGATGGGAAAGACGAGTGCGAACTCATCTGCGCCTTTAATAGAGGAGTCGTCTGACTTGAGCCCGAATAAACTCGCCAAGTTTCTTGATTCACAGGGGGCGCAGCTTTTTCACTTTCGTGCCAAAAGACCATCTCCTAGGATATGGAGACCATCTGTGTCAAGGAGCAAAGCCCCTAAAGATGATTTCAATGTAAAATGCGGCGTGACGGGGGCCATATTGTCTGACACTGTCCAACCCCTTTCGTATTTCAAAAGTTAAGCACAAAGGAAGTAAAAAACTGCCAGCAACAATGAACCAGAATTCCCAGGCAGCTCCAGGGGAGAGAGAAGGCTTTGACAGAATTAAGACAAGTCAGCATGGATGCGCACAGAGGTGTCTGAAATCACGAAGTGTGGGGTTGGCAACGAGCGAAGGAAGACGGCCAGCTCAGTGAGCAGCCACGGCCACGGGCCCCACGCTGGCCCAGCTCCTTGCCACTGAGGATCACGGTGGGAAGAAGAGACCCCCCTCCCCGCTCACACACAGGCTACCACTTGGCACGAGCTCCTGGCCCACGGCCTCTGCGGTCGCCACAATGAATTCTTCTCCCGTGCTTGCCCGGCTGGGCGTGGTGATCCCAAGTTCTTGATCAGCAAACTCTTGCTTTTCGGTGGCTGTGAGTTCATGGTTGCTGCAGCCGGAGAAGGGTGCCTGGAAACTCCTCACGCCGCTCTCTCTGTGTTGGACGCTTTCCACTAATAGGAGGGCAAAAAAAGAAACTCTTGTCCGTTCACCTGTCTTCATGCCAAGGACGCTCCTGATTCCTTCGCCTTCTTTCCTTGCTCCTCAAGGGGTATCGCCTTTATTTTCTCCCTCTGTGTCTTTCAGTCGGTTAACACCTCCGGGCACGCGTATGGGGAGACACCGTGCTGGGCGCGGAGGGCCTGGCAGGTGGACAAGCTTAAGTTCTTAGCTCACGATCTCGTGCGGAAGAGAAATGGAGCTCAGACAGTGTGGCCAGGCAGGCTGGGGCAGAAGCTGGCACACGACGAGGGGAGAAGAAACACACCGTATCCCGTGTGTACCTGGGGGCAAGCCTAAAATTTGAGAGGCTGGGCCAAGAGTTAGCTGGGAAAAGCTAGCAAATGGGCCAATAAAACACGTTCTAGCCTTCCTCTCCCGACAAATACGCCTTTGCGACAATCGGAAAGGCCAGGCTGGAATTTATAATTCTCGTGCTCTTTGGAACTCTGGGCTGGAACACGGCCACACAGGGGGAGCCAGTCTCTGACCTAGAGCCTGTCCCTCGCCCCTCCCTCACCCGGGGACTGGGCCTCACCTCAGCAGGTCCAGAATTCCTCAGAAGCCCCCACAAACGGCCGTTCCTCTATCACGCCTCAGACCTAGGGCGCTCACACTGTCCCTCTCAGGCCCCCGAAGTGAGTTTGGAGTCACCCGGGCAGGAATTTCCGGGGTCCCGGGTTCTCTGTGTTTGGTCTAGAAGCTGGGTGGTGGGAGGCCAGGCTCCGGGGATGGAGGCGGGGGGCGGGGGGACGCCTTCCCTCGGCCCTGCAGATTCTGGCCCAAAGCGGTGGAAAGCTCCAAAGTGAGGACACAGGCCACTCCCTGCGAGCCTTCAGGCGAGCAACGCTTTTCGAACCCCTGCGTTTCCGATCTGCAAAATGGGGATGATGACAGGACCCAACTTAGCAGGTAGGATTGAGGGTTACACGAGACAACACGTGCCAACAGCTGTTAGAACAGCGCCTGGCGCGTTGTAACTGCTCGGCGGATGACAGACCTTGCCTTTGGAGGCAAGCTGGTAAGAAGGATGTAGAAGCGGCTTCGGCACTTCCCGAAAACACGTTAACGAGCAAATCTTTCTCGTAAGTGTGTAGATAAGAACCGTTCGTCGCGAAAGCTTTGACTTTGTGCGCGCCGAGCCGAAGCCTGCCACCGGCGGAGAGAAGGGTTGGGTGAGCCCAGTCACCGGGCATCAGGAGCGAAGAAGAATCCTTTGCCTTCTCCTCAGGGAGGATGAATACCTGTCTTGCCACCTCCTACCCTTCGGTGGCAGTGGTTTGCCCGCAACCCTTCCGCGTGAATAACGGGGCTCACCGCAGTTCGTTAGCGACAGGTCGGAAGGTTCGAGGGGTCACCGACCCCGGTTTGAGGTAATACACCTGCCTCCCCGGGTTACCGGTGGCGTAAAGGCTCATGCCCCAACTCCGCTACTTACCCACTGTGGGACGCTGGGCAAACGTCCTCACTTCTCCATCTCGGGAGTACGGGGACCGTGATGCCGAAAATCCTACCTCACGGGGTTGGTGCAGGAGTGAAGTGAACACACATAACGTGCTTCGAAGGAGCCCATAGTAAGCCATATGTAGATACGATGTGCACACCAGTATAAGGAATCCTGGCCGGAAGCTTGCTACCCCTCCAACAACCACCCACGAACACCTGCAGAATCAGGAGGGTTTCGCCGCACTCAGGGAGCTTCAGGCTTAATCAGCATCGTGGTAATTGTCAATACTTCCTGAATTTTTCTTGCAGGTGAGGTGCCGTTCTACGTTTTTGGCCACAAGCACCAGCTCACGTTCTCCTCACGCCAAGCCCCGAAGACGGGACCGTTAGGCTCCCCCTTTGACAGAGGCCAGAGACACGGGGCAGACAGGGGAAGTCACTTGAGCAGGGTCACGGAGCTAGTTGCGGAGGAAGCCAGATTCCAAATCCATGCCTGCCGAGCCGCTCCAGCAGAACGGTCGCTATTTCTCTGGTGCCGGCGGGGACAGATGTGAGTTACTGACGACGCACTGACTACTTCTGTCAGATCCGCTGTGCTGCTCTCAGGAAGGGAGCTCAGAGAAATGGGGCAAAGGAGGTGGAGATGTGAGGAGGCAGTTTTCCCCGCTTGGGGGCAATTTCTGGCTCGTAGACTGCTATCTTGTCACTGTGTCCTCACGTGGTCGAAGGTGGGAAGAGGGCTCTCTGGGGTCTCGTAGATAAGGGCAGTGCTCCTACTCGTGAGGGCTGCACCTCATGATCTAATCCCCTCCCAAAGGCCCACCTCTTCATATCATCACATTGGGGGTTAGGATTTCAACATATGAACTCTGGGGGACACAAAACATTCAGTCCATCGTGGATCCCTTGTGGCTACAGGATGTGGTTGTGACCACCCAGTAATAAGTGCGGTATCGGGTGTGGGCTGTGGCAGGTGGCCTCGTTCTTTTTCAACCACTCAGGTATTTGGAGGCAAGAAGGCTGATTCGTCCAGGAGAATGCCTTGCCAACACGGGTCTTCTTCCCCGGCCGGATAGATCTTCATTTGCCTTTCCCGCTTTGGAACTGTATCCAGGGGGTCGTTGGCAACGGATGGGTTCAAAGGTGGCGACGTGCCTTGTACCCAGCAGGGTTACTAGAAGGGGGTCCTCACAGAACAGCAGGACCGGATGCCAGGTGCTTGGGGGGGGGGTAGCTGTCTGGGACTCCATCCAGTGGAAATGGGTAGCCTGCTTCCGATCCAAGAGAACCGTAAATGGCTTGGACTGGAGGGAAGACTGGAGATCACTGAGACGAACGTCATTCCCACACTAAAAAACTGAGACACGGAGGCCGCAAGAGGGGGACTCACTTTTGTAAGGTCACACAGCATGCTTCCCTCTACTTCCGTTTGCCGTGGTGAGTGTCTTCCTATTTGCATCTACTGCGGGGTGCCCTGGGACAAACTCCTTCTGGCACATTTATCAGCCGTGTGAGGTCTACACAATGAGATGTTTTCTTTCATGTAAAACTAATGTTGCCTCACCAGTTAACATTGAAGTCCCCAGAACGGTCATTTCCTCACTAGGATACTTTTGCTACAAGCTTTTCATGAATCCGATCATAAATTCAGCAATGTTATTGAGCGGCTTACTTAAGTCTTCGGGAACCACAGGGGACTGGAGGCATTGTCTGTTTTTATGACCAAAAGAAAGAGAAACACATAACAAGCTAAAGAAACCCAACTTAAAAATTGGTTTTGTTCCGTTTAGCGTAAGAAACTCGTTTCGTCATTCATTCGCCCAACAAATGCGTATTGAGCACCGACTGGGGGGGCGAGGCACCACACGAGGACTTGAGGGGCTAGCACGGGGAATCATTCACTTAGCAAACACTGAACGCCCATTTCTTTTCAAGGGGCTCGCTGCCCAATAAACAACTTAGCAACCAACCTCCCCGATGCAGAAAGTAAGGGCCATAAACGATGCACGAACAAAGTTCAGAGAAGGAAAGAGTCATGTCTGGTGAGACCAGGGAAATCTTCCTGGACGAGGTGACATCAGACCGGCTCTTGAGTGTAGGTGGGATCTGGAGCTGCACAAACGGTTCCGAAGGACATTCAGGGTGGGGGACGCGGGGTGTTCAGAGGTGTTGGGAGACACGGGGTCTTAGAGCTTGGTTGGAGTACGGGTTTCAGTAGCTTGGTTGCTGGACTTGCTTCAGGGGGAGGCTAGAGGGAAGGTGGAAGGTCAAATGGGCAGAATCCTAGCATGCCTGCCCCGGTTTCCACCAAAGCACCTCTGCCTTAATCCATTTTCTACATCACAGGTCCACACAAGATCTTATTTGAGGGGGCAAACAAGGGTTCCACTGATACAAACAAAAACTTAAAACAACTGGACCAGAACACAGATAGAATGCCTGGCAAGAAAATGTCGGAGACAAGACTGGAAAAGTTAGGCCGGGCCCTAAGCGAGAAGGACCTTGATAATGAACCCCTGGGGAACTTCAATCAGAGAAAAAGGATGAGATTCATGACTGCAGGGGGGCAGAGTAGACTGGGGCAGGCAAGACGGGAGGGAAAGGCATCGATCAGTTCCTTAGTGGGTCAAGGAGCCTGGATCCTTACCAGGCACTGTCCTGGGTACCGGGGCTATGATGGTTAACCACACACAAAAAGCCTTGCCCTCACAGAATTTATGTTCTAGAAGGAGGCGGCGGAAACAAACAAGTGAAGAGGTGAGTGGTGAGATACATAGATAAAGCAGGGTGAAGGGACAGAGAGTGAGAGGGTCCCATCTGATGTGGGTAGGTCAGGGAAGGCCTCCCGGAAGCAGCGACATTTGGGTGAAGACCTGAATTGAACTATGGGGCTACACGGGCCCGGGGGGCAGCGAGTTTCCTGAGGTCGGCGTGTTAAAGGGCCGGCAGGGAGGTGGCCGCAGCCAAGCGAGCAACGGAGAAAGTGTTAGCAGATCAGGTCGGAGAGGTCACGAATACGGGAACATGAGGGCCTTACAGGTCACGCCAGGGGCTGTGGATTTTATCTGAAGTGTGCTGAGAAGCTGTTGGAAGGTTTTGAGCAGATGCGTGACATGATGTGACTTAGAGTTTTAAAGTGATCACTCTGGCTCCTCTGTGGATTATAGACTAAGGGGGGCAAGGGTGGTTTGTTCTGCAGCAACAGAGACCAGCAACTCTGTGTGCGTGTGTCTGTGTGTGTGTGTGTGCACGCGCGGGCGCTCGATTCTGATCCGCTGGCCTTTTGATCTGTCCGGGGAGTCAGTACCACACTGTTCTTGCCGCTCTGGCTTTGTCGTATGCCTTAGTATCTGCCAGGGTGACACGAAGTATTCGTACGGGTAGAATTGAATCATATAAACCATCACGGTGCCCTTTATTTTATTTTATTTTCTATTTTTTAATGTTTATTTTTGAATGAGAGACAGCGAGCGAGCGAGCGGGGAGGAGGCACAAACTCACAAACCGCAAGATCATGACCTGAGCCGAAGTCGGACGCTTAACCGGCTGAGCCACCCAGGCGCCCCAATTTTATTTTATTTATAAGTTTTATTATTATTATTTTCTTTGTCTTTATTTTTTAGAGAGAGAGTGTATGAGCAGGGGGGAGGGCAGAGGGAGAGAGAATCTATTTTTTTTTTTATTTTTAAAAAGTTGACTTATTCTGAGAGAGAGAGAGAGAGAGAGAGAGTGTGCGCAAACAGGGGAGGGGCAGAGAGAGAATCCCAAGCAGGCTCCACGCCGTCAGCACGGAGCTCCAAGCGGGGCTTGAACTCACAACGGCAAGATCATAACCTGAGCCAAAACCAAGAGTTGGACGCTTAACCAACTGATCCACCCAGCCGCCCTGAGAGAGAGAATCTTAAGCACGCTCCACTCTCAGCACGGAGCCCAACGTGGGACCTGATCTCACAACCCTGGGATCATGACCTGAGTCAAAATCAAGAGGCGGACGCTCAACCGACTGAGCCTCCCAGACACCCCTCCCTCGGATCTTGATTCCATCTGCTTGGCATTTTGTTCCTGTCCCTTACCTTACTACACCTTGTCTGAGTCATTTGTGTACCCGCCCTTAAGGTCTTGAGAGGAAGCCTTGGCCCTTACTGTTTTCAGTCCCCCTATCACCCAAAACAGTGCATGCAGCAGGTGCTTGATAATTGCCCGGTGAGCTAAATTTGGCGGACTAACTTCGTTGTTCTGTTTACTCCCATCAGGTTCCTTATTCCCAGGCAGAATGAGATCTGCATCTAGGATCCAGTGGAAACCACGTTGTCTCAAAATGTTGGGTATGGGATAGAGGTGTCCAATCGCCACGTGGTACGCCTGAAACTAACATTAACAGTGTGCGTCGACCGTATTTTAGTTACGGAAAAATCGTTGGGTACAAATTCTGCCTCCTGCCACTTGCTCTCTTTTTCTTTTTTCAAGAAACTTGTTTACTGATAGAACTCGGGTCCTATTAGACCCATGACCGATTGAAATGCGTTTTCTTGGAATGCCTGTTTGAAGTGTTTCGCGCCCGGCGTTTCCGTGCCCTCTGGACTTAGCGTTAGTGGCGGGACAGTTCGACGGTGCATGTAAACCGATTTCTTGACTTCCTCTTGATCAAACAGCCGAGGGACCGACCGGCTTGTTTTGGCATCCAGGAGGGCTGGCCAGAGGTGAGCGACTAAAGACAGACGCGTGGGGTCAGGGGATAACCCTAATGACTGCTTTCTTGCTTAAAGATGACACCCTGGGCTGTTATGAGTATAATTGCTGCATTTGCGGGACGCAGAGGGCCTGGTAGTGTATCTGGTGAGATGAAATAGCGAGCTATGACGTCATGGGGCTTCATTACATTTTATGAAATAGAGCAGCTCATCTTCAGCTTGTACTATGTTTCTTTTGAGAATCACAGAGATCAGATTGAAAATGAGGTAGGCGCGCCCGAGTGGCTCTGGCGGCTAAGCGTCCGACTCTTGAGTTTGGCTCAGGGCACGATCTCATGGGTCTTGAGTTCGAGCTGTGCATCGGGCTCCACGCTGACAGCATGGAGACTGCTTGGGATTCTCCCCCTCTCTCTGTCCTTCCTCCGTGCACATTCTCCCTGTCTCCCCCCAGATAAGTAAACTTAAAAAAAAAGGAAATGAGGTGAATTGGATGGCACCTTTGGACACGGTCATAAGACTGGAAATTTGGGGACAGGGATAGTAGAGAGGAAAGGAGCCTTGACCTTAGCTCTTTATTCTTCACTGGCAAATACCACCCACCCTGCATGCTACCTGTCAGAATTAAATGAAAGTCCCTAACAGTCCTGGCACATAACCATATACACAAGAAGTGAATTTCTTTCTTTCTTTCTCTCTTTCTTTCTTTCTTTCTTTCACAAAGATGCACACTCTCCAAATAAATATTTAAATTTTTTTAATGTTAATTTATTTTTTGACAGAAAGAGAGAGAGAGAGACAGAGCGTGAGCAGGGGAGGGGGGCAGAGAGAGAGGGAGACACAGATTCCAAAGCAGGCTCCAGACCCTGAGCTGTCAGCACAGAGCCGGGCACGGGGCTCAAACTCACAGACCGCGCGCGAGATCACGGCCTGAGCCGAAGTCGGACGCTCAACTGACTGAGCCACCCGGGCGCTCCTCTCCAAATAAATATTTAGAGAGAGGGACAAACCCATCCATTTCCTAAGTGCATCCTGCATCCCGTAAAGGAAGACGGCATGCGTTCCTGAGTGCATCAGAGTAGCCTATGTTCTAGGCCCCTGGCCCCTGAAAGTGTGGGGCTTTGGACCAGAAGCATTCATATCACCGGGGAGCTTGTAAGACATTTCAGTCTCAGACCCTTCCCGGACCCACAGAACCCAAATGTGCCCTTTAGCCATGTCCCCGGGTGAGTCACTTAAACATTAAACTCGGAGCTTAAAATAAAAACAGCCACCCTCATTAGCTTCTTTCAACAAGGCAGAGTTTAAATTATGTCTTAAACGAATTCATTTGGCTCGTCAAGGTTACAGGTATGTTATTTTACATAAAGTCCAAGGTTAGGAGAGCGGTGGATCGCAGCATCTCCTAAAAGACCTTTCACCGCCGAAGGTAGGAATGTAATAGTTCGCCTGCTGGGACTAATTTCCAAAGAGGTGGAGCTCCCCAGCAACACAGTTTTTTAGCCAAGCAAATTGGATAGCTTCCGTCTTTAAAAGGAAATCTTTATGGGCCAATATGTTTCACTTGCCTCTCTCCATGTTAGGCTACTTTTAGTCACAATCGGGGCATAAAATGCCTGTTCAAAGATTAGGAGCTGCGGGACTTTGCCATTAGGGAAAAGCTGTTCTTTATGGCCACCTGTGCAGGCAGACAAAGTAGTTTTCATTTATTTAATGTATTTTCCTACTTTACTTAGCCCTCTGTCCATTTCAATCCTGAGTGGCATAAAAGAAAAAATAGCAGGAGAAATGTAGAAAAGTATGATGTTATCGGACGGGACCGTTTCTGGTGATTAAGCTTAGCAGTGAACTAACTTTATCAATTTTTGTCAACCAAGGAATAATGGGTTGATGAGAAGACCAAACGAACAGACACGTAGGAAACAGCTGCTGCTAGTTCAGGGGTTAGCTATCATCTTAAAGCTGGTGAGTCCAAACATGACGTAAGTAGCACCCTGCTTTCCTCGAGAAAGCAGTCCCGAAAGTACGTGCAAAATTCCCCTGTATCAAAGTCAACCCGTAGACTCACATGTTATCGGGGACGTGGGAGGGAGTTGATTCCCAGAGAATTAAAAAGTAACATGAAAATCCTGAATTGTACCTTACGTTTTAGTCATAATATTCAAAAAGGCATCTTCGTAATTTTACGTATTTCTGGAACTGTAATCCTTCTGCTCACACTTGAAGATAGAAATGCCTTAAGCCCAACGAAAATCCAATCGCAGCTAAATATGTGCCGTGTTACAGCACATCCAATGATTTCCATGTTTGTCTCAGTTAAGTTCGAGGTGGTGTTTCCTGTCATTAGTATGAATCCTCTAGTTTTTCTGCATTTCCACGTGTTCTTATAAGGAAGAGTAAAATACAACATTCTAAAATGTCCCCACCAGACACCGCTGAGCATACAGGCCAAGCTCTTTTAAGCCATTGCGCAGGCTTAGCGCACAGTAAGCCTTCAACAAAATGCCTACTGAATTGGTGACACTGGCAACCTTATAGGGGATGCCAAAACAAAACAAAGAAAACCCCCAAACACCCAGCCTTTTCAGGGGCAAAGACCAGCCATGACTTCTTAATGCCACAGACAAATCAACCTGGTAACTGGGGTTTTCACCTGCTCGCATTTGTGCTGCTATAGAAACTTACCGTGAGTTGCACATCTAATACCTAAACGAAGCCATTTAAGGAAGGAGAGTAAGGAGCGTTGGAAATGTGCTAATATTCCAAAAGAATGGCCATAGCTTTTTCAGAGGTGGATTGCTGGACAGCTGGTAATTAGATCAAGTGGACAAGGGTTGACGGCATGGAGTGTTTAGCACCGGGCTGGGCTTGGTGGTGAGGGTAGAGAAGAAATAGTAGAATATAAAATACATCGTCTTCCAGTAATTGACCCACGTTGCCAGACAGACAAATCTCACAAATGGGAAACAATGAGAGAACGATAGGATTAGGTCGCAGTACCAGAGAAGAGACATCAATGCCAAAGCAGTGCACGCGCATCAGAATTAGCTTTACGGCTCCCCCAAGTACGGTAGTCTACGCCGTGGCCGGAGATGTCCCATGTACTAGCATTCCTTCGGTGTGCCGAGGATATGCAGCTATGGGTCCGAATCCATCACAACAAAGAGAATTCGAATGGCATTATCATTCTGTAACTAGAAAGACCATCAGTCAAGAGGAATCAGTTGTGCCTGCCAATTTTCAACACTGTTCATTTCAGAATCCTATTACGGCAGTGTAAAGGCAACCCAACGAGCCAGCTTTGTTTTGGTTCTCCTGGGATTTGGGTCCAGCATCACCTGTGGCAAGCCCAGCCCAGCCCCAGGGAAGGGTCTAAATGCTGAAAGGTGCCGAAGGGCAAGACATCTTGGTGGATCTTTGTGCACTTGGATCACCCTGGAGCTGGCTGAGTCTCTCCTCCCTTTTCCTTTTCCTTTTCCGAGCGTGATGTGGGAGGCTGCCTCTTCCTTTCTTTGCATAAATCATCATCGTGCAACATTACCTGCCCTGACTGTCAGCAGATGATTTTGAGTTTGGGATTTGACAACCTTGGCAGGGTCTGCATAGGACCACGGGAATGAATGGGGACAGGAGTCCGTCTAAAAGCGGAGGGCAATGTGAGCTTTTCCCTGGCCTGGGCGCAGAACAAACCATAAAGACCAGTCCAGATTAGGGGCTAACTGGAAGCCACCACCGCTGGCTTGTAGACCGACGCTGTCCGGCCCGGTAGCCACTAGTCCCATGTGCTTATCAGGCACTTGAACTGTGGCTAGGTGTCTTTTTTTTAGCGTTTTATTTTATTTTATTTTTTGAGAGACAGAGACAGAGACAGAGACAGAGAGCATGAGCGGGGCAGGGCAGAGAGGGAGACACAGACTCCGAAGCAGGCTCCAGGCTCCGAGCCGTCAGCCCTGAGCCCGACGTGGGGCTTGCACCCACGCGAATCGCAAGATCATGACCTGAGCCAAAGTCGGACGTTCAACCAACCGAGCCCCCCGGGGGGCCCCGAACTGTGGCTACTTTGACTTGAGACGAACTGTAAGGGTAAACGACACACCCGAGATTGAAGAGTGAGTTATGAAAAAAAAAGACGTAAATGATCTCATCAATCATTTTATATTGGTTTTATGCCGAAATGATGATATTTTGGATATATTTCAACAAAACATATTATGATAGTTAATTTCAGCGGGGTTTTTTCCCCCCACTTTCTTTTTAAATGGGGCTCCTGGAAAAATCCAAATTCTGTACGTGGCCTGCGTTACGTTTCTCCTGGCAGCTGCCGCTGGTGGGAAACGCTGCGTCGCCAAATGACGCTCTCAGGAGGTGGGAAAAAAAAAAACAAAAAAACTTTCAGTTCATCTTCAGATGCCCAAATAAATCTTGCCCCCCCATCTGCAACAAAAATATTACAGTAATAAAACATTTCTGCAATTACTGATCAAATACAATACAGCTAAATTCCACCTCCAGCATATCATTTTGATAATGGGTATGGAAATTATCCATTCAATAGCTATTCAAAAATAACTCAGGAAGATTGGTTACTAGATACTTCACAGACCTTCAGAATAATCCTTTCTAATCAGGCTGGGGAGCGTTCGGCAGGCGCGGCGCGCCGTGGACGAAATAGCCTTTTGGGGGGCTGCGGGGCCGCGGGCTTGCCCCTTCTCCCGCTGGCTGTCCGGGAGGTGACGTCGCCAGCAGCCGGAATGGCCCGGACGGTTCTGCTGCGGCCCGAGCGGCTGCCCGCTACCCGCCGACGCTCCGTGCAGACAGCTGTGCGTGCAAGTTAAGTGAGGCGCCTCAGTACTTCTCAATCAGGAATCAGCAGGGCTTCCGGAGTCGTCCTCATTAAATTTAAAGTATATTCTCTCCCCAGCAGCAAACGTCTCCATTGCCATCCATTTCTGCGCGGCCAATTTTAGGCAATCAGACAGTGTTGCCTTCATCACTGTCTCCGAACAGATTTCCAGCTCGTCGCGGCCTCGAAGCCTTTTCTTTCTTTCTTTTCTTCTTCTTCTTTTTTTTTTTTTTTCATGTTGACTTATTTTGGGGAGAGAGGGAGAGGGAGAGAGAGAGAATCCCCAAGCAGGCTCCACACGTGCGGGGCTCGAACTTACACTGTGAGATCATGACCTGAGCCGAGACCTGGAGTCCGACGCTTAACCGACTGGGCCCCCCAGGTGCCCGGCTGAGCCTTTCCGGATCCTTTTGCCTTTTTGCCTTGGATCCTAAGCCTTTCCTGCCCTTCTCAGGGCAGGGTGTTCTTGTCCATAAAATATGCCGCTCCTACCTGTCCCAGCAGAAACGCTCCTTCATCGGTCTTCCTTTCCGGGTCCCCCGGGTCCCAGCTCTCCGGACCTGGTAAATGCTTCAGGCTTGGTGGCCACGTGCTCACTGAAGAAGGCCACGTGGCGAGGTGGAAAAGAACACGGCTACCGACTGGGATCAGGAAACGTCACTCTCCACCTGATGAGCTGTGCGACACCCGGGCAAGTCACTTGACCACTCTACGCCCCAGCGTCTTTCTCTGTAGCCTGGGCATGATCACCCCCTTCCTCGGGGGATTATCGTGAGACGCAAATGAACGTGTGAGGTGCCACATAGACTCCGGTTCACTCGTTTGCCGAGCACTCAGCGAGCCCTTACGCCGTGCGAGGCAAAAGACGAGGAACCAGGATTATAGTGGCGAACGGTGGCCGGCGGGGAGGTGCGGAAAGGAGCGTGGGCACGGGCCGGAAGAACTGGGTTCTGACAGATCGAGGAGGAAGACGTGACGGGCAGAGCGGGGGCGGGGGGGGGGGGTGTTCCAAGGCAGGAGACGGGTTTGGGAGATCGTGGAGCACCTCGTGTGTCTGGAGCTCAGAGCTCGGAGCTGACTGTCAGGGGAGCCGGCTGTGGCCGGCAAGATGGGCTCACCTGCACTGCAATGGGCTCGAGGTCCATACCGAAGAGTATACATTCAAGACCCTTAGCCAAGCGTAGGCCGGAGAAAGATTTTGGAGCAGGTGTGCGGTCGGGAAATGTCAGTCTAGCAGTTGACTAACTAGGAGGAAGGGAGGAAGACGTACAGGACAAGAGACGGGAAGAACATGTGGAAGATGACTGTAATTCGCAACATATAGGGGCGCCTGGGTGGCTCAGTCAGTTAGGCGGCCGCCTTCAGCTCAGGTCATGATCACACGGTCCCCGAGTTCGAGCCCCGCGTCGGGCTCCGTGCGGACGGCTCGGATCCCGGAGCCTGCTTCGGATTCTGTGTCTCCCTCTCTCTCTGCCCCTCCCTCATTCACACTCTGTCTCTGTCTCTCTCAAAAATAAGTAAACATTAAAAAATGTTTTAAAAACATAGAAAGAGGGGCGCCTGGGTGGCCCAGTAGGTTAAGCGTCAGACTTTTTTTTTTTTTAAGCTTTTTTCTTTATGTATTTTGAGAGAGAGAGAGAGCACTGAAGGGGCAGAGAGAGAGAGGGAGGGAGAGAGAATCACAAGCAGGCTCCCCACTCTCAGCGTGGAGCCCGACTCGGGGCTCAAACTCGCGAACCGTGAGATCACGGCCTAGGCCGAAATTGAGAGTGGGACACTTAACTGACTGAGCCACCCAGGCGCCCCAAGTGTCAGACTCTTGATTTCGACTCGGGTCATGATCTCACAATCTGTGCAGTCAAGCCCTGAGTCGGGCTCTGTGCTGAGAGGGCGGAGCCTGCTTGGGATTCTCTCTCTGCTCCTTCCCCGCTCTCGAGTATGTGCGCGCTCTCTCTCTCTCTCTCTCTCAATCAATAAATAAACATTGAAAAAAAACATAGAACTTAAACTTCCCCTATGGGTTTTCTAGAACCCTAGTCCGGAGAGAGCCTCTGTGAATTGTGGCTCCTGAGGCTAAATATTTGGGAAATGCTGCCCGTTGCAGTCCCTTCTTGAATATTCAAAAACCACATTAGCATATTCTTTCAGTCTCTAAGACATCTTTGTTTAATCTAGCATTTTCTAAATCGCACTGACCACAGAATTTCTTCTGTTCCCCACAGAAGACCTACTAACGCTAGTGTTCAACTGTGTGAAGGTCATGAAAGACCTAAAAAATGCTTACAGGTTGGAGAAGGCTAAGGAGACTGGATGACAAAATGCATCATAGAATTCTGGGTCGGGGCCTGGAACACAAAAAAGGATGTGAGTGGAAAAACTGATGAAATCCAAATAAAGTCTGGAGTGTGCTTATTAGTATCGTACTAATGGTAACAGTGTTAGTTTTGACAAATTTACCATGGTTACGCAGGATGTTCACATCGGGGGAAGCTGAGCTAACGACGCACCGAAATTTTCTGTCCTCTTTGCTGCACTTCTGTGCGTCTAAAATTAATCCAAAATAAAACGTTTCAGGGGTGCCTGGCTGGTGCACCAGTGGGGCACGTGACTCTTGATCTCAGGGTCGTGAGCTCGAGCCCCATGCTGGGAGTAGAGATTAGTGAAATAAATAAATAAGTAAATAAATAAGTAAATAAAATCTTCAACGACAGAAACAAAATAAAACATTTAAAAAATACTAGTATCCATTTAAACAGACTCCGGAAATTGCGGTATGAGCTGATTTTAGGCACAGGTTTAATGACACGTTTCTCTTTCTTTCTTTCTTTTTTTTTTTTTTTTTAGCCTTTGGGAATAAATACAATCTTTCACTTTTACTACGTGAATGAGACGCTCCCTTAAAATCTTACCAACAGAAGTAAAAACATCTAGCACCTAACTGAAGGTCAATAAATCTTAGTTCCCTTTCCACCCCTTTCTTCAATTGGGAAAACATCATTGCTGGGGCACCTGGGTGGCTCAGTTGGTTAAGCATCTGATTCTCGCTTTGGGCTCAGGTCGTGACCTCATGGTCGTGGGATCGAGCCCCGCGTCGCACTCTGTGCTGATAGCGTGGGGCCTGCTTGGGATTCTCTGTTTCCCTCTGTGTCTCTGCCCCTCCTCCACATGCGCGCTCTCTCTCAAGATAAGATAAATAAACTTTAGAGGACAATATCGCCGCGCGGTTACTTAGAAACGCCATTTACCGTTTTATTTAACCAAAAAGGTGTGCTGAAAAGTTGGAGAGCTACGTGAAACATCGTTCCCTTCGCAGCGCAGAGGGGGAAGATGAAAAAGGGCATTTGGGTTCAGTTATCCAGTCTTCCTAGGGCAGATGGGAACCGATGGCGTGCAACTCCGGATAGGAAACAGATAGGAAAGCCCAACGTAACGTTTTTATTTCTAAGCACCTTAAAAATGTGCAGAGTGTGAAATAAGTCAATTACATAAATCAATACCGAGGTCAAAAGACACAAAACACACACCTGTGCTCCCCGCCCTTCTCCACGGTCTGTCAGGCTGTAGGATTTGTGCGCAGTGATGGGCAAATGATCACTGATGGGCTTAAACCAAATCCAGTGCATTTTATGAGGCCGTCGCTCAGGAGGGGTGCGGGTCAGCCTGGGAAACACACGGCGTTCTCGGGGGTGCTGGTCTCAGCACCCCATCCGCTGGGTGTACACTTCCGAGTATTTATAGCCCAAAGTGAGTGAGAGCCACCTATACTCCCGAGGGGGTCCCGATGAAACCCCGGGGTCACGTCAGGTGAGGCAGAGGACGTTACGTGCTAGATGTTATGAGCCTAGAATAGTCAGGGAAAAGAAAGGGGGGAAATTGCGCGGGGGTGGGCGCCGGCCAAGGCAGCTGCCCTAGACAGCTGGGATTCTGGTCCAAGATCAACCCCCGCCGACCCAAGACGCCAGTCATCTCAGGGGACTGAGTGCAGAAGGGGAGCGACTCTGTGCCTCCCTCTGGAAGGAATAGGATCTTTCTTACTAATGTTCACGATACAAATGGCTTTATTTGACTCTCTGCCGTTAGGCTGACCTGGGATCTAGATGAAGCTTGAAGGAAGCAGATTTCAGACCAAACTAAGAAAGAACTTGTAAGTAGAAAGAGCTTGCTAAAGCTAAGTGTGGCAGCCTCCGGGCAGAGCGAGCTCACTCTGGGAGTGTTCGAAGCAGAAGATGAAACGCCATTTGGCAGGAAAAGCGTGGAGAGGAATCAGACGTTATCAGGGATGGCGAAGCTCAAAGGACGCTCCTTTAAGCAATGATCATCTGTTTGACGTTGGCAAACAAAGACACACACACACACACACACACACAGTTACACACACCCTTCCCCTTGGCTCAGGGCCCTCAGAGCAAGCTTATCTGGGTGTGTGTGTGTGTGTGTGTGTGCACGCACGCGTGCACATGCGTGCCTGAGGACGTATGTGTGGTGTGCATGTTGGATACTGGAAGTCGCCTTAATGGAAGGAGGCAGACAAGATTCTGTGGTTGTGCAAACGCAACCATCGTTTAGAGAAGAGAATCCTAGGTTACTAGGCTTTCCTTTAAACGCCCAAATTTCTTTTCCAGGGATGATCACCTCGTTCTTCCTTCGTGCATTCCCCAAACTCCTAGCGACTGAAAAAAGAGGGGAGATGAACGTTCCCACGAGCTTCTGATAATTACAAACCTGGCTGGTATTTAAGGGTTCACGACGCCCCAGCCTGAGAACCGCACCTACATGTAATTGTTTAATCGTTAGCGCAGCCCTCTGAGGTAGGCACTATGTTCACTCCCGTTTTACAGATGAAGAAACGGAGGCTCAGAGTTGTTGAGGGACTTGCTAAGGGTGCACAGCTGTAGATGGCAGAGGACTTGAACTTCGACAGACCTGCCCTAGAGCCTGTGCTATCGATTACTGGATAATACTGCCAAATTCTATAAATCAGGATCGTTGGGACCTAAGTGTTGGAGGGTCCACAGCTCCAAGGACAAGAGAAGGGATTGCGGCCCAGGAGGTGAGGACCTCTCCCCGTAGCTCATCTGGCACAGCTCCTTGTCAGGCCTTTAGCCCAGAACGACAGGGCAGTCTCCGTGGGACGGGCCAGGACATGCTCTTCCATAGGCACCAGGGAAGGTTCTGGCTGTCCTCTGACCCCGAGCAGCCAGGGGATGGGAACGTCTGGGCAAAGGCTTTCCTCCCCTCCCCAGCCCAGGGCGGGGGAGATGGTTTGATTTCTCCCCTCTCATTTTTTTTTTTATCTGCAAAATGAAGATGAAAAGCTGATCTTTTCGCTCAGCGGTCTCGTAACTCGTTGGGACCTCTGTCTTGAGAACACGTCTTTGTCAAGGTCACGATCAAATTAAGATCTTCGTGGATCTTCACGGGGCCACCATTCCCGGAATTTCTCCCAACTAGGGAGACCAAGGATGGTTTCACACACTCAGGACTGACAGAGAGTGAAATTCAGCCGTGGAGAGGAGATGCTTTGTGTCAGCATACCATAATACCTAAGCAGAAAAATGGAAAACACATACAGTCCTATCTAAAAGCAGTCCCAGAGTGTCCCTGGGCTTCTCTCTAAAACTAGACCCTACGTACAACATAGCAGCCACTCTCCTTTTTGGCTCGTTCTGCCTTAAAGGGAAAGATTAATTAATGACCTGTATGGTTCAACGTACAACTACCCTCCAAACGTATTCACCCATCCTTTCCTTCATTTTCTTTGTTGCTTTCCAATAGAAGAGACAACACAGTACATATCCCTGTAGAACAATAGATTATTATCCTAATTATAGTTGCCTGGTGTTTTCTACACTTTTACCGTTTTATTAAAAACAATTATCCGAGAAGAACCAATCTTTTGTAATACCTACCCTATTGTTCTCATTTCTCTCTGGTTCTGATGAGGTCTTTTCAAAGGGTATTTTATTCATAATTATAGACTGTGGGGCAATTCTGCAGAAACTGAGTCCAGGAAATATTTTGAGATTAATTTTTCTTCTAATGCTTTTGGTTTTTTTTTTCTTTTAAACTAGCCACCTAATAAACATATTTCGTCTCTGTAAGGCAAGCACACTGTCTCAGAATGACCAATATTAAAGCAAGTTTTCAAAGAGGGAATAGTTGAGAAGATATAAACTCGTAAATACGAACGCTTTTTGTTTTATGAAATGAATCTATCCTTTGTATATGAGTGGGCGGGAGAAAAAAGTGCCTCCGATTCAAACATTCCTTCCTGATTGCAGGGAGCCTTGGATAGGTAGTTTATGTAGGCTTTGGGTCATTCTCAGAAATCCACGGCATTGGGACTGTATTTTTAAGTCAGCCTCAGTGAAAAAACATTTGCATTTAAAAAAATTTTTTTAACGTGTATTTATTCTCGAGAGACAGAGAGAGACAGAGCATGAGCATGGGAGGGCCAGAGAGAAGGGGAGACACAGAACCCGAAGCAGGCTCCGGTCTCCGAGCTGTCAGCACAGAGCCCGACGCGGGGCTCGAACTCACGGAGCGCGAGATCGTGACCTGAGCCGAAGTCGGACGCTTCACCGACCGAGCCACCCAGGCGCCCCAAAAAGTTAGTGTTGACTCAGGCTCTCCCCAGTTGTGTGTGTCCCCCCCCCCCCCACCTCTCACCCACTCCGGGTATTAGTACTCATGTGCATTTTTGTCAATCTGATAACTGGCCACTCGAGTTGAATGCTTAGTGAAGTCCTTTACTCGATATCAAAGATGAATGGGGCATCTGAGTGCTGACCCTTTCAGGTGAGTCGTTCCCAACGCTGTGACTAGTATTTCCTACTGCGCTTCCTCCTCGGTCCATGGCTCCAGGGTGCCGGGCTTGGCGGAGACCCTCAGGCACTCGTGGCCGCAACTGTCCGGGGAGGGTTGGCCCACGGTGACAAGGTGGCCTCGTGCTTTGATTCCTTCTGGCCCTGGTTTGCTTACAGTGCACGCGTGGCATTAAGGCCCAGAGGAGAAGTCTTTGTTCTGAGGACACCGAGATCCCGGGGGACGTGGGTTTTCTCCTGTTCGAGACGGGTGGAGGGTGCCAAAAAGAGATTGGTGGCACTTGACGTGGGCTTCTTTGAGGCACCAAGCTGTCAGCAAGGGGCCGCTTTGGGTCCTGGCCGGGAAGGCCCTGGTCTGAGATTTGCCATGAACCTCTCTTTTGATAGCAAGGTCCCAAATCACGACTGACCCCTGTTTGGCAGGCTTCTGGGAAGTGGCCAGGAACTCCCTTACCAGGAGTGGCATTGTCTCTGGTAGCGGGTGTTCTCAAGGTTTGAGCTGACCTTCCCCGGAAACTCTCAAGCCCAGCCTTGTTACAATCCGGGATTCCCAGCCCTAGAATTACCGCGTCAGAATCTCTGGGGTTGGACCCACGAACTTACAACTGTAAGGATTGCAATTGTAAGGCCGCAGGCCGTTCAGAAGCACTTTGAAGTTTGAGTAGGAACTCTCTTAAACGTCTCCTGAAATCTCTACGGTGCCTCGGAATCAAGTGAAAATGCAGACTCTGGTTCTGGAGGTCTGGGGCCGGTGATTCTCCAGTATCTGACAAACTCCCAGGTAACTCACGCTGTGCTACTCATCGATTGGGATCACTTCTGTTCTCGGAGTGTGGGGTACAAAAGGGACCGGGGAATGGATCACAAGAGAGGTGACGTCTCCTCTAGGCTTGAGGATGAGTAGGAGTAAAGGAGATATGAGAACTGGTGTTTGTGAGAGCCACGTGTTCCTATCAAACTTAAATTTGGAGTGCCCGTCCAGCTAAGTCGGTAGAGTCCCTGCCTCTTGATTGCAGGGTTGTGAGTTCAAGCCCCATGGGCCGGGGGTGGGGGGGAGGGATTGGAGATTATTCAAAAATAAAACCTTTTAAAAATCCTCTGTGGGACTCAATGTTTTCTGCAGTCCTAGCTTTCTGGAGAATCTTCACGTCATCTTAGCTAAGCATTTCTTTTTTTATAATTTTTTAAAAATGTTTGTTTATCTTTGAGAGAGGGAGACACAGAGTGTGTGGGGGGAGGGGGGAGACACAGAACCAGAAACAGGCTCCAGGCTCTGAGCTGTCGGCACAGAGCCCGACGTGGGGCTCGAACTCACGGGCCTTGAGATCATGACCTGAGCCGGAGTCAGACGCCCAACCGACTGAGCCACCCAGGCGCCCCTATTTTTTTTTTTTTAACTGGAGGGAAACCACACATACAGCAAAGTGCACCAACTTTAAGTGCACGGCTCAATGACCTTTCGTACACATACACATCCATGTGGCCACGACCCAAATCAAGATGAACCTTTTCCGCAGCCGAGAAACTTCCTTCAGTGCCTCCGCCCTGTTAACCACGACCCCCCACCCCCACCCCGGCCCCCGCCGCCACCAAAGTAGCCACTAGTTTGACATCTAAAATCATAGAGGAATTTTGCCTGTCCCTGAATGTCGTAGAATGAAATGAGACAGAATGCGTTCTTCGCATGGCCTCTTTCGAGCAGCTTGACATTCTTGAGGTTCGTCTGAGTCGTTGCATGCAGAGTCCCCTCAAATGGATGCCACCTAGTGCTCTTAAAGTATGTTGGAAGCCTGGTTTGGGCAAGATTGGGGGAAGGCTGGGGCTTTTTGAGTGGGGACAGTCACAAAGGACGCGGAAGGGCTGATGGGAGCACCCGGGAGTGCATCCGGCAAGAGTGTCTGAGTTCTTGAAGCCTCTTTGGGGCTCCCCTTCCTCTCCTTCCTGGATGGCGTGTACTGGTGTGGCCTAGACCTGGAGAGATCGCACTGAAGAGGCCAGGTTTGGGGCTGAGCAACCCCTACGCCTGCAACTCCCTTCATTCGGCCGCAGAGCTGCGTAGAAGGCACGGTTCCGGGTACACCCGGAGTTTGCTCCTTCGAGGAGGAGAGATGCTCTTACAGGAGTGACAGTAACACAAGACAGGGTGAGAACGTCCCAAGGTTATTAAAGCACAAGGGGTGTAGGACGCGTGAGAAGGAAGGGACAATTCCAACTGGGAAGATTGAGGGAGACTTCAGAAAGGAGTTGACGTGTCAGCTGGGCTTCCAAGAAGGAATGAGCCAGCCAGCGGAAGAAAGGAGGGTGCTTGCGGAAGGGGTTTCTAGGCAGAGGGAACAGCAATGAGCAAAGCTGGCATGAGCCGTGGCCTTTCAGAGGACGGGGACTCAGCCAGCACGGGGGACGGAGGTGGGGCGGGGCATGGATAGATGGAGCTAGCAAGCGAAAACGGATCCGAAAAGCAGGTCGTGGCCAGATTCAGGAGACCTTAAATCCCATCCTTAAGATCTTGACCTTCGTGCTACAAGCAACGACAGAGCCACCGAAGGTTTGGAGGAGAGCTGGAAATTTTAGCGAGATGGTAACTCTGGGGGGTGGGGGGGGGATGCGAGGGGTTCAACCAGCGTGGCTGCAAAACCGCGGAGAGACTCTGCCCTGCCTCAGTGGGACAGGTAGCATGACGAAGCGGTTAGCGCACGGATTCTGTGGTCGGGGGAGCCTGGGTTCCAGTTCTGGTTACAATTCCCGCTCTGTCCTTTACTAACTGTGTGGCTTAGCGCCTATCGCCTAACCTCTCTGAGCCTAAAGAATGAGGAAGACGGGGACACCCACCTTCTGGCAATACTGTGGGGATTCAAGGAAATTATACGTATAAGGCGTGGGGCACCGGGCCCGGCCCAGAGGGAGTGCTTGATAACCGGTACCTCCTACAATTGCCAAAGGCACCGCCCAGCATCACCTTCGGAGAGTTGAGGCCTCTGAGCCCGATGTCCCTGTGCCAAGGAGGCTGGTGCCTGCACCCTTTCTCTGCGGGGTCTGTAACAATCCTTTCTGTTTTGTTGCCCGTTCTCTCTGGGGCCTTGGGCCGTATTTGCCGGGGCAGAGACATTTCCTTTCTGCCTGCTGGACTGTCCCCCTGCCTGGCTCAGGACTGCCAGCTGCTTCCCGGGGAGCCCTATGACTGAAGGTTGGGCTTCGAGCACATCTTCCTCTGCTCTCCTTTGTCAAGTTCACTGTGGGAGGCCCAGCTCCGGTGGGCCCGGAGCCCAGACAAACGGCAGTGGGGCAGAGTGGAGATGTCCCCAGAGCTCAGCCCAGATGTTCCCCGCAGCCGCTCGACCAGAAAACTAGGACCTCCCGTGGGGTTTCCCATCTACCTCAGCGGGCTTTTTAAAGAAAAGCCTAAATTCCTTTTCCCTCTTGAACACGAGCGACCTCTCAGAGCCAGAGGTCCGGTGAGAGGCACTGAGGTTTCTCCTTCCCAGTCGCATACGTGACGAGCTTTGGACGGTCACGGGACCCCCGGTCACTGCGCTGGACCGAACTGCATGCCGTCACCCTTAACGCACGGAAGAGGCAGCTCTGGGAGGGAGTGAGTTGCCCATTCTTGGAGGTGTTTCAGCCGGCCCACTGGTGGTGATGCTGTGTGCACACGGTTGGGGCATACTTTGGAGGCAATTGTTTTACGGGTTGCCAGGCCAGGGGGACCCTCTAAAGCCCCGTGTAGTTCTGAGATTCTGCGATGCGCTCGCCTGTGGGCCTATTTGCTCGCCCAAACGAATCAGCCGGTCTCTAGTCCTATTCAGCTGACGATAAACACTGTGTTATTATATCAGGTTTCCCGTTGAGTCGGAACCCCTCTGGCTTATGAAGCTGTACCACATTACTCAAATAGCAACGATCCTTGCAGAAACATTGATGAGGCAAGTCCAAATCTGCCATCCGCTCATTAACTTTGCCCCAGGCCCATCGCAGTGCCCCTGGTGGGGACAATGGCCCTCTCCGTATGGAACGGGCCCCGCAGCGCCCACCACAGAGCAGCCACGGGGGGCTCTCCTCTGATGTCCACGCACCATCTGAGCTCTGCGGAGTGCTCTCGACAGCAACAGGAAAAACTCACACGGAGGGAGTGGGAAGCGATACAGCCAGGGGCGGTTAAGGCTGGAGCTCTGGGGCCAGACTGCCTGCGTTTTGAGCCCAGCTCCCACGCTTGCCAGCTGCATGACCTTGGGCCAAGTGCCTAACTCCTCCGAGCCTCAGTTTTCTCATCTACAAAAGGGGCGAACAATTTTGCCTGCCTCAGAGAACGGGTGCGAAGCGAACACGGGCTCCTTTAGGCTTCCTGACCTCCCCCTGCTCCTTCCCCCTCTCTTCCACAGTCAGGGTCAGACAAACGGCTGAAGAACGGACCCGCCGCAAAGCCTCCGGCTCGCCTCTCCTTGAAGAAACCGCAGCTTAACGGGGAAGAACATTAAGTCAAAGGAACGAACTGCCAACCGTGGAATTATCGGCCTCAAGCGGAAGAGAGTAGAGAAGTTCGGGCCTGCAGAGGGCCCGTCAATCAGAAGAAAGCCAGCTGCGTGAGGAAAGAGGACCTAAGTTACTTTGTACTTCGTCCATCAGAGGGAGGGTTCTCAAGTCCGATTTATGCTCTGATGGACGAAGTACAAAGTAACGCAGCTCCCTGAACAAAAGGGGCCTCGGCCTCTTTCCTTGGCCCAGTTATGAGGATTTCGCTGGCACGGCGATCTGATTGGCAATGGCCCAGAGAAGAAGGGAAGACGGTGTCCTGGATGATAAGACCACGCTCCCCAAAGCCTTCTGCACATATCATCTGAGGGAAATATAAAATGAGCGCCCGGGTCCACAAAAGAAACCGTGCAGTTTCAGGACTGGGAGAACGTTGCTGACGTGACCATTTTCGACCTACAAAATGGCACTTGCATCCGGCTCACCCTAACGCCAAGGAGAAGATGAGGGGCCCTGAACTTGGAGGACATGATGCTACATGAGATAAGCCAGACACGGAAGGACAAATAGTGTATGGTCGTGCTTGTGTACGGAATCTAAAAAGTCGAATTCATGGAACCAGAGAGTAAAATGGTGGCTGCCAGGGCCTGGGGAGTGGGGGAAATGGCGAGATGTTGGTCAAAGGGTACAAACTTCAGGTTGTTGGACGATTAAGTTCCAGAGACCTACTGGACAGCATGGTGACCGCAGTTAAAAATAATGTAGTGTATGGGGGAAAACTGAGCGCTTTTCCCCTAAGGTCAGGAACGAGACAGGGATGTCCACTCTCGCCACTGTTATTCAACATAGTGTTGGAAGTCTTAGCCTCAGCAATCAGACGACACAAAGAAATACAAGGCGTCCAAATTGGCCAGGAGGAGGTCAAGCACTCACTCGTCACAGATGACATGATACTCTATCTGGAACACCCAAAAAATTCCACCAAAAACACCTGCTAGAACTGATCCATGAATTCAGCAAAGTCGCAGGATAGAAAATCAACGCACAGAAATTGGTTGCATTCCTATACGCCAACAATGAAGTGACAGAAAGAGAAATCAAGGAATCGATCCCATTTGCAATTGCACCAAAACCCATAAGATACCTAGGAGTAAATCTAACCCAAGAGGTGAAAAATCTATATGCTGAAAACCATAGAAAGCTTATGAAAGAAATTGAAGAAGACACAAACAAATGGAAAAAGATTCCATGCTCCTGGACAGGAAGAACAAATATTGTTAAAATGTCGATACTACCCAAAGCAATCTACATATTCAATGCAATCCCTATCAAAATAACACCGGCATTCTTCACAGAGCTAGAACGAATAATCCTAAAATTCTTATGGAACCAGAAAAGACCTCGAATAGCCAAAGCAATCTTGAAAAAGAAAACCAAAGCAGGAGGCATCACAATCCCGGACTGCAAGCTGTATTACAAAGCTGTAATCGTCAAGACAGTATGGTACTGGCACAAAAACAGACACTCAGATCAATGGAACAGAATAGAAAACCCAGAAATGGACCCACAAACGTATGGCCAACTCATCTTTGACAAAGCAGGAAAGAGTATCCGATGGAATAAAGACAGTCTCTTCAGCAAGTGGTGCTGGGAAAACTGGACAGCGACACGCAGAAGAATGAACCTGGACCACTTTCTTACACCAGACACAAAAATAAGCTCAAGATGGATGAAAGACCTAAACGTAAGACAGGAAGCCATCAAAATCCTTGAGGAGAAAGCAGGCAAAAACCTCTTTGGTTTTGATCTTGGCCCCAGCAACTTCTTACTCAACACGTCTCCGGAGGAGGGGAAACAAGAGCAGAAATGAACTATTAGGACTCTCAAGCTTCTGCACAGGGGCGCCTGGATGGCTCAGTTGGTTGGGCGTCCGACTTCGGCTCAGGTCATGATCTTACAGTTGGTGGTTCGAGCCCCACGTCAGGCTCTGTGCTGACGGCTCGGAGCCTGGAGCCTGCTTCGGATTCTGTGTCTCCCTCTCCCTCTCTTTGCCCATCCCCCACTCACGCTCTGTCTCTCAAGAATGAATAAACGTAAAAAAAAATTTTTTTTAAAAAAGCTTCTGCACAGCAAAGGAAGCAATCAGCAAAACTAAAAGGCAACCGACAGAATGGGAGAAGATATTTGCAAATGACATATCAGATACAGGGCTAGTATCCAAAATCTATAAACAACTTATCAAGCTCAACACCCAAAATACAAATAATCCAGTGAAGAGATGGGCAGAAGACATGAATAGACACTTCTCCAAGGAAGACATCCAGATGGCCAACCGACACATGAAAAAATGCTCCACGTCACTCATCATCGGGGACATACAAATCAAGATCACAATGAGATGCTACCTCACACAGGTCAGATTGGCTAAAATTAACAACTCAGGCAACAACAGATGTTGGCGAGGATGCGGAGAAAGAGGATCTCTTTTGCACTGCTGGTGGGAATGCAAACTGGTGCAGCCACTCTGGAAGACAGGATGGAGGTTCCCCCAAAACTTAAAAATAGAACTACCCTCTGGCCCAGCAATTGCACTACTAGGCATTTATCCAAGGGATACAGGTGTGCTGTTTGGAAGGGACACATGCACCCCAATGTTTACAGCAGCACTATCCACAATAGCCAAAGTATGGAAAGAGCCCAAATGTTTATCGATGGATGAATGGATAAAGACGATGTGGTCTATATATACAATGGAGTATTACTCGGCAATCAAAAAGAATGAAATCTTGCCATTTGCAACTACGTGGATGGGACTCGAGGGTATTATGCTAAGTGAAATTAGTCAGAGAAACACAAATATCATACGACTTCACTCAGATGACGGCTTTAAGAGACAAAACAGATGAACATAAGGGAAGGGAAGCAAAAATCATGTAAAAACAGGGAGGGGGACAAAACAGAAGAGGCTCTTAAATATGGAGAACAAACAGAAGGTCGCTGGAGGGGTTGGGGGGAGGGGGGATGGGGTAAATGGGGAAGGGGCACTAAAGAATCTACTCCTGAAATCATTGTTGCACTATATGTGAACTAACTTGGATAAATTAGAAAATGAATGAATTAATTAAAAAAATAACGTATACTTGGAACGGGCTAAGAGAGTAGATCTTAAACGTTCTCACCACACACACACACACACACACACACACACACAGAATGGTTACCATGGGAGGTGATGCAGGTGTTAATTATAGCAAATCATCATATTGTGTACCTTAAACATCCACAATTGTCAACTTGTCAATTATACCTCAAGAAAGCTGAGGAAAAGGGAGATGGTGATCCTCTGTGCTCCGCGCTGATTGGAGCACATTTGGAGGATTGTGCTTGGGTCTCGGTGACACATCAGAGGGGGCATTTGGATAAATAAGCGCAGAGAATTCCTACTGTATCGAGGGATTCAAAAGCCCGTCATGGAGGGTACTGCTGACCGAGGCTGGGAACACGGGAACCGCCTTCAGACATCAGAGGGGCTACAAACTGGGACAGGGGCTGGTCGTCTTCCAGATGGTTTTGGAAAGCAACAAAAGGACAGATGAGTGGGAGCGACAGCTTCTCTTGAGCTCTTGAGACCTCCATCAAGTGTTCAGGCAGAAGCGGCGGGTTGCTGAGGGCATTGAGGGATCCGAAAAGGCTTGAACCACTTTAGTCCCCTTGTAGCCCCGGAGACTCTGTGATCCAGCTCAAAACCGAACCCAAATAGGCTCAGATCCACTGTGGAAAGTAGCCTTTTCACATCTTAACTTTCTGTTTTAGTGTCAAACAGACAATAGGAACGCATCAGAATAGCAACCCTGCTGGATTCTTCCAAGTGTTCAGCAGGGTTTGTTCCCACATTTAACCGTGATCTTCTCAAGATGCATTTCTTTATCTGCACTGAAGAATCTAGTTTAGAAATTCAGTTGCCGGGGATTAAATTTCATACTGTGTTGGCCTTTTGAACCCACTTGAGAATTAGTAGCTAGAAGGGCTGAACAGAACTCCCATTGGTGGGTTTACCCGTCGCTGATTGCAATGACTGTTTCTAGAAAAAGTATATGATAGGGAAGAACCAGGGGATTCTTAAATATCGAATAGCTGTTATGAAGTGATATTTAAAAAAAAATTTTAATGTGTATTTGTCCTTGAGAGAGACAGAGAGACAGAGAGAGAGAAAGAGTGTGAGCAGGGGAGGGGCAGAGAGAGAGGGAGACAGAATCCGAACCAGGCTCCAGGCTCTGAGCTGTCAGCACAGAGCCCGAGGCGGGGCTCGAACCCGTGAACCATGATATCATGACCTGAGCCGAAGTCGGACGCTTAACTCACTGAGCCACCCAGGCGCCCCTGAAGTGATATTTTGATGAACTAAATATAAGTGACACAAAATATTCCATTTCTCTCAAAATGCAGAAGAGTTTAAAAACTAAGTCACTGTACACGGAAAATGGGTGTATTTTAGAGTATATAAATTATGCCTCAATAAAATTGTTAAAAAACAAAAAAACGTATTCGGCAAAACGTACCTGAGGTTTTCAGGGTTAAAGCACCCGAAAGCATGCTCAGTGAGCGTAGCATTAGGCCAGCACAAGAGCACATCTCTGCCCCAGAGTTAGACTGTCTACATTTGTAGCCTGGCTCCCCCCACTTAAAAGGCTGGCACATAGTAAATACTCCATAAACCTTAGCTTTTGTGTGTGATTTGTATGTGTAGATTTACCAGTCTTTGTTGGTCTAACTTCTGCTTATTTTTTTAAAAAAATTCTTTAATGTTTGTTTTTGAGAGAGAGCGAGAGAGAGAGAGAGCGAGCGCAAGCGGGAGAGGAGCAGAGAGAGAGACACACACACAGAATCCGAAGCAGACTCCGGGCTCTGAGCTATCAGCACAGAGCCCGATGCGGGGCTCGGACCCACGAACCGCGAGATCGTGACCTGAGCCAAAGTCAGACATTCAATCCACTGAGCCACCCAGGGGCCCCATAACGTCTGCTTATTTAGTTAAACGTTACTCCCGTTTATGATATTTTGTGGAGTTTTCACCTTGGTCGTATTGCTGTATTTTCGTAGCCTTCCTTTTGTTTGTCATTCTCCCTCTCCTCCGAGGAGAGACGCTAGAAATATTCGTAGAGTACCTACCAGATACCTGCATTCGTTTTCCAGGGCTCCCATAGCAACATACCACAGGCCAGGGGGCTGAAACAACAGAAATCTGTTTTCTCATAGTTCTGGAGACTGGAAGTCCAAGATCAAAGCGCTGGTAGGGTTGGTTTCCCCTGAGGCCTCTGCCCAACTCTATGGACTATACCGTGGGGGACAGAGAAGAGACACATTCTCTCCCCAGAGGGCTTATGAGTCTGTTGGAATGGGCCTGAAGCAGTTCTGAGCCAGTCTGTATTAAAATAGTAACTTTGCCGTGGGCGCCCCTCAGAAAAGGGAGCGATGGCTGAAGGCTCGCAAGGCCACATCAGCTCAACTCAGGGAGGTGGGGCTGGCTTGACAGGGCTTTGGTCAGGATGAAAGAGAGGCAGAGAAATCGTATGGTTACAAGACTGAATTTTAAGGGGCGTCTGGGTGGCTCAGTCAGCTGAGCGTCCGACTCTTGATTTTGGCTCAGGTCATGATCTCACGGTTCCTGAGTTTGAGCCCCGAGTCAGGCTCTGTGCTGACGGTGTGGAGCCTGCCTGGGATTCTCTCTCTCCCTCTCTCGCTCTCTGCCCTTCCTATGCTCTCCCTCTCAAAACAAATAAACATTTTTTTAAAAGGCTGAATTTTGATGTCCAAGGAACAGAGAGAATCTGGCCAGGCAGTAGTTGGTGGTATCATTCCCAGTGTGTGCACAGCCTTCTGTGTTCACGCCGAATGGATTCCTAAAAACACATGCGGAGGCTCGAGAGCATGTGGAACAGTCTTATGCGATACAGGGTAGGATGTGGTTGTTCCATTCCCCGAAAACCAAAAATACTATTGAACAACCCAGATCATTCTAAATGATGCATTCCCAGCATTGCGTACACATTCTGATTGTGTTCTTTTCCTTCAAAATCGAGCCGCTGGTGCCCTAAGCGAAACAACAAAAAACAAAAAACAAACAAACAAACAAAAACCTGACTCCAACAACTAAGATTAATGAGTCTCTAATTTTGGATCACGTAATGATCGCCATCCTTAACCCAATCATAGTAGGGCCGAGAGACCCGAGCTTCTTTTCACTGATCAACACTTTTATTATTCTATTTTTCTACTTGCCGTTCCCTGTCTAAGGATGGCATGCGAAAAGAGAAATTGCATGAACTGCTGGACCCGGCAAAGGTCATGCTGCTGAAACATGTGGCCTCCTCGTGAGACACCTCGCGAGGCCCGCTGGGGCCCGCGAGTGTTTGGCGGTCCGCGGAAGGTGTAGAGATGGCCGTTTGAGGAGACCGGTGTAGAAAGGACCAAGTGCTAAGTGTGTGAAGGAAGGACACCCACGCCCCGTAGAGATGAAGATGTCCCAGGGGTCTGGCGCCTGGAAAAACCCCATGCTCCCCCCCCCCCCAATGACACAATCTATCCTTGACTGTGGAGCTAGAGGACAACAGAGCCGGCCATTTTGAATAAAGCCTTACCAAGCAGGCCTAACATTGCGTCTTGATTGGGGATGGATTCACATTGCTTCGGAGAGCTGATCGTCCTCAGCAACTCAGTAGCAACCGCTTGAGGTCACGATCTTCATTACAAACTGCCTCAGTTCAAGGGGCACCCCAGCACTTTCCAAAGAATATTTTAAACAAGGTTTCGGAATAAAGACTTACACTGATTTCATTGTCTTTTGCCCAAGAAAATGGCATCCGAGCCTCTTGCCTCTCCCCCCGGGCGTATTTTTCCAGAAGTAACCTGTGATGAAAAGAATCCATTTTCCACTTCCTCCTGCCTCTGCGGCTCACGTCCCTCCCCTTTGCCTAGGCTGATTTGGGGGCTCCCTCGGTCAATTTTTTTTTTTCTTTTTCTTTTGCACCTCTGAGGCACAGGGCTGACCCAGAGCTCAAAGAGTGATCGATCTGGAAACAATGTGAACCCGTCCGCCGGACAAGCCTCACTAAAGCATTGGTGCAATTCACCGGGAGAGTGTTTACCCTTCAGCAAATTACTACCGAAATGTAGCCATCATCTGGTTGCACATGCTACCTGTACAAAAATGCTACCAAGACCTCAAAGGAAAAGACCGCAGCCACTTTCAACCGCAACATGCTTTCAGCTCTTCTCAAAGCACCTGCCCGTCGTCGATCTCCTCTCGTCCTCCTCAGGACCCTTCGCCGAGAACTAGAACGGGAGAGAAGGACCGTCTCCATTTTATAGAGGAGGAAAGGTAACCATCTCTCTCTCTCTCTCTCTCTCTCTCTCTCTCTCTCCCACACACACACATACACACATCTGTGCGTATGTGTAAAGGCAAAGGTGACGAGCTTCTTTAGAATCCGAGAGGGTGTGAGAGAAGGCAGAGGCAAAGGATAGAGAATAAAAACCGGTGCTTTGTTTAGGGCCCGGGCAGTGATCACTGTCCAGTTCTTCCTTCCCTCATCGGAAAAAACAGAACAGAACAAAACAACAACAACACAAAATGGACAGAATGGCTGCTGGGTCGACGACTAGAGAGAAAATCACACCCCACGTGCTTCCAACAGTGGCTAAGAGCGGAAAGGCAAGACCCAGTAACTTGTCTTGAAATAGATCTCATGCTTGCAGATCGTCGAAGCATTTAGGCTCCTGGGGTGTGTGTGTGGGGGGGGAGGGGCTCTAGGTTTCTTGTGGCACCAAAATTCTTTCCACTCCCCCGGGGAGGGCAGTGGGGGTGGGAAGGGAGGGAGTTGCAAAGACAAGGGATGCCCTGCTTAATTAAACTGGTAAATCTTTCTCCTTTGAGGAAAAATATGGCTTCTTAATATTTGATTTTGCAGTGTATTCTGCTTCTAAGGCTGAGCCGGCATATTAAGCGCCTCGCGGGGGGTGGCTGTTTTACATATACCCTGTGCCCAGAAGTACCAGACAGGGAGTCCCCGTTTTGCCCTAGTCCCTTCACAGGCAGAAGACGGTGGCATAAATGACAACTTTCAGCGCAAACGCATTTCAGCTGTCTGTCACGGTCTCGGGCTTCTTCGCCACTTGCGTGTGGAGACGGCACGTGTTGGTACCTCAAATAATTTTCAGGGGGCGGCTCTTCTTTCCCCCTCGATTTGGTCCTGTAATTTTCAAAACGCTCCACCAGACACGGGCACGTGATGTCCTTTCTTCCAAAACCCATTACGTTCTTACTTCTTAATTATAATTGCATTTCTGAGAAACACTGAGAAGGAAAAATCAGCAACAATGAAGGCTAATTTTGGCATGGACAAAGGATTTTTAAAAGATCTTTGAAGATGTCCTACGGCGAACCTTAGGAACAAGTCCTAAGGCAATGATTTCACTTATTTTTCCACGACGCTTCCCCCTGCCCCCACTTTCGTTGCCGGGGCCATGCTGCAAATACAATCCCAAACTAATGCTTTCTAATTTTCATTAGTGATTAATCTAAGCCACAGTATCTGGAAGGTGTGCTGCAAATGCACAGAAATCAATTCTAAAGGTTTGGGCATGCTGTTTCCTGCGGGGTGATGGTAGATTCTGCAGATGTTGATTTTTTTTCTTGACCGGTGACATCATCGCTTGAGAAGTGGTTTGCTAAGGAGCGCACGAGGCTGGCCGCGGGAAGTTGTCTTTCCCTGTAGGAGTCTGGACACATCTTGGTCATTACGGCTTCCACTTGTCGATCCAGGACTGCTAGGCATTCGGAAGGGATCTTGTTCCAAGTGAATTTTGACTTCGTAGTAGGCATATAGGCTAGACTTAGATGTTCCTGGGTCTTTCGGATTCCCTACTTGTATCTCTCTCTGGTGTTCATCTGTGAACCTCACTGCATGACAGAATGTTTTAAATGCCCCCCCCCCCGCCCCGGTTTTCAGACGGTTTCTTTCCCTCCCTCCCTCTCGCCCTCCCTCCCTTTCCTTGCTCGGCCTTATACACTTAAACAACCATCCACACGGCAGAAAAGGAATTCAGGGAACTTGGAGTATATATACGCTATCTTCGATCTACAATATATATACCACATCCATAATCTATTATATATATATATATATGTTATGTATATATTTATCTCTACAATCACTTTATGTATTTATTTTCTTGAGGAGTAATTGACACGCAATATTGTATTCGTTTCAGGTACACGCTTCTATCACCGTTGCTGCCTTTCTGACCCTTTTCAAAACACCAGGGACATTTTCACGGGCTTGTGGTCACTGGGCACATGATGTTTCCTGTTCTCCCTTTCTTAATTAACATTATTTCGCGCAGACATTGCCACACATTGAAGCAAACCACCTGCTCGATGCTCTACTGGCCGCGCAGTGCAGCACCGGGTCGATAGGCTATCCTTGGCTCAGCCGGTCTCTTTACTGTGGGGCATTTGGGTTGTTTCCAATTTTCCCCCTATTATAAATGGCTTTGCCATAAATATCCTTATAGAGTTAGGCTTTGTCTTTTGGATTATTTCCTCGGGACGTAGTCCCGTAAGTGAGATCGCCAGGTCAAACGGTAGGCAGCTCCACGTGGCCACTCAGCCGTTCCAGGGGAGTCCGTCTGTTCTCACGCTTTCCATAACTGCAACATCGTCACTGATGGCTTTAGAGCTTTTGAAACGGTGGTTTTGGAACTTGCGTATCCAGAAAGAAACATGCGAATTTGTGAGGGCTGGAGAGATGACCAGATCTTTTGAGGAAAAAAAAAAAAAAAAAGAAAAAGAAAAAACCCAACCACATTAAATAGTGATTTGAAATGAAGGATTTCATTTGCACCCCGTGGCTAGCCAGTGTGAGTCAACCAACAGCCTGTGGCCATCGCACGAGGGATTGAACTCCACCCGAGCCCCTGGAACGGCCAGCCTCCCGTGTCTTCGCCTGGGACCTGCCGATTTAGTTTCTCTTTTTGTCCTTCGAGGGAGAAATGAACTTTTATTCTCTTAAGCTTGGTTTGGGGGGTGCTCACGTGTGCATTCGTTCTACACAAACATGCGTTGACTGATCCCCATTTGCCGAGGATTGTGTGGGGTGCCGTGTCGGGTGACACATGGCTGGTTACAGGCTGCCGGGGCCATACAGTGGCTGGGCTGCAACTTCTGGGCACAGCTGGCCAAGTGCTGGCAAGCACGGCCTTCATCCCAAACAGTGCGCCGTTTATACAAAATGTTTAAATTGCCGACACAATTATTTACATGCTGAGCTCCATACCTTCACAAGGGCTCAAGCTGTCAGCATAATATATCTCATTACAACCGGCACTGGGCACGGAAAGGATTATTTTTCAAGGCTGTGAGTGCAAAACATCAATTAGTCATAAGAGAGAACAGCTGGCACGCGTTCGAGATTTTTTTTTTTGCACCTTTGGGAGGGAGGGGAAATGCATCAACTTAATCTTTTATAGCCGAATCAAATGAAGAAGGAGACAACAAAACCCCTCCATCTAGGTGGGTCGAGTCTTTAATCAGCTTCCCAATGAACTGCAGAAGCACACAGTCACAGCCCGGGAAGGTGGCCGTTTCAATGTGGCTGTGATATTCACCAGGAGCATGGCCACACTTGGGCAGGAGGCTGCAGAAATCAATATTAGTTTCCTCGGGGTTCAGTCCGGGAGCTGCGGCCGCCCTGGAAAAACTACCTGTCCTCGTGTCACTTTTGATTTCTTTCCACGAACTAGAGAAAAGACCAGGTTCGACAAACATTAAGGGAGCCGCCACCAAGCCTGGGGCCCTGGGGTGCAGAGAGACTTTGGTGAGGACCTCGGACCCGATGCTCCCACCTGCTCCTGCAGAGGAATGACTGCCTTGAGTGGTTTGGACTTTTGAGAAACCTAGGAAATGTGGACACGAACTGCAGAGTACCGGATGTCAGGGCCCCGTCATTCATCGCGTTAGCTCTGAAAACGGCCTTCTGGTTATCCGAGAAAAACGCCCGTATATTTTCTAAAAGGGATTTTGCAGTACCCAGGGGTGACGGGGCACACGACACAATGCTGGCATTTACTTTAACAGGATGTAGCCCAAGGCGGGTGGGAAGAGGTGAAGCAAATTATGGGAAAATCATAACTACTGACCAAGCCGGGTGAGGGGTCAACGGGGCTTCCTTCCCTGTACGATTTTCCCCACTTCTGTATATTTTGAAAAGTTTCCTAGTTTTAAATAGGCGGCTTAATTTCAACACAGGTATATTTCTCTGATTAGATTGTAGGATCCTCTGGGATAGCTAGTTGAAAAAATGGGGAGCAGAATTGTTTGATGTCATATGACTTCATATTACTGTGTGTGTGTGTTTAAATTTTATTTATTTATTTAGAGAGGGAAGGAGGTTGGGGGGGTGGGGGGACAGAGAGAGAGAACCGGCAGGGCAGGGGCAGGGAGAGAGAGAGAGAGAAGGACGGGAGCCTGAGGATCAGGCTGTCAGCACAGAGCCCGATGCAGGGCTCGAACTCACGAACCGTGAGATCATGACCTGAGCGTCGGACGCTTAACCCACTGAGCCACCCAGGTGCACCCACGTTACTGTGTGGTTTAAGCAACCTCACAATCCTCAGAACTCAGCATTGCAGCCAGCCCACTTAAGAAATGCAGCCTATTAGAGATAGAGAAGCATAATAAATGGAGGAATCACGGCACGACATTTCTATATTGGTGGGAGTGGAGGAGGGTAGGAAATGCCAAGTTTTGCTAAATAAGGGACAGCACTGAGGCCGGATAGATGCCCTGAGACCAGTAAGAGGTGGAGGGAAAGATGAGGTGTGGCTGTATCCTTAGCTTTGCATACAACGGCAGTACCACAGCAACTGCTAAACCGCAGGGTAATTCATCGGAAAAATAGCCCCATTTACCAAGTGTATTTGTAAAGATTACGCGGGAGCTCTTCGCCTTGGCACGAAACTGACTTGAGAGTGAAAAAGTTAAAACCCTTCCTGGTGACCTCAAGTAGACTGCTCGGGGTCCTTTATACGACTGATTGTCTCCCCTTGGATTTGGAAGAGGGTTTTTCTTTTTTCTTCCTGTAAATGACAGGGCAGCTTCGTTTATCCAGCTGCAGCCCTCTGGAGTCTACAGAGGGATTATCAGGTAAGTTTGCTGGCACCTGAGTAACCAACTCTGTGCCCTGTGTGACCTTTTTTCTCTGAGGTGACCCCCTACACGCCCCAGAAAACTTCACAACTGGGGAAAGTCCCCTCTGCCTAAGAGGTGGCGCCCCTGGTTGACCAGGAAGAGTCCTGACCCATGGGCATGTGCAAAGTAAGCAGGCATCTCTAAGCAGAAAATGTCACCGCCTTAGAACCTGGAGCTGGACTGTAATGTTTTTTTGGCCTGGGCTAGCTGTACTGATCCGGCAGAATATTCCGATGAAGTCTTTCCTGAACGAACTCCTAAGAGTGTGTTGGCAGGGGACAAAAAAAATCAGATCCCTGGGACCATCGCTGATATTAATGGTCATTTCCAAAATCTCAAACCAAGAAGCCCGTGAACTTGATACAGAATTTGGGAACTTAATATATATATATATATATATATATATATATGCATATATATGCATATATATACATACACACATATATACATATGTGTATGTGTATATATACATATATATGTATATGTGTATATACACACACGTGTATATATGTATATATACACACATGTATATATGCACACACATATATGTGTACATGTGTACACACATATACATGTATATATGCATACACACATATATACATATATGTGTGTGTATGTGTATATATACACGTGTATATATACATGTACATATATATACATGTGCATATATGTGTGTGTACACACACACACATATATACACATATATATAAATGTTTATTTTGAGAGATAGTGCAAGTGGGGGAGGGGCAGAGAAAGAGAGAGGGAGAGAGAGGGAGAATCCCAAGCAGGCTCTGCACCGTCAGCATGAAGCCCGACCCGGGGCTCGAACTCACGAATGGTGAGATGATGACCTGAGCGGAAGTCAGACCCTAAACCGACCGGGCCACCCACGGCCCCCAGGAATTCAGGAACTTAGAAGATTTTTTTTAGGTGCATTCAAGAAAGCTGGCATCTATGTTTAGATGTGAGTATGATCTTTCGGTTTTCATAAATCGTTGTCACCTTGCCAACTGAGAAAAATGACTCCTCTGGCATTGACTGCCTGGAACAGAGGTGGCCCAGGAGGTGCTCGGACAGCCGCTGAAACCTGGGGGACCCAGCCACTCCAGGGACAGATGTGCTTGCCTCTCCCGAACTGAGGTCTTCCAGAAACATTGGCTCTGATGTCTGGTTTTGTAAATTAAACCATTTTGCCTTCCAACCTCTGCCAGAAACTTATAGCTGTTTTCATGAGGATTCTCTGGCCACAAAGTGATACAAATCACGTTTTAAAATGGAACAAGGTGGGGTTTTTTTCCCACAATAAAAAAAAAAAGGCAACCAGACTTTCAAAAATCACATATTCTAAGCCAGCTTGTACTTTTGCAGTAAACGATTAGAAATGCTGTTCCGACGGACATCTGAAGAAGGAGGCGTGGCCTGTGTGTTTGGCCTTAGTTGCTAAATGTATTCCATTGCTCACCTCTCCCTGGATAAATATTTTCTTTGAAAACTCAAGCATTTAGCTGCCCCTTCTGGAAAAGGGTTTATCTTATAGGAAATCCCTTAACTGTTTGTTTATGTAATCACTCTGACAGTAGTTGCAATGTTTGCTCAATGCCCTTTTAAGTTCAGTAGGAGAGACCTTAGCTTTCCGCCTAGATGAGGCATCGAACGCTGGCTGAGGGATTACCACCATCATTTGTTACTTCGATAAGAATATTCCACCTAACGACTTGCGTGTAAGTGAGACCCATCCATATTTGGAACACACGCGTGGCCATTCCGACGATTAAAATTTTCTTAATATTTTTTCCCTTCAACCTTCCCCCATTTGTGGAGGATTACCTTACTAGCAGGTACCTTTTTCACATAGCTATTTCTGAATAATTATGAATTTAAGGCTCTAGACGCTCCTCCTTAGAATGACAAAATGTTGGAGTTGTACCTTGTGGAAAGAACTATATAAAATTCTTCGGAGTTCGCTGTCCAGTTGGAAGTTAACGTAACGTATTGCATCTCAATTTAGTGTTGACACCAGCCTCCCATGACCTCTGCCATTTTCTTGGAAGCTACTTTTCTTGGAAGTTTCCAACCTGGCTGAAAATAGCTTTTAATTGGTGGTTCCACTTAATAAAATATTACCGATTATATTTCAACTACAAAAATACTGAACCAATATAATGGAAACGAAGGTGCTATCGTAACATTACCCATTGTTCCGAAGGGTGCATTGTCCTGGACATCGTATGAAGCCTGGTCAACAAGCCGCCAAATCCAGTTTCCCATTTTCTTCTGGAAAGCCTGAGCTCTGAAAAATGACCTAAAATGAATCAATGAGCAATACTGATCACAATCTAAAAAACATTCTTAACGAAAAAATTCAACAAGGCAAATCGGACTTCTACATAAGAGACCTCTTTATTTCTAAAAGGTGACATTTTTCAAGGCCCAATGTGTTCAAAACCTAACATGACTCTTCTCTGTGTCTATGCAATGTTAAGCATCCGGATTAGAGTGGAAAAAATATGTATTTGTTAGCTATACAAGAACAAACTTTTGCAAATATCCATAGCATCGACTGTTCCAGTCAATTGAGGTTATGTAGAAAGAGCCAATGGTATATGCCAACTATTCAATAATAACCCAGATTTAATTTCCTTTGAATTAACATGATATTCATTAATTTGACACTGAATCTATTGCTGCTTCCAATGAAAACACATATGCAAAAGATTCCTGGCTGCATTTAAATGGAAACCTGCAGCATGAGAGAATCAATCATTTGTGTAATGTTGGTAAATTCATTGTTTTTCTTTTATTTCAAAAATTTGTCTCTACTTATAGCACGGCCTTTCACTGTGAGTCTGCAGGAACATTGTTAATAAATGCTTTTGCAAATATGATTATGCAAAGAACAAATGAATATTGATTAAACTGAATAATGCATTATTTTCTAGGATAAGTATATTAAATTAACTCTCAGTGAACAAACAGCATGAATTAAACTAGTTAATTTTCTGAAACCGTAACTAGCTGATTTTGCCCTGCTCTGAACGTTCAGACAAGTCTGAAATGGTACTTGCATTGTTTTTCCTCTTCATTTTAATTGTGACTTGTAAAAATGTGTGTAAGTGATACAAGGCTCCTTAAAGAAACGCTGGGAAGTGCAGATATGTTGAAGAAAGAAAAGAGAACACTCGTCACCTCGTCACTCAGACACAACGGTTGGATTTGTGCTTCCTAGACTCCTTGTGGATGGCACGGATTTTTTTTTTTTTAAACATTTATTCCTTTTCTGCAGGATGACATAAACTCGAAAATTTGGTCTCGCTGTTTTCCTCCACTTTTTGGTGCAGATACATGATACTGAGCACAATCAATCATATCAGGAAACAAATCACTGATTTCATAGCTCCAGGCCCTGGTTTTTAGGCCCATCTTGCTTGAGACTATTCCACAGGATTTAAAGAATCTCTCAAAGTGTTTGTGTAGGGCAATGAGAAGTCAGGGAATTGTCAGACGGTTTAGTTACGGGTACTAGTAAGCATTCGATAACTACTGACTATTAACAGGATGTACCCGTCTCCCACCGGATACCCTTTTCTTCCCTTCCCTCCTCCCCCCGCCCACCCCTCACCACTTTTACTTCTCTCCCGGGTCTACACGCGCAGATCACTGTTCCCAGGGTCTCTTTCCCGTTAGACTTTCCCCTGGTGGCCTGCACTTCTCCTTCAAGGTGCCCATCATAAGCCCAAGGGGACCTGGTGTGCAGTTTCACTCAGGGAAAGGGCGCAGAGGGAAGAGGTACGATTAGAGGTTAGCTAAGCCACCGGGGCCAGAGATGAAGGGGGTGTCCTTCCGGGTGGAAGGGGGCTGCAGGAGCAAAGGCTTGGAGGGGAGAAATCGCCGAGTAGGTGCGAGGGTCTGCGTAGAGTTCAACAGCACTACAACAGAGGCCTTGCGTAGGGAAGCCCCAGCAGGGTCGTGCCAGTCTGGGCCTACGTAAGTCTGTGGATTCGGAGATCAATTGTTTGATCAATCGAGATCAATCACCATCTCAAAAGGATTCGAGAGGAGGTCCGCTAGGAGACAGAATCTCCGGGGGTGCACAGGCTCCCTGCAGCCATATCCCTGGACCCCAGTGAAGACGTTGTTTTGGAGACCTGTGTTGCTACCACCAGCCCTGGCTGAAATGGGGACAGGGATGGTGTCTATTTTTGTCCACGATTTAATGCCTAGATAATCGGCCTGTCAAATTCAACGCGGCCGACACCCAAGTCCTGGGTTTCTGCACCACACCCCTACCCGCCCCGCCAACCTACTTCTTCCCCAGATTTCTCCTTCAGGGTCAGGGCCCCACCACCCAGTTTCTCACGCCCTTCCCTCCTCGTTTTTCAGAATGTCCGCGTCCAAGATATCAGCAGACCCGGAACCCATCCGCCTCTCGTTTCCCAAGGCACTTGAAATAAAATTCAAGCCCTCTACACGGGCCTAGAAGGCCCCTGCCAATCTCGCCTGGATCTCCTCTCCGTCCATTCCTCGCCCTCATCCGCTACCCTCCGGTCACACTGGCCTTGGAACGCTCTCTTCCCCGAGCTCCGTCCTGCCTTAGGGCCTGTGTGCTAGCTTCCTCTGCCTGGAAACTTCCTCCTCTTCCATCAGGCGCTTTCAGCTCAACAGTCTCCTCCCCAAAGAGGTCTTTCTTCTTTCATTGTCTTTCTAACACCTACCTCTATGGGAAATTAACTTGTTAATGAATTTCTTTGCAAGTGAATTTGTTTTCCCTCTCTTTAGAATGTGTGCTCCCCGAGGGCAGGGATCTTGGTGGCTTTTGTGGTTGCCCCCTTCCCCTAGAACCAGACTCAGTTTGTACGCGTTGAGTAACGATTCCTTGTGCGAATCAATACATTTTGAAACATGGAAAACACACTTGAAAGAAATACACTGTGTCGGGATACTGGAAGGGGAACGCCTTGGGCCGGGGCTTCCAACTCCGCCGCGAACCCCTCCAGGCTCCGACCGCTCCATCCGTAAAATGGGGTCAATCCTAATTGTTTTTCCCCACGGGGATGGAATGAGATTAAAAGCAGATAGCAAGCCCCACTGCGTGCTGCGTTCTCGGAGAAAAAGCAGCCCTGGGGACTGAGCACAGAGGGGCCGTTTCCAGGCGCTGGCTCTCACGGACGCTCGGGCAGCCTGGGAAAATCAGAGTGGAGGACAAACCCAAGGGCACCTTCCAAATAAGGCCACCAGGAGACTGTGGTCCTGAAGCCGGCTCTGCCAGGTGCCCCGTTCTGCCAGGCCGGCCCCGTGTCTGCCAAGGGCCCTGGCAGGCTCTCTCTCCCTTCGGCTATGCCTGCCGCCGAGCTGCCTCGAGGAAGTCACCAGCTGGCTCCCCCCAGGTCTGTTTTTTTGGACAGAGGGAAGAATGACACCAGACCATTCTTCAACCCCCTCCGGGTTGGTTTATTCTCATTTTGGGGGGAGGAAGCTAAGGCTCTGCGAGGTTGTGTGACACTCCTAAGGTCACGAAGGTCAAAAGCAATCAGACCAGGCTCCACTAGGTCTGCCCACATACTTTGCATAAGACAGCCCTGCGGTGTGGGTGTCCGGTGGGTGGATTTCTGGTTGGGGTGTCACCTCCCTCCCCGGACTCCCTTCCAGGGCCCCCTTGGGCAGCTGGGTGGCAGAGTGCTGGGGCCCTCGGTGCAGCCACTGGGAGAGACAGCGCCAGGCTGCTGGCCACAGCTCGCTTGAGGACCCAGCGGTCGAGCCAGGAGCAGGTCCAGACACGTGGGGATGGGTCCACAGCGGGCTTGAGTGGCTGTTCCTTTGGAGGCCTCTTAACATATTTTAAATGCAATAAAATAAGTCGGTATTTCTGGTAAACTGCCCTCAGCCACGCGTTTTGTGGTTTCGGCTTTTTGGGTGGCCGCCAGGGCCACGACGAATGTGGTCACCAGCCAGAGCCCCGGCCAGTACCTGCCCCTGGAACGTTGCACGGGGGTGTGCAAACAATATCAACAGAGATCAAGAAGCTTAGCAAAGAACGTATGTGTGTGTGTGTGTGTGTGTGTGTGTGCGCGTGCACGCACACGCACGCGTGTGCTGCACACACATGTGTTTAAAATCTGTACTTTAGGACTCCTTCGGGCGGGGGTGGGACCTATTTACTTTTTGCCAGCTGTGTAAGTGGAATCTGGTGAAAAGTTGAAGCAACTGGAACCATATTTTGCTTTTCCAGGTTTGATGCCGGGACACTCCCTTCCTCAGGCTGCAGCTCAGTGCCCTTGAGTTCAGTACACCCATGGGCCTCTGGCCTTACCTTCCCTGAGCCCCTCATCCTGCCTGCTGTCTCCCTCTCTAGGCCTCCGGGGCCTCAGGAAAACCCAACTGCCCTTTTATTTGGCAGGTTCGAGGCCGCTTCTTCCGTCCAGAAAACCTTCTTTCCCTCCCCGGAGCCTGCCCAGCTGAGGGCCGGGACCGGCATCAGTCAACACTTGATGACTTCCTGGCCCGGATGGGGAGTTCCCTGCCGGCTTCTGCCCTTCTCGCGGCTTCTGGTGAACACAGGGACAGATGCGCAGATGAACACAGGGACACAAAACCCCTGGGGAATATTGTGCAAGTGTGGAGTTTTGAGAATAGCCGCTGAATGAAGGCTGGGACTGGTGTTCTGGTTACTTGTCTCGCTCCTGCAACAGGCGACTCTGAATTCTGTCGTGGAGGAATGAATGAATGAATGAATGGGGGGGGGAGGAAAAGGTCCCCAGGTACCAGCCCTTGCATGATCACTGATTCAGCAAAGGCCCCCCGTCTGTGGGACTTAACTCGTCCGACTTTCAGCATGAACTGCAAACCGTACAAACCCAGGGGCTTCCCTCTGAGCATCCTGGTCTCGCAGATCAGCAGGGACATTGGCGGGGAAGGTCATGCCACTGTGCAGGCCCCCCTCGGACGGGAACATTTGCTGGGAAATTTAACTCTAAGACCAAAACATCTCAGGTCTTAAAGCTAATACTGGGCGGGGCGGGGGGGAGGGGTCGCGGTTTGAGGGAAGGATTTGAGTTATTTTTTTTCCCCTTCCTATCTTGTCATTGCATTCAGTGTCTGTGAAGTCTGCTGACTTTTCACACCTGGAATTTGACAACCTCTGATTTTATCCGGCAGATGGGTGTCACCTCAGTCCCCATGAATGATTTAAGAAAGCCACACTCCAAAGACGGATTGCGGGAGAAGCTGACTTTGCCCCAGAGAACAAACACAAACCGAGCAGAAAAAGGAAAGCGATGACGCAGTCATCCCAGAGACTTCTGTGTTTGTAGGGGGTAGGTCGGGGACAGGCCAGCAAAGCGGTAGGCGACACTGAGTTAGGAGTCAGACGGATGGAGGTCCTTACTTTGATACTGAACAGGCCGTGTGTCCTTGGGCAAGGGGATAAACTCCTGAATGCCTTGATTTCTTCACATGTAAATTGTCGATGGCGGTAACAATCTACGTGGCGGTGGTGAATTCAAGAAACGCAAGTAAATAACAGCGCCCCGTCTCCGCTCTCCACGAAGTCGGTGATCATTGACTTCTAGCGAAAACCTTGGTGGTACAGTTGGTGCAACGGGGCTCTGTGGCTCGGAGAGGCTGGCAAGGTCTCCGAGAAGAGGCTTCATTTTGCAACCGCCGTCTGCCCCCACAATGCTGCTCAAGGGAGACACCTTGAATTGCATAGGAGATTCGAGAATAGCCAGGAAAGAAAGATTCGTGAAACCTTGCTGAAACGCAGGAACCCATAGGTCCATATGCAAATAAATAAATAAATGGGGAGAAGGAGAAGCTCTTCCTTGCATTAAAAAAGCGACTAATAAATGTTTAAGGGGTGATTGAATTAGAAAATCACCATTTGGCAACCATCATAGTAATAATTAATTCGGCCAAGGAACATCAATGGATGCTAAAATTAATGGGTGAAAGTTTTATGAGGAAGGGGATATTGACATAGTCTCGCAGAAGCTCCCCTCCCCACAGAATACTTGTTAATTACAAAGGGAATAACTTTACGGTGGAGAAGGCTGGCAGATACTGCCACCTTAATGAAGTGATCAAAGTGAACATCATTAGTAATGGGACAAATTGAAATCATGGGCCACCTGATAGGATGCAACGAGAACACAGCATCGCTTCTGAGCTCTTCCTGCAAATGATGCATAACTTGAACCTAATCACGGGGAAACATCAGACAAACCTAAATTAAGGGGCATTCTACGAAAGATCTGGCCTGTACTCTTCAGAACGTCAAGATCATAAAAAAGCAAGGAGAGACTGGGGCGCTGTTCCAGACTGAAGCAGACTAAGAAGACGGGAAGATAAAACGGTACCTGTGATCCTGGATTTGGATCCTTTTGTTATAAAGCACATTATTGGGGGCCTTGGGAGAAACCGAAATGGAGTTTGCGGCTTAGATGGTAGTGACGCGTCAGTGTTCGCACCCTGGTTGTAATGGTCGTCATGTGGTCATGGAGGAGAATGTCCTTTGCAGGAAACACACACCGAAGCGTTCGGGGCGGGGGGGGGGGGGTGACAGGGCATCAGGTTCGCAGCTTACTATCAAACGCTTCGGAGTAGAAACACATAGTGGTACCATTCTTGCAACTTTTCTATGAGTTTCAAGTTTTCTGAAACGCGGCTTCTAGGAAAAGAGGAAAAGTGTGCCCAGACACAGACACTGAAATCGCCACACCTGCTCACAGGGGCTCACACCTGCTTCAGGACTTTAGCAGAGACAGGGGCCGAGGCATTATTATCCGCCCCCCCCCCCCGCCCCCCGCCTTGCTGGGTAAAATAAGGCTATTCGGAATAAAAGACGACGCTAGACCCAGAAGACAAATCTCATCCAGGAGCTCACGGGACTTGCCAAGTTCTCACAATCAGGGCTGAAGTGGAATCCAAGGGCCAGCACCACACTGCTTGGACCCAACTGTGTCTCATTAAAACTATGTGGTGTTCAGGGCGCCGGGGTGGCTCAGTCGGTTGAGCATCTGACCTCGGCTCAGGTCACGATCTCACGGTTTGTGAGTTCACGCTGCTGTCAGCGTGGAGCCCGCTTCAGATTGTATGTCGCCCCTCCCCTGCTCGTGCTCTATCTCGTTCAAAAATAAACATTAACAAAATACGCTCTTCGTTTTACTTGCTCATAAGATTATTATGTTTTGGTACCTTTACAGATGGGATAAAATTGAGATGACGAAAATGGGACAGAAAAATTTATAGTTGGAACAACGTAGAAAAATCCAGAGCAAAGGCAGGAAAGCAGGGATTTTGCTCACTTTTATTTGCTACTGTGTGTCCCGGGCTAGAGCAGCGCCTGGCATACGGCAGGCCCTCCCTGAAGACTTGTTGAATGAATGAATGAATGAATGAATGAATGCTGTTCTAAACTTTTGGGGGGAAAAAAAGGTAAATACTCAGGGAAATTATTTGCTTTTTTGCCCCAAAGCAGCCTCAACCTTCCCCAGGAGACCATGCTGCTAAGCCCAGGGAAACCTGATCATGAGAACTACCGCACGCAGAACTGCGAACATCTCTGCAAAGAACGGTTGGGTCGCGAACCTTCCTTCTTAAAGTTGCCTTAGCGCTTTCACTGCATCTGGCTTTCCCACAGAGGGAGGAAGTATACTGTGGTGGTCGACTGCATGGTAACAGGAGCCAAACTGCCTGTGTTTGCTTGATTCGTGGCTCTACCGCTTACCAGATAAGTTACTTAACCTCTGACTCCTCATTTGTAAAACAGAGATAATAAGACTGAAACTAATATAATGCTGTACGGTAGCTATCATGGATTTAAAAGTAAACAAGACAAACAGATAATAAGAATACGTAGATGTCACGGGGCTGTTGTGACGATGAAGCTAACATATTTATACGGCAAGCACTCTAGAAATGTCTGCAATTATTCCCAGATCACTGGGAGCTTGTTAAAGCCCAGCCTGGGGCACAACTCTCCCCAGAGGCTTCTCCCAGGCTGTTCTCTGGCACACCCACCATGACTTTGTCCTGTCTGCCTGGCTTTCAGGGGCTGTGTCTCAAAGGAGGGGACATTTGAACTAGGTCCGAAGGATGGGTCAAGTTCACTGGATGGAAGAGAAGGCATTGGGATACCCCACAAGGGGTGTCCAAGAGACTGAGCCAGAGACTGATAGGCAACATCTCCCTAGCCCCTGGGGGGCCAACCTTGGGCTGAAAGTCATCTACCCAGAATGGATTGTGTTGACTTCACTTCTGTTTACTCAGGGCTCTGGCGTGGTCAGTAGTTGGCAGGTTGATGTGACTTAAAATAGCACTCTGGAAGCCTTTAGAAGCAAAACTAATGAAGTGCCTCACAGAGACAGCAGAATGCAGTGAGCCCCGACTGTCTGGGGAACAAATCTCAGCTCCACCGCTCCTTAGCTGTGTAGCCTTGGGCAAGTTCCCTAACGTCTCTGGGCCCCAGTTTCCTCACCTCTGCCGTAGGAACGGCGATGACCATGGCACCTGCCTCACGGGGTTGTCAGGAAGGGTAAGTGAATTCACATTTACAAAGTGCTTAGGATAGCGACTGACACAGAGCATGTGCTCTGCAGAAGGTGTCTGTTAAATAGTATATAAATAAACGATGACATCACTCGATACCAAAACGGAGGACTGGAAAAACTATCCATGTAAACAAACATAATAGTGATAAATTAGTAATGCCCTTATGAGCGAAACCTCGGATGTCTTCACCGTCTTTCCCTTCCTCTGTGCATAGTCGGGTGGAGGAGGGGGCGTAAAAACTCTCTGTTTACCAAGAAGACAGAAATTATTTTTAAGTAAACCATTAGTTACATACTACAGAGGGGGAAACATGTCTTTTTTGTTGCTATGACTGCTGACGAATGTGAAGACTCATCTGTGCAAATAGATTTCGGTGACTAATTGACTCATGTTTACCTCTTGAGAACAAGCAGCATTTCGGAAACACTAGCACTGAGCGGAGAAAACCGTTTCCTTAACCGTGAGAAGGTCAACGGGACGGGAATGGAAAAGCACATAAAACCACTAAACGTGTTTTACCACCGCCGTTGCCTTCAGGAAAAGGAAAAATGGTTCTCGGTAACTGATACGGCACGACTAAACACCCGTTTCGTTTGCTTACGCGCCCCTGGGATGACCCAAATGAGTCAAGATGCCGTGAGTTCCAGCACATTCGGGGGTGTGGTGTCGGCCACCGGAAGCCACCGGACGAGGCCCCGAGTTTGGTTTTTCACCTTCTCCAGCGGATGCAGATTGGAAGCCGCCCCCCTCCTCCCCTCCCCGCCAAAGCACCGCAGGAAGGGCTGGGAGGGGCAGCTGACCGCGGCACAGCTTTTCTGGAACCGTTGGTTGCCTGAGGAATGACACGCGGCTGAGTAATTGACTGGGGCGATCAGGACCCCTTTGCAGATGGCACCCGAGTGCAGAGATCTTGAGAGGGTTTTCTTTCCAAAGCTGGCAGAGATACGGCTGGTGGCAAGTGTCCTGCCCGTAAAAATGATCAAGTGCCCGTTAATGGCAGTCCTTCGCTAAGAGCAACAGCTGGGGCCTCCGTGCTGGCAGAGGGGGGCGCATCGTATAATCGAGCAGCGTCGCGCTCGTGAGCAGGGCAAAGCTGCGGCGCTCGATCCATTTGCTTGGGGGGGGGACGTGTTCGCGCTCCCCCGGGGCACCCCTCTCCCCCCCACCCCCGCCACCACACACCCCTGCGTGGAGTCCACACACTTTTGCCCCCCGAGGCGGGTGCAGCCGGCCTCGTACCATCGATGGACGCATCTGCCCGGCGCAGCTTTTACTGCGACCCCTCTCAGTGTCGTGTCACAGGCACCGAGTTCTCCAAATCACAGAGATAGAAGGTAGCGCCGGCGGGTCACGCTTCATTAGTGCCCGCCGTGCCTACTGCACAGGGGCGCAGCATTCACGGGGTAACACAGGGCACGGCTGATGCCAGGTGTAGGAGGACACCCAAGGAGGACGGTGATGATGATTATTAGTTCTCGCTCTCGGCAAGAACTAACCCCACGAAGACTCGTAAGTCTCTGAATGTTTAAGTAACGCCACTCCAACTGGCCCTGAGGCTACAGCAAATCTATGTAATCTTAATAGCTCTAAATAATAGCTTGATTTATTATATCCATTTGAAAATCAGCTTGGGGTAGGAAGTAGCGTTTCCATGCTTCCCTTCGCCATCACATTTCTTAGATGACCTGTTTATACTTCCGGCCTGCATTTCTTTGTTGTGTGTGTGTGTTTTTCATTTTTTTCATTTTTGTTGTTGTTGTTGTTGTTGTTGTTGAGTGCAAGCGGGGGAGGGGCAAAGAGAAGACAACACAGAATCTGAAACAGGCTCCAGGCTCTGAGCTGTCAGCACAGAGCCCGACGCGGGGCTCGAACTCACGGACCGCGAGATCATGACCTGACCCGAAGTCGGACGCTTAACCGACGGAGCCGCCCAGGCGCCCCTGCGTGTCTTCATATGTATTTAACACCTTGTGATTTCGCTCCTACTCTCACCGCTCTCCTCCCGGTGCTGTGCGTTAGTTCTCTCTTGCTGCATAAGCGACTGCTCTCAGATGGAGGGACTTAACACACATTTGCTGTCTCCCACTTTTTGAGGGTCAGGGAGTTGGGGGGTGGCGTAACGGGAGCTTCTGGCCCGGGGTCTCTCACAGGCTGCAATCAAGGTGTCGGCTGGGGCTGCGCCCTCCTCCAGGCAGTCTTGGCTGGGGAAGGATTCGTGTCCGAGCTCGGTCACGGACTTGTCGGGAGGATTGCCCTGTTCGTGGGCGGCTGGGCTGATTGCCGTTGGTTGTTGGCCAGAGGCCATCCGCAGTCTCTTGTCCCGTGGGCCTCTCCACAGGGCAGCTTATAATGTGGCAGATGGGTTTATCAGAGTGAGCAAGCCAGAGGGAAAGAGAGAGAGAGAGAATGTAATGTACAAGTGCCAGCCTGTTTAGACGTGATCTTCGACGGAAGGTCCCGTCACTTTCACCGTATTCTACTAGTTCAGCGCCAAATCCCGCGAACTTCCGACATGTTGCATCCTCTCCGACCTCTCTGGAACCCCTCATCGCTGCAATACCGCCTGCTTAAATGCCACCTCACTCGTCCACCTCACAGCCCTTCACCTTCCCACCTCGCTGTCACTCCTTTCCGGTCTCCGTCTCTGTTCCCCTTTCTCCTCCTGCGCAGCTCTGAGGGTGGCCGACCTCTGAGTGGGCACACCGACAAAAATGTGTGGGTCGCCGGAAAAAGTAGAAAGAGCGTCTCGAGGGTCAGTCCTGGACTGTCGTGCCTACGTCGTCCCCTTCTGCTCTGCTTGCCACGGCGATCGCACCCTGTTCCCATCTCATAACACCCTTCGCTTATCACCTCTACAGAGGTCAGCCAGAAATCGTCACCTGCGACTTCGGGGGCTCTCCTGCGCCTCGCTTCTGTCTAACTGCCCACGAGGCATCCGGAGGGATGGTGTGCTGAGACCTCAGACTCAGCCTATCTGTCCTTTGCCTTCACTAAACCCTGCCCCTCCTCTATTCCCAATTTCTGACAAGGCCGTTTGCCCAATCGCCCGGACCTGAAACTTAACCGTTACGTTTGATTCCTCTTTTCTCTCTACCGGTCACAACCAGTCAGTTACCACACTTGGTCTATTCTAACCACGCACCGTCTGCCCCCGCCCCCCTCTGTCCCCAGAGACTACGGCGATGGGTCCCCCTGCCTCTGGGCTCTGGCCTGTCTCATCTACCCTATACATTCCTTTCAAAGGAATCTTCCTGAGGCACGTCTCTGATCTGGCTCGGACCTGCTTGGTCCCCGCTCATTTCATGCTCTGTGTCCTCCAGTCACGTGGAATATCTGCCCCTTGTGTAGCTCTCGTGATTTCCTGCCTCAGTGGCTCCGTTCTTTTGCTTTTTGTCCCGTGGGCCCCAAATTTCTCTGTCACCGCTCTTTGCCCCGGTTCCCCATCGTCAGCTCCTACCTGTCCTCTGTGGCCTGCCTCAAATGTCACCGCCCACACAGAAGTTTCCCTGAGGGTTTTACCTTCCCCAGAGCCTGATCTGAAGGTAATGTTTCTGCACAATGAAATCCCAGAATCCTTTACTTCTCTATCTTCCGGTGCTTCCTTAGGTATTTCCGTGCAAACGCGCTCTTTCTTCGTAGACTCGGGGCTTCTTGCCGGTAGGATGCGTGCTTCGTTCATTTTCATCCTATGCGCCCTAGAGTACCTTACATATCTGTATCATCAATAGATTTAAAATCTTTTTATAATGCCCCCATTAAATATGTATGCCCATTTGCCTCACGGTCACAGAAAATGAGAGGCGATTCAGTTCACACAGTGCTGTTACTTAAAGGTTAATATTAGGTTTGGATGACATCTTATAGCTCATTATTCCCTTTTATGTTCTCCTTGATTATACCTGAATTTCTCTCCAGAGGATAACAATACATATTGTGACCCTGCAAGAGGATGTCTACGTTTTCCTGTTGGAAACACTAATTAATAAATGGACCAGTCACAACTTTTCACGAGAAGACAATTATAGTATTCAGTTACACAAATAGTCATCAGGCATCTACAGCGGAGGTTAGAGAAGTGAGACCTACTCCCTCCTCATAAGGGCCTTTCAGTGGGGGGGATGGGAGCACAAGACAAGTGACAAGCTATACAGCACCAGCTGAATTTCTCCTCCGCGGTGTCCCGACAGCACGGCCATCAACGAAGGGGCATGAACTCACTTGCTACGTACGGCGTGGGGGAAGCTCTAGGCAAGAATCAGCCAGGTACAGAGGTATGTGCCCGGGCGCCCATGATTCCCTTGATTCACCTTAGAGCAGTGGTTCTCCAGGTGGTGCCCGGAGCGGCAACACCATCACCTGGGAGCTTATGAATGATGCAAATTGTTGGGCCCTACCTTAGGCCTACTGACTTGGAAACTCTCTTGGGACGGCCCAACTGTGTCGTAACAGGATCCCCCCGGCCAGATGATGCTGATGCACATTAGAGCTTAAGAAGCACTGAGAACCAAGTTCCCGATCCTCAGTTTCAATCCATAATTCGTTCCCCCTAAAACGTCTCCACTTGAGAAAGTGTCCATGGTGGGAACAGCGAGCCAGGGCTGACGTTTCTCCCTCTCCCTTGGCCTCCAATCTTCCCACACTTCACCGAAGTCAGGCTAACCCTCTCTAACTCTCACTCTGGTGCGTTGCCCCAGGAATGAAAACACCTCTGGGAAAACAAACAAAAAGGCAATTGGAAATACTGTGCTAGTCCTAAAAAAGTAGACGACTCTAATCAAGACTGGGTAACAAACCCCTCGGCAAGTGGGTGGTATCCAATCCTTCGCTTTCAACAAAATTGAAGGAAGGCTTAGTTGTATTGTCCGCCGACTGATCACGTCAAGATATTTTTCGCTGCGACTCTTGTGTATGGTTGGTGGGGATGTAAAATGGTGCAGCCACCCTGGAGGATGGTATGCCGGGCCCTCAAAAAATTAAAAATAGAGGGGCACCGGGGTGGCCCCGTTGGTTGAGCGTCTGACTTCAGTTCAGGTCAGGATCTCGCGGTTTGTGGGTTCGAGCCCCGCGTCGGGCTCCGTGCTGACCGCTCGGAGCCTGGAGCCTGCTTCGGATTCCGTGTCTCCTTCTCTCTCTGCCCCTCCCCTGGTTGTGCTCTGTCTCTCAAAAATAAATAAATGTAAACAAAGAAAAAAAACCCAAAGGGACAAACACCGTATGGTCCTACTTGTCTGAGGAACCTACTGTACTCAAATTCATAGAGACAGAAAAGAGAAAGGTGGTTCCACAGTAGAATGGGCAGGGGCAGGAGGGGATGGGGCGTTAGCATTTCGTGGGGACAGCGTTTCAGTTTTGGAAAATCGAAAATTCGTGGAGACGGATGGTGACGATTGTTGCATGACAATGTGAACGTACTTAAAATCACCGAAAACAGTTAAAAGGGCGAAATTTCAAGATGTATGTTTTACCACGATTTAAAAAGCTCTCAGTGATAATCATTATGTGATTGGGGGCAGGCACGTCACATGAAAAGAGCTGGGGAGGCGCCTGAGTGGCTCTGCTGATTAAGGATCCGACTCTTGATCTCGACTCAGGTCACCATCTCACGGTTCGCGGGTTCGAGCCCCGCGTCGGGCTCTGTGCTGACGGCTCGGAGCCTGGAGCCTGCTTCCGCCTCTGTGTCTCCCTCTCTCTCTGCCCCTCCCCTGCTCACGCTCTGTTTCTGTGTCTCAAAAAAATAAATAAATAAATAAATGTAAAAAAAAAATTTTTTTTTTTAAGTTTTAAAAAAGAACTATCATATGATCCAGCAATTCTACTTCTGGGTACATATTCAAAGGAAATAAAAACACTAACTCAAAGAGATATCTACACCTCCGCGCTCATTGCAGCATTATTCACAATACTCAAGACACAGAAACAACCTAAGTGGCCACTGGTGGATGAATGCATACACACACACAATGGGATATTATTCTGTCACACAAAAGAAGGAAATCCAACCTTTTTCGACAACACGGATGGACCCTGAGGGCATTAAGCTAAGTGAAATAAGTCAAAGAAAGACGAATACTGTATGTGCTCCCTTATATGTGAAATCTAAAACAGTGGAACTCGTAGAAATAGGGAATAGACTGGTGGTTGCCAGGGTTCGGGGGGTGGGGGAGATGGGGACATATCGGTCACGGTCCGCACTTCCGGCTATGAGATGAATACGTTCTGGGGATCTAATGTACAACATAGCGACCGAGGATACCGGAGGGGCGCCCGGGTGGCTCAGTCGGTTAAGTGTCCAACTTTAGCTCAGGTCATGATCTCACACTCTGTGAGTTCGAGCCCCACTTCAGGCTCTCTGTTGTCAGCGCAGAGCCGGCTTCAGATCCTCTGTCCCCCTCTCTCTCTGCGCCTCCCCGGCTCGTGCTCTCTCTCTTTCAAAAACAAAACATTTTAAGAACACACAAAACCCCCCAATACTATATGGTATACTTGAAAGTTGTTAAAAGAATAGATCTTAAATGTTATCACCACCCACCCAAAGAAGACATTATGCGAGGGGACGGAGGTAGTAACTAACGTTGTTGGGGCAACTATTTTGTAATCTATACATATACCAAGACGTCACATGGTATGCCTTAAATTCTTATAGGTTATATGTCAGTAATATCACAACAAAGCTGTGGAAAACCATTTTTAAAAGAATACTGCGCATTATACCCCAAGAGCCTACAGGACAAGTAAATAAAATATGTGTGAGGGATGCTAATTTTTTCAGAATTATTTGAGAAGGGCACAGGGGCAAACAGTTTGACTGTCCTTGCTTTGCGTCTTTTCTTGCCAATTTCCCCTCAGTTACACACCATACGCTCCCAGTTTAAGATTGCTTTATTTTTCTCAGCTCCCTCTACCCCTGGAAAAGCCGAACACGAGGTGCACCTCTTGATTTGAGATTGAAACCATCATTTCAGGGAATCTCACTGAAACTCCTGACTTCTGGTAAAAGTGGTTCTCCATCAGGGATGGCTTTGCCCCTCCCCCTCCCCGGGAGACATTTGGCAATATCTGCAGACGCGTTTGGTTGTCGCAACGGGGAGACGTCTGTCACTGGCATCTAGGGGGCAGAGGCCAGGGATCCTGTAAACTTTTTACGAGTCGCAGGACAGCCTCCTACAACAAAGACTTATCTGGCTTAAAATATCAATGGTAGGAAGGTTGTCAAAGCCTGTAGGGCATGTATTCCTGAGTGAGTGGACGAATGAATGAACGAATGGATGATAATGTAAAGGAAGAAACAAAGGAATCAATGAATGAATGCTAGCTAGTGAAGTCTTGAATCAGTATTGTGTGGCAGGTTCTGTGCTGGGCTTTCAGAAAATCCTGGTGAATGGGACAGACCCAAGGGCTGCTTTTTTTTTTTTCCTTTCCTTTCCCAAGACCAGCTTTACTGGAGCTTAGGGGCCAGCCCAACACTACGTCTTTTCTAGGCCCCGCAAAAGCTCCCCCTGTATCCAGACCTCCATTCCTCTTGCATTTGGGGTGCTCTAAAAGCCCTCAACTTTGTATCTGCTCGGGTTAGGGGCTTCCAGGTTTTATGTTGTGCCTCCCTCCCTCAGACAATCGCCCGAAAGCTCTCCTCTCTGTAAGATTTCCTCTTCTTTCAAACACCCTCGCCGCTCAACAGCAGAACTCCTGAGTAGTTCCATTCCCATCCCTCTCATCCCCGTCAGCGAGCTGAGATCGCCGTGATCACCCCCGGGAAGGACTCTTGGTGCCAAGTGTCTCTGAAGAAGTGACTGGTGCAGTACACAACCTCATTTACGCACTTGACCCTTAGGTTTTCCCTCCGTGTGTCACCAGTGGCATCTGAGAACGTGCTGTCTGCCACATGGTTGGCGAATGAAGTCAAGCATTTAAACAGTGATAACGGCGAGACGGTCACCTCACAGAGGGCCCGATGAGGCACCCGTCTCCTTTGGGTCTCCTGTTCCGTCTCACGTCCAGTCTTCTGTTCCACCCTGAGTTCTTAGGGCCTGCAGATTCTATAGGAAGATCTTCACATCTGGGATCCAAGTCTTCAGTAACGCCGCCCTTTTGCAACGACTCCAAATAATAAGAGCTAACGTGTGTTGACTGCTTATCGTAGGCCAGACACCGTGCTGAGCTCTTTCCGAAGGCCAGCCTATGGTATGTGTCGTGCAGGAGTTGCTGGGCCATGGGCCAGTGAGGTTCTCCTTCTACAGCCCACGTGAGTTCTGATGATCTTGGAATGTAAGGCTGCCGAGTACGCCCATAAAACAAAAGCTATCAACCCCCCCGCCTCGAAGACACGTTTCTGATGTCCTGATGCAACAAACACGCTCTTTAAGAGCTGCTTCCCACCTACGGTCGCTGATGGAGAGCTGAGCCTAAAGCTGTCCAAGCGAACCTGTCCGACATCCTGCCCTCAGCTGATTGAATCCGCCTAAATCAAGTTGGTCCAATCCAATCCCCTTCCTGAGAATATGGAATTGAGGCCCCGGGAAGCGGAGCTGTGTAGCTATGGGCCACAGGCATTTGAAGGTGACCGTGATGTCCCATGTGCAAGCAGGTGGGTGAATGGAGAAAGCAAGTTTGGAGTCAGAGAGGAGGAGACTGGAGATGCCATGAGAGAAAGACTGTGTGATCTATCCGTGTAGTGTCGATTCCTGATGGCTTTCCAGCTCCTAAGAGGCCTGGCTTGCTTTCTTTATTGACCCTGGGTTCTCTGATAATCTCCTCCGTCATTTATTTTCAATAAACTCTCCTTTTTTTTTGAGCTAGGGTGGGTGAGCGTTCCTTGCGTCCAAAATAAAGCCTGTACTGAGAAGCTACTAGACAATAAACACCTTACTAACTCTGGAGTGTCACGGTCCGTTGTGATTGACTCTGAAGACGTAACGATGCTTATGTTTTGTATTCCTCAACCTAGTAGTAAATTGTCTACTGTTTGCATCCATTCATCTTGTCATTGAACATCTATTGGGTGGTTACCATGTGCCCAATGTTCAGAAGATCATATGAGGACAAAATAGGACACCCGCTTTCAACAAACTTACAAATTCGTTAGAGATTTGAAAGTATAAAGCAAAAACCAGTTTCTGTAACAAAGCGCAAATAAAACATAAGATTTTAGAGGAAGGAGCAATTCGTTTGTCTTGGAAAGAGTGGAGAAGGCTTCATAGAGGAGGTGTCTTCCGAGCTGAAGTATGAAAGATGAGTGGGATTTGACGACGCAAAGAAAGTAGGTGAGAAAGAAAGCACATTAGTTAGCTATCGCCACAATCATGCTGTGTAGCAAACCACGTCAAAACTAAATGGCTTTCTTAACTTTTTTTTTAGTTTATCTTTAATTATTTTGAGAGAGAGATAGAGAGCAAGCTGGGGAGGGGCAGAGTGAGAGGGAGACAGAATTCCAAGCAGAGCCTGCTGTGGGGCTCAATCCCGCAAACCGTGAGATCATGACCTGGGCCGAAATCAGGAGTCGGATGCTTCGCTGACTCAGCCGCTCAGGTGCCCCTAAGTGGCTTTAAATAATAATCATTTGTTCTTATACAACTATGTGTTGTCTGATTTAGGCTGGGCTCCACTGGGGATTGGCTCCAAGATGCAGGGTGTGTGTGTGTGTGTGTGTGTGTGTGTGTGTGTGTGTTCGTTCTGGAGCCCAGGCTGAAAAGGCAGCAATTGGTCAAAGAAAGCTGTTCTCATGACCATGGCAGGCGTGCATGAGAGCAAATCCAACTATTCAAGCACATTCAGGCCCCTGCGTCCATCACATCTAACATCCTATTGGCCAGAGTGAGGCACAGGGTTCAGTCCAAAGCTGAAGGGTGGAGAAGTATGTTCTGCCTCTTGGGAACCTGCAAAGTTCCCGGACACGGACACAGGCAGGGTGAACACTTTGCAACAACTACGGCAATTCCACGCAGAGAGCTTAAAGAGATAATCAAAAGCACGTAGATACGAATGTATATGTATATATGTATATGTGTGTCTATGTATATGAATGTATATGGATTCTTCACAGGGAGGTTATAGGTTACAGGGAGGTCACAGGGTAAAACTTAAAGTTAAATTTTAGAAAGCTCCTAGCAAAATTACGGAGAGCCTTGAATGTCATGCGACAGAACATGGGGTTTATTCCGCAGGTTTCCGGGAGCCGCTGGGGTTCACGTGATTATATCTGGGTTTTAGGAATGTTAAAAGCAAGGAGACCATTTAGGAGGCCAGGGTAATAGTCTAAGAATGTGTGGCGATCGGGTGGATATGAGAGATGTTTGGAATACTTTGCCATATGTCCACAAATCATCCGATACTCCTCTTCCTAAGGGGAAATCAATTGCTCTTTCTGGGTCTGGGCTGTATTCAGTAACTTGTCTCTATCGTGTAGAACGTGGTGAAATGCGGGTGTGTAAGTTCTGAGACCAGGTCACGAAAATCGTGTGGTCTCCTGTTGGCTCTCCCTTGGGTCACTCATTCTGGGGGAAGCTAGCTGTCTTGTCACGGAGTCACTCAAGCAGCTCAACGGAGAGGCCCATCTTCTGAGGAGCTGATACCTTTTGTCAATGGCGAATGAGGAGCTGAGGCCTCTTACTAATGGCTATGTAAGCGACCGGTTTTGAGCGGCAATCCTACAGTGCCAGTCAAGCCTCCAGATGACTACATCCTCAGCCAACATTTTGACCTCACGACGTTGACCCCATCTAAGCTGCTCCTGGATTCCCCACGCACCGAAACCGAGTGAGACCGCGTTTCCTCCGTCAAGATGTTAAGTTCTGGGATAATTCGTTACGCGGCAGTAGATGAACATTGCATCTTGGTTGTAGAAGGTGAGGGAAAAGGCGAAGAAGACTCCCAGATTGCTGCTTTGAGCCACTGGGTGGTGTGATTTATTGACAGGGAAACAGAGGAAGGGCAGGTCTGAGGGACAGTGGTGGGAGAATTAAGATAAAGGGATCATTTCAGGACAGTTTCTTGGACTGAACTGTGCCCCCCCCGCCTCCCCCAAATTTCTATGTGACTCTACTTGCAGAGAAGGCCTTTAGGGAGGTAATTAAGGTCAAATGAGATCCTACGGGTGGGGCCCCACTCTGATAGGGCTGGTGTCCTTCTAAGAAGAGGAAGAAGACGCCAAAGATCTCTTTCTCTCTCTCCGTGTGGGCACAGGGAGGACGCTACGTGAGGGCACAGCCAGAAGGCGGTAGTCTTCAACCCCAAGGAGAGAGCTCACACCGCACACCGACCCTGCTGGCACCTCCATCTGGCCCCCGACCCTGAGCTCCCAGGAGCTCGAGGAAATGAACTTCTGTTGCGTGAGCCATCCTGGCCTGCGGTGTCCTGTTTGGGCAGCCCGAGTTGATTCAGACAGACAGGTTGAGTTCGTGACAGCGGGCCATGTCTGGTGCGGCTATCTAGGGGTCGCTTGGATCTACACCCGGGGCTGAGAAGAGAGATGTGGCTGCGGAGTCCTGCAATCGCTGGCACCCGGACGGAGAGGAGATACGGATCAGCCGGAGAGAAGGGGGACACGGGGAGGAAGGGGGAGGGGAGCCAGGACAGCACTAGGGTGCGGGGATAGCACCTGTAATTGAACGGCTCAATGAGGAAGATGGGGTGATGACTCGGCAGGAGTTGGTACGCAGGTGAAAGTCCACGCGGGCGGAAGTGAAGGGAGGTTCTGAAGCCAGAGAAGTCGGTCCACAGGGCCGACTGCTTAGACAATCCGTGTCAGAAGGAGATCGGGATGGCGCCATTAAGCTTCCGAATTAGGGGTCCACTGCTGACCTTCGCGAGCAGCATTGCCTCACCCGAGGTCACGCGTCTCTTCCGGGTGGCACACATCCAACCACTGATGGTGTGGCCGCATGGACCTCGAGCCGCGCCAGCCTACCCCGGGCCAACCGAGGGGCCATCTCCCCGTGGCGGGCCCTGCGAGGCGGGCCGGGCCGTCCCGGCACCTGCGGCCCAGCTCACCTTCCCGGCCCTCCTCCTGCTCCCGCTCGTGCCTTCCACAGATGCTGACCCCGAGGGAGCCCAGCCGTAAGTGTCTCCAAATCTGCTTCCCGGAGCACCCGACCCGAGACACGGGCTCAAGGAGACGAATGGTCTGACTCGAGGGCGAGGGTTTCGTCTGCCAAGTCTCCTTCTATACCAGGCACAGAGGTGCACCCACAGCCGGTGTTTTTGGCCTCGACCCGTAGAACTTCAGGAGGAAGACAAAGCCGGCCGCTGGAGGACGGATTCGTCCGACTCTTCCTTTCACACACGCAAATGAAAATAGGAGGCCGGTGAAAATTTTTGTTTTGAGGCCAGGGAATCTTAGATCGATTTGTATTGCCTCCTTCCTGTCCCCAGCAACAGCCCCCACAGCCCACCCCGGCCACACACACACACACACACACACACACCCCTCTCCTACTTCCTAGAAATAACGGATCCCCGTTTAGTGCTTCCCTGGCCCGGGGTCAGAGAAGAACAGTGATCACACTGTGTGTCTATCCCCTAGCCAAGGAACACAGGGAAAGGGGAAGAGGGAAGGAGACAGGCGGATGGCCAGAAGCACTTTCAATTGCTGATAACGCCAGGGTCAGGCCAAGCACTGACTTTCAGACTCGAGCTACTTGAAACGTACGCCTCAGCTGACAGGAACTGGGTCAACTGGGAACAGACACATGGCTGGGTTGCGATGTTTAGGAAAGTCACGGGGCAGGTCCGGACGGAAAGTATACCATTCGCAGCAGCCCTCCCCCGTGACAGACCCCAAGCCTCCTCTCTGGAGAAAATGGGGCAGAAAAGAATGCTTAATGAGGTGCGTTGTGATCACTCAAGAGGGAGCTTCCCCGCCAAGGCCCCAACCCACAACTCACAGGGCTCCTTTTTCACACAATGCTCTGACTGGGAGCCAGCGGGGGCTCGATGCGTGTCCGCAAGAGACGTGCAGGGACATAGGTGGGGACCGTGGATGCCATGACTCCCCGGCCCCAGAGCTGCAAAGTGCAGACGCTGGGGCGTTTCAGGAGGTACAGATGCTGACCGCATTGCGCCCGCTCTGGAAAACCCAGAATTAAAGGGGTGCGTGCGGAAAAGAAAACAGGAAGTGTTTTACGGGACTCTTTGCATCAGCCACGTGAAGTCATCAATCTTTGGAAGCTTCTTGAACGATAACAAGGAAGGAACTGAGCTATGAAAGGCTATAAGAGGAGGGTGCATTTAGTTTAAAACAATTCTGCAGAAACGTTAGCGGGGAAAGGACAGGCTTCAAACACTGTCCCGGCGTAAGATGCTCTCCTAAATGTCTCTGGCGGTGTTTTGTATCTGAGGTTAGGAGGGTGCGATCCTCGAAAAGAGAGATGTGCCGTGGGTACTAAAAGAGACGGGACGGAAGTCATAAAAGCTAGATTTAATAAAAAGGAAGGGAACGCCCAGAGGAATCTAAACGGACTTGAATCTCTTAGCAGCACACGTGGAAAAACAATGCTCGATTTCCCAACAGTCACCTTTAAACAAAAAAGCTGCACACTGGTTTTTAAAAACTCCAAACCAGAGCAAACCCAACCAAAGGAGAAGAAGAAGACAGGGGGAAAAAAAAGGAAAGAAAAAAGAGTCCAAGCCCAGGAATGGTGAAGAAAAAATATCCCAGGATGTTCTTGCACGGCTGCTTTAAATTAACACCTCTTCCAAAATCTCGTGGTTTCCCACTGAACGACAGCGTTGTGTTTCGTGCCACGCTCGAACGAAGTGCTCAGATGAAGGCCATGAGAGCAGATTCTAGCACGGGCACATGCCACCCCAGAGACAGGATGTCGTTTCCTTTGACGTCTAGCGACCCATCGCTTTGTCTTCTGCCTCCACTAATGAAACTACAGATTACCCTGAGTCCACTGTCCTTTAAGTCTCATCGGTCATTTTCTTTTTTTTTTTTTTTTTTTGATGTTTAGTTTTTATTTTGAGACACACAGAGAGAGAGAGGATCCCAAGCAGGAACCGTGAGATGGTGACCGGATCCCAAAACAGCAGTCGGACGCTTAAGTGACCGAGCCACCCAGGTGCCCCACGTGGGTCATTTGCAAATTGCATTTGGCATTGTCCAGTCTTCGTGCACTGATTTGTGTGGCTTCTGCGACAGGAACCGCGTCATGCATGCCCTGGGGATGCGACAATGGTGGGGCCCGAGTCTCTGCCTACAAGCACCCCGGCGGAGTCCAGATTGGGAGGCCTTCGAGTAGACAGGCAACTCAAATATGGGGTCACGAGGGCTGTGGGCAAGAGGGCACACGGTGCACAAGAGGGACAAGTGCGGGGGATGGGGAGCCACGAAAGGCTTCCTCCAAGAAGTGCCGTGTGAGCTTCCCCGAAACCCAGCCTTTGCCGTCGTCAGTCACATCTCACCAGTGTGTCCTCAGTAGCTGGACGGGTGCCTGGCCTACAGTAGGCACTCAACAAGCGATACTCAGAATGTGAGTCTTTCTTTGAAAAGACTGTAAGGCAAAGGGTCTGCCTAAACATCTTCCCCTTGACATTTTCACAGCGGAAGAGACCCTTGCAACGGACGCGTGCTAAATCAGTAAGTGAAGGGGGGAAAAGAGTATTTAGAGAGGGAGCCAGTCCCGTTCCATAACTGTCCAGAATGACAGTTCGGTTCCATAAACTCTGAGCACCGCACCCGCTTTGGTTTCAGGTTGAAACATAACTAATGCTGAAGCAACGCTTGAAAGGAATGGAAACCCCCAGGGTGGAGAAGAGGGTGTTTCTAGGAATGGGGAGCAGGGGGAAGAAGGGAAGGTTTGCGTCTGCTGATTGGAGCTTAGACTTTATTATTTTTTTAATGTTTTTATTTATTTACCTTGAGAGAGACAGAGAGCGCGAGCGGGGGAGGGGCAGGGAGCGAGGGAGAGAGAGAATCCCAAGTAGGATCCACAGTACCAGCGAAGGGCCCAATGAGGGGCTCAACCCCACAAACCCCAAGATCACGACCTGAGCTGAAACCAAGACTCGGATGCTTAGCCGACGGAGCCACCCGGGTGCCCCAGAATTTAGACTTTAAATAGAGACTGCTGGGGCACCTCGGTGGCTCCGTTGGTTACTCGTCTGACTGTCGGTTTCGGCTCAGGTCACGATGGCACGGTCTGTGGGTTCGAGCCCCATGTGGGGCGCTGCCCTGACAGTGCAAAGCCTGCTTGGGATATGCTCTCTCCATCTCTCTCTCTCTCTCTCTCTCTCTCTCTCTCTCTGCCCCTTCTCGCTCATGCTCTCTCTCTCTCTCAAAATAAATGAATAAACATAAAAAGATCGAAATAGAGACTGCTGGTTCTAAAGTTATTGGTCTTCGTGTGACATCCACCATTGTGAAAGAACATCTAGAATTTACAAGGAATCTAGTCAGAACGCAGACAATAGACAGGCAGGATGGCAAATGCGGAAGCTGAGTGGACATGAGTCAAATTGAGCCTCCAGGGGCGTTTTGTTTGCTCGCCACAGCATTTAAAAAAAAAGGGGGGGAAGAAGAATTTGACCACCATTATCCAGAAAGAGCACCGTGGTTTGACACAGCTCCTACCATTCCCGACTGCCTTACGCTCACCCACCTTGCCCTCTGATGTTCCCTGCCCCACCCCTGAGAAGGGATTTGGGTTCACGTGGCCCAAGGTCAGAGTTACTAAGCGGCTGAGCCAGAATTCAAGTCCAGGCAGTCTGACCACACAGTCCAGGCTCGCAACCACGGCCCTACGTCTCCTGGAGCATGGAGAGAGCAAGGGTGAATGTGGGGGGAGAGGGGGCTGGGGAGGCAGGTGGGGGCCAACCCCTGCGGGGTCCTTCTAGGTCTTGGGAAGGAAATGCGTCTTTCTCCCGAGAGCAGCGGGGAGGCCCCGAAATATTTGGCGCAGAGGAGTGACAGGGTCTGGTTTGCAGTCTCACGAGATCACCCTGGCTCCTTGTTGAGAAGAGACCGTGGGAACAAAGGCTACTCTCGACTCACGACTGGCTAGAGGCTGTTGTAGTCGCCGAGGTACAAGGTGAGAGAGACCTAGACTAGGATTGTGGTGTCTTTAAGTGGAGCGACCAGAAAATAGAAGTGACACCCAGAGATCACAGTTGTGCCTCAAATGCTGTTTGAAACGAAAGGAAGCACCTGAAAATTATTAGCGGGATATTTAGCATTCTTTTTTTTTTTTTTGGTACTAAGCCTTTAAAATCTGCTGTGTATTTTCCACTGTCCGGACGGTGCTGGCCTGAAGTGAACGATGGTGCCTTCTCCCCAACACCCCACTCTGCTGAATGCCAGGCTCCTGTCGCCGCGGGTTCATCATCTATGAGCCCACGGCGTGGCCACGTGGGCCTGGGAAGTGAGGGGCAGGGGCTGGCGGGGGAGGCGGGAGGAGGAAGGTTCCAGAACACAGTAGACCTTAGGCCTTCGAGGATTTCCTGACGTGTGCCTATTCATGACAGGCCCTGAGCCGCTCGGCCAGGGCGCAAGCGCACATCCGCAGCTGCACGTGGCTTTGTCGTTACCAAGTTTAGACGTTTCAGGCCAACGAAGGGCGGAATAACAGAATCCGGGGTGGCCGTACTCTTTGTGGTAAGCAAGTGTACTATATACACAGTGTAGACGAAACCGAGAAAACCCAAGTCGAGTCACTGCTTCGGGTGCCGGAATCCATGTAAAAACCGCCCATCAGACGAAAACCGAAGTTTTACTGTTGACAACGCCCCAAGGGACACCGATTTGTCAGAAGAAGGGACAATAGCATTCTTGAACCTCAGGGTTCCCAGAGGCCTGGAGACCGAGCCCAGTGGTGGCCCCGTCCCAGGACCAGTCTCCCCTGGTCTCTGGCTTTTGTTTCCCTCCAGAATCTCCGCTTACGAGCCTTGTGCTGCCCGGGTCCGGCAGAAACTGTGGTTTGAGGACCCTAGAATATGAGGATGACATTCTAACGGGCTCAGATTTCATTCTGTTCCCAGAATCCCAAACCGGGAGAGCAGGAAGGGACCTTAGAGACGATCTAGTCTAGTCCCGTGTCTTCTCCTTTGTGTTGCAGGTGAAGAACCAGAAACTCAGAGAGGGGAAGTGACTTGCCGAAGAAGTCACCGGAAGGTACTAGAACCAAAGGCTTCCGAGGTCACCCCCGGGGCTCTTTACCGCATTTCCAACTGCCCCCTGGTTTTGAGAAGGTCGAACTGTCTCCGGGTACCACGGACAGAGAGCAAACATCACGTCTGCATTCAGTGGAAACTCTGCCCTCAACCTCATCCCCATCGAATCAAGATTTGAAAGGCCTGTTTTTCCCGTGGGGCGACGGGCTTACTCTTCAGAAACTCTACGGGTGTGAAACTTAGCAACATGCCCTCTCTTGTTCTCTTCCTGTTTGCTTTCAAGAAATCGTCATTTATTCTCATTTCCTAGATCTCCACCGGAGCACCATTCCAAGCAGCTTATGCACCCCCCCCCCGCCCCTTCCTGCCCCTACCTACCATAGTCACCTCCAAATCTGGCAATAGGGGTTGACAGTGACGAGTGTGCCCTCTGCTGACCGGATGTCTGCTCTGCAGTCATGTCTGCAAAATCCACACTTGGGACTTTTGGAGCCTCAAGGCACCTGAGAGATAAACAGAAACCAGACGTGAACGAGAGTTTCCTCATTTCTTACGGACAATCTCTACACTTTTTTTCTTTTCTTTTCTTTTTTTTTTTTTTGGCAAATCAATGTCCTCGACACTCTTCATGAGTTTTCATAACGAGGAAACTATTATTAAAGAGGTGTCCAAGTTCTGATTTTATACAGAGCTTGCCAGAGAAGTGCATTTGCAGCATTTGCCAGCCTCTCACCCTACACAAGAAGTTAAAATGTATACACAGCGCTTTCCCAATGTGGACTGTAACCCAGTACAATAACAAGCTTTTAAACTAGAACTTAAAAGGAGCCCTTTCCTGGGAGCATGAAAAGTAATTAGAAATACATTTTGAGTCCTTCCTAGATCCCCAGCTCTCCTGGGGTGTGCTTTAGGATGTGTCACTTTTCTCACGCGCCTCCTCCTGCCCTCCCCCCACCAGAGTTGCCTCGGGAGACCTGAGCCTCCCATTCTCTGGCCTTTTCAGCTGGAGGCCTCCCAGTGCTCTCCGGTATTGCTTTCTACTGGGGCCTCTCCTTTCTCACTTTCCCTCCCTTTCTTTCTTTCTTTCTTTTTCTTTCTTTCTTTCTTTCTTTCTCTTTCTTTCTTTCCTTCTTTCTTTTCTTTCTTTCTTCTTTCTTTCTCTTTTCTTTCTCTTTCTTTTCTTTCTTTCTCTTCCTTTCCTTCCTTTTCTTTCTTTTCTTCCTTTCTTTTTCTTTCTTCTTTTTCTTTCCTTCTTTCCTTTTTCTTTCTTTTCCTTTCTATTTCTCTTTCTTTTTCCCTTTCTTTCTCTTCCTTTCCTTCCCTTTTCTTCATTTCTTTTTCTTTCTTTTTCTTTCCTTCCTTTTCTTTGTTTCTTTCTTTTTTCTTTTCTTTCTCTTCTGTCTTTTTCTCTTTCTTTCCTTCCTTTTCTTATTTTCTTCCTTCCTTTCTTTTTTCTTTCTCTTTTTCTTTCTTTTTTCCCTTTCTCTTCCTTCTGTCTTTTTCTTTCTTTCTTTCCTTCTTCTTTATTTTCTTCCTTTCTTTTTCTCTTCTTTTTCTCTTTCCTTCCTTTTCTTCCTTCTTTCTTTTTTCTTTCTCCCTCCCTCCTTCCTTCCTTCCTTCTTTCCTTTCTTTCCTGCCTAAGACAGACACCTCTAAGGCAACCCCACAGGGATAAACACTTGCAGTGCAGTGTTGATATCACTGAAGAACAACCACCAACCCATCTGGAAGTCTCCAGGAGTTCAACGTTAGGATTAAAGCATAGATCTAGTTGGGGGTGGCAAAGGGGGGGGGTTGGAGTCTCATGATTACACATCGTCTTTAAACCACCCTGGGGGTTCGGCTCATCCAGAGCTCTGCTTGGGGTTCTGACTCCTCTGTAGTTGCATTGTCCGTGAAAGGTCAGGAGAGGAGAGCAAAGCTATCCCAGAACTTTAGAGCAGGAAGGAGGGGGCAGGGGATGCCTCAGTATAAGCTTCAGGTTTGGAGAGGAGAAGAGACAAGAGAGTCAGGCCAAGGTGAAATGAATCCAGGAGTAAGGAGGGACGGGAACAAAACCTGGGTTCTCATTCAAGCCAAAAGATCCCGTGCAAAGACAGGAAAATTAGGGCCTTCCCCACTCACTGCCCCAACTCACACCTTTGTCACCAAGTGGCAGATGTCCACCACCTTTACCACACAGCCTAGCAGCCTGTGGTCCCTTCTTCCAAGTCTAGTGAAGGAGAGAGACCCCCAAACCCGGTTAGACAGGACAACTGTTAGAATTCATATTGACAATACATGAGCTCAGTTTTTTAAGGGGTGGGGGTGGGGAGGTGGGTGTCGAATCCAGACGTGGTAGGAAACGGGGGACAAACTCTTGAACACTAGGGCTAACACAGCTTCTCTCGTCTGTAACTAGCAGGTGGAAAAGATCGCCAAGAGAAAGTTCACTATTACGATTCTTGTTGAGAAAAACTCAACCCCGGGGCTGAGGAAAAGAGGAGTTGGGAGTGGGGAGTGAGGATGTGGGGGCTGGGGTTGATGTGCCGCTGAGAGCTGGTGTCTACTGCTCAGTCTCCGGAGGGGTCCTCTCAGGACAGTTGGAGAGGTGGCACCCAGCCCCACCGACGTGCCACTCAGTAAACTTTTTATTTCAGTTCCTTTGATTAGAGGTTTCCCGGATTTGGCGGCAAGTGGCCTTGCGGGGGGAGGGGTGGGGGGGAGGGGGGGACGTGTGGGCCCGGGGAGTGTGTTCCAGCAAGCGCCCCAGGCGGCTAAGAGATAGGGTTCGTCTCCTCAATTTGTGGAGCTAGGCTTGCACGGGACCTGGTGAAGTTGTGTCGACCCGGTTGGGTTTTAACAGATGCTCCTGGGGTGTCGCTGGGAACTTCCTGGCCACTTTCTTCTCGAAACGCGTAAAGCGCGCCAGGGGCTGCACCGGGCTCTCCGGGTCTCGGGTCGCCGCGCTTAGGGATGAGCTCGGGTCAGGTTTTTGCGGGAGCATGCTTCCCCCTCTGCAGACCTGCTTCCCTCACTTTGCACCCCGCCCTCCCGGGCCTGGAGGGCGCCTGCGTGGCCCCAGACCTCAAGCCCAGCACCCTCTCCCCCGCCCTGTCTACCTGTAGCTCTGGGTCCGGGAACCCCGGGCTGGTCCGCATAATGAGGGCGTTGTGCGGCTCTCTGTGTTGATTTAATACAAGTGCACCGTGAATGCGGAAAAATAAATAGAAAGACCGAACATATGACTCGCCGTAGTGAAAAGTCCTTTCGAATAAATAAAAAGAGGCTGAGTTTTCACTGTTGAATGTAAATTCCTTTGAAGTGGAACTAATCATTTCAAGGATAGTTCACGTTGTCCTAACAACGCGGGTGAATGGCAAGGGCCCTTCTTTTTGTTAAAGATATGTTTTCTTTCTTTCAGTCAAAACTGATGATGATACCCCTTTCACGCTCTGTCCTCCAGGATCGTAAATCTCCACTCCCAGCTACCCAAATCGCACTTTCAGATGCCAAGCCCCCGCGGGTGACCGCTTCTCCGGCGGGGCCCGGCGCTCACCGAGCTTCCCGCCCCCACCCCGGGACCCCGGGCCCGCCGGTCCCACCTCCCGGCCGTAGGGGGCGCTGCGGCGGGGGAGGGGGGCGGGGTGGAGCGGGCCGCCGGGCCCGGGGTGCCGCGGCCTCCCGGGGCCCGCCGAGCCCGGGAGGGGGCAAGTCCCGGGGCGCGCCGGCTGCAACTTCAAACTAAGCGGGACGCCGCGGCTCCCACGTCTTCCAGGGCCCCTGTCAATCTTCCCCAGGCCCCAGGAATGTACAAAATGCTCACAAAGGCCGAACGCGAACCCCTCGCCCGCGATCATCTGCTGCCGGCGCCCACGCCTGTGAGAGAAAAGGTCATCCCCAAACAACCCTGGCGGGCCGGACGGCTCAAGTCCGAACCTTTCTCTCCCAGCCCGCGCCTCCCTCCACAATCCCGAAGCCCCTTGCGGCCCGGGTCCCCGTCCTCCCAGCCCCGCGGCCCCGGAGCCCACCCCTTACTCGACGCCCGGGGCCGTCGGCGGCGACGGGGCCGAAGCGGCGTGGGTTGGGACGCGGGGGGCTGGCCTTCGCGGCCCGGGAGAGGGTGCTGTTGACGTTGGGCGGGAGAAAGGGGCTCCCACTTTACCTGGGCCAAGGCCCGGGGGTGGGGGAGGGGCTCGAGGGGACCAGACCGTCCCCCTTGGGTCCCAGAAATGCCGAGCCGGGGGCAGGGGCCCCTAGCCGGGTTATCCCGTTCCGGGGCGAGGTGGGCCGCCCCCTTCCTTCTGCGCCCACCCCCCCCCCAGAACGGGGGAAAAGGCCCCACCAGGGCAAACGGAGAGGTGCTTGGGCCCGAGCAACGAATGCGGCCGACCGAGAGCCCCCGCAAGGGTAGGCCCCCCGCCGGGCGGGCCCCGACATTAGCGGGGCTCCGCCCGCCGACGAGGGGGCCCGCCGGCGGCCCGGCCCGAGGGGGTCCCGCTCGCTCCCCGGGCGCCCCGGGCCGGCCGCGGAGCGCCACCCGGCCGTTAATGTCGAGGGGGGGAAAGCGAGGGGCTGATGTCTTCGCCTCGTTTCGCGCCGGGCGTTGCACGGTGGGCAGGGAACGTGGCCGCCTTCCGACCCCAGCGCCGACCGTTTGCCTCCGCCGGGGTTTCAACCTCCCTCGCCCCATCCGAGGGCGACGACCGGCCTGCGCGCGGCGGGCGGTCGGCTGGGCGCGCGGAGCCGGCGCGGCTTCCCCCGGGGGCGGAGGGGCCGGGAGGGCCACCCCTCGCCGCCGCCCCGGGGCTCGCGGGTCGCGGCCCAGCGCGCACCTCCCCCGGCCCCACGGTGGCCTGCTGGCGCTCGGGGACCCGGATTAGCTGCTCCCGGACCGGGAGGGAGCCGGTCGGGGAAAGTTCACCAGCAGGGCAACTGAGAGGAACTTGGAGCCAGCCGCTAGCTCAGCTTGGGCTCTGATTATTCAAACGAGCTCTTCTTTCTTTAAAACAAAACGAAACAAAAATTCCACACTCGAGCCGCGGACCGTGCGCCGCCAGCTCGGCAACACGGGCCGGGTCCTGCGGCCGGTTCTGCCCAGTCCTCCTCGCTTCCCGGACTGAATCACCCGGGAGAGTATCGGGAGGGCTGGGGTGGGGGGTGGGGGGCGCAAACTGGGAAAGGTCTGGCGAGAAATTTGCTTTCCTCCCGAAGAGCCCGGCTCGGCGGGTGGCCCAGCGCAGCCAGGACATTGTTGGCAAGTTGCCGCCGAGGGTCCTTCCGGCCTCAGTTTCTGCATCTGTTAAGGGGGAGCAGCAGGACCCTTTGCGCACAGAGGGGCAGCTAGTTGTGAAGCCCCGGGCCCGGCACGCAGCAGGCGTTCAGAAAATGCTTATTCTCTTTCTGCCGCAAGCCCCAGCCCCTGAACTTGCCGACGCGTCTGGCCAGAAAGGTGGCAAAGGAAAACCCGTGTGAGCGCCGAAAACGGTTTGGTCATCCGGATTGTTGATCGCTGTCTGTCAGGGGGCCTGGGCCGCCCACCTCAGAGCCCCCGGCCCGCACGCGGGGGCGGCGGGTACTAACTACCGCAACTCTGTCGCAGGCTGCGGGCCTGGGGGCTGGGACGGAGGACGGAGCCGGTTGGGGCCCCTCCTGCCCCCACCCCCACCAGCCTGCTGGCCTCTGGCCTTTAGGCCGAGGAAGGGGTTTAGAGGCCGGCGTCGAGCACTACGGGAAGCGGGGGGACACAGCCTCGCCACGGTACCCTATGCAACCTCTGCAGCCCCGAGGACGCGGGCAGCCCACGTCTGCCACTGAACTGCACTCATCTGGCCACCGGGCCCGGGGCGGGGCGCGGCCGCCGGCGCTTCGTTTGGCGGGACTCGGGGCTCGCGGCGGGCGGGCGGCGCGATCCCGGCGGCTCCTTCCCGCCACTGTGCCGGCTGCGGAGGTAACATCTGTGCCGACCCCCCTCCTCACCCCCCCTCCACCCGCCACGCCACCTCTATTTCTTTTTTTTTTCTTTTCTTTTCTTTCTTTTCTTTCTTTCTTTTTTTTTTTTAGAACGAAAGAAAACGAAAAACCAACCTTCCTTTCCCTCCACAATGGACACACCAGGGGGCCTTTCACTTGGCCAATCTCAGGAGTTTCATATGAACTTCATTAAATCAATTACTCGGTGAACACATCACAATTTATTTGCAATTAGTATCAAAATGTCTTACTTTTCCTAATAGGTCGGAGCAGATGTAGCTACAGAAGGGACAAACGCGTTTTCGTGAAATCTATCTCTTGCAACATATTAAATCTTCTGGTCAGAAGAGAAGGAGAAATTCAAAGGCGGTTTAGAGGAGGAGACAGAAAACACGCTAGAGACAAATGCGATCCGTGCAGGTGTTGGAGCAGCTTGCGTTATAATTGTATCTAGCGAAAAGGTTGCCTTTATTATCCGTAATGATCGAACAAAAGTCACCATAATTAAACGTCTGGTTCTCTCCGATGACTGAGAGGTGCGTGTCTGAAAGGCGCCGGGTACAGCGAGGGACTGCAGAAATGGTTAACAAGACGCCCCGTTCTTTGAATAGTGGCTTTGTCTTATTGGGGTGGGGGGGGGGAGAGAGACAGAAAGAGAGAACAGTTATCTAATTTTCATTGCTCCAAACCAGAGATTTATTGATTGCGACAACAGTTTTATTGTACTCGGGGAGGGGGTTGCTTCAGGTTTATAGAAACTGATTTACTTTCGTTTGGAAGTAAAATCATATGCAACAGTCTCCCGTTGGAAGGTTGGACCTCAGCTCCTGTTAATACCATTAGTGACACAGGATCGAATTTCAAATGAAGCCTGGTGACAATTACAGACGGAAACAGATGCCCTTGGAAATTTAGGTCAAGTGTTCAAGATTCTGGTTTCATGGTCAAGGTTGTCTTGGGGGTAACCTTGAGGAGACGCTCATAAATCTGTCCTCCTCTCCGAACTGGGGATGAGCCTTCCAGGGGGGGATGATGTGGGGAAGAGGGGGGCAGAAAATTTATTTAGAGGGTCCTTAGGTCACAGAAAACAGAAGAGATGCCGAAGGGTTGTAAAACTGGGCTAGTGTGCTGGGCCGGACAGTGTGAGCGTGTGTGGTGTAGGGCGACAGCTACTGGGGGGTGGGGGTGGGGGGGGACCGCTGGGAACCACAACTGAGAGGGCGGGGCTTGCAAAGACCTGGACTCCCGCCTCCTACTTAGTAGTCCCCAGCAGGCAGGCCTGGAGGCTGTCCCTTAGCCTCAGAGCCTTTTTTGTACCCATCCGCAAAATGGGTATCATGGCCTGGCCTGCTCCTCCCGGAAGAGTGGCGGCGAGGATAAAGCGCGATAACGAATTTGAAAGCCCCTCGGCTTTCAAAAGGAAGGTATTATTCTGAACGTGCGGCCCCCTTCCTCTGCATTTTAATCACTTGCCCCACAGCTCAGTGAAAACATGACATAGCGTCTCTTCCCTTCTCCCCGCGGGAACCTTCCCTGCGAGCTGCCGGGCCCGGCCCTGGCTGCACCAACGCCATCCTTCGGGGTATAAAAACATGTTGTCTTGCCCCGGCTTTGGAGCCCAACCGGCGTCTGTAAGCGTGGCAATCTTCGGGGTTTACGTCTCTCTGGTGAGTGTTTTCCACTTGACAACTCTTTTAAAGACATAGAACCATATTTTATTTACTGCCTACTATAAATTATTTACTAGCAGGCTGAGGTAATTCCATTAAAGCCGCACGGTTTGTTTATACTAAATAGTTATCTGGGGACTCCTTGCTCGCCTTAGAGCTGCGAGGCTCCGGGGAGGTGGGGACTGTCCGCTTGGCCAAGAGATGCCCACGGAAAGGAGAAGGGTCCAATGGAAACGAAAATGGCCTCATTTCTCTTGATGATTCATTAAAAATTAAACACAGTCTAATAATCGTCGTTTTTGTTTGGTGCGAGGTGTCATTACCGCCTCCCGCTAGCCCTCCCCCCCCCCCCCCCGTGTGGACTGGCTCACACTTGATGGCAAGATGACTTCTTCCGAAACACAGACTCGACGACGGTGGCATCAGTCAGATTTGGGGAGGGGAGGGCGATGCAATGGACCATTCCTGGGACGCGGGCAGGGGGAGGGGAGGGAACCCGGGGCTCCTGGCCGGGGTTGCTGGGGAGAGAAAGGAAGCACTGCGAACTTTGCCTCTGCTCCCCTCCCCCAACACGTGCATCCAGGCAGAAAAGAGGGAGTAGGAAACACCAGCCTGAGGGAAGGCACCAGGCTTTACAGATTGGCTGTGTGTGTGTGTGTGTGTGCGCGCCCTATGTGTATCTCTTACCAAGATTTTAGCACTGGCCCACTGTGTTACTTTTCACTTTTCTGATTCTATGTGTGTTGTGTGTATATAAAAATTTTTATTTCTATCTCTCAGCTTAGGGAAATACCAAACACCCCAGGAGATATATTGGCCTTTGGGGGGAGGGTAAGGAGGTTCCTTGAACCAACCATAAATGAAATTTTTCTCTGAAATCACTGCCTGGGGTTCTGTTGGCCTTGGAAAAGGGGGGTTATCTATTCCTCTTGAAGGCTTTTTAAAAGGGGGCTCTAGAGGAATGTAGTAATGCTGTGTTAGTTTCCCACCTGGTTTTGCAGATGGGGATTTCAGAATGGTTGTGTTATCACCAGAACACAGGGAGAGATAAACAAGACACTTGGACAAAAAGCCAGTTGTCTGAAGCCAGTTCGAAAACATCTACAATAAATAGAAAGGTCACGTGTTTCATAAGGGTGGGGGTTTTCTCCCCGTCATTTTCTTTCAGCTGAAATAGACACGCAAGGTAGGAAAATGGAAACATTCAGGACACATCCTGCATTCTCGGTCATTAGGCTCACCAATCATTTCAAATTCAATGACATCTTTTTCATGTTCTTGGATTATATTTCTTGGTAATTTGGTTGCCTTTATTGGCCTAAATCCTGTTTTATCAAAAAGGGGGAGAAAGCTATCATATGTATAAACACCTTCCATAGGCAAACACGCATGAGGCATTTTGTGACGAGCATCGTTAACCTCATTAACCCTGTGAACACCAAGTTGAATTTACATATTGTGATGGCTACATACATACATGTTGCTAAAAAATTGAGGCACGGCTTACATCACGTAAAATTGGCCGTTTTCAAGTGAACACTTCAGCAGTGTTGAGGACATTCACAATGTTGTGCAACTGCCACCACTATTTAGTTACAAAACATGTTCATCGAGGAGGGCGATGATAGGAATGTACTTCCTTCCACTGAACCGTACATTTAAAAATGGTACAAATCGGACATTTTTTCCGTTCACTTATTTTCGTTACTAAATCCAATCCTAATCCAATCATACGAAAACACCTACTGATAGGAAAAAGCCCAATCCAAACCAAGCCAAACAAAAAAGAACCATGATCATTCACCCGACTCCCGGTCCCGGGCATATCTTTTTATTGGCGCTTGTGTCCCTTAAAACAAGTATTTTCCTCGGCAGCAAAATTTCTGTATGCTACTATTGCCTTTTTAAAATCTACTTCATCACATTCCATTCCATACATCTAACTACAGATACAAAGAGAGAGGGGATAACCGACATAATCTGCTTATTTGTATTTGTTCTAGAAGCTAAGGGAAGGTCTCCAGATTGGTATTTGCAACACGGGTCTTTTTAATGAGCGGGTGGATCCCTGGGCAACACTCAGAAATACTTTCTTAGTCATTGTGGGAGGGACATGAGTTTGAGGCAACAGTTAATCTTGCTGTCATCAATAGAAAGTGAAACGTAATTCGTAAAGTTTAACAAAGCAATAGTGATTGTCAACCTTTGGGGGAAAAAAAGAGCGCGAAGATGAGTTTGTGCAGACCATTCGTTTCTGGCCATCAAAACTGTGCCCTGAATTCACAATTATGGAAAAACTTTGTGAATGGCTTAGCATCGCCAGAGTGCCATTTCCTTGCTCCTTGTGTGTGCTGATTCATTTATTTCACACGGGTTCACCACAGAGACAAAGGGAAATATGGCTCCAGAATTTTAATCAAAATCGAAGCTACCATCATGTAACCAGGACCGCAGTGTCTGAGGCCATTGGAGGAGCTCCTTCTGCTAAGATGGTGGGAGAGGTCAGGGCTGGCCCAGAGTCACCAGTTCAGACAGGCTTCGGAACCATCTCTGCCACCGTGGATGAATGCGAATTGAAGGAGCGAAGAATGTGGGGGTGGACAAAATCACGCGTGGTCAGGGCTATACTTGGACAGTTTGCTGCATTACCATTTGGAGGATAAGTTCCAGAGGAGTGAGCTGCTTTCGACCCACAGTGATAAACAACGGAAGGCATATTTTCTGTTTGATTTTTGCCCTAGCCTATCACAAGGGAGAAATGAGAAGAGCTCCCTAGACCTGTTCCATTTCATCTGATATGTTTTCCCAGTGAAACCTACTTCTTGGGGCGCCTGAGTGGCTCCGTCGTTGAAGCGTCCGACTTCCGCTCTGGTCATGATCTCACGGTCCGTGAGTTTGAGCCCCGCATCGGGCTCTGTGCTGACAGCGCGGAGCCTGCTTGGGATTCTCTTGCCCTCCCTGTCTCTGCCCATTCTGCGTGCGCGCGCGCTCTCTCTCTCAAAATAAAGAAATAAATGAAAAAAAAAATGAAACCTACTTCTTTGTTTGCCTTAAACATTCTTTCTACAGCAGGGTTTTCCAACCTTATCACTACTGACAGTCTGAACTGCACAATCCCTTGCTGTGCAAAGCTGTCCTGTACATCCTGGGATCTACAGCAGCGTCCTTGGCCCCAATGCATTAGATGCCAGCAGCAGCCCCTGTCCCTGAGTCCTAACAATAAAAAGTGTCTCCAGAACTTGCCACACGTCCCCTTGGGGTCAAAATCGTCCGTGGCTGAGAAGCACTATTCCCGTGTTATGTCTGATTTTGCAACAGATTGTTTTCTTTTTTGATTGAATTTTGTAGAACATACGACCTTTTTTTTTTTAATTCATATTATTTGTTGCTTTAATGCATGGTGATTACACCTGACGTGGCAATCGTTTTTTACTGAAGTACAGTTGTCACTAGAACACACGATCTTATAGTCAGCACGGAACTTAGAGATTCACTATTCAGCAAACAGGGAGGCTGTTAAGAGCATAGGCTTGGGTTTAAATCCCCTGGACTAGTTCTGTGATCTCAGGGCAGTCACTTAACTTCCCTGAGCCTCGGTGTCCTCTGTAAAATGACCCTTAAAAGATCCACGTGAGGATTAAGGAAGAGAACGTGCACTCAGAGCTTCTCACAGCGCCTGGCACATAGTAGGCAAGTGATAAGCTAGGGGTATGATTAGCCCCCGTGTGCCTACTGTGCACGAAGCAAAGTGAAGATCTCCCGTTCACTGCAGGACTTCTGTTCCACGGCCATGACAAAGGGCGTGGTAAGGGCTCAGCCTTCCTCATGAAAACAATAGCCTGCAGGGCTGCCTGGGGGGCTCATTCAGTTAAGCCTCGGAGTCTTAGTTTTGGCTCAGGTCGTGATCCATGATCTCATGGTTCATGAGTTCGAGCCCCATATCCGGCTGTATCGAGGTCTGTGCAGAGCCTGCTTGCCATCCTCTCTCTACCCGCCTCTCTCTCTGCCCGCCCCTGCTTGTGCTCTCTCTCAAAATAAATAAACTAAAAAAAAAACAACAACAACAATCGCCCGCAAAACGTGACCGTTCCCCTAAGAGTCACCAGGCTGTAGCTGTGCCCTCTGTCCTTGTCTCTTCCCCACTCTCCTGGGGGGCTCTGCCTTGGACTCCCCATGCTACTCATTCTTCCCGTTCCTAGTCTCTGAATCCGGCCCACTTAGGGGCAAAAACCCCTTTCTGTGTTTGCCCTTCGCACAGCTGGGAGAGCTGACATTTTCCAAGAGAACTTTACTAATCACTGAGGGGAAATCTAAAAGGAAACAATTATAGAATCAACAAGCAGCATAAAAATAGGTTTCTAAAACAGAGGTTCCTGATCCCTTAATCCCAGTAAACGCTGCAAAGAGCCTTCTAAGGCTCCAATCCCCCCTTCTAACTACATTCTAATATAGTCCCTAAGAAGACAGGTACGTGTGTGTGTTCCTTCACTTAACAAATGTCAGTGCCACGAAAGCAAGAAAAGCAGGTATTGTAATAGAGTCGACTGGGTTGGGGTGGGAGGGGTTAGGGGTGCTTTTCTAATAAGATGGTATGTGTACTGAGCTCTTAAGGAAGAGAAGGTGCTAGCCTGGTGAAGACCTGGGATAAGAACATTCCATGAAGAAGGAGTGGCAAATGTTAGTGCCTTGAAGAAGCAGATATTTAGATGATAGATAGATAGACAGATATAGATATAGATATAGACATATAGATAGATATATCATATTATATCATATATATCATATATATCATATACCATACATCATATATATCATATGTCATATATCACATATATCATATATATCATATTATATAATAACAATGCACACTATAGTCCAGGCACTATTTGAAGAACTTTCCATACGTAATCTCACTTAATTCTGTCAATTAATGGAATTGGTATCTGTTGGCTAGGTACTATTATTATTTCCATCCCACAGATGGGAGAAATTGAGGAAGGGAAACCTTGGGTAAGTGGCCCAAGGTCAGAGTTACTAAGCGGCTGAGCCAGAATTCAAGTCCAGGCAGTCTGACCACACAGTCCAGGCTCGCAACCACGGCCCTACGTCTCCTGGAGCATGGAGAGAGCAAGGGTGAATGTGGGGGGAGAGGGGGCTGGGGAGGCAGGTGGGGGCCAACCCCTGCGGGGTCCTTCTAGGTCTTGGGAAGGAAATGCGTCTTTCTCCCGAGAGCAGCGGGGAGGCCCCGAAATATTTGGAGCAGAGGAGTGACAGGGTCTGGTTTGCAGTCTCACGAGATCACCCTGGCTTCTTGTTGAGAAGAGACCGTGGGAACAAAGGCTACTCTCGACTCACGACTGGCTAGAGGCTGTTGTAGTCGCCGAGGTACAAGGTGAGAGAGACCTAGACTAGGATTGTGGTGATGGAGACATGGAGGGATTTAGCAAATACGTTGACAGTAGAGCTGATGGCACCTGCTGGTAAACCAGCTGAAGGGGGTGAAGTGAAAAAAGAGGGAAAGAAATCAAAGATGACTGATCAGTTTCCATTTGAGCAACTAGATGGGTGGCGGTACTTTGCTCCTTTCCCACTCTTGGCCAATGTGGATTCTGGGTGCCATCTTGCTTTCCTGACCTCTGGGAACTGTTCAGCCACTACCTGTTGTTCTTTTCCAGGACAAATGTCAATGCTTTTTTTTTTCCCCCCTCAGAATTCTCAGAATGCTCCAGGTTCTCCCCACTCGGCTGCCGTGTTCAATTTGAGCCAACACCCAGTTCACTCGTTTGCATGGCAACCATCAGTGGTGAACACCCTGGAGACAGTTCTCAGTTCACCCATAAAGCATTCTGGAATGACTCCGCCAAGTAACTCCATTTCCCATACATAGGCAGTATGGCATAAAGAAAAAAAAGTATTCCGTGGAGGATGAGGTCACTGGCTCTGGCATCAGACCCTTATTCAGATCCCTGCACCACCTCTGGTTATCTCAATGACCCTAGGCAAGTTACCCAACCTCTCAAAGCTTCAGATTCTCATCTGTAAATGGGCATATCTTTTCCATTGTTAAACGAAAGAATGTATGAAACGTGCTAATTATAAGTACCCAGCACATCGTGTGTGTTGAAATTGATCTTTGTTATTATTACCATCAGTTTTCACCCTACTAGTTTTAGTTCTGTCCTGAATCTGAACTTCTGGAAAATGTCTAATTTTTTCATTTGCGCGTGAGGTGAGACATTTCTGCCTGCATCCACACCTTCAGTCTGCTCATAGGAATATTGTGAATAAGAAATGAGGTGATGTTAGTGAAAACACTGAATTGGGGCAGAGCTAGCCGGACATTTGTATTCCTCAGAACTGAGATGATACATCACGGTGAGTGATCCTAATTTGCATATGAAAACTGGGGCACCAAAGTTCAACTGAGACGAATGTTGAATTTCTAAATTTTAATCTTACGTTATTGAAAGAAAACTAAAAACGCACTGCGAGCAAAGACAACCTCATCGCAGGAAACTAGCTCAAGTGTTTGAGTAATTCCCAGGATATATACGATGTCGTTTCGAATGTTTATTACCTAGGCTAGAACTCAACCCTGACAGGCGGAGTGCAAATGTCATACTTAATTCTAGATTTACAAATTCCACTCTCCTCTATAGCACAGATAAAATAAAAAAGAATACGGAATGCCTTTTGCCAGGTTCCATGCTAAATTACATTTTTATCTTTCAATAATTATACTATATAACCACCAATTGAAAGACTAATATATCTTATGCCTATTAATCAAAAGCAGTCGTAGATTTATAACAAAACGTGCCATGTTATAATTAAAAACTACATCCATGCTTTATGTGAATGCTGAAAAAGAACTGTTTTATTATACTTGTCTCAGGTCGACTTAAAATTGTGAAGTAAAATCGGTCTGGCAGTCTCTTTCGTCATGGCCTTAAAGTCTTAGAAATGGTTGAGGCTGGACTTCACCGTCAGAGGTGATGAAATACTCTTTCTGCTTTCTACAAAAAAAACCAAAAAAACAAAAAAACAAACCCTTCAACATTCTCTGTATTATTAAAGCGGCTCCAAAAGAATTTTTTGTTGCTATTTAATAGTTCCAATAAAATAGATTTGGCAAAGCATGAACAACGGATGAATTTCGGCGAAGGCTATATTCTTTACAATTTTTTTGCAGTTTTCAAAGTTTCAAAATGAAAAGTTAGGAAAACGCATAAAAATAAAAGGCTCAATGAGCCATAAAAATTTCAGCGCATGTCAACGTAATTAAAAAGTTAATAAATACGTAAATAAAATATACACGACTTGGCAAAACGGGGATTACGTTTGCTTTGAATCGTGTGGCTTCACAATTAACCTAAAATACTATGTGGAAAAACGCACTTGAAAGTTTATTAAACTACATTTTTTACTCCTTTTAAACACAGTTAATATCCTGCAGCTTCCGCGGTCATTCCTTCCACAGGTATTTATTGAGCACCTCCTCCGTGGCCAGTAATTGTCTCGATGCTATGTGAGATACAACGATCTGGAAGACACGGCCTGTGCCCTCGAGGAATTTACAAGGCAGAAGCAGTATCATATTCTTCAGAGAGCTTTGACGGCGTAAACAGAAACTATAAGCTTATAAAAGAAGGCAAAAGCAAATCTACTCCAGAAGGCCCGTGGGGCCGTCTCGCCGCCCCTCTTTCCGCAGGCTGACTCGTGTCTCTAAGGCAGAGACCTTTCTGGTCGTCCCCTCCTGGTCCACTTTGCCCTTCTCTTTTCCTGTTTCCTCCTCTCCCTCCTCCTCGGTCTCCCCCCTCCTTTTTCTCATTGTTCAAACCACCACGTTTCCATTCCTGGTTTTAAAGGGCTTGCAAACCGCTCTTAATCCTTAGACTTGCTTATTGTTTTTATGCGTTTCCGTGGAAGGAGGGACAGAAGCACAAACCATAATTGACCTAGGAATGTTAGAAACACTTTTAAATAAGGCAAGAACAACGCGCACACTTGTTCCATTACGTAGTGTTTGATCACATTGGGTAAACTGATCCAATAAGACAGTCAGACATTTTTAAAAATCCCATAATAGAGACCTTCCTGTGTGAAAAGAATGCCTCCTTTATGCGCCCCCCCCCAACTTGCTCCCCTGTGTCCCGGCCTTAACTCTTTTTTTTTTTTAATATGAAATTTATTGTCCCATTGGTTTCCATACAACACCCAGTGTTCATCCCACCAGGTGCCCTCCTCCATGCTCATCACCCACTTTTCCTTAACTCTTTTAGGAGGATACTGCACTCTACAATCCTCAGAAATATGGGTTGAGAGGTGTGGCTTTGGCATGTTAACCATTATCATAGAATATTCTTTTTTTTCTCAGGCCTCTTTAGCTGCTCTGGGGCCTTTTCTGTTGCAAAGGAAACAAGGTGGGGCGCCTGGGTGGCTCAGTCGGCGAAGCGTCCGACTTCGGCTCAGGTCATGATCTCGCGATTCGTGAGTTCGAGCCCGGCGTCGGGCCCTGTGCTGACAGCTCCGAGCCTGGAGCCTGCTTCCGATTCTGTGTCTCCCTCTCTCTCTGCCCCTCCCCTGCTCATGTTGTCTCTCTCTGTCTCAAAAACAGATAAAAACATTAATTTTTTTTTCAAAAGGAAACAAGGGGTTCTAATACCTTCTCTCCTGTTCGCATGTAGCTAGAGAATGATGCTCGGTGTAAGTCAGCAAAACATGGGGGTCTGTGAACAACAGCAACGAGAGACTCAAAACTGACGGCTTGTAAAAAAGGTTTTATTGTATATTCTTTTCATTTATGTATTTTTAGGTAGGCTTCATGCCCAGCATGGAGCCCAGGGCAGGGCCTGAACCGGTGACTCTCAGATCAAGACCTGAGCGGAGATCAAGAGCTGGTCACTCAACCAACTGAGCCACCCGGGTGCCCCGAGAGTTGATTTGTTTTAAGCCGTCTCTACACCTGGCAGGGGGCTCGAACTCACAGAGATCAAGAGTTGCATGTTCCAGTGACTGAGCCAGCCAGGCGCCCCAAAGTGGAGGGATTTTTTAACGGAGGAAGGGAGAGCATAGCTGTGAGAAGGATAGAGGAGGCCTGACATCCTTACAAGCCGTGGAGGTCTGTCCAGGCTGACAAGTACAGATCTACTTTATTCTATTAACCTGCTGCATACTATTTCCTAATGTGGATGGGGCATGACTTATTTAGCCTTTCCCACAGCTAATGGAGATTTTGGGTATTTCTAAATATTTTTGCCATCACATACCATCCCACGCAGTTTTTGACTAAGGTTATTATTATAGAAAGAAACCGATTTTCCCTCCAAAAGGGAAAAAGTGAAGGCTCCCGTGTATTTAACCTGTGGCTGAAGAGCACAGAGAACTAAAAGGGACTTGACACGGGAAGTAAGTAAAGGCTCCTGTGTATTTAACCTCCTCTCCCATCCTCGTTCGCGGCCAATAGCCTTGTTTCCGACTTCCTCGAGACGATGGAAGTAATCCGAAGAGATCACCCCCAAGTTCTGAGTGCAACATATTCACCCTACCTGCAGCTTCTGTACCCCTGCACTTGGCCTTCTCTGCAGTTCTTATGGATGAGCCGTTTGTCCTACCGGCCAAGGACAACGTCTCCTTGCGCACAGTGCGTTCTACTCTCCTTGTGTCATCAAAGATGACAATGCTCCCCTCTCCCCTCTGCATCACCAATTTTTCCCTTGAATGATCATTCCCGTCAGGAGACAACCAGGTTGTTATTTCTCCCGTCTTAAAAAGGATACTCTTTCTTTTTTAAACAACAAAAAAATTTCTTTTGAGTATGTTGACCCACAAGAAGAATACTCGTTCGTGACCCTGCTTCCTCTGAGATACTGCCCCTCTTCTCTGCTCCCTTTTGCAGCAAAATTCATCAAAAGCATTGCCTGTACCACAGGCTCAAATTCTCCTCTTCCTCTGTTGTGAAGCTGTCGTGAAGCGGATTCACTCAGGCGTTTGGACCCGCTATTCCGCCCAAACTACTCTTATCAAGGTCACAGGTGAATTCCACCAATGACATTTCGGAATACGAATATTTCTCTGCCTGCCAGCAGCATTTTGACATACCCATCACTTCCTTCTACCTTGACACACTTCCTCCACTTGGCTTCCAGGATGCCCCCTCTCTCATTCCTGACGTCGGTAATTTGTGTCTTTTTTCTTTTTTCCTGACCAATCTATACCGAGGTGTATCACTTTTATTGGTCTTCTCGATGAACGAGGTTTTGATTTCATTTTCTGTATTGTTTTTCCTAGTCTCTATTTTGTTGATTTCTGCTCTGATGTTTACTTTTTTCCCCTTTCGTATACATAGAGTGTTCTACGTTCTTTTTCTAGTTTCTTAAGGTGCAAACTGAGGTCATTGATTTCAGACCTTTTTTCTTTCTAAATATAGGTCTTTAGTGCTATGCATTCATTTCCCTCCAAGTTCACCTTTAAGTGACATCATATAGATTCTGATATGTTGTATTTTTATCTTTGTTCGGTATAAAACACTTTTCATTTTTCTTTTGATATTTTCTTTGACCCATGGGTTGTCTAGAAGTGTATTTTTTTAGTTTTCCAACATTTGGGTATTTTCCAGTTAATCTTCAGTTACGTATTTTCCATTTAAATTCCACTGAGTCAGAGAACAGACTTTATATTACCTGATTTTTTAAAAAAAAATTATTGACACTTTGTTATATGGCATAGAATACGGTATATCTGGGGGAGCCTGGGGGGCTCAGTCGGGTAGGCGTCCGACTTTGGCTCAGGTCATGATCTTAAGGTTCTTGGGTTCGAGCCCTGCATCAGGCTCTGTGCTGACAGCTCAGAGCCTGGAGCCTGCTTCGGATTCTGTGTCTCCCTCTCTCTCTCTCTGTCCCTCTTGCTCGCTCTCTCTCTCAAAAATAAATAAACATTAAAGAAAAGAATGTAGCATATCTTGATAAATGCCCCATGTGCACATGCAACATGTCCTTGTTGATTTTCTGCTTGTTACATCAATTATTGAGAAACAGAGTTATGGATATTTTTTTAACCAGAATTGTGGATTTGTTTATTTCTCCTTGCAGTTCTATCCTTCTCCAACTTTCTCTGCCACACTCTTTCTCAAAATGATCTTGACCATCTTGATTTACATATGGATTTTAGATTAGCTTTTTGCTCCATTAATTTAGGTCTTGAATTGGCTTTCCCATAACTTCTCTAATTTTTTCTCGGTAAAGGCAGTGCAAAGGAAATCCATCGGTCAACTCCATTGAGTCTCCATTTTGCGTCAGGCACTGTTCTAGGCTCTAAGGATCCGCTGACAGGTAACCGAAAGTAGACGTGGTCCCTGTTCTCTTGGGGCATTATATTTGGGGGTCCAAGTGTGAACAAGCACCTAATAAAGAAGTAACCAATAAACGCAGGTAGCCTGGTGTTCAAGCCCATCTTCTTTTTTCTTTTTTTTTTTAATTTTTTTTTTTCAAGGCTTTTATTTATTTTTGGGACAGAGAGAGACAGAGCATGAACGGGGGAGGGGCAGAGAGAGAGGGAGACACAGAATCGGAAAGAGGCTCCGGGCTCCGAGCCATCAGCCCAGAGCCCGATGCGGGGCTCGAACTCACGGACCGCGAGATCGTGACCTGGCTGAAGTCGGACGCTTAACCGACTGCGCCACCCAGGCGCCCCCAAGCCCATCTTCTTAACTACTGCGCATTACTGATCTCTCCCTTAAGGGCAAACCAGAGTGGCTGAATTGTATGGGGGTAACTTGTATGAATTGGGTGGTAGGACTTGGGGTTAGAGAGGGAGCATTGTAATAAGACCCTCCCAAGTGATGCAGAGACCTCAGAGACTGCACACAAAAAAGAATACAGACTTCGCATAATTTATTAAGAAAGGTCACTGAACAAACATACTACAATAACAATAAACAGGACCGACCACAAACTCTGAGAGGGGAGAGAAACTGATTTCCAGAATTGTCACATTAGATTGTCTTAAAAGGCCCAGTTTGCATCAAAAGAATTATGAAGCATGCAAAAAAAAAAAAAAAAAAAGAAACCAAAACAACCCCCCCCCAAAAAAACAGGAAATTATGGTCCATACGCAGAAAAAAAAAAAAAAGGAATGAATAGAAATGTCTTTGAGGAAGGTTCAGATGCAGGATTTACAAGACACTGAAATAAAATCAGCTATTTTAAATGTATTTAAGAACTAAAGGAGGGGCGCCTGGGGGGCTCAGTCGGTTAAGCGTCTGACTTCAGCTCAGGTCACGATCTCGCGGTCGTGAGTTCGAGCCCTGCGTCGGGCTCTGGGCTGACGGCTCAGAGCCTGGAGCCTGTTTCCGATTCTGTGTCTCCCTCTCTCTCTGCCCCTCCCCCGTTCATGCTGTGTCTCTCTGTCTCAAAAATAAACGTTAAAAAAAATTAAAAAAAAGAACTAAAGGAAACCATGTCTAAAGATCTAAAAGAAAGAAGCCTTTGCTAAATACTATAAATTATTTTTTTTAAAAAAAGAAGAAACAAATGAAAATTCGAGAGATGAAAAGGAGGATAGCTCAAATGAAAAATTCATTGGAGCAGCTCATCAGCAAATGTGCTTGGGGAGAAGAATGAGGGAACTTAAGTCAATTGAGATGATCTTGTCTGAGGAATAGAAAGAATAGAAAGAAGAAAGAAGGAAGAAAAATGAACAGAGCCACAAAGAATGTTTAAAACTCAACAACAAGAAACCAAACAATCCACGTTAAAAATGAGTAACAGATCTGAATAGACACCTCCCTACAGAAGATATACCGATGGCAAATAAGTATCTGAAAAGAAGCTTGGCATTAGAGAATTGGAGAGGGGGGGGGGGACTGGGCGAAATGGGTGATGAATAAGTCACGGGAATAAAAGGCACAGCACAGGGAATACGGTGAATGATATTTTAATAAATGGTATCAGATACTTATTTGCCACTAAAGGTTGATGAGGATGTGGGGCAAGAGGAACATGTCATTGCTGGTGGGAATGTGAAATGGTGCAGCACATGATACAGCAATTACACTCCTTGGTATCTACCCAAAGGAGTTGAAAACGTATGTCCACACAAGAATCTGCATGTGGATGTTTGTAGCAGCTTTCTTCATCATTGCTAAAATCGGGAGCAACCAAGATGTCTTTCGGTAGGTGAATAATTAAATAAACTGTGGTATAGCCACTCAATGGAATATTATTCAGTGCTAGAAAGAAATGAGCTATCAAGCCATGAAAAGACGTGGAAGAACCTTAAATGCAGATTACTAAATGAAAGAAGCCAATCTGAAAAGGCTACATACTGCACGATTTCGAATACATGACATCCTGGAAAAGACACAACTATGGAGACGGTAAAAAAAAAAAAAAAAAAAAAAATCAGTGGTTTCCAGGGGTTAGCAGGGAGTGAGGGATAAAAAGGCAAAGGACAGAGGACCTGTGAAAATATTCTGTACGATACTGTAATGATGGATACATGTCATCATACATTTGTCTAAACTCATAGAATATACAAGCCTGGACCCTAACGTAAACTGTGGACTTTGGATGATAATCACGTGTCAGTGTAAGTTCATTAATTGTAACAAATGTACCACTTTGGTGCGGGAAGGTTGTACGTGTTGGGGGGGTGGGCAGGGGACAAATGGGAATTCTCTGTACTTTCTGCTCAATTTTGCTGTGAACCTAAAGCTGCTTTAAACATAAAGTCTATTTTTCGGGCCACCTGGGTGGCTCAGTTGGCGAAGCAAGTGACTCTTGACTTTGGCTCAGGTCATGATCTCGCAGGTCGTGGGTTCGAGCCCCGTGTTGGTCTCTGTGCTGACAGCACAGAGCCTGGAGCCTGCTTCGGATTCTGTGTTTCCCTCTGTCTCTACCCCTCCCCCACTCATGGTTGGTCTCTCTCTCTCTCTCTCTCTCTCTCAAAAATAAATAAACATTAAGAAAATTTTAAAAAAGGATTTAAATCATAAAAGGTACTCTGACCACAATGACATAAAATTAAAAATCAATAACAAGTATGTGGCAATTAAAGAACTTCCTTCCAAATAGCCAGTGAGTCAAAGAAGAAATTGCAAAGGGGATTCAAAGTACTTCCAGATGAATGAATGAAAATGAAAGGCAACATACCAAAACTTATGGGCTACAGCAATAGCAGAGCTAAGAGGGAAATTTATAGCTGTAACACATATATTAAAGAAAAGATCTCAAACCAGTAACCTAAACTTCTACCCTCATAAACCATTAAACAATGTGCAAACTAACCTGAAAGCAAGCAGAAGAAAGGCAATGATAAAGATGAAATGAAATAGAGAACTGAAAAACAATCCAAGAAAGCAACAAGCCTTTGAAAAGATCAACCAAAGTGTGATAAATACGAGCTATATTGACGATGCAAAAATAGAAGACTCAAATTCCTAAAATCAGGAATGTAAAAGGATACATTGCTATTGACTTTACCAAATAAAAAGGGGTACAAGGCGATACTACGAAGTTATATGCCAGCACATTAGATAACGTCATAGGACGCAGCAATTTCATATGCCCGAGAGAACCGAAACAGAAAAGGAAACAGTCCAAAGGTCCATCTAATTGATGAATGGATAAGCAAAATGTGGTCTATCGATGCAATGGAATATTACACAGGCATAAAAACGAATAAAGTAGTGATCCATGCTCCGACACGAACGTACCTTGGAAACGTTATTCTAAGTGAAAGAAGCCAGACACAAAAGGCCATATATTGTATGGTTTTATTTCTATGAACTCTCTAGCCAAGGCAAATCCATAGAGTGAGAAGGAAGAAGAGCGGTTTCAAGGGGGTCGGAAGTAGGAGTGAAAGGTGTGGTGTTTCTTGTGACGGTCCGGCAGTCTCCTCTTTGTCTGGGTTTTGTTTGCTTGTTTGTTCTTAAATTTTAATTCCAATGTAATTAACACAAGGTGTTATGTTAGTGTCAGGCGTACAATACAGCGATTCAACACCTCTACACATCACTCGGGGCTCATCGTGATAAGTGTAGTCTCATTCTCCTTCACCTATTTCACCCATCCCCCCCTCCTCCCTCCCCTCTGGCAACCACCGATTTCTTCTCTATATGTACGAGTCTGTTTTTTGGTTTGTTTCTTTTTTTCCCCCAGTTATTTATGTGTTCTGTTTCTTAATTCCACATATGAGTGAAACCATATGGTTTCCTCTCACCCACACTTCCACTTTCCATGGCTTCAGTTACTTGCGGTCAACCGCCATCCAGAAGGAGATGATCCTCCTCTTGACGTGTCATCGCCAGGTCCATAGTACGTCATGCTACGTCACAGCGCCTACGTCGTTCACCTCACTTCGTCTCATCGCATTGGCATTTCATCATCTCCCATCATCACAAGAAGAAGAAGGGCGAGTACAGAACAATAGTGTATTTTGAGAGGGAGACCCTATTAACACAACTTTATTATTGTAGATTGTTAAAATGGTTCTATTTTATTTTTAGTTAGTGCCGTTAATCTCTTCCTGTGCCTAATTTATAAGTTAAACCTTATCATTATTTTGTACAGGAAAAAACATAGGCTATGTAGTGTTCAGTACTATCTGTGGTCTTGGGCATCCACTAGGGGTCTTGGAACGTATCCCCCTTGGGTAATGGAGGACTAGTGTACTAAAAACCACTGAGATCTGGTGTGTGTGTGTGTGTGTGTGTGTGTGTGTGTGTGTGTTATACTGACCAAGATGACAAACACATAAACAAGTCACCCAAAGATTTGGTTACACCCAACCAAACCTTTGGGTGACTTACAATCAAAAGGTCGAACTCTCAGTCCTGTTATGGCTACTGTGGGTGTCAGCTTCAGTTCTGCCCCATCTGTCTTCGTCCTCAGATCCAAGACGAAGGAACAGCCCACTTCTCAAATACTGTTGGTCGTGTGGAGGAAGGAGAGAAGAACCTGGTGAGCTCTTAGCTGACTTTAAGGTGCTTGTTCAGAACATGTTACGTCTGTTCGTGTGTCCCGGGACAAAGCAAGTCATATGGCCAAGCTGGATGTACGTGGAAAGTGGAAAGGGCAGCGCAAGTGACATAGCCAAGGCTGATGTCAACAACGAAGAGCCCTTGATATTTTCAACACGAATATCATCCACTACAGTGAACTTGAACACTGTATTTGGCCTCTTTGTGCCTTGGCTGTCTCGTCTCTAAAATGTGAGTAGTAATAGAACCTGCCTCATAGGGTTGTTATGAGGATGACAAGACTGATTCTGGGAGAGCATTTAAAACAGTGCCTGGCACATAGTAAATGCTAGGTAAGTGTTAAATAAAAAAAATAAAATAAAATGTTTGCTCATACAATTGTTTTTCCTCTTGCCATAGTGAGCCCCCATACACTCAGCCCTCCATCATCACATGCCTAGAAAGGAAAGTTCTTTGCTTACAGGCATTTAAAACCAAGACATTTCTATTTTTGGAAGTCCATGATTTTAAAATTAAACCTTAAAGAGTTGTGCCATTGCTTATAGTCTCGTAAAGATGGTCCCGTCACGGCCTTGCAGTAGATTATCTCTTCGTGGAAAAGGGGAGAAGAGCTTCTGTATGGTAGGAATAGGACAGCAGGTGGTGGTAGCATAAAACAGAAGAGAAGCTTCACCGCTGAAAAAGGACGGCAGCCAAAAGGTCCAAAAAGCTGCTCACAGCTGTGACAGAAAGAGCATCACAGGAACCCAAGTGTATAAGCTGCCGTCTGAGTTGCCACCTCCCTCGGAATAAAAGAATTTCTACTCACATTACGCCTTCCCCCTCTTCCCTGCGATACTCTGAGTGCTCGGTTGTGTATTTTGATTGAAATACTCCACTCGCTCAGCGGGCCTGGTAACCCCCTCCAGGAACACTGAACACACACCTGGGATTTGCTAAAAGCATTGCAAGTATTTTTCTCAGTCGCTTTGCTTCCTGAGTTGTTTTTTTTTTTTTAAAGGCAATAATCGATCTAGACTGGAAAATAAATTGGGAAAAAATTGTAACTGCAGACAAACAGAGCCTGTTCAACACCTCTGCCAATTGCTACCAACACAACAATTACTTGTGTGAAAACTGGGAAAGGAAAGATCTGAATTTTCTTTTTCTCATAGACCCTGCCCTGCACAAGACAGAGCTTACTAAATGCCTATGAGATCACACTTTTCCGTAAGTACTTTATACTTTCTCTGTATGTCTTGGGATCTTTCAGGTGCCTCCCAGTCCTGGACATTCTATACCGGGACAAATAGAATATAAAATGTCAAAAAAAAAAAAAAAAGAATATAAAATGTCACTGTGGGAGTGGGGGAGAGGTGTCTCTAAGTTCCTCTGTTTCTAATCATTTATGCTTGACAGTCTTAGATTAGAATGAGGTGGTCCATTTCCATTAGAATGAGTTGATTCATTTTCCAGCTTAGCCCAGAAGTCTCACTCTATTTCCAAATGTCTGTAGACCAGATTCGTGTCACAGACTCTCTAGCTCCAAGAGTTGACTATAAGGCTACAGTAACTGTCTTAGCTGATAGTCATTGAGTATTTTTACCACGTGCCAAGCGCATGCACTACTTTACTTAATTTTCCCAAATGAGTTAGGATTTATCATCTCCGTTTCACAAACAAAGAAATGAAGTCCCCATAGCTGATATAAGTTGCTTATAGTCAGCGTATGCTGGTGCTTGAGTACCTGGATTCTGAAATGGGACAGCTTGATTTGAATTCTGACTTTGCTACTTATTGTCTTAACTTGTTTATTTGCCTTCCCTGTGCCTCAGTTTCCTCATCTTTGAAAAGAAAATAGTATCGACAGAACCTACCACTTAAGATTGTTGTGAGGATTAAATGAGTTAATGAAAAGATTTAATTGTGAACTGTGCATGATGCATAGTGAGCATTATAAAAATGTTTGCTAATTCAACATCCATTCATGATTAAAAAAAAAAACCTCTCAGCAAAGTAGGAGTGGAAGGGGAGTCCCTCAACTTAATAAAGAACAGCTACAAAAAAACTAAAGGCTAACATATTTAACAGCGAAAGACTGAATGCTTTCCCTCTAAGATTGGGACAAAGACAAGGATGTCTGTTTTTACACTCTAACCCAACAGAGTGCTGGAAGTCCTAGCCACTGCAATAAGGCATGAAAAGTAAATAAAAAGTATGTGAATTTGAAAGTAACACATAAAACTGTCCTATTTGCAGATGATATGATTGTCTATGTGGAAAATTCCCAAGGACCACACAAAAAATCCTGGAACTAGTGAGTTTAGCAAGTTTGCAGGATACAAGATCAACATAAACAAATCTATGGAATTTCTGTATACCATCAATAGACATGTGGACATGGAAACTAAAAAAGCAATGCGATTTATAATCACTAAAAAAAGTAAGATACTTAGGTGTAGATCTAACGAAACATATATAATTTATCGGATGAAAACTACACAATGCTGATGAAATAAATCAAGGAGGATCTAAATAAATGGAGATGCATATTATTTTCATAGATAGGATCAGAAGACTCAAAAGAGTAAAGATGTCCATTTTCCCCCAAGTTGATCTACAGGTCGAATGCAATTCCTATCAAACTCCCAGTCAGATACTGGTGGAAATACTCTAAAATTTATAATACCAATCAGCAAAATGGAAAGGTAACCTATGGAATGGGAGAACATATTTGCAAATCATGTGAAGGGTTAATATCCAAAACATATAAAGAACTTATACAGCTCAATAGCAAAAACAAATAATTGTTTAAAAATGGGCAGAGGAACTGAATAGATGTCTTTCCAAAAAAGACATACAAATGGCCAACAAATACATGAAAAGGTGCTCGATATCAGTCATCATCAGAGACATGCAAACTAAAACCACAAAGAGATATCACCTCAAACCTGTTAGAGTGGCTACCACCAAAACCACAAGAGAATAGTGTAGATGAGGATGTAGAGTAAAAGAAATCTTTGCTCACTGTTGATGAGACTCTAAATTGGCACAGCTACTATGGAAAACAGTATGGAGGTTCCTCAAAACGTTAAAAATAGAACTACCATATGACCCAACAATCCCACTTCTGGGTGTGTATCAAAAGGAAATGAAATCGGGATCCCAAAGAGATATCTGCACCTCTATGTCTATTGCAGTATTATTCACAATACCCAAGATTTGGAAATAGACACACACATATATATATAGTGGAATGTTACTTGGCCATGAGAAAGAAGGAAATGCCGCCATTTGCAACAACATGGATGCATCTTGAAGGCATTATGCTACATGAAATAAGTTAGGCAGAGAAAGACAAATACTGTATGATCTCACTTATATGTGGATTAAAAAAAAATACATTCATAGAAACAGATAGGAGAATGCTGGTTACCAGGGCCCGGGTTGAGGTAGGGAGTGGAAATGTTGGTCAAATGATACAAACTTTTAATTATTAGACGAATACATTCTGGGGATCTAATATACAGCATGGTGAGTATAATGAATTATACCCTATCAGATACCTGAAAGTTGCTAGTTGAGTAGATCTTAAGTGTTCTCACCACAAAAAAGAAATTGTAATTATGTGACGTGATGGGAGTGTTAGCTAAGTCTATGGTGGTAATCTTCTTGCAAGATCCAAGTGTTTCAAAACAACACAGTTTACACCTTACACTGACACAATGTTAGATGTCGATTATATCTCGAAGCTGAAAAAAATTAAATGAAGATGGAAGGTCAGAGAAACTAAGAGCTAACGATTTTGAAAAATAAAAAAGGGGGAGATTCATCTACTCAGTATGAATGTTTTCTACATAGCTCCAGAAATCAAGACTGTGTGGAGTTGGTGGAGAGAGAGATACACAGATTAATGGGACAGAATAGGTAACCCAGCAATAGGCCCACATAAATTTCCTCTGCTTTTTTTTAAATGTTTTATTTATTTTTGAGACAGAGAGAGAGAGAGAGAGAGAGAGCATGAACAGGGGAGGGGCAGAGAGAGAGGGAGACACAGAATCGGAAGCAGGCTCCAGGCTCCGAGCTGTCAGCACAGAGCCCGACGCGGGGCTCGAACTCACGAACCGTGAGATCATGACCCGAGCCGAAGTCGGACACTTAACTGACTGAACCACCCAGGAGCCCCTGCCCTGCTTGTTTTTGACAAAGGTACAAATGCAAGTCAATGAAATTAGGATGGTTTTTCAACGAAAACGCTGTTGAAGCAATTGGATATTCATAGGCAAAAAGAGGAACAATGACCCATCTGGTAATCTGAAAGTCCATTTGAAATGGTTTATAGACTTAAATGTAAAACGTAAAAGTATAAAAAGTTGTAGACAAAATAGGAGAACGTCGTGAGGACCCAGGGCTAAGTGAAGAGTGTTTACACTTGATATCAAAGCCATGGTCGACTAAAGGAAAAACTGTCGTTTGGATCTTATAAAAATAAAAAAGTCTTGCTAGGTGACATAATCTATTAAGAAGGTCAAAGAACAAGCTATGGGTAGGAGGACGTATTTTCAGGGCTCAACTCTGGTTCCAAACATGCACTTTGAACCACTGTGTTGACTCTCTGAGTCACATGGGAAGGGGAGGATCATGGCGTGAGTGGAGGGAAAGGATTGGAATATGAGAGGAACCAAGAGACAGAAAAGGAGGACGAAGTGGCAGGTTTAGTTCATTGTAGCCAGGGAAATAAAAATTAAATCCACATTGAGACACCGTCACACGCCTACCAGATCGAAAAACTAGAAAGTTTGATCATACTAACTGTAGTCGGGTCGTAGAGACTGTAAATGGGCACAGCCATTTTGGGAAGTAGGCACTGGCCGGTGAGGTTGAACGTGTGTATAACCTACATGCACCAGTTCCTCTCCTATGTATGTATTATGCGAAACTTGTGTACCAGGAGATACTGTTCTAGAAGTTGGTTGTAGTCACAAGAACCTGTCACCTGAAAAGTGAAAAGTGCAGACAACCCATGGAGTGGGAGAAAATATTTTCAAACCGTGTAGCTGGTAAGCATCTAGCCTCAAGAATATATAAAGATCTGGAGCATCTGGGTGGCTCAGGTGGTTGAGCGATCGACCTTGATTTTGTCTCAGGTCAGGATCCCAGGGTCGTGGGATGGGGCCTCAAGTCGGGCTCTGTGCTGAGCATGGAACCTGCTTCAGATTCTCTCTCCCTCTGCCCCCCCCCCACGCTCCCCCGCACTTTCTTTCTCTCTGTCAAAAAAATGATTCAGAACGTTCAAAGATCGCATGCTGGTTCTATTTTTAACGTTTTTCACAAGGGACGTCAAAGATCAAGGCATACACCTTAAATGTGTCCAATTCCTACGTGTCAATGACACCTCCATAAAGCCAGGGACTAGACTTATTGCGGTGATCATTTTGCAGTATATACAAATGCTGAATCATAATGTTGCACACCTGAAACCAACACAATGTTTTATGCCAATGACACCTCAATGAAAAGTAATGAAAACTTTAAAATGCTAAGTGTGACCAAATCACGCCAGAGAATACCATAGAAAAGACTTCGGGTGACCCGGGCTGCAGGGGAGCCCAAGACTTCCACCGCCTTCCGGGGAGAGTGTCCTTCCAACGCAGGCGGGGTGCCGGGCCGAGAGGGCTGGCTGGCAGGCCAGGCCGGCCTTGACCGCAGCACCCTGGGGCAGCGCCCCCCCCCCCCCACCTCGCCATGAGGGCTTCGGGCCCGCCTACAGCATCAAACAAGGGCCGGCATAAACCGCATTGTTTTAGGTCGCATATATAGGTTCCAAAATACGAAGGAAAGCAAGGTAGCGATTACGGCAATCAGGGGAATGGTGAGCTTTGAAAGCGATGGGCTTTAGAAACAATACGGTCCTAGGTCATTTCAGGTTCCATCGGGCTATCAACGGAACCGTGGTCTCTGCTGCGACTCGAGTCGTATATAATAATGATGATGACAATGAGCATCTATGTGCCACGGAGATTAGTAGCGACTCGTGGGCTCGCTGCGGCCGGAAGCAGCGGGGTTGTGGGCGGCTGCTGGGGCCACTGAGGGCGCCAGGCCACGCAACCGGGTCTCAAGGCCGCGCCCGGGAAGGCGGTGGAAGGCGCCCTGCAGCCGTGTCACCCGAAGTCCGGAGCCCTTCAGTGCGTGCCCACCCGTGGCCGAACCGGGGCGCTTTTCAGAAGGAATCTGGGGCTGGGCTGGCAGAGGGACGCTGGAGTGCACGGTGGCGGGGGAGGGGGGGGGGCCGGGGGCGCGGGCCTTGAACTACCGGGAGGGGCTGGACTCCTGCCTGCAGCACCCGGGCCCTGCTCCTCAGGCACTGACAGAGATGCTGTGCCTTCTGTGCGCCACCGCTCCCGACAATAAATAGCCCTAAATGCTGCAATTATCTGATATCCCCCCCATTTTTTCCCTGCAACTCTCTCTCCCCGTGAATCGCAATCTAATAAAAGGTATTTGCCACTTAAAGAAGCTTTGAAAATTACCTTGGGTTTCCACTTAACGCCCTTAGTTAACTGACAATCCACAGCATTATTTCCAAAGTGCAAAATTATTTGTGGTGAGATAGTCATGGGAAGGCATCGTTCTTGGGGAAAGCCTTAAGTGCAAAATGCCTTTAAATACCAGCACCATACATGGGAACCTACTACTGGAAGCGATACTATGTCTCTAGTGATTCACTATTCATTACAGTTACAATGAAAGATGCATGTTATTAGGATTTAAAGCAGCATGAAATGTTCTTTCTCCAAGCTTTACAAATCCAGCTGTTTGTTTTCCATATTTGTGTATACCTACTAGTTTTAATTACACTAATAATTTCCCTGGGTTCTTAAATTTACATTAGATTTTCAAGTATAGAGAAAACAATCCCCATATAATTTAATCATTTGTGCAAACGGCAGACAGGGAAGTTATTGGTTTGTATTGTAATTATTGTAGTTCATGTGTTGAGCTCATTTGTACAATTGCTAAATTAATAATTATCATTTACGTAAGCAGATTAGGTCATCTGCACTCATTTACAATTATAATTCAGAAATGATTAGATGTTCTTCAAATTTCCCAATTTCTTTAATGCCCTTATTAAAATTGTACATTAAAGAATTTTCCAATTAAGTCTATTATCATAAGTAAATTTGGCTTAGTACATATAATTACTCCCATGCTATTGCATATAAATTTTCAATTAATCCATCAAGTTGATTGTCATAATGTTGTTCACAGCGTTTGCTTAGAAGCCATCCTTGTTAAAATTCACAAGACCGAACCATTATGAGTAGTATAAAATAGTATAGGAAATTATTCTATAAAACACGTATCAAACTGCGTATCACTTGAATGTTCCCTGCTCTTTACGATGATGTATTGTTTGTTGGAAAAGAACTTTTCAATTATTGAAGAAATTCTTCAATAACATAGAATGCCAGGGAATATTTAAAATATTTAAATCCAGGGGTGCCTGGGTGGCTCAGTTGGTTAAGCATCCGACTTCGGCTCAGGTCATGATCTCTCATGGCTCGTGAGTTCGAGGCCCGCGTCGGGCTCTGTGCTGACAGCTCGGAGCCTGGAGCCTGCTTCCGATTCTGTGTCTCCCTCTCTCTCTGCCCCTAATCCACTTGCATTCTGTCTCTGTCTCTCTCAAAAGTAAATAAACATCAAAAAAATTAAAATGAACTAAAATACTTAAAATCCACACATAGTTGAAAAGACACCGATCTTTTTCAAATTATAAATGTAATGCCTCTTTATTATATAACATTTGGGAAATACAGAGAAGCACGCAGAAGGAGAAAAAAACAGGTCATGTATAATTTCGCTGCCCAGAGATAATCTTTGCTATCATTTTGCTTTTTATCCTTCAAGACTCTTCAGTGCATTTTCAGCTATGTATCCATTTGTGTGTTCTGTGCAGTAATAAAATTGGGGTTGTATTATATATCCGTACTGTTCAATTTCTTGCTTTTTTATGGCTCCAATGAAAAGAATGATGTTTCCCTTCCTTTGTATCTTTGTCATAGAACTGACATATTTTTGAAGGTATTACAAAAGTCCTATACTTTGAAGAACACAGCTCCTGGTAAGCAAAGGTACCCGAACCCCAACTCCCACACTTACTAGCTGTGTGACCTTGGATGAGATACTTAACTACTTCTGTGCCCGCAGTCCCCTCGTTAGTAAAATGGGGATAATGATGGAGTACCCACTTTAGACAGTCGTTGTGGATCAAACAGATTAATATGAAGCTCACAGAACAGTGCCTGACACACAGTAAGCGCTGTGTGTTTGCTATATGAATTATTTTCCCGTCTTTCCAGAACTTAAATAATTAGTGTGTTTCTAAGGCATCCAAGACTTGGAGATTTTATTTTAGGTTAGTTATATTATCACTGTATGAGAGTAATGCCATCTCCTCAGGTGGTACATGAACAACACCACATCTACTGTGTATATGAAGACCAGCCCGGATACAGAGAAAGGGAGATAGGGAAGGAGAGACAAATAGGAAACCAATTTAGAGACAGTGCAGAAAGGTTACGGACTAAAGGATACTTTTTTTTTTTTTAATTAGAGAGGAATTAATGGGCTTTCTCAAGGTGCTAGAACTACTCTCGTTTAATATATACCTGGGTGGCTCAGTCAGTTAAGCGTCAGACTTCGGCTCAGGTCATGATCGCACGGTTCACGAGTGCAAGCCCCACATCGCACAGAGCCCGCTTCAGATCCTCTGTCCCCCTCTCTCTGCCCCTCCCCTGATTGTGCTCTCTTAAAAATAAATACAACATTTTAAAAAATTTAAAAAATATTTCTATGAACGCTCTGAAAGTTAGAGTACATATTTAAAGGTCTGTTTTTCCCTGATGACGAGTGATGTTGAGCATCGTTTCACGTGTCTGTTGGCCACCTGGACGTCTTCTTTGCAAAAGGGTCTATTTATGTCTTCTGCCCATTTCTTCACTGGATTATGTGTTTTTCGGGTGTGGAGTTTGGTGAGTTCTTTATAGATTTTGGATACTAGCCCTTTATCCGGTATGTCATTTGCAAATATCTTTTCCCATTCTGTCAGTTGCCTTTTAGTTTTGTGGATTGTTTCCTTTGCAGTGCAGAAGCTTTTGATCTCATGAGGTCCCAACAGTTCATTTTTGCTTTTAATTCCCTTGCCTTTGGAGATGTGTCGAGTAAGAAATTGCTGTGGCTGAGGTCAGAGAGGTTGTTGCCTGCTTTCAAAACCACACTGAGATACCACCTCATGCCGGTCAGAGTGGCTAAAATGAACAAGTCAGGAGACTGTAGATGCTGGCGAGGATGTGGAGAAACGGGAACCCTCTCGTACTGTTGGTGGGAATGCAAACTGGTGCAGCTGCTCTGGAAAGCAGTGTGGAGGTTCCTCAGAAAATTAAAAATAGATCTACCCTATAACCCAGCAACAGCACTGCTAGGAATTTACCCAAGGGATACAGGAGTGCTGATGCAGAGGGGCACCTGTACCCCAATATTTAGAGCAGCGCTTTCAACAACAGCCAAATTATGGAAAGAGCCTAAATGTCCATCAACTGACGAATGGATAAAAAAATTGTGCTTTATATATACAATGGAATACTACTTGGCAATGAGAAAGAATGAAATCCGGCCATTTGCAGCAACGTGGATGGAACTGGAGGGTATTATGCTGAGTGAAATAAGTCAGTCAGAGAAAGACAGATACCATATATTTTCACTCATTTGTGGATCTTGAGAAACTTAACAGAGGACCATGGGGGAGGGGAAGGGGAAGAGAGAGTTACAAACAGAGAGGGAGGGAGGCAAACCATAAGAGACTCTCCAATACAGAGAACAAACTGAGGGTTGTTGGGGGCTGGGGGAGAGGGGAAAGTGGGTAACGGGCGTTGAGGAGGGCACTTGTTGGCATGAGCACTGGGTGTTGTATGGAAGCCAACTTGACAATAAATTGTATTTAAAAAACAGACAGTTGTTCATTACCTTTTCAAAAAAAAATGAGTAAAATAAAGGTCTGTTTTTGCAAATGACACTAAATTCTTCCCGTAGTGAAAAGCCAAATTCACAGACATAAATTAGAGAGAGGTCTTACTGGTTAGCAGGCAAAAACTAGAAAAGAAAGCTTTTATAATGAGCTTTATTGAGGTATAATTCACATACAATAAACTGCGCCCATTTAAAGGCTATGGTTGGATAAATGTTAACAAACATATTCACCTGAGTAACCACCGTCAGCCTCCCTGATATAGGTATTGGTAAGATTTTGTCCCAGTCTAAGGCTTACCTTTTCAATTTATTTGTGTCTTTCGAAGAGCAGAAACTTTAAAGTTTTATAAAGTCCATTTTATCAACTTTTTTTTGCATGGTTCATACTTTTAGTATCCTATGTAAGGCATCATTGCTTAATTCAAGGTCAAAAATTTTTTTCTGTATTTTCTACTAGAAAATTTGCAGTTTTAGCTTTTGTATGTAGATACGATTCATGTTTTAAAAAGTTTGTTTGAGAGAGGGAAAGAGAACATGAGCAGAGGAGGGGCAGAGAGAGGGAGAGAGAATCCCAAGCAGGCTCCACACTGTCAGTGCAGAGCCTGATGCAGGGCTCAAACTCACGAACTGTGAGATCATGACCTCAGCCGAAACCAAGAGTTGGACGCTTAACTGACTGAGTCACCAAGCGCCCCCAGATATGATTCATTTTAAGTTAATTTCTGTGTCAAGTGTAAGATAAAGGTTGTTGGTTACTCTTCCCCTGTATGGATACCTATTAATTCCAACACCACCGTAGAGAAGACTGTCCTTCCCCCTAATTGAATTTTTAAGGTAGTCTCATTGAAAATTATTGACTCTTTATGTGTGGATTATTTCTGTACTCTATCCGAATCCATTGATCTACACGCCTGTCCTTGACTAATGCGGCTTCACAGTAAGTCTTGAAATCAGATAGTTTGTCTTCAAATTTGTTCCAGTTTATTTGCTTATTTCTTAAATTGCTTTGGCTTTTCTGGGCCTTTTCCATTTCCATATACGTTATAGGATCGGTTTGCCAATTTCTACAAAAACAGCATGCTGGAATTTTGATGGGGATTGTATTGAATGTATAAATCAATTTCGGGAGAATTTATATCAATTTTTAGCCTTGTCATCCACGAACATGGTGTATCTCTCAATATATACGCTTTCTTTAATTTCAGTGTAGAGGTCTTGCTCATGTTTTGGTGAATTTATACCTAAGCATGTCATAGTTGTGAATGCTATTTTTTAAAAAAATTTGATTTCCGGGGCACCTGGGTGGCTCAGTCGGTTGAGCGTCCGACTTCGGCTCAGGTCATGATCTCACAGCTTGTGGGTTCGAGCCCTGCGTTGGGCTCTGGGCTGACAGCTCAGAGCCTGGAGTCTGCCTCAGATGCTATGTCTCCCTCTCTCTCTGCCCCTAACCCACTCGCATTCTGTCTCTGTGTCTCTCAAAAGTAAATAAACATTTTACTTCTTCCTTTTCAACACGTATACCTCTGATTTCCTTCTCTTGCTTTGCAATGACTAGGATGTCTAGTACAACGTTGAATAGGAGGTGTGAGAGTTGCTCTTTGCCTTGTTCCTGATCTTAGAGGGAAAGCATTCCGTCTTTTTACCAGTAAGAATGACATTTGCTGTAGATTTTACATAAATGCTTTTGTATGAGTTCATGGGTTGCTGAGAATTTTTAGGAATGGATGTTGAGTTTTGTCAAATGCCCACATCTGTTGAGATGGTTATATGTTTATCTCTTTTATTCTATTAATACGGATAGTTATATTGATTGATCGGGACGTTTAACCCAACTTTGCGTTCTTGGGATAAACCCCACGTGGTCATGGTGTCTTTCCTTTAGGTTGCTGGATTCCGTTGCTAGTATTTGAAAGAATGTTTGCCTCTGTTTATCAGGCATATCAATCTATAATTCCTTTCTCGTAACAAACACAAAACATCCTATTACTGTTCCAAGCCAGGGTCAGCAAACCAGGGCCTGTGGACCAAATCTGGCCCACAGTCTGTTTTTGTAAATAAAGTCTTATTAGAACACAGCCACATTCATTCATTTATGTACTATTGTCTATGGCTGCTTCTATGCTATAACGGCAGACTCGAACTGTTGTGAGAGAGACCACGTGACCTGCAAAGCTTAACAAAATTTATTAGCAGGCCCTTTACAGACGACGTTTGCCAATTCTTGCTCTAAGCCACGGTGCCTCTAGATGAGGAATTCTGGGAACACATCCCGCCATCATTCTATAGGACATAAAGAGAGGCTTAGAAAAAACTGGAAAATTCCAGAGGAATTTTTCAGGAACTGAAATGACTAAGAAGTTTGGGGTCTGGGGGCGCTGGGGGTGGGGAAGGGGGGAGTGCAAACATAGCTACACGAGGAGCGACTTCTAAGGGTAGAATTTTTAATTCGGGAAAGAAGGAAGAGCAAAGAGACTTTTGAGAACCAGAATCTGTATGGGTTATGAATGCTTAACAGGTACAGTGAATTCCAGTTTGTTGGGAGAGGCAGTCTGCTATGGGCCCTGAGCGTCCCCGCACAGGCTTGCTGACTGTGACATTCTTTGAGGCTGACCCGCGTTCTGACCCGGAGCATTTTCTATAGCTAGTCTCGCAGGCACGCGTAGCTGACATCCGGGCCCATCTCACTGCCCCATGGGAATTTGATTTAGGGGAGCCAGTTGTACCACGCGGGTGCTCCTGCTGTTTGCTGTGCTGTGAGTAATAAACTCTCGCTCGCACCCGTTGGGCCTTATCGTCTCCTTCTGGCGCCGGGGACAAGCCAATCTGCTTCTGTAGTAACCTCTTTGGGAGCCCTGTTACCTCTTGCCACCTTCTATGGGTCTGGGGTTCTTTCCCAACAAAATTTCTTTACTGAATTCCGAAATGTCAGGCAGAAGGGCGTCCCTGAGGTGTCAAAGAAAGATGTTCTGGCTAATTAAGGCAGCAGGCCGTAGAATCCGGGAGCTAACTACTTACTCAAGAATTGGCAAGAGTGAAAACAATTTCTCTCTGACACACAAGGTTGACGTGAGAAAAAACAACGTGACGTCACATGGTTCTCGGGGACTCCTCAGACTCCACCATTTGGGCATCTGATCCAGTGTTGTCACTCTAGGTGCAACCTTGTTTTTGACCTTAGCATCTTGTCCTTATCACCCTGAACGTTTCCGTGAGGTAGGCCCATTCGGTCTTCTTTCCTCAGCCGTTACTCGCAGTGACTTCACTTGGCTGTGTCTGACTCTGTGACAATGCTCTGAGTCCTTTCCCAACTGTGCTGATTGGTCTTTTGGTGTCTCCTTCCAGGGCTGCGGTTCATCCTTCCCCCCTGAGGTACCCTGCCCCCCTGCCCCCACGGGTGCCTACTCTCCGCTCTCCCTTCTCTTCCGTCATTCCCAAATCAACTTCTGGCTTGAGCTCTTCCGTCATGAGCATGGCGCATACACTTCTGCCCCTCGTGCACTTACGAGCAACATCTGTCAAACGGAACTGATCATTTTCTTTGGCGGTCCACTTCCCCATCCCCCTTCCCCCATTTATCTGAACGGCCAGAACATTTTCTCCAGGTCCAATGGCTCCAAACTTTGGACATTTCGATCATTGCTCTGCATCCTTCGCCACGGTCCAAAGAGTCTCCAAGCCCCATCCATTTCCTGTTGAATTTTCTTCTTCTATTTAGTCATACCGACGCCATTTTGGCTCAGAGTGACTTTGCCTCATACATTCCCTTTAAGGCTTGGCTGAAGACCACTCCGCACACAGCAACCACCAGCACCGTTGCTGATGCCTTTCCTGGCTGCGGTTCCTACTGCCTCTACCAAGAGATACTAGGTACTTCTTGATTTAGGATTTGATTATATATAGTTTGGGGATGTTTACACCACACATTGGTTAGTGTCAACCTAGCCCCCGCCCCCTTGTTAAAATCCTCAACGGTGACTTCCCATTGTACTTAGAACAGAATCCAGAGTCCTTTCCATGGTCTACAAGGATCTATATGATCTGGCCTGCCCCACCTGTCCATTCTCATCTCGAGCCACTCTGCCCACTGATCATTTCTCGGCAACCACACGGGCCTTCTCAATCCCTAGAGAGCCCGGTGCCAATGTCTCTCCCACCTCAACACTCTCCACCAGGAAGTCCACTTCCAACCCCACCTCCAAAGCTTCGTCCAACTCCTGCAGATCCTTCAGGTTTCACCTGAAGTGTCGCTGACTCAGATGAGCTGACTCTGAAGATCTTTCTCAAGTCGCCTCTGCGAATCTCATAAGATACTGCTCTTTTCCTCCCAGGACTTATATGAATTTGTGGCTACATGTTTATTTGTGATGTTAAAAAAAAAAAAAAGAGTCCATTTTACTTGTCAAGACCATAAAGGCAGGGATTGTATCTTTCTCTTCCCTAACAGTACAGACCCCGGCACATCACAGGCACTCAAGGCAAATGCTGGTTGAAAGAGGGACTTTGAGTTAATAGAACGTCTCCTATTTTACCTATCTCTGATGCAAACCGAATCCTACTTCTCCTAAGCCATGCAATCCTTGAGCCCTCTAGGCACTATGGACTAATCTTATTAAGTTGTTTTGACTGTAGGAGTAGCAGACACCTGCCCCCGGTTTTATTAGGGCGAGATTATGCCAGCTACTTGGATTCATTTCCTACAGTGTTTCCAAGAATTTCTGCCAGAAATAGCCTTTACGTTTTCAAGTCCAGCCATGAATGCACGATGTCATTCCTTCTGAAAACCTGAATACTGTACACGCAAGTATTTGCGTTTCTCTCTCTGGAAAGCTACATATTCTGCTTGTTAATAGAGGCCCCACATGTAGGCATCTTGAGCTAGAAACGTCGGAAGAGAAGGATCCACATTAAAAAAAAAAAAAAAATCTAAGCCCTGCCTCGGGTGGCGGCGACAGCACGTTATGAGTCGATCAGCAACAGAAGGCGGAGAAGGTAGTTTTCCGGATTAATCAGAGTTGCTTCCTCAGGCCCAAGCCCTTTCTCACTTGCCTTGTCCTGGTGGGCCCGCACTTCTGCGTCTACACAATACGTCTCACGTGAAGATGCAGGTTAGCACAGTGGCTACGACTTTAGGGCCTGGAGCTGGCCCGCCAGGGTCCAAATCCTTGACTTCAATATTTCTTGACTGTATGACCTGGAATAAGCTACTGAACCTGAGTCATGGTTGCCTCATTCATAAAATGGGGAAAATGGAAAGTGATGATACTCTGAATTTCTTTCCGTAGCACTTAGAACAGGGCTTGGCATATGGGAAGTATGTTCTTGTTATTTTTTTCATCGTGGATGACGTTCCTCCTCGGAAGGGATGAGGGCGTGTTTTTGTGTACAGACGCGTGCCCTTCTCATTCTTAGCGTTGGTCATTTTTGCATTGAGAAGGGCGTGAGCATGGCTGCTAACCCAGAATAATAGCCCATCCTCAGAAGTCATGTGTGGCTTCCCTCCTTGTCCTTCTTTCCGTGTGGGGGTTGAGAAGAGAGGTTTCCACTCCTGGACCCCAAGGGTGCCCCATTCTTGTCTCGGATGCGTTGAAGAGCTCCAGGGGCTTGAACGGACTCAGATATACGCCAGTCCACAAATCTAGAGCAGTCCAGACTCACCGCATTAGGCCCAACTGTGTACATTGTGTTGTTTTCCTGTGCCACTCGTATGTCTTCTCTGTAGAAATGACCATTCAGATCTTTCGCCTGAATTTTATCCGCACTGTCTTTTTCTTACTGAATTGTGAGAGTTCTTTATATTACAGATGGAAGGCTTTTATATTTTGTTAAGTGTATTTATTTATTCTGAGAGGGAGAGAGTGAGTATGAGCAGGGAAGGGGCAGGGGGAGAGGGAGAGAGAAATCCCAAGCAGGCTCCACGCTGTCAGCACAGAGGCCAGTGTGGGGCTCGACCTCACGACCATGGGATCACGGCCCGAGCCAAAAATCAAGAGTCAGACACCTAACTGGCTGAGCCACCCAGGTGCCCCTAGATACGAGCCCTTTAATAAATACATTATTTTCAGGGTGCCTGGGTGGCTCAGTCGGTTAAGCGTCCGATTTCGTCTCAGGTCACGATCTCACGGTCCGTGAGTTCGAGCCCCGTGTCAGGCTCTGCGCTGACGGCTCGGAGCCCAGAACCTGCTTCGGATTCTGTGTCTCCCTCTCTCTGCTCCTCCCCTGCTCACACTCTGTCTCTCTCTCTCTCTCTCTCTCTCTCTCAAAAGTAAATAAAGATTAAAAAAAATAAAAATAAATACATAATTTGCAAATATTTTCTACCAAGATGCAGGCTGTTTTTTCACTCTTTTGGGCATTTTATTTATTCATTTTCAATTCAAGTCCAGTTAACACACAATGTTACAGTGGTTTCAGGGCTACAACATAGAGATTGGACAAGTCTGTCCATTATGCTGTGCTCACCGCACATTCAATGCCATACAATGCCATTACCGTACCAGCGACCACGTTCCCTGTGTTGTACCTTTTGTTACCTTTCACTTTCATAGTAGGTGTCCTGTGATGCACGAAAGTTTTCACTTGTGATAAGGTCCAACTTATCTACTCAAAAATAGACTCTCGTGTCTACAGAATTATGTAGTCACTTTTATACCGACCTATGCAGTTACTTTTGCCAGTGTCCTTTATATCTTCAGGTGGATTTGAGTTACGGTCCTTGCGTTCCAGCCTGAAGATCTCCTGTCAGTATCTCTTGTAGGGCAGGTTTGCTAGAAGTGACTTCTCTCGGTGTTCGTTTACCCCGTACTGTCTTGATGTCCCCTTGATTTTGGAAGGACAGTTTTTCTGAAAATAGAATGCTTCTAGAGCTTTGCTCACTTGGACTATGCCGTCCCATCACCTTCCAGCCTCCTTGGTTTCTGATGGGAAATCAGCGGTTACAGTTGTTGGGGGCCTGTTTTACATGAGTCATTTCTCTCCTGCTGCTCTCACGATTTTCTTTGCCTCCTTTTGACATTTTGAGTGCCATGTGCCTCAGTGTGACTCTCTTTGAGTTTATTAAGCATCCTGGATACAGAAGTTAATGGATTTCTTAAAATTTGGGCAGCGTTCAGCCATTATTTCTTTAGATAGTCTTTTCTGCCTCTTTGCTGTGTCCTCTCCTTCTGGGATTCCCATATGCTGGTGGACTTCCCGGCGTCCCACAAGTCACTGAGGCTCCGTTCGCTTTTCTTTCTTCTCTTTACTCTCTGTTTCTCAAACTGGATAATCGCAGCTGACCCATTTTCAAGCCCACTGATTCTTTCTTCCGCCCGCTCAAGTCTGCTATTGGGGTCCCTGAGTGGATTTTTCATTTCCATTATCGCGTTTTTCGACTCCAGAATGTCTCATCGGCTCCTTTTCATAATGTCTACCTCCTCACTGATATTTTCTCTTTGGGGGGGGCCAACAGTCTCATCCTTTATTTCTTCAGAACTGCTTTTATTTAGCTCTCTGAACACATTTAAAATGGTTGATTTAAAGTTTCTATGTAGTTGGGGAGCCTGAGTGGTTCAATTGGTTAAGTGGCGGACTCTTGATTTCAGCACAGGTCACGATCTCAAGGTTCGTGGGATCGAGCCCCATGTTGGGTGCACAGAGCCTGCTTCTGATTCTCTCTCCCTCTCTCTCTGCCCCTCCCCTGCTCACTCTTGTTCTCTCTCTCTCTCAAAAAAAAAAATAGGGGCGCCTGGGTGGCTCAGTCGGTTGAGCGTCCAACTTCGGCTCAGATCACGATCTCATGGATCATGGGTTCGAGCCCCGCGTCGGGCTCTGTGGTGACAGCTTGGAGCCTGGAGCTTGTTTCAGATTCTGGGTCTCCCTCTCTCTCTGCCCCTCCCCTGCTCATGTTCTGTCTCTCTCTCAAAAACAAATAAACCTATAAAAAAATAAATAAACTTAAAAAAATTCTAAAGTTTCTACGCGGTAAGTCTAAAGTCTTGGCTTCCTCTTGGATCATTTTTACTGATTGCCTTTTTACCCCTGTGTGTGGGCCCTCCTTTCTTTTTTTGTATGCCTTATAATTTTTGTTAAAAACTGGACACTTCATATAAGGTAATGTGGTAAGCCTGGAGATGAGATGGTCCCTCTTCTCAGGGTTTCTTATCGTTGCTGTTTGTCATTTTGTTGTCGTTGCTATTTGGGGGGGAGACATTTCTAAATAAAGTAGGTAAAGTCTGTATTCTTTGTTGTGTGTGGTCACTCAAGTCAGTGCTTGGTTAGCTTAGCGGTCAGAGAATGACTGCGCGGGGCTTACCTTACATTCTGGGACCCAATAGGTCTTCCAGTCTTGTGCAAGGGCTCCGTGTATGTGTTGAGGTATGTCTTCAACACTTGGCCAGGTGTGGCTAACCTGGCTCTGTCTTGCTTCAAACCCACAGTCACTCTTACATGGGGAAGATACTCAAGCTACACGTGCTATTATTACTTTCTGGCATAGGTTATTTACTTACTCTTGACTACAACGGAAAGGTATAAATGGTTTCCAAAACGTGCAAAACATTTAAAAAAAGATCATTAGATTCCCTCTGTGTTTTTATTAACTGGAAGGTAACAAAACCTATGTTACAACTAACTTATCGGTCCGACCTATTTTTTGCACTAAACTCAATGGTCTAGGGGAAATAACTCATTATGGCCTACTGTGCTTAGAATTTGGTTTTGTCCCTGAACTCTACTAAGCTATCCTTTCGGTGTATATTTTATTTTTGGCCCATTAAACTACTATCCTTTCTAAGATATGATATTAAACATAATCCAAGGGCATGTTAGTGAAGGGTCACTTTGATTTTGCCTACCTATGATGCTGTCAATATAATCTCTTTGATTTTGTTTGACTAAAGGTAGAATGGGTTTTAAGCTTTTAAGCGACCATGGAGTTAGTCGTAAAAGAGGACTTCAAATTTTGGCAAACAGAACTGTTCGACAGCTGGAAATTTTTTCGAGCAAAACTTTCCCTGGCTTAAAGCGGAGAAGTCATTTGAGTTAGTCTAGCATGCAAATTAATGTGCTCGAGTCTAGTGAAGGAAGATATGTGAATGTCTCAAAGATTAACAGTTAGGATTATAAGTGATAAGGAAGGATGACAAAGTACAAAGAAAAAATGATTGAATTTAATAGTTTCCAAAGAACAATGTTCCAAATCTTGCTCAAAAATTTTCAGACTGCATATATATATATATATATATATGTATATGTATTGGTACCATGATCATGTAGGACTTTTAGAATAGCAAATAGAACAAGAGTTGACCTAAGTGGAGGAGATTCATACTCATTGGCAGAGAAAGTAAATGGGCAACAATTAAATGCCAGCTCTGGAAAGATCACTTGTACTGAAATACCTCATTAGAACAGGGCCTGGCCCACAGTGGCCACTCTGTCAGTATTTGTTGAATTTGTTGAATGACTTATACTAAAATCTATTGTAATGAATATCGGGCTGAAGTTTATTTTTTTATTTAGCACAGAGGAAAAGATTTGCGAAGCAAGCACTCATTCTTAATACAATGAAATGTTAGCCTCATTGACCATGTGGGCTGCCTACGGGGGATAGAGAAAATATTTTTTGAATTTGCAGAGTTGGGGCCTTACAAATTTTGTTGAAAACTTGGGAGCTTGGGCTAAGAGTAAGCCTTGGGAAGTAATTTACAACTGTGGAGATAGTGATGGAACTCCAAGGATATTTGTCTAACTCTGGAGGTATACGTTTACATCTTAAGGGAAAACGAGGCCAGGGACCTTGGCGATATTTCTAGGCCCTAAAAGTTGGAGATATAGCTGGTCCTTGGAAAGATGCATTTATATTCACGAAGGTTGGAGTAAGAACCCAGGATGCTTTTCATTTTTCCCCAAAGAGTGAAGGTTTCACTCCCTCCTTTCGAGAGGGAAGGAGGGGGCAGCTGCCTCTTTCTCCTGTACTTGAAGAAGGGAAAATCCGTTTTTCTCTCTGTTTCTCACCTGTGATGCGGACCTTGTGTGTGTAGACGGTTTGACCTGGCTTCCCTCACATCACCCCAGGGGAAAGAATCGGAGTATGGGGAACCAAGGTCATTATTTGCTTTTTAACTGAATAATGATAAGCTGCCTCTGATCCCGAACACTCCATGTGTGCATTCAGAATAAAATTAATAAATATGAATATTAAAAACCCAACGCAGACCAACTGTTTTCAGGAACTGTCATCATAGCTGCATTTGCATTCAAATGAAATGTGTGATTTTTTAAAGCACTTACAGGATCCTCAAGTATAATACTTGAAAGTAATAACATTGTAGGTAATTTTTTAAAAGTCCCTAAGTCTGGGTTCTCCCCAAATCTGATTGACCATCTGATTAATAGGGCCAATTGTGCGGGTTTTACAAAATTAAAGCTCCTTTGAGTTGTAGGACTCTAAAGAGATAAGAGCTTTTCTTTAAAAACCAGGACACCAAATGCTAAAATCCTGGAGGTTTTATATCTTTGTTAAGATGATTCCATTTGTTTTTAACTAAAAAAGAACATATCCTATCAGCTGGGAGACGGGGCTTGTATGAAGTTACAGCTACAGATATAATTTCATTTCCTGCCCACGGACATTTCAAATATCTTCGAAACCTTACATAATATTGTTCAATTTGTGGTAAATGAGAAAACTTTTATGTTCGATCTTTTTGTTACATTCAGGTCAAAGCGATAACAGATACCGAAAAGTCAGAGAATGAGATTCTGGAAATTAAGCTGACTTGTGGCAGCAGGAAATAACTGCCCTCCATTTTCATCTGGTTTCAAAGGCTTCCAGCTTGGATGCAGGAATTGCATGGGCAACACCAAAGAACAAGCACAGAAGGAAGGCGCATCGCTGCCCAGCTCCCCCGCTTCTATGAAAGGTTCAGGCCCCTCGGGGCGGGTCCTCATGACCTAGCCCAGTTTCACACTTTCCACCTCATCCTCCCTCCTCTCCTCCTCTCCCGATAGACCTCATGCTCCAGCCATGACGGGTGAGCTAAAATTTTACAAACTTGCCGGATGGTGTCGCACGCCCATGTCTTTGCACATAGCTCCCCTGCATTTAGCATGGTCTTTCCACCTTGACTTGACCACCCTGTCTTCCTGGGAAACTCCAGTTCACGCCTTCGGATCCTCCTCAGGCATGACGTCGTCCGGTCAGATCTTCCTAGATTCCATGTCCCTGTAACATCACCACGACTCACTCTGTTACTCGTACCTCCATCTGTCTTTGCACGCATCATCCATCCTGTCCTGTCATCGCCTGTTTACGTCTCCGTATCCTACATTCCTGTGTCTTCTCTTTCCGCCTCACGTAACAGTCACACGGTCAGTGTTCGTTACACGAATTAGTGGAGGGATGCTCGGACGGATAAGTGAGTGAAGCTATATGGTTTGGGGCTCCTAGTTGTTGACTAGGCACAACGAGTTCCTTGAAAAAAATAAAGAATTTAGAATATGAAAGGGATGACCCTGGAAATGACCTGACCTGGCTCTCCCTCAGTCCGCCAGCCGATAGTATCCCTACCTGGGGCTCAACCAGCTTGAACACCTCCAGGAAGAAGTCTTTACTTTCTGAGTAAATGTATTCTATAATTGGATGGTTTCTCTTTTTGTAAGGTTTGGGTCATTTGTACCGTTGATCTCTAATGTACTTTCTCGTAATTCCCATCTATTTACCCTAGAGTTTGCCTCCGGAGTAACACAAAGCAAGCGTACTGCCTCTTCGATTGTCGAATCTTGTAAGAGTCATCGTGGGTTAGTTCGGTCTTCTCTCCAGGCCAAACATAGAGTTACCGTAACCGTCTTTTGTCCGTCACGGTTTCCAGACCTCTCCTCAGCCCGGGCACCTTCCCAGATATATTCTCAACAACGTCACTCCCAAAATGCAACACCTACGCTTAAATGCGATACGCAGATGTGTTCTGACTCACGCCCGGTAAGTAGAGTCGTCGCTCACTGCGTACGTTTGCTGTTAGCTTGAGAGGCTAATGTCACATGTGGCCATCTTCCCTATCACTCCTCCTGTGAGTTCACGTCTCTGGAGTTCCCACTGCCTTTAAAGGGAGATTCGACTTTTCCTTTCATAGCTAGAGAGTGATTTGTCCTTATTATAAAGCTTAATATGGTGAGTATGGGTTTATGGGCTGGTGAACAAAAATGTTTCACAAAGGAAACAATAAACAAACGGGTGCTAAGAGATCAGGACAGCATTATCTTAATGCACAAATTGGGCCTTCCAGGCAGGCGGACAATTACTTTCAAAACTGTCACTGGCTCAGTATATATAATAGAAGATGTAGATGGGATAAAGAGGCAAAGCTTTTAGCAATGTTGTTACGCGCAGGTTCAGTCTGAAGAGACCACCCCAGCTCACGCCTCCACGCAGGAACATACAAAATGCCTGCTTCGGTCTGCTTGCCAGAGCGCGATGATGCTAGCCAGGGCCAGGGAACGCCGGGAAACGGCCACATCTACCCCGGATCCGGACATCCTGTCCTCGTGAACATTAACGCGAGCGCGACGCTCTTCAGCAACGGATTAAAAGACAATTACCACACAGCTTGCCCTTTCAGGAGGCATATTAAATAACACCCTCCTAGGTTGGCAAAATGAGATCTCCTGGCACCAGCCCTACATTTCCTCTTTTCATGTCAAGCTGTCGCACAGTCTCACGTGGCCACTTTGGCTTCAACTTGGATGACAAGGGCCAACAACAGGAGAAGCTGAGAAGCCCGTGCGGAGGAAGATACAGACTCCTGTCCTGCCGTAAAGCACTTTTGATTAGTTCACTGGACCAAAAAATAATTCTCACACTTCTGTCTTATACTCTATGCATATTGACTATTAAAGGTCCACATAAGAAATGTTAGCCTGAATTGAGAAATCCGAATCTCTCAATCTCTCTCTCTCTCTCTCTCTCTCACACACACACACACACACACACACTCACTCAGCATTTTAAAACAATAACCTGGCCTTGTGCTGGGGATTCGGATTATTCTTGTTCTAGGAAGTTCCATAGGCCTGCCTCAGTCGGTCTCTTCTCTCACACATAGAAGGAGCTCAATGTCTCCCAAACCACACACTGCTCACTGAATACTGATAAAACATAGCCACAGTTCAAAGTGAATTTCAACATTTACAAAGATTATGGAGGAAAGTCTTTGGATTCCTGACGAACGCAGTAAATTCTCCACCCTTTTCTTTCTTGTGCTAAAGCACAAGTTGATGTGGGAATCAGTGCTCTCTATCTCCTGGTAGCTCTTCTGTAGACATGGAGTGTGAAACATTTGAGTTCTTGTCCTTTGAGTTTTCAGGGAGATGGCTTGTATTCAGAGAGAACTAACGAAGAGGAAAAACCATCGGAGAGCTTTCTTATTCGTCAACTTGTAGCAACTGTTTAACATGCGGGGGCTAAGTGAAGAAGTGTTATCGTAGTCAGAAAATGAACACAGAATTTCACTTAAAAGGACACTAAAGAGTTTACCCGTCTTCAGGGTTCACGGAAACTTAGAGCCGGAAGGGCCACCATGATTTAATTTAACCGGGAAACTAAGAATTGTTGGTATTTACCAATCACTCTGTGTCACGCACTCAACTAATCATTTACATGTATTTTCTTGCTTCATCCTTCTAAGACACTATGAGCTGGATACCGTTATATCTCCATTTCTCAGGCAAGGAAACTGAGGCCCAGAGAGGTTGACTTTCTCAAATGCGCGCAACTGATACGGGAAAGAACCGCTTCTTAACTTCTGTCCTGTCTTGTCCTCCTAATTCCGGAGAAAGGGCAGGAGGCCCAGGGACGATCAGCTCTTTCTCCCAGGCTGTACAACTACCTAGTGGCAGAATCAGGGCTGTAAGCCTAACCTTTTGACTTCTAATCCACTGTCCTTTCTACGGCTTCCAGCTTCTAAGCCCTTCAGGGAAATGGAACATGTTCCAGACAGTTGAATCAATAGTCTTTCTTCAACAAGACCTCAGGACAAAAGCCACGCAGGAAGTCACCTTGGTTTTGTCTTCCGAGCGTATTCATTAAAAGGAAAAAGAAAATCTTCTGTCCCTGAAAACGGCCCTTTCTGGGTATGCTGCTACATAATGGGCATACTCAGTCAAATGGAATCCGGTCAATAGCGGGGCACAGAACAGCTGTCTTTGCAGAGAAAATGACTCAATAGACTTTAGTTCACTGGCTACCTACTTCAGGCACTGGTTACGTGAACACCCATTACTAGGGAGAAGCTAAGAGCAGTTTTAAAAAATAATTCTCAGTAAGCCCAGAGGAAAAAAAATGTCTATTTAAAAGAAGAAAATAGGTTTTGGCCGTTGTTCTCGATGCCGGGATGCTGGTCAATATTGAAGCAAGGCAGGGTGACGTTCCGTGGAGGTCACAGGCGAATATCGCTGAGCTGGGTTTCAGATCGAACATCTAATGGTTACGGGTCGCCCCAGATTTGTCATCCTGTTTGTCCCCTGGCCCCTGCTTTGCAGGGTCTCGGCGCCGAGCACAGGTCCTGGCATATAGTAGGTGCTCGATAGGCAGGTTTGGTTCAGATTCCCCAGGAAACATAAAAGAGGGTATAAAAGAACAATCTGGGATTTTCGACTACGACGTCTGAGATAATTAACCCTATGTCGCAATATGGTGTCAGGAAAACTGTGGCGCACGCTTTGCCAAGTTCGGAGCCAGTAGGGGCCATAGGAAATCCTAATGAAGGAACGAAGCTCGTCTCCAGAGACATATGAAAACGGTACCCGAGTCCTGTGGCATCCCCCGCTCTTCATCTAGAAGTCCCCTTGGTTCGGTCTTCCCCAAAGGCACGTCCTGAATGCCATGCGTCAACTTGAAAGGGAGGCAACTGATCAGAGCAGTTGTTCCCGTATTCCGCGGGGGGAGAGCTGGATTTAAAATAACCTTAACATCTACCTGCAGCTGCCCATTTCTCAGGGCTGTTTTGAGAAGAAAAGGTCATTGATGAAACCTTAAAACAAGTAAATGTTACCTTGCTTCCAAAGAGGTCATACATTAATACTTTGAATTTTATTGCCTGGAGGCAATAAAATAATCCTTAAAAAAAAAAAAAAGAAACAAAACTAGTAAATGTCAGAAGTATGGACTTTGCCGGTTTTCCTGGCACTTTTCTCCCAGCCTCTTCAGACACGAACCTGGCAACGCGTGCTTAGAGGCTTTGCCTTTCAAAGTCCACACAGAAATGGAGAAAATCTCGGGGTCCTCAGGGCCGCTATTTTAGACGCAAGGGGCCACTGTGCCCTCTTCGACAGGTCAACTGCCCTCGCCCGGCCCCCGTGTCCTCATCTATAAAAGGAAGGCGGGTGGGCTAGATGCCCCGTGAGGTCCGCTTTGGACTGTCAGCAACCTGTGACTCATCATCATTTCTGACTTCTTCACAATCACGGTACGAGAAAGGCAAATGAAATCGTTTTATTTGTAGCAAGATTACCAATTTCCAGAGAGTTGGAGGTGACCCAGCGCTATCATCAGTTTCTACAAAAAAAAGCAGAAGCTGTTTGTTTGGCGTTAGAACGGCAAACATGTGCTCATCAAAATGCCGCTTCCTCTCGGTAATTAAAGGCTTGGCCAAAAAAAAAAAAAAAAATTCCAAATACCACCCAAGTTGCCTGGCGGCAGGGCGTGCGACACGCATGAGCCCAAAGGGCATAGGGTTGGGGTCTGCAGTTCAAATTATGGCTCCACCGCTCATTAGCTGTGTGGCTTCGGGGAAGCTGCTTACCCTCTCTGGGCTCAGTCTCCCCATCTGTGGAACAATGTGCGGACCTCCAGACTGCTGTAAGAATTAAATCAGGTAATGTACTTAAACGCCATGGCAAGCAGCAGGGGCTCAGTGAATTCGTCTCCCCCCCCCTCACCTCTTCCCCCAGGATAATATGTGGAAAACTCAGCTCCTGCTCTTCAGAAACGGATATAATCGAGCGATCAAATCAACAGCCACGCATTTGAGGACACTTAGGTAACCGTGTCAGATAGCCGATGAGTGGCAAGACGCAAAGGTGTTCCAAAAGGTCTACGTTAAGGGCTTCGTGCCGGCAATTTCCAGATTTCTTGCTTCTCATCAGTTTCTCCCATTGAGAGAAAAGGTTTTCTGGATGGCTGTCTGCTGATGCCTCTCTCTCTTTTGCTTGACTTCTCAGTGGAGGACCAAAGCTCAATTTCTGGACCTTATTATGGGCTGAATTGTGTCCCTTCATATATATATACGTATATATATACATATGAAGGGACACAATACATATATATATATGCTTAAATATTTTACTTCTATGTTTTGAGAGCACAAGTGGGGGAGGGGCCGGGAGAGGGGGACAGAGGATCTGAAGCGGGCTCTGCACTGACAGGCCGATGGCAGCGAGCCCGACGCGGGGCTCGAACTCACCAACTGCGAGATCATTACCTGAGCTGAAGCCGGAGCTCAACCGTGTATCCCTTCAAATTCCCATGTTGAAACCCTAATCCCCAGTACCTCCGGATGCGGCTGTGTTTGGAGACAAGGTCTGTAAAGAGGCGACTAAGTTAAAAGAAGGCTGTAGGGTGTCGTTATTAGAAGGAATTCGGACTCACAGAGACGCCAAGGGCACACACGCGGCACAGAAGAAAGGCCATGTGAGGACACGGTGAGGAAGGGGCCACCAAGGAGAGAGGCCACAGGAGAAACCACCCCTGCCAGCACCTTGATCTTGGCCTTCCAGCCTCCAGAACCGTGAGAAAATAAGTGTCTGTTGTGTAGGGCCCCCGGGTCTGTGGTGTTTTGTTACGGCGGCCGCAGCAGACTGGTACAGACCTATTCTCTTCTCTTCTCTTCTCTTCTCTTCTCTTCTCTTCTCTTCTCTTGTTTTCAGGGTCTGTGTTCACCGTCTTTCTCATTGCATCGAGTCATATGGCTCTAAATACCATTTCTCTGCTGACAGGTCTTTCCGGAGCCTGCCCATTTCGTAGAGCCCACGATGCACACCGTGACCCCATCCATTTCCCATGCGGACCGTGACTGCCCTTCTACCACAACCCCGCCCCGTCCCCTCGGATATCACGTGGGACTTTGTCAAGTGCCCTGCTGGAATCCAAACATCACAGGATTATGGCAGAGTGGTCGCAGCAGGATAGGAAAAGAAGAGAGGTAGGCCGTCTCAAGGGAACATGAATTTGATGGCACTTGCGTATGAAGAGTGACGGAGATACGTTCAAGCACAGTATGGGGCTGCATCCTGACATCTCCTGGATTGGAGACGTGGGGGTTTTGCGGCTGTTGCTCTACAAAGAGGTTAAAACAGTTCGATAGGTCACCCCACAACATGGATGACAGAAGAGCGCTAACGGTGATTCTAGGTATAGAAAGTTCTGGAACGTGAAAACTAATCTATGGTGGGAAAAAAATCAGATCAGCGGTCATCTCGGGCGGGGAAAGGTGGGATGTGACTTGGGAGAGGCCCAAAGGCACGTTCGGAGGTGACGGAAATGTTTTGTATCTGGAAACGCACTGCGGTATTTGTCAAAGTGCATCAAATATATTTAATATTTATGTGCTTCATTGTTTGAAAAACTGGCCTCAATAGGGGCGCCTGGGTGGCTCAGTCGGTTAAGCATCCAACTTCAGCTCAGGTCATGATCCCTCAGTCTGCGAGTTCGAGCCCCGCATCCGGCTCTGTGCTGATAACTCAGAGCCTGTTTCGGATTCTGTGTCTCCCTCTCTCTCTCTCTGCCCCTCCCCCGCTCATACTCTGTCTCTCTCTCTCTCTCTCTCTCTCTCTCTCTGTCAAAAATAAATAAACATTAAAAAAAATGTAAAGAACAGTTGGAAGTTCTGATAAGACTATTTTTTTCTACAGCTGGAGCTGAACTGTGCCCTAGGGGACCCACCACTCCTCTGTTTCCCCAATGGGGACAAATTGCCCTGCTCTTTTTCTTCTTGAATCTGGTCTCCTTTGCTTTTTCGCCTGGAACCCCACCAGCAGCTGAGTTTCTGACCTCTGCGGTGCATTTAAGCACTCCGCCTTTGGTCAGATGGGACCCGGATGCGTCCCCGGAGCGGCTTACATTCTCTGAACCCTAGTATCTTCGTTGGTAAAATAATCATACTAGCCGCCTCACGGGGCTGCTGGGGAGGTTACGTGGGATAATATACAGTCTCTGGCATGTAGTAGGCGCTTAATACATAAGAGAGAGGAAGAGAGAGCGATTGGGGGAGCGGCAGAGCGAGAGGGAAAGAGAGAGAATCCTCAGTGGGTACCACACTGTCAGTGCCAGGGCTCGAACTCATGAACCATGAGATCACAATCTGAGCCGAAGTCAGACGCTTCACTGACTAAGCCACCCAGGCAGCCCCCTGTATTTCTTTAAGTTTATTTATTTTGAGCAAGAGAGAGAGAAAGAGAGAGAGCGTGAGCAGGGGAGGGGCCGAGAGACAGAATCCCAAGCAGGCTCCGCACTGCCGGCGTGGAGCCCGAGGGGGGACTCCAGCTCACGAGCCCGTGAGATAATGACCCGAGCCGAAATCAAGAGTCAGAGGTGAACCGACAGAGCCACCCCGGGGCCTCACGAGTCCCCTTTAAACAGGTGAGAGTTGGAACCGGGAGAGCGGGTGAGAACTTTGAAGCAGACGGCAGGGAGCCGAGCGGAGGTTCGAGGAGTGAAGCTCCAGGAACATCAGCAAGTTGGCAGCAGGAAGGGGCACAAGGAGGCAGAGAAGCTAGAGCATGTCCTCAAAACCAAGCGTCGTATGCTTTGGGAAACAGCAGCAGCATCTGGTGCCACTCATAACTCTGGTCGTCCCACCGACAAGTATCAGACGCTGGCGGGATCGGAGGGGCGCGTCGCGAACAAGCTTTTCAACGTTTCACATTTCTCTTCGTTGTGACTTGGGATGAAACTGATTTGGAACTCAACATCATATTTGGCGTTAACGGACCAACGTGGGACTCAAATGATAGTCACGTTATGTGGTCTAGCATGTTTCTAAAACAGCGTTATGGTGGAGATCAATGGTCACTTTTCGAAGCCTTTGACTGTAGTCATATATTAATGTGATTATCTGGCTGTACCGGGAGAGAATAGCATTCCTATCTGAGCTCACGGTCACATTTTGTTTGACACCACTTGCACATTGGTATTTAAAGACGTATAAAAAAATGCAGGCTTCATTTAAAAAAAAAAAAAAAAAGCAGTGATAGTAATTCCCCAAATCATCATTATTTCCCCCAAATTCCTCTTAAAAGTGCTCTTAGAAAACGTATTTCCAGAAACTCATGAAATTGCACTTGGGATTTCCTCCGTTCATAAGTTGAGCATGCTTCCTGCTTTATCCGCTTAGCAAATAAAGCCACAGGAAGGGTTTTACAAGTTTCATCTATTTCTGTTGTTACCATTTTCCACTAGGCTGCCTAGCTCGCTTCTTTAAGCCTAACTTAAATGTTCCAAACGTTAGCGGTTTTCATTTACAGCTTCTGAGCGATAGGATCTACAGAAATTTCAGAACTCATATGGAATCCAATTCTAAAGACTCACCCACAAACCTAGCTGTTCAACTCTTCCAAATGCCAGGCCCCGGGCTCCGTGGAGTCACTGACAGATTTCAGTCAATCATCCAGGTATCCTCCGTTTTCCTTCCAAGAGGTAGCTAAATACACCACAGGACAAAGGAAATTTGTGCCTTAAATCGCTAATGTGCTTCCACGGTTTCTCCCCGGCACTACGTCAGCACCGAAAGCAACGGGTGTTATTTAAGTAAGTAAAAATGGTCACTGTTGCAAACGGTAGGTCTTGCGATAAACCAGAAGTCTCCTTCAGCACGTTGGAAAATTCGTTACAAACTGGTAAAGGACGGGGGCTGAAAGAAATTGGCGAGGCATCAGAAAGCCTCGTCGCGAAGCTGACTTCCGGCCCCAAGGCATTTTGACACGAGCTGACCCGTTTTCCATCTCGCATAGTATTAAAAAATTGTTTCATTAGGATCGCACAGTTTGGTTCGAATTGCAGTCCGGTGAAGATGTTGCCGTGTGGTAACTTGTAGAGGATTTCTACAACAAGGTAAGCCGCAATCGCCTGGTCTCGGAAAGGAAGAGATTTCAAGAGTCTGCCATCCTCAAAGGAAAACAGAAATTATATTCTTTTGTACGTGAATTCATCCAGCTTCTTTCAAACTTCCTTTATTACATGCTCTCTAACCTTCTGCATTAGTTCAATCTTGCGTGGAGTTCTTTGTTTTCACGTACAGTCCACTCTCGATGATCGCAATTCAACAATACAATTGCACAAATATTTATTGAGCCTTTGCTAATGGTGCGGCAAATGTGAGACAGCAGACCATTAAAAAAATAATTCATATTTGGTTTTGTAACGCGTGATGATTTTATTATAAAAATACCTTGATTTGTATAGTGCTTTATAATCTTCAGAGTACTTTCACATACATTATCTCATTTGATTTTATGCAGATTCACTTCCCTGCTTAGGAGAGGTTGATTTGGCTTAGGCTGATTGATATTAATATTAATTTGCATTCACTAAGCACATACCGGCTGAACAGCAGGAGCGGGCGGCTGCTGGAGTGTGCTGGGGAGAAGGGAGCTCGCCTGCGATTATAGCTTTGAGCTGGACAATAGGGTTGATGCACATAATAAGGCGGTAATGACCACACATACACACTGGCATATATGCCTTAATTTATTTTTCCATTGCTATTAAGCACTGAAACAGGCATTTTGGAGGTTTCAAATGGACAGCTAATTATGATGGGCAAATAGGATGGCATGATAATTGTGTTTGGATGAGTCACTCACTCAAGATCCAGGAGTTGAAGAAACCTTTGTGACTATCAGCGCTGACTCCGGGGGTGGGGGAAGAGAAAAGGATTTAAATGGAAATGAACAAAGTAACCACAGATAAGACTTTGGCATCGGCTCGGAAAGTGGAGGCTGATGGCAGCGAATTCATGAGCAGAGGAGCGTTGGATCCCGATTTTAGCCAGAGAAGAGAGGCGGCCATTTTACCTCTGGAAACACACTCATCCTGGGGCTGCGCTGGGAGGGCCAACTGAGGCGCGCAGAGAACATCAGCGCCGGCGTTAGGGACTGGCTGTGAATCCCAGCTCCTGCACCTGCTACCTGTGACGTTCGGCCGCCCTGGCTGCCAAAGCAGCTCGCGGCTCGCGGGGTCGTCGTGGGGGTTCGAGGAGACAGTGTACATAATGTGCTCAAAACAGGGCCTGACACATAGTAAGCATTAGAAAAATGATAGCTATTACTTACAGTCGTTTTTAGAAATTATCCTTACTCATCACTCATCCTGTCTGGGAGAACAACCCACACTCTCACGCCCAAGGCAGCTGTTTGGAAACACAGTGGCTGTCGCGGGGACAGGTGACTAGAAAGGAAGCAAGGCCGTACTCACTTCCCTTGTGCAGAGAGTGAACTTCGGACAGACGAGACCTTGAGCACAGTGGCCAGCAGAAGCATTCAGGCAGAGGCCGGAAGCCAACCTGCCTGCTTCCCATGGAGTGATGAGGTGGGCAGAGGCGAGACGGGCCTTTGCCTTCTGAGTGTAGACAACAGGGAACCTTGACCTCCATGACACACCTCCCCGCGTCACCTCCATTTGCCAAAAGCAGACCTCGGGTGTGGAACCCCAGTGGCCTAGAATGGCAGGAGAGGAGAACAGCAGACAAGGATGCACGGCAGTCTGACTTGACTCGTCAAGGCCTCTAGCAGGAGAGGAACACACCCAGGGGACTGGCAAAGGGACAGGCTCCCAGAAACAAAGAGCTTGTGAGAAGGGAGGAAACGATGTGTGCGGCAATCGTTCTGGGTTAACGTAACGCCTTCCAAACCAGAAAGGCTGGTTCGAGTTCCTTCAGACGGGGAAGTTGCCATTAGTCTCCTTGGGGGTGCGGATCCTTTCGGAAATCCAATGAAAGCTCTTTTCCCGGGAACGAAGCAGATGTGCAAGCTGTCCACAAAACGTTACACGCAATTTCAGGGGGTTTATGGACCGCATTAAGCTCGGGTTAAGAACTTGTGCTATCCAGGGACACAGGTTAGACTGGAAGGGATATCTCAGAGATACGCTGGGAGCTCCGAATCTCAAGCGACCGTGAAATTGTTGCCCGGTGTCTACCTCCGAATGGAGTGAAATGAGAAGAAACTAGTTAAGCTTTCTCGTGAGGACATGGGCCCTCGCAATCCCCCAGCGAGAGTGCCAGTTTGCTGCCCACCAAAGGAATCACGCTGCCCCTGGTGAATTTCTCCGGGGTCCAAGTGGCCATTCTAAAAAAATTTTTTCTAACGTTTATTTACTTTTGAGACAGAGACAGAGCATGAGCGGGGGAGGGTCAGAGAGAGAGAGAGAGAGAGGGAGACACAGAATCCGAAGCAGGCTCCAGGCTCCGAGCTGTCAGGACAGAGCCCGACGCGGGGCTCGAACTCACGGACCAGGAGATCATGACCTGAGCCGAAGTCAGACGCTCAATTGACTGAGCCACCCCGGCGCCCCCCAAGTGGCCATTCTAATCTGGAAGGCGAAAGGAAGGGTGAAATTCCAAAGTCCTCTTCCCTGTTGGGCAAGAGACGGTTTCAGAATTTCAGCTCACGTCACAATCTGTCATATCCGTCTACACCTTACTTTGCACTGAGAAGACTATTTATTTCATGGGCTGCCCTTTCCCTATCTCGGCTCCGCCACCAGCACAGACTACCTGGGAAAGAGGAACAACACCGGCTGAGCACTTCGATGGTCACACATCGAGTCACCACCATAAATAATGGAATATTTCTTGTTTGGACACTTTCAAGTTCCGCAACTCCAGAAATAGCAATTTAAATGACTTAATTTTCTTCTCCATTGACTTTAATGAAGATCTCCTTAGAGTCAGCCATCCGGCAAACGTAAAGTCTCAAATAGTGCTGCGAGTGTTTGACTCGGGCCAGGGACGTCTGAGGAATGGACTCCGGTTATGCAACTGAAATACGAATTTGGATTATATGCTCTCATGACAAAGCCCTGAAAGGTGAAGTGCTCATTTTAAAAGCTCACGCACTCTGAGACAACTTCAGCAGCATTTCAAACGCTGAGGCAGATGGAACTCAAGCCCGTCGACGCTTAGGCTTCTCTTTATGTTGTTTTGTTTTTCCCTCCAACTATCTTCCTGGGAGGCTTGGATACCGGAACTTGCTCCTTTCCCTTGTTGCCCCCGGAGACCAAGGTCACCCAACATAGCCTCGTGATGAATCCCGATGGACTTGACATCTAAGGGCCAGCACGGGGGTGGGGGTGGGGGAAGGCACTGGGGACCCCCTCCCCCGGCCACATGACCTCATTTTATGCTGGAGGAAAGCCTAGGCACAGAGACGGCAAACACTAACTTTGAGAAATCTGGAGGCTGGACCTGAAAAGGCAGAGCTAAAATAAGGGACAACTCTGAAAGTAAGCAGGTGTCAGAAAGCCCGGGGGACAGAAAAGTAAAATTTCTCAGTCCAGGAACTCAGCCCGAGTTGTAGGTTTAAGATTAGGGATGTCAATTTGTTTGCATCTAAGGCACTCATAGCCCAAGAATCCCAAATTGCCTGGGACAGGCACAAGCTCTGTTATAAGCACCATTCTTTTTGGTATATTGTGTGGTTTAAATGATGACCTTACGACGACAACGGCAAAACGTGTCGTGTATTCATTTAAACGTAACGACGATATTAAATTGACTATTGTTAAATACTCTCCTTTAGTCACTGTGAAATGAATTGCCATTTAATCACAAGCTTGTCCTAGGGCTAAACTGGTAATCATCATACCCTGAAAAATCCCCCTCACTTGCAGGCGTGTTCGCTACATTAGGCCCCCGGCTTCGAAACTAATCTCCCTAAATGGTGCCAACAAGAGTGACATAGCTGTCAGCATGGGCCAGCACCTTTCCACCCTGACACATCAAGATTCACCTCCGAAGAGTCCAAGCGTCTTGGACGGATAGGACTGACCTGGAACACGCAGAGGGATGGGCGTGAGACCAGACACAGACTCCTATACCCTCACCGTCTCACAATCTAATTCTCTTTTGGGCGCTGCGCCGACACCTTGACTCTTGGGAGACCTGCCGGCTTTGGATCTGGCCGTGCTTGTTGCATTCTTCCCTTTACCTCTCCCACTACAAGCGCTTGAGTGGTTAGAGGTCGTCTGATGAAAAAGAGAGACAATCAGATCCAACGATGTGCGTAAGAGCTTATGGTTACTTGGTCCGAACTGTATGCCAGGCTCTGCTTTCCGTGCTCTACGTGTGCACATCCTCCATTTAATTCTCCCAACCACACTCTGCAGCGGGTACTATGACCCTCATTTTACAACTAAAAGGCACCAAGGTTGTCACTGCCCAGGGTCACCTACTTAGTAAGGGGCAGAGCCAAGATACGGATGCGGGTCTAGCTGACCCCAAAGCTCACGCGGCTCCCGATCTACAAGTTTATACGTCAGTGTTGCTTCGATAGGTGCGTATCAGCTCTCAAGGTAACAGAAAATCATAATACTAGGAGGCCACTCGCTCGAGCGGACTTACAATCTGCCATGTGGATCCCCATATTACACCGCCTACCTCCCTGTCCCCACCCACACGCTTTGTGTCCCTTGGACTGATGTGATCTCCTTTACGATCCGGAAGATCCAGTCTATCTGTCCCAAGGCCTTCCGTCGCTTATGCGCGGGGTAGTCAGCCTGGCTGGGGTGTACCGAGAGAGAAGCGAGAAGATGGGACCCAGTCTTTGTTTTGCCAAGCTCAGGTTCTGTCTCGTGCGGATTCCGTAAAAACCCAATGGATGGACTGCAGAGACCTGTCTCAACCACTGGACAGCTTGTAACATAATGCTTTGCAGGAACAGGGCAGAAGAAAAGAAGTTTGAAATGCGCACCGTGGAGCCAGGGGCCCGGAGAGCGCCCAGGGTCATGCAGGGGAAGGCACCCAATGCAACCTGTCTGCTCAAAAGTTTGTTTGGTTTTTTTTAAGGTTATAGGGATCTTTGCCTTCTCCTTCTCCTTTCCGTAATTAGCCAATTTAAGCATGTGAAAACCACCAAAGAGGTCCTTTGCTAATTAGTGTGTTTTAAGAGGCGGAGGTGAGCCTCACTAGAAAGTGTGCATCGTGGAAACTCAGTGACGAGTCACATGTTCGCCCAAAATGTCTGTAGCGAATCAGAGAAATTCAAGTGCAGGCTTTGCTGATTGATAGGCGTGACCAAGCAATTGCCCACACTATAAAGCGGCCTCCCTGCAACCACCCGCATATCTGCTGATACCTGGGAGAAGTACAATATAGTTCAAGCTCTCCCGTGGAAGTGAGAGGAAGCCCTGAAAAGGCTGTTTTCCCACCCCAGAAAGAATATGTTGCCCCTGACCATCATTTCTCAATCTCCCTAAAGAACCAGCCTTCAAAGCTCTAAATAACTACAAGGGGATTTAGAAAGTCAGACCAGAAAGAACCACAGGCAAAGATTAGTGTCAGGAAGGCTGACAGGTAAATTGTCATTATGGCGTGCTAGGTGGAGAGACATGTGGGTCGCCTGTCTCTAATTTCCCTCACTGATTTCCCCTTGACAATGGGGTGGCCCAACCCATACCAATCCAACTCCACGGATTAGGACAAAAGCAAAAATACTGGTAACCAGGATAAAGCAAGCTTAGCGCATCACCAAACACGTTATTATTACTTAACGCTTGATGAACACCCACGATATGCTGGAAGTTGGTTCATCCCAACAATAGCGGCTCAGTCTCATTCATAACATTTCATAGGAAGCCACGATAGGAGTTCAAGTTTACGTCTGGCTTCTCGTTCCTCAGAGGTTGGGAGGCATGTTACTGGGGCTAGACCGGCTGTGTAGAGCCTAGGAAAAGTCATTCCTTTGGCTATTCCTTGCTTCCCTGGGACTAAACAATAAAGGAAGGGGGAAAAAGCAAAAAAAAAAAAAAAAAAAAAAAGAGAGAGAGAGAGAGAAAAGAAGAAAACCCATCACAGAGGGAAGCAGATCAGGGGAAAAGCAGACCAAATTTGGAGATGGGGAAAACTACCCCCCCTAAAGAAAAACAGGCAAATGCCTTGGTCCTGTGTTCGGAATGGAGCAGTTCAGTCGTATCTGCCCTGGGGAGACCCACTGCTTTTTTTTTTTTTTTTTAAGAAATTTTTTCTTTTAGTTTATATATTTATGTTGAGGGGGGAGGGGCAGAGAGAGAGGGAGAGAGAGAAAGAATCCCAAGCAGGCTCGATGCAGTGAGCGTGGAGCCCGATGCAGGGCTCGAACTCACGAACCGTGAAATCACGACCTGAGCCGAGGTCAAGAGTCGGATGTTTAATTGACTGAGCCACCCGGGTGCCCCCCACTGCTGTCTTATCCCTACTGTGTCACGTGCCCACTGCCCCAAGTCCCCAGCATAGGGCCTGGCCTGCCGGGGTGGGGGGGGGGGTGGCAGGGACTTGGTGTTTACACAGCTCCTTCTGAGACCACAGGCAGACCCGACGTGTGTAGAGAATCTAAAAATAGGCAATATTATTGGGTTTGGGGCTGGTTTTAATAGGCGTGGGAAGGCGTGGCTGGTCAGCCGGTCCTGAGCCGTCAGCACAGAGCCCGACGCGGGGCTCGAACCCACAGGCTGTGAGATCATGACCTGAGCCGAAGTCGGACGCTTCACCGACTGAGCCACCCGGGCGCCCCCAGTTATTTCAAATGTTAAACAAAGGAGCGAAATCACCCTCCCCCCCCAACCCGCCAGGGCCGGGGTCTCCCCAACCGGCTCCTCTGTCTCCTGCCACTAAACTTCTCTGCCACCCTGTGAGAAGGGAAGGAAGCCTCTTTCATATACAGAGTATCTGACTTTGAACTTGACCTGACCTGGCCTCAACTCCCGGTTCTGCTACTTACTGGGGGCACGTTTATTGAGCAGCTATTATGTCTCGGGCACCGTAATAGGCGGCGGCGGGTAGGAAAGCCGGATTTCAGTCGAGCAGTCCGTAGTAATACGCTGAGACAGACGTGCGCTACTAGGAAAGAGCGTGTGGCTTCGTGACGTCTCCCCGAAGCCAGGGGATTCCCACGGAGACCCCAGGGGCGGAGGGGGGAGGGTGACGCCTGAGCCAAGAGGTGAGAATAAAGAGTCCTGTCGCTTCCCACGGCCACCTGGCTGGCCTCTGTCCTGGTGCCGGAAGCCCCCTTGAGAGGAGGGGACCAGGTCCGCCTGGTGGGTGCTCAGTAAATATCTGGTGAACTTGTGAGCGCGTGCGTGTGCAAATACACACGTGCACGTAGGGGATGACACTGGGTAACGAGCCTGGAGGAAGAGCACGGGGGGACCGCGAGTGGCTGGCTGGACACAAGGGCACTCGCACATCACCGTCACCTGAGGCCCCTTCCTGGGGCGTCATGTTGCACAAGAACGATTAAGAGCTTCCGTCTGCCGAGCACCTGTTCTGTGCCCGATACCTGCATTTGTCTTGTCTCCTTCTTCTCATGACAAATCTCACAGCGCCTGTGTTTCAAACTAATTTCTCACACGCAATTCTCACAGAAACCCTTTGAAACGGGCGTCTCGACTGTCCAGAGAAAGAGATAACTAGGTCCCGAAAGATCAAGTAACTGGGGCAAAGTCATGCGGTTGATAAATTGCAAAGACAGGATTTTGACCCAAGGCTGCCTGACGCCGACACCCGAGCTTGTAGCCGCTATGCCGGAAAGTGCTGTGGTTCCTTGAAGTTGGGCGCTTCCTGCTTTTTTTGGTAGCCTCTCTGATGCCCATTCTGAGTGTCCCTGTGCTCCAGGCATATCGGTCACGAGCGAGAGAAAGACGGTGCCTGGAGGCAGGAGGCAGGAGGCACGCAAGAGCAGAGGGACGCCCGTGTCCCTGCCGAAGGGCCGCATGTCAGCAAGAGGAATCCAGCAGACAGGTGCTCTGATTGTTTTTTCCGAGCATTTCTTCTAAACCCTCTAAGGCCACGGTCCCCACACATCTCTGGCTCAAACGGTCCCTTTACGCTCTGAAAAATTACTGAGAACCTCCAAAGGGTTTTGGTTCACGTGGCCATATCGATTGCTCCGTGTCCTATCAGAAATCGAAACTGAGAGATTTGAAAATACTCATCCACTTGCAAAGTAGAAGAAGTCCATCACAAATATTCTTTTTAATGGTTTATTTTTTTATTTTTTACTTTGGAGACAGAGAGAGACAGAGCGTGAGCAGGGGAGGGGCAGAGAGAGAGGGAGACCCAGAATCCAACAGCCGAACCGTCAGCGCAGAGCCCGACGCGGGGCTCGAACCCACGAACCGCGAGATCATGACCTGAGCCGAAGCCGGACGCTCAACCAGGTGAGCCACCCGGGCGCCCCCATCACAAATATTTTTTATGAAAAGTAACCATATTTTCCCAAACAAAAGATTTCGTAAGAACGGCATTCATTTACACGTTTGCCCATTTCTGTAACGTCTGGCCTCACAAAACACAGCTGGCCCCTCCTCTCCTTCCGCGTTCCGTCCGCAACCACATTGCTGGGGAGGCAGCAGGTGCGGAAAAGCCTGTTGCGCACCGACATGGAGTTGGGAAAAGGGGGAAAGCGTCTCCGGGACCCCCAGGGTTCCTCCAAGCCCATTTTGAGAACCCAGACTTTGAGACCGACTTATTCTTCTAAAGTCTCCCTGCTACCTGTAAACATCATATTAGGGCCGCATCTCTGCCAAAGAGCAACAAAAGGTGCCAGGCCTTTTCGGGGGAAAAACATTTCAGAGCCACCAGCCCACCACAAAAATAGACCTGGCTTCAAAGAAAAGCCCTCCATGAACTGGGCTAATTGAAGGATTGGCAAAGGGGCATGCAATGCGGCTCGGGAATTAGTGGCACAACTAACTTCTTCCCCAAGTGCCCAGCGTGAGAGAGCCTTCTTAAGCAGTCTTATTTTTATCTCAGATTTTGAGAATGGCAGGGCCAATTAAACACCCACTCCAGTGTTCCGGGCTAACCCATTATGTTTCCATTCAAGTGTCATTATTATTAAAGGTAATTGTAGGCAGAGGAGCAGAATCCAAAAATGCCCTTTGAGGCCCTCGTGCTTTTTTTCTTTTCTTTTCTTTTCTTTCTTTCTTTTTTTTTTTTTTTTTTTAATACATTTGGAGAAGGAGAGAGCCTTGCTGAGTTCTGGGCTGGGGGGGAGAGGTGGGTGTTCACTTAGGAGCCGGCAAAGTACAACCTCCTGACTCCCGGGGAGGAGAGAGTAACATCGCATCTGACCACCAAGGTAAGCCGATGCCCGTTTAAGCTGCCTACTGGAGGGGCGCCTGGGTGGCTCAGGCGGCTGAGCCTCCGACTGCGGCTCAGGTCACGATCTCACGGTTCGTGGGTTCGAGCCCCGCGTCGGGCTCTCTGCCCTCGGCACGGGGCCGGGAGCCTGCTCCCGATTCTCGTGAGCCTGTACCTGGCACGTTCTGCTGGACGATGGCCGCAGACGACGCAGGGAAGGGATTCAGGGCGGGGCCGACGATACAGGTGCACACCTCCCACCCACCGCTCCTCTCCTACCCCGCGCCCCCCTCCCCCACGGGCACGTGCTCCCCTACCCCGTGCTGTGCGATGCCATTTTGGGAGGTGGCAAAATTAGATGGCTGGGTAAACATGACCCCAGCCAGGACATTTTTGTGGCGAGACAAAATTTCATGTTGTGTCTAAGCATCTGTAATTTAGAAGCTCACGGTCACTGCTGTTGGCGCTTTCTGGCCCGGGACGACAAAAGGAAAGGCAGGAGAGTCTTCCCGAGTGATGAGAGCGATCTGGGAGCGCTCTAGTGCGTGCGTCTGCACGGGGAAGTCCCCCTCAGAGTGAGGATTCTGGCCTTTCTGGGGCTACCGAAGTGCCCTGCGACACGTGTCCGGCCCTGGTTGGCCTGCAAAAGGGCCGCCTGGATGCATTCTCTCTGTCTCTCTCTGCCTGCGTCTCTCTCTGTCTCTGTCTCTTTCCTTTCCTCCGGCCCAGGTTTACTCTGTCACCCACACGCCCACACTTCAGCACCAGAGAGCTCTGCGGGGGGTAGTATTGACCCCACCCGTCTGTCCGTGGATCCCCCGCACCCTCGCTGCCGCTCACCGCGCGGCACCTGTCGCCTCCCTCAGCCTCTCTCTCTCTGTCTCGCCATCACACCCAGCCGTGCTCTGGCCTTCGCAACTGTGAACTCAGTCCTTCGGGCTCAGGCTTCAAAGCGGCTCCCTCAAGCAGCGGGGTCGTTCACGGAAGGCCACAGCAGGTTAAAGAAAGAGAGCAGGCTTTCCGGAGGCTTCGCGGGGTAAAAGCTTGGGCGTCTTCCAGAACTCTGTGTCCCCATGTGGGCACCTACTGGCCGCACGGTTTGGGGCGTGTTATTTAGCGATCTCATGCCTCAGTTTCCCCACCGGGAAACAGAGGACAATCCCGGCCCTTATTCCCCACAGTTGGCAAGAGGACTACACGGGATGGTGTGTGTTGAGTGCTGGCACATCACAAGTGCTGGAAAAGATGCCAGCTTTCTCCTCCTTGTGGCCCTGTAACAGCTGACCTACGTACAACGAAGACGTGCTCGGGAAATTCAGAGTCTGGAAATTCTAATTGGACGCTTCCATAGAGACACTATACTCATAGAACCCTCTCAGTCCCCGAAGTTCCTTTCGTGGCATATGCCCATCATAGAGACAGAGACGCTGAGGCCCCGAGACCTCTGGATGTAAGTTGCTTTCGGTATAAGCCAGGCGCACAGCAGACGGTGGGGGGAAGGTCGGGAAAAGGAAGGTAAAGTCAAAGGTCATTCTATAAATCAAGGGCAGAGACAAGACCGGAGCCCCAAAGCTCTAAGCCTGTGCCATTAGATCTCACCTACTCCTCAAACGCTCTTAAAAGCATCTGCGATGGTCTTAAAAGATGGCCACAGGCAATGACAGCAGTAAAGAACCAAATCCTCGTGGCCATTCTTTATCTATCTTCTGGCCACATTTCTGATCTCGTCTCCCTCCTCTCAACAGCAGTAGCTGCCTTATCGTCCTGCTCTTCTCTTGTTTCAGGCTTTCCCCCTCTCCAGGCCTCACGGGGTACCTGTACCGAATAACCCGGGAAACACCCACCCGGCCAGGGGCCCGGGGTTCAGTCCCCAGTCCTTGGTCTGTGAGCCGGGGAGCCAGCAGCACTCGCCTCACCCAGGCAAAATTTTATTTCACAGATAATTCGGACGGCCTCTGCAGTCACGAACACATCAGTGACCCATTGCCGATAAAGCACAATTCTTTGATCTCAAAGACCCAAAATGTGACTAAGGAAGGCCACCGACGGGTTCTGTGGCGTTTACTGTTTCAGGGGCTAAAAGATGATAGTTAACACTAGCCTACACCTTGATGGCTTTTGTTGAACACACCCCTCCCTAACTAGAAGGGATTTCTGCATAACAATGATCCATGGTAACAGTGATCATAATCATCATTTCCTATCATGAACATAATTCTTCGCCCATAAAAGTGGTTGCATGATGTTTTTAGCAGTCTTAGAGGGGAGGAAGGGAGGAAGGGAGAGCAAGAGACAGAGAGAGAACGAGAGAGAGAAAGCATCGCGCTGCAGTCATGTCTCTTCACCCGGAACTAGAGATCCAAACCTAGCTAGTAGAGGTAACACCAGACACGGATTTGTCACTCACTCCATTTGTGAACCAACTCTCGACGTTTACGTTACTGTCACTCACACTGGTGACCATTAGGGGCCTTCTTTTTTTCATGAAACGGCTTTGGGGGAAGACAGCCCTGAGCCTATAACCTCTCTCACATCCAAGCCCATCCTTACGGACAAGTCCACAGATGCATGATCATGGACGGGAGCCTGATGAGGGCGCTAATCACGTGGGCAGGCAGATAAGTATGTCCGTGCAGCACCTGCCTGTGATCGGGCCTCCTTCAGCGGGAGACGGACAAGTCCGATCTTGGACGCTTTGGTCCTGACCTTCAGAGACCCATCCCAGCGTGCTCTGGTCCTGGCTGTTGGGATAGCCGCACTCCCTCCGGCTATTTTTTTGGTCCTTTTAGCCGCTCAAGGAAATACCCGTAGGCAGGTTTCCCAGTTCTTAACCGTAACTCGGGAAGAATGCCCGTAAGTGCCCAGGGCCCCTGTAATGGCAAGTCCCAGCCAGGAGCTAGCATTCTTAGACTGGGCTTGACGAAGGAAGCTTCTCGAGCTCCAGTGCTTGGCAAACAGAGCAGTATTTGTTGACAGAATGAACGAAGTAGTGACGCAGGCAGAGTGCCCAGAGTTCCTCACGTACATGATCTCATCTGGTTGTTGCAAGAAACCTTTGGGGGAACCATCACAGCTCATCCTGTTTTCCAGGTGAGGAATCTGAGAGTCGGCAAGCATGGTGTGACTTTGCCCACACGCACAAAGCTAGCGAGGGATGGAGCCGTGGCTCACATCTAGGTTGGCCAGTGCCAACTGAGCGCACATCTGAGAGCGAGGCGGTGTTTGTAAAGTGCTCAGCCCAGGGTCTGGCACACCTCTCAGCTTCCTCCCATCCGAACTCCCATGTGCTTCCTACTCTACCCCGCCGTTAATGACCAACCCCGTCGAGAAATGTGACCTCTGCTTCCTTGGCACCCGCAACCCTTCCACGGCGAATCCCTAGCTCGGCTGCATGTATACGCATCACCCTTTATCGGACTACCCACAGACTAGCTTATTGAGTAGAGGTTCCTCTTCATCTCTGCACCTTGACATCAGATACCCTTACAAGAAACTATTGGCTCTACTCAAAACCAGAGCCCTCATTCCACTAAGAGCCTGGGTGGTGTCGGCCATCGAAATTCAAAATCTTGCCCGTTAGGCTGGACCTGGGAAGACTTCACACCAGAACCGTCCTTTGGCTTGGGTCTTTGGCGTAGAGTTGAGACGTAAGGGGGAAGGTTTTTCTTCTGGGTAGGAAAACGAGGAGGCGGCAAGATGTGCGCAAGTTTTCTCATGGAAAACTAGAACCTCAAGTACTTCTGTAAACGGGGAGCACACGTTAAAAAGAACGCTCCTACTCGCATTTAGCGGAACCACGCTCAGACAGCCTGCCTTTCACCCGGGAATATGACCTGGTATAGCTTTTTCACATAGAGGACGGCAGCACAACAGGTGCTCCGCGAACAAAGTTACAGAGTGTGAGAAGGCCTGCCAGGCTGTTGTTGTTGTTGTTATTATTATTATTATTATTATTATTAATTACATTTATTCACCTATGAGAGAGAGAGAGAGCGTGTAAACAGGGGAGAGGCAGAGAGAGGGAGACACAGAATGTGAAGCAGGTTCCAGGCTCTGAGCTCTCAGCACAGAGCCCGACGCGGGGCTCGAACCAACGGACCGCGAGATCACGACCTGAGCCGAAGTCGGATGCTTCACCGACTGAGCCACCCAGGCGCCCCATGTCAGGGAATTATTAAAAAGCATTCAAACAAGTGGAAATGTTTTTTTTTTTTTTAACTTTTTTCCCTGCATCATTTCCCCACAAATTCAATCTTTTCTAGAATGCAGGTCCGTAGGCTTATTTCCCACGTGAGACTGTGGCCCTGGTGCCTTTCCTTCGACTCCAGAACCATTTTCCCAACTTCACTATGCTTGATTCTCTGCACAGCCTTCCACAAGCTGGCAGCGTATTTCTCCAGCAGAAGTACCTTTTTGATTCATGAATCAATTTCAGTATTGCCGCAAAGTGACGAGTCACTGTCTCGGGACGGTGAGATTTCAGACGGTTCCTTTTTTTTTTTGGCTTCTCGGTCTTGTCTGGTTTTGCCGCAGTGAATACGCGTTGCCAGGAAGAAGAGACATAATAAAAACACTTCTAAAGAAGACTCAATTTCGCTACAGTGTCAAGTAAATGAAGCCAGATACAAAATCGTAGAAGCACCGTGACCTCAACCTAGCGAAACCGAGAGATGATTGGGAGAACAGACCGGAAGGAAATGTGCCAAAATGTTAACAGTGGTCTCCGGGTGCTAGGCTAGGGTGAGAAAGGGTCACGCACTCTGCTTGTCTCATCCTGTGCCGGGCCCGGCCAGGGGGGCTGAGATGTGAAGGGGATTGAAACTCTTTAAGCAACCCTCTTTCAAATGACCACGATTCACCGTTGTCTCTGGTCTGTCAGCAACCGGCCAGCTTTATGACTTCTCTCTGCAGTCTTGTTCCTAAGTCGGCCTGCTTTCCACTGTTCTTTACCAATACTCTGAGCTCCTCTGGCCTTTGGCCCCCTCCTCTCTTCCCCAGGAAAGCTATTCTCCAACCTCCTCTGTCCTCCCTACCCTCTCCCACATCACGTCCCTCCTCATTCTCAGTCAATGGCTCTGCCTCGTCTATCAGTCCGGGTCCCGGCAGGAATCAGATGTCACCTCCAAACTGCATACTTAAAATGAGTTTAATGAAGGGATCATTTGTGAAGGTGGAGGCAGAGTTCCAGGAAAGCAACGTGACACAGGGCGATCCCTAGTTTCCCAGAGGCCACGAGAACAAGAGCTCATCAGACCTTGGCCACCCCTCCTAACCTTTTCCATTTTTCTCCTCTCACGTACGTCACCAAGATCATGATTTTGTTATCCCTTCTTTTCTTTTTTTTTTTTACATTTAGTTTTGGACAGAGGGGAGGGAGGCACTTTAGCTTCCAATCTCATGAACTTCTTACGTGACCGCTACAACTGTTCCCTAAGTGCCACTAGTCTGCTGTCCCCCACCCCTCGTCATCGCCTGACAGAGGTGCTCATTCAGAGATGTGATTCTGACAACGCAACTGCGCCCCGTGGTCTCCAAGATAAATTTTAGGCTCCTTTACCCAACACAGAAAGGTTGTCATGGTCTGAGGCCAACACGTTTGTTCATCTCTCTCTCCAGGAGACAACCGACCGTACATTCGAGCCATACTAAACAATGTTCAGGTCCACCAACTGTCCGTGCGTACTTAGCAGCTATTAATGTCATTGTTTGTCTCCCTGGAAGAGCTTTTCCTTCCCCTGCCCCTCCTCACTAGCTCCTACATATCCTTGAAGACTCAGCTCAAACTTCACTGCCTCCTGAATGCACTTCTTGACCTATCATGGCACCTGCCGTGCCTTTTTGTGTGTGTGTGCACCTGCCACGCTTCAAGGTAATCCTTGGTTTACTTTGATACTTCACATCAGAGTCCGTAAACTATAGTCTGTCTTCTGTTTCGGTAAACAAAGTTTTGTTGGAGCACAGCCACGCCATTTCATCTATCTTCTGCCTGCGACGGCTTTTGCGTTTCAGGGTTCAGCGGTCGCGACAGAGAACACATGGCCCACAAATCCTCAAGGGGTTACTCACTGCTGCTTTCCCAAAACAGCTGCCACCCCCTGTTGTCGAACTAGAACGCTGGCTACGTAGTCAAACCAGCTGAAAATATCCTGATGCTCAGGTGGCCCCCCTGCCCACACACCAGAGATTCTGACGTCGCTGTTACGGTGAATCTAATGTGCAAGTTTGAACTCACTGTCGCAGATGGTCAATTCCTCGAGTATAGGAATTGGATTTTTGCCTCTCATCTCTCTATCCCTAGTTCTAGCACAACGAGGAGCTCGCGGTAGTCAGCATGTGACTGTTTACTTACCGTGCCAGGTGCGTGATGTATATTGTCTCGTTTTCTTTCCAAGAGGGGCAGAGACGGAGGGGGAAAGAGAGAGAATCCCAAGCAGGTTTCGTGCTGTCAACGCTCGAACTCCTATCCTGTGAGTTCATGACCTGAGCCAAAGTCAAGAGTCAGACACTTAACTGACTGCGCCACCCAGGCGCCCATGATCTCATTTAATCCTCACTATAAACCCACAACGTACACACTATTATTGTCCCCATTTTACAGATGAGAGCGTTGAGGCTCAAAGAGGTTGACTGACTTATCCAAGGCCACACAGATTTTGAGAACCCCTGTTCTTAAGCCAATCTACTCTGTCACCTTGAAGAGTCTCAAGCGCCTGGTTGGAGAAGAAAGTGAATGGGTGTGTTGAGAAAGAGGGAGTTGAAACTGTGGGTAGAAAGCATTTTCTAAAACACAGGGCTATGGGAAGATCATAATGACAACATTACAACCACGAATAATAGCACCTCCCATTTCTTGCTGGTGATCACTTTAAATGCATGATTTCTCTTTATCCTTACAACCGGGAAAAGAGTCCTTTCACCGGGCAGGCAGGCCCGGGTGGGATAAGCTGGTGGGTCTGAAGGCCTTCCCCAAATCACTCAGCTAGTGAGCGGCACGACCTGGATTTCAGAGGTGGTTTCTTTGGCTCCAAAGCCTGCGATACCAGCCACAGTCTTAGGGACGATGAAATCAGGTATACATAAGAGGATGTTACAATGAAACTGTTTTTGCCTTAGGTACCAAGGCTGAGACCGTAAGCCTGAGGAAGTTTTACAAACTGGCTTTTGATTATTAATCCCTCTCGAACATGGAGAGCATAAAGGAGAAACCCATGAAGGAGGCCAGCGGGTAAGAGCCCGCTTTCAACACCTGCTAAGCCCAGAGAACTCTGATGCTGGATTATCAGGGCAGCACTAGCTAAGTAAGGTGTTTCGTGCCCCCTCTTACCTCTCTTCTCTGTCTCTGCTTTGACCCCTCAGGGGGGGTCACGGGAAGCACGGTTCGCCAGGCGGGGGAGAGGACCGGAAGTATAAGTTGTGGACCTTGATCATCAGAACCAGTTGAGGGAACAGAGAAGCTTCATCTTAAACATAATATAATATATGTATTATTATATTACATACTATATATAGCATTATATGCTTATATATATCTTATATATAGATATTATATATAAGCTTAAGTTTATATAAAATATATTTAGTAATATTTTAGCTTTAGATAGAGAGCAAGCAATCACTAAGGAATGAGATACAAACCAACAGTATAGTTGTGAGACAGTTCATAAGACCTTAGGTTTGGCTTTGGTTGTTTGGTTTTTCAAAATCCAATTGCTTTTTTTTTTTTAACATTTATTTATTTTTGAGACAGAGAGAGACAGAGCATGAACGGGGGAGGGTCAGAGAGAGGGAGACACAGAATCTGAAACAGGCTCCAGGTTCTGAGCTGTCAGCACAGAGCCCGACGCGGGGCTCGAACTCACGGACCGCGAGATCATGACCTGAGCCGAAGTCGGCCGCTTAACCGACTGAGCCACCCAGGCGCCCCAAAATCCAATTGCTTTTTATAGGTACGTATAACAGGACATGCTGTTTCCATGGCTTCTTGATTACTCATGCTGTTGGATAGGATTCTAGAAGCGATGCTAAGGTCCCCCCCGTTATCAAACACAAAAAGAGATGTAAACACGAGTGTATCCAAACAAGAGGGGTATGTGCGTGTGTGAGTGTGTAAGAGAGAGACAGAGGCATGGAGTGTTGAGCTGGAGTTAACAATAATTGAGCTGTGGCCAACACTTCTGAAGCCTGTGCCGTTTGTTTTGTGTGCCCGAGTGCCACAGTATTACTGCAGGAAACCATTTTCCAGGTCATCAAGAAGAAATCTTTACCCGTTGGCCTTCAAAAATAATGAGTGGTCCGCTTTTTCCCCGGAGCCCCCTCTCCTTTCAATGAGTTGAATGAGTGAATGAGCAAAGGAATGAATGGATGAAGGGATGATATCTCGCCATTGACCCATGCCTGGAACCGGTGGGCTGGAGGAGTTTGTTGACCGGAATAGCTGCGTTTTCCTACAAAGAACTCTAGAGGCGGCTGAGGTCGCTAGAATCACTGTATCTTGTGACGACACCTTCCCTCCATCGAGAACAGTGGTATTATCAGTAACCCCCCCCCCCACCCAGGAATATGTCAGAAATGCAAATACTCAGACTGCATCCCAGACCTCCCGAATCAGAAATCACTGTTCCAAGCCCTGTAAATAACTCAGCCAAACATCTAATCAGCTTGGATTCTGCCCTTCCCCAAAGGGACGAGGTACTTTATTGCTAGGATTAGGCCCCCAAATAGGAACTCCGTCAGGACCTCCAAGGGAATACGTATTCCTAAAACAAAACCAAGAACAAAAACAATACCTCTGATTCTTTTCCCACCCCAGCCAAGCAAAATATCACTAACCCAGTGGGAAAAGCATTGATAATCCTGTCTCTCCCAAGGATGTATTTTAATGCTTCACTTGATAATACATCCTTGGGAGAGACAGGATTATCATCCCCATTTTCCAGATGAGGAAGCTGAGGCTCAGAGGGGTTAAAGAACTTGCTCCCCAAAATCACACAGTGGAGCTCGAATTCAAGACAGAATCCATATTTTTGAAAGCCTAAGGTCTATTTCTTAACCACTCTGCTATAGGAAATCTTTGATTCAGACCTTCTGGGGGAGCCCAGGTTCCATCCCTACTTCAGGCAGGGCAAACAACCTCTTCTCACTTCTCCTGTGCGTTAAGCACACACACACACACACACACGCACACACACACACACACACACACACACACGAAAAAGGAGGGAGGAAGTTGCCTGACTTCCTGGGGACCCCATTAGCATTTGGAAATAGACTTCAGTAGAGCATGAGGGATTTTAATAATCCTTATTATCTTCCTTCTATCTGATCTAACTCTGAATCGAGTTACTGGGGGAAGGTTGTGGAATCCCTTCCCCCTCACCACGATTCTTAAACATTAAAGAGCTAATCTTCTTACCCGGGTGCCTGAGTTCAGCCGCCCTTAGGTCTCACCAAAGTCTGAGAATTCGAATGAATGAAGGAATTATCCATCGCTAAACATTGCTTCCCTCTTGAAAAATGCCACGATAACATTCATATTTCCTTTGAAAGAATAAACGACACAGAATCTTAGTAACAAGAAACAATGAGCTGCCCTCAAGGAGAATACAATTTAGACGAAGAAAAGAGATTAAGTCATCGCTTCTACAAACACTGCCGGACGTCCTATTATGCATCAAGCACCGTGCAAGGAGGTACGGGAGATAAGGATTGCAAAATTCTCGAAAAGGATGTTTTCATACACCCATTTGGACGCGAGACATCTTGGGGCCGTTTTTTAAAAATGCCAGTGTCACAAAAGTTGCATCAGGATGTCCTGCGCCCCTTTAAAACATGGCTTCTGCTATCAAGAAGCTTGGAGTCATGTGGGGCGCCTGGGTGGCTCAGTCGCTTAAGCTCCAACTCTTGGTTTCGGCTCGGTTATGATCTTGTGGTTCACGAGTTCGAGCCCTGCGTCGGGCTCCACACTGGCAGTGCGGAGCCTGCTTGGGACTCTCGCTCTCTCTCTCCTTCTCCCCTGCTTGCACTTTCTCTCTCTCTCAAAATAAATAAAAACTTAAAAAAAAAAAAAAGGAGAAGCTTCACGTGCATTGTCGACACTGCAGTATGGCCATCATCCCCTTCTCATGGAAGAGGAAACCGAGGCTGGGAGGGTTAGGTAATCTGCCCAACGTCACACATGAGGTGAGCGACTGAGCCACTATTTGAATCCAGGTCAGTCTATTTCGTCGGGCCAAACCAAATGGAATGTCTGGCTATTTGCAGAAAGAAGCACTCCACGTATCTGTCATCCAGGAAACCGTCCCCAAAGAAGGGAGAGCCATTGTCAGAAGACAATGAGGGAAGCAGGTATGGGAGACCAGGAACAGGAAAACCGCACCTTCCAGATCTCTCCACCATGGTTCTGCATGAACAATATGCCATTGTCAAGGACTAGCTTGGCATCCTGGCCCCGAAGATTTCTGCGCCCCCCCCGCCCCCCCACCCCCACGTGCATTTCTGCGGAATCCCCTCCAGCGTGAGTGCAATCTGTTAATATAACGAGATATCCTTCCCGTGTTTATGTTACGTTATGTGGCAAAGGGAGGTTATCCCGGGTGGGTCTGATCTAATCAGGTGAACCCTTCAAAAGCAGAGCTTTCTACAGGTGCTTACAGAGGAGGGTTTGACCCTCAGTCGGTGCTTTGAAGGTGGAGGGGACCGCGTGGCGAGAACGGAGGCGGCATGTGGCCCCTGGCTGCCACTCAGCCAACAATCTGAACGGGCTTGGAAGCAGATTTGGCCTGGACTTTTCCAGATGGGGATTCAGCCTTGCCAACGCCTTGGATAAGCTGACCGGAGAAGCCAGTTGAATCAGGCCGTGCGCAACGGCGAGCTAACAAACGGGTGTGACTGTTAGCCACTGTGTCGACAGTAGTTTGTCATGCGGTCATAGCTTTCCCTCACTAGTCCCAACTTCATAGGATTCCCCCCGGGGGACAGGGAGCACACGCCTTGTACCTCAGCCCGCCCCACCCTGTGCTTCACGCAGGATTGCACACAATGAAAAGCACTCAGCGGACGAAAGTTGAATGACTAGAACAGTCACAGAGTAAACATTCTCCTCGACAAGTCATCCCTGCTTTATCAAACCACAGGAGCGGTGCTCCCTGGGAACGAATGACTGAGTGAATGAATCAGTGAGTACCTCTTGCCCTTAAAGTGACTGAGGGTCTATCGGATGTCTATCTCCGAATCGGAGATGTGAAAATCGGACTTCATCTCGTTCGTTCGTTCGTTCGTTCATTCATTCAACAAATATTTATTGAACACCTACAGTGGGCACTGTTCTTGACTTGGGAGACAGAGTGGTGAGGGAGGCGGTCACGGTCACTTCCTTATGGAGTCTACAGGCCATTGACTTCAATTATGGGGTCCGTGTGCTCCCCTTCTTGACTCCCTTGGGTACAAGTGGCATCCATCTGCCGAGACGGAAAAACTCCTTGGGCCCACGGAGGGCTTTAAAGGTTGTTTGTGCCTCGCCTATTTTTTTAATAAGGTATAAGGAAATGCTCCTGGGGCATGTCCTGAAAACTCAGTTCTTTCCCATTGCTCGTGTTAATTCCTCCCGCGGGCAAACCAGACGAAGGCTGCTCCTGGCAGCTGGCAGAGGACATCCGGGTCCCGAGCAGCAGGGAGCACCGGCATCCCTAGGGCAACGCCGGTGTGACACGTGTGCCGTCAATCCTAGCTGCCGCTAGAAAGAAGTTAGGGTAGCCCCTCTGAGAGAGGCTGGGACAGGAAGAGCGGACAGGGCGGGGCACAGAGCATCCCCTTTTCCCCGCATGCTGGTTTTAGTCAGGCTCTCTTGTGACATGATAGACCAGGTTACCTGCAAGGCAGATGGAGAGAGGCCTGCCTGGGTTGCAACCGGCCTCAAAAGATGCCGAGAACAGAGTCCGCTACCTTCTCCGGGGATCGCTCAAGGGCTGCTGTCCCGTGGACGCGGCCGTGCCACCTGCCTGTGCGCCCCATTCACCTTCGCACTAATCGGGTCTCATAACAATTCGACCTGGCACGTGGCCTACGACGGCCACCCTGGCCCCGAGTGTCTCTCATTACTTTCCAGTGTAGCCGCACCGGCAGTTTCTCAGTCTCCCCTGCTAAACTTGTGAGGGCGGAAGTCCACTGCGTTAGCTCCTTTTTTTTTTTTTTTTTTCCAAACCAGGCCACCCGAGCCACTTAGGTCCCCAGCTAGCCTGTATACATGAGACGCAATCGGGCCCCTGGCCCATCCCGGCTACATAGGGTACAGCAAGGAGACCAGGGCACAGAACCCACTGACTCTTCAAGAAGGCTACAGGACAGGAAGTTTTTCTTGAAGCTTCTCCTGCCGTGGGCAGCGCAGACGACAACCGACATATTTACGTCTAATGACGGCTTTAGGAGGCCGGGTCTATCTGAGCCAGAAGCTCCGAGGAGCCCTAGCCGTGCCGGGCCAGGAGACGATCCCAGGATCAGCTTGTGGGGACACTGTGTCAGCTCCCTCGGTCTTCATCACAGCCCCTCTTGTGATCTACATTCCTGTATTGCGGAGTTTCAAAAGCTAGAACCTGCATTTCCAAGCCGGTCTTGCAGCTGGGGGTAATGGGTACCAAACAGGTTCTACCGATTGGATGTGCTCGTGTGGGTTTTTGAAGGCAGAAGTGAAATGTAGGCCCGTTTTCCTGCTCTTCCGGTTGTTTCCTGCTGGTAAGCAAGGTCTCTGAGGCACAAAGCTTTTCTGTTACTAGGGGTCCCGTGTCCATTCTCCAGCTTCCTGGATGTTAGGAACGCACTGGCCAGAGTCCACGTCCCAGGGCCCGGGCCCGTGTGGCACAGAGCCCACGCCTCTCGCCCTTCATGTAGGTTTTCAGTATGAATTCCCTGTATTAAGTACTTTCTGACTAGCGTACCTTGAGTGGTTTCGGTTTCTTGTCCTGAACCCTGACTGATAACACCAACTGTGTACCGCCCCCATCTGGAGTGGAAAAGAGAGCAGACTGGGGTGTCTGGGCGGCTCAGTCGGTTGAGCATCCGACTTCGGATCAGGTCATGACCTCATGGCTCATGAGTTCAAGCCCCACGTCAGGCTCTGTGCGGACGGCCCAGAGCCTGGAGCCTGCTTCAGATTCTGTGTCTCCCTCTCTTTCTGCCTCTCCCATGCTCATGCTTTCTCTCTCCTTCGACATAAATAAACATTTAAAAAAAATTTTAGGGTGCCTGCGTGGCTCAGTCGGTTGAGCTTCCGACTTCGGCTCAGGGCATGATCCCATGGTCTGTGGGTTCGAGCCCCATGTCGGGCTCTGTGCTGACAGCTCGGAGCCTGGAGCCTGCTTCGGATTCTGTGACTCCCTCTCTCTCTGCCCCCCCACCCTGCCCTAACTCATGCTCTGTCTCTCTCTGTCTCAAAAATAAACATTAAAAAAATTTAAAAATTGTTTTTAAAAAGGAAAATAGAGCAGATTAAAAACAAAAGAGCATCCGTCAGTCCGCTTTTTGCTGCGAGGTGCCGCTAAAGGCCTGTAATCAGAAGATGCCCATGCATCACACTGCCCGCCCCCAGATTTAACTCCGAAAACATACGCGCCTTCGTTAAGTGCCAAAGGAGCTGTGTCAAAACTACGTCGCAGCAAATTTCAGAGTTAAAACAAGTTCGATCTTAGATTCAACCCCGCACACAGTGGTCGAGTGCCCCCTCCGCGCCGGGCACTGCACGGGGGAGGCGTCCGCGAAGCTAAGTGAAAACTGGTCCCAGCTGAGTGTACCGCCTCCGTGTTGGGGAGAATCACTTGAATGCAAAGTCACACTTGATAAATACCGAAGAAGACTTCTAGCCCCAATGCAACGGGAACACAAGGGACGAAGAGAGAGGTAAAGTCCGCCTGAGGGGAGACAGAGAATGAGTCCTAGACGAGGTGCCAGCTAGGCTGGATGTTGAAAGACGGCCAGGAATTTGTCAGGAGGAACAACACCGCCCTTCCAGAAACCCACCAAGCTCAACCTTCACCGTTTTTTCTTTACTTCCCATGTGAGTGCATTTTTCACTCTGTCTTTCTCTCCTACTTTTACTTTTCCGCTGAAAGTGAGTGAGCCCCGTATGTATCTTGGGGCGGGGGGAGCAGGAAGTAGGAATCATGGAGGGGAACCACACTGTGGAGTCTTCCAGTGGGAGCTGGCGGTCTGCACTAGAGTGGGGCGGGGGGACCGGGCACCCATCAGAGTTAAGCACTTGCTGAAATTACTTCCTATCAGTCAGAAAAGATGTAATCAAGTTAAAGGATGCAGGCCTGGGGCAAAATAACAGAGAAAGAAAATGGTGGAAATTATTTTCTAGGAGCCGCACAGCAAACCGGTTGAAATTCTAGGAGGGTCAGGATGACACGGTTGAAGGAGCAGGGCGAAGAAGGCCACGGAAATTGCGCTCTGGTCCTGACTCAGGCGCTGGCGGCGTCTGTGACTTTGAACAGTCCACTTTTCCTCACTAATATTTGATGATTGATTTATTTGCCTTCGAATACCAGAATGGGGAGCGACAGCAGCCAGCACACCCTACGCCAGATTCCAGAAGCCTGAAAACCAGGAAACTAAGGAGGCCCTAATGGGCATTTATCCCAATCCCAAACCCTCATCATTTCTACCTTGTCTACAAGAGTGGCCCACGAATGCGTTTTACAAAATCTTTCCCCCCAGAGACCCTGGCCTGGAGAATTCGGTGTGAGGATGAACCCCAATTAGACCCCCTTTGCCTTAGCTGAAGTCAAGTGGCTAGTGACTGTCAGGGCTGGTCCCAGAACTCAAACCCGCCTCCCACCGGAGCCCACATCCTTAGCCACTGCCCTAATAATGCTCAAATAGCCACAGCACTTACTACTGAATCTTTTCTTCCTCTCCGTGAGGTGTGACTAGTTGGTATTCCCATTTTTTAAAATTTAAGTGTTCATTGATTTTTGAGAGACAGAGCGTGAGCAGGGGAGGGGCAGAGAGAGAGGGAGACACAGAACCCGAAGCGGGCTCCAGGCTCCGAGCTGTCGGCACGGAGCCCGATGTGGGGCTCGAACTCACGAACCACGAGATCATGACCTGAAGTTGGACACTTAACCGACTGAGTAACCCAGACGCCCCTCCAATTTTCTTTAGGGGAGACACATTAAGACTCATGAGCTTTCTATGTGGTTTCTACTTCTTTGTAACAAATTACCACAAACTTAATGGATTAAAACAACACCTGCGTATTATCTTAGTTTTCATGGGTCCAGGGTCCGGGGCCAGCTCAGCGCAGGGCTCCGTAAGACTGCCATCAAGATACAGGGTGCTTGGGTGGCTCAGTCTGCTCTGACCGCTCAGAGCCTGGAGCCTGCTTCGGATGCTGTGTATCCCTCTCTCTCTGCCCATACCCCACGGGTGCTCTGTCTCTCTCTCTCAAAAAGAAATAATAAACATGAAAAAATTTTTTAAATAAATGGTAATGTAAAAATAATACACCATCCTTTTGAAGGCAAGGTATGAGAGATGTGCTACTTGCTCTGTCAGATAATCCGTTTTGCAAAAAACAAACAAACAAAAAAGAGACAAAATGAACAACAGACTCCTACCTAGAGAACAAATGGTCACCAGAGGGAGGTGGGGGATGGGTGAAACAGGTGATGGGGATGAAGAACCCACTCATCGTGATGGGCACTGAGCAATGTGTAGAATTGCTGAATATAGTCATATTGTACACCTGAAATGAATCTGACATTGTACATTGTACTGGAATTCAAATCTTTTTACAGCATGTTTTGTTTCTGAGTCATGAGTGTATCTTCTTTAAAGTGAATGAGGAAGATAATAAGACCCCTTTTGTTTGCATTATAAAAACTATTGTTTTATCTCCTGTGTGTGTGTGTGTGTATGTGTGTGTGTGGTGCAGAATAATGGAATGACCCTACTTATTCTCTCCTTTTTTTCCTTACTCGCCTTCTCTTGTGTGCATGACCACTTCCCAGACCTATATTATTTGGTTGCCCCAAAGGCTGCGCAAAGGAGGCAGTGTGGATGAATACCTCAATTAACAAAAAGAACTTTTGAAGAAGCACATTATAATCATGATTTCTGGTGTTATATGTTCAGTTACTATAACAACAGAGCAAAGAAAAAGACACTGGAGTAGAGGACACAGTCCATGAGCCAAACCCAGGTAAATTTCCATTGCATGAATAAATGTTAGTGAAGTCAAATTTAATCAGATGAATTTTAGGTGAGGTGTTTTTTCTTTTTTTTCCTAAAGCCCAAAGCCAAAACCAAAAGAGAAGTATATTACCGTCATTATTTTGAGAATTTTTCTGCACAGTACAAAGCATGGTTGGAGGTTATCCTAACAGATAAGGCAATGACACCTTCCATTAACTGTGTGCCCTGGCTTATACCAGTCAAATGTAACGGCCTGACCCAAATGCTCATGGTTTTTATAACTGGTAAACCCAATTACATGTGCTCTTACTTAGCCTGAAATGTGCGATGAATGGGTCAAGGCCCAGAAAGTTCAGCTCGGGCAGTGAACTCCGTGGTACAAAATGATATGCGGGGCGGCAATTACCCGGCTGATTCCATCAATGCCAAGAGGTGGTCGTAATAACTCAGATATTGTAGAATTTGCTTCAAGGACAACAGTTATTTAGCTAACCCCACAATGCAAAATTATCCTTATTTGTATGTCTACACGTGTGTCATTTGGCATAAAACTGGCCATTCCTACTCTCCCTTGAACCTAGTGGACAGAAGTCTTTGCGTTTCTTCTTCTGAACCAGAGTAGGGTGACAGTAAGGGATGTGACCTGAAAAGGATTTAGCCTCCCTCCCACATGGTCATCTAGCAAAGGGTCCTTCAATAGCCCACATGACCTCATCCCCTTCCCCTTTATCAAACTGTTCAATAAAGTTCTGCAGAACAAGTTTGCAAAATGAAATGCCTTTCCTCCTCTTCACGTCACGTCACCAGAGAGGTACAAAGATGGGGCTTTTAGAGATGTTAGGAGTATACGGACACGGCCAACTCCCTCTCCGGGGAAAAAGGGAAAGAAAAGGTTACGTTCAGCAGTCCCGCGTCCACATGTTTCCAAGAGCACCTTTTTCATCATTTCAGGGAACGTGTGTATATCCGAGAGGTGGAGTGACTCATCAGATCTTCCACGGTGACATTTACACACGATATAATGTACCATAAAAGTAATTCCTAGTCGAAGGAAAAAAAAAACGCCTAGAAAGGTACTTATTATTGCTGTTGTTGTTAGCCATAGTCAACAATGCCTAATTCTGGTACCAAAAAGGTGATAAGAGCACAGTAAGGAACTTGCTTGCTGGCCTAGAGCAAATCAGGGGCAGAGGGTGCACGGTCTTCTCTGCAGTCTCCACCGAGCCCTGCACAGCACTTTGCGCATGGAACCTTGGCAACCAGGCGATGAGTCATCGTGACTCCAGATGTCTTGCACCTCGCGACTCCCTGTGTCACTCCCTTTCAAAGTTGACTCTATGAATCACACACAGAGGCGATGACCAATGTGTACCAGATGCCGAGAATAGGGGGCGGGCAAGGGAAACTGATGGTCTAGACACACAGCCGTAGTTTTTCAGGGAAATGTTTAAAAGAAAACACAGGACAAAATGCACAGGGATAAAGTGGCAGTACTCAGCCGGAGGGGGCATATGATTTTCACGTCAAATGCCCCTAAGGCATGTTATTTTCTCCCCCCCAGTGTCTAAAGGTCATCTTCTTAAAAGATTCTTCTGGCTGATGTGTGGAAAAGGAACTCTAGGGAGGCAAGACCGGATCTGAGGAGAAAAACAGAAATCATGAAGTGAAAGGGAGTTGCTCACTGGCCCGAGAGCACCGGCAAAAATACAACTCCTCTCGTAACATACGGATATATGGCAAGGTACGTTTTCTCAACTGAGGAAAATTTCAGCGGTTTAATTAGGTGTCTTTCGTCCCAGCAGCCATTGATGAACCTTGCAAAGCGATGTCTGGGAATGCCGCTACCAACCTGCAACATTCTGACGGAGCCATTCCAGAATGCCATTCTGGCATCTTCCTTTATAAAAATAACCTTGTTGGTTCTCTAGCCGCTTGCCCGCCCCTCCTCTAAAAGACTGCAGTGCTGGTCATCCTCAGGAAGCTTCTTGTTTGGTTTTGTTGAGAAAACACCCACTTAAGAATTTTAGACTGCCCTATATTTCCTTCCCCTGTGATCGGCTAGAGTCAGGGCCAGGGTGTATGTATTTTAAGCATGTGGCTTTCTACCTTCCCTATTATTTTCCTGTGCAATCGTTTACAAATGGTGGCCATGGACCCGAGGATTCAGAGCCATTGCTTCAGGGGTTCTGCAAACCTTTGACTCCAAGGCTGTGTGTGTGTGTGTGTGTGTGTGTGTGTGCACATATACATATATATGAAAATCAACATAAAATTATATTAAAATTTGTAGTAACACCAGGCACTCTTTTCCGCCATCTTTGTTTTCGTTGCGTTTTGGTTTTAATTGAAAAAATACCTGGCATATAGCAATGTGTGAATTTAAGGCACACGACATGTTAATTTGACACATTTATATACTGCGATATGATTGCCACTGTATCAGTAATTAGCACCTGTCATGTTACATAATTATTTCTTTTTAGTGATAAAAATAATTAAGTTCCAATTTCTTGGCAAGTTTGATGATTATAATATTGTTGTCTATATTCGCTATACTGGGCATTAGATCTCTAGGGCTTATTTTACTCTTCGTTGTTCCCCTACCTCCTGGTAACTATCATTTTACTCTCTGTCAATGAGTTTGGGTTTTTTAGATTCCACTCGCCTTCTCTGTTGATGGAAGCATAGATCGCCATATTGCAAGGCAAGCTCTTAGATTACTCAGTTCAGGCTGCCATCACAAAACCACAGACTGGGTGGCTTAAACAACAAACATTTATTTCTCATAGTTCTAGAGTCTGGGAAGTCTAAGATCAAGGTCCCGGCTGATTCGGCCTCTGGGGGAGAACTCCCCTCCTGGCTTGCAGATATCAAAAGGAGAGTGGAGGTCAGACGCTGGCTGTTGGGTAGAGTCGTGGGTCGAGTTGCTTAAGCTAGGAGAAGTTTGATCCCTCATCTGGAAGAACAGGGCAGTCGTGGGGGAGTCGGGGGAAGCAGGGAATGGAACGGGCACGTGCCAAGAATAGCTTCAGGGGCAGGGTGACCCAAAGGGATCATGAATGATCAAGAACGAATTTCAGAAGTTGGGATCGTGGGGGTGGGGGAGCAGTTCTGAGGCTGGGGCCTGGCCGGGAAGAGAAACACCCCGTGGCAGGACATGTGTGGAGGGGTCACTGTCCTCCTTTCCGAGAAGAACAGTCTGTCTTGTGTACAGTGAGGACAAAAGGGATATCAGTGCCATTCTCACCCGGGACCTGGCACCTGGCCGGCGCTGAGGGGGCTGCCAGGGAGAAAGGTCAGTGGTCTTGGAGTGGGGGGCAACAGGCCAGTGAAATGTCGCTCCGTGGCCTCAACTTCCTCCATAAGGTTGGGAGGCTTGAGGTGTCGCAGGCTCACAAATAAGCACCACGAGCGGCGACCGAGGCCCAGGCTCATCGGAATCCCCGTACTCCTCTGGGGTAGAGGCCACCATTCCTCCCAGTTTCCGGCAGGAAAACAGACTCCTCGAGGCCAAGCGCTCGCTCTGTAGGAGACGGAGCCGGTGACGGCAGGTGGCGAAGCCTGCTCGGTCACAGCTCCCGCTGTGACCTCAGCGCTGTCACGCGTTAAGAGTGCCTTCTGGAGGGAGAAGCAACTGAGTGGCCGGGTGACCTGGGGCAACACCCCCGCTTCCTCCTTCTGGGCCCAGAGGGCTGCCGCCAGGAAGTCCTCGGGGTTGACTACAGACGGACCTCGGGGATCCGCGACGCCAAGACGAGCCTCGGGGGTACCTCAGGTAGGAAGATCCAGAATGTCGGGGAAGCTTCTTACGCTGGAGGCCCGTTTGCTACCTTGTGTGCTGCCCGGCTGACCCCCCACCCCCCCCCAGGAGAAAAGAGGTTCTAGCTTCTTGTCCAAATACATAAATAGCCCACCAGCCCTGCTTTGAGCTCACTCATATACATACGAGGAAGCTGAACGTAAAAGAAATGAGTGAAAAACGAAGTCAGATGCTTGGGCAGCTGGTAACTGGCCCTGTGGCTTACGGGTCCCGAGAGTCGCGGCCAGGGCAGGAGGCGGGAATGGGACGGAGGCAGAGGGCGGAGCTGCTAGTCGGGCGGAGGAAGGAGGTGCCCATTGCTGGATTGTGCCGTGGGGCCACAGGTAAAATAATCACGAGCAAGTCCCGCTCCAAGCACTCTCCAAAGAGTGCCTCACTCGGGCCTCCCAGCCACCCCACGAGGGAGAATCTAGCCCCAGCCCATTGTACAGATGAGGACAGAGAGGCATAAAAATGTTAAAGGACTTGGATGAGGTTCTACAGCCGCTAAGTGGCAGAACTGGGGTTCAGACTCAGGTCTGAGTGAGGCCTAGTGCCGACACTTTTCCCCGAAGCCTCCCAGTTGGTAAGGGGCTGGGACGGACGGCGTGACAGTGACCCAGGAAGGTGGGCACACCATACCCCCCACTTTGTCATAGGGGAAACTGAGGCTCAGAGAGATGAAATGACTTGGCCGGGGGCCACGCGGTGAGGAGTCGCAGAGCTGGCCACCCACCGCGATCTGGTGAGTGGCCAGACCTTTCCAGGCCCGCGAATAAAGGACCCGATGCCTCTAACACCTGCGGCAGGCAGATCAGGATTCTTCTGTTCTTTGCCGACATATCATCAACCAAAACTTTCAGAAAAATCTATACACTTGAGTTCGGATTCTGTGTAAGCGCGTAAGTACAGCCTGTAGGAACACTACAGAGATTTTATTCATGTATCCCCCGTACGAACTCATTCGTGGCCTGTGGAAAGTATAACTAAAAATGAGATGTCACCGAAAAAAAAATAAATTAAAAGAATGGAGCAAGGCCAGAGAGATTTTAGTTTTCAAACCCATCGACAATGGAAAACAGCTGTTGTCAGAAGCCTGGTGTCTCAGAGAATGAGCCCAGAGTCACTAAAAGTCCTATTTTCATCTTAGCACTGGTCTTGTTGGATGACCTCGGAATGATAGCCATGCTGAACATTCTCTATTTGTCCCCCCAGATCCACTCACTATCCTTTTCCATCCTGCTTTGTGCCCCCAGAGGCAGACCCATGTGGACCACATCGCCTGGGCTCCCTCCTGGTCCCCTGGCTCCTAGCTGGGTCTGATCAATGAGAAGCATTGGCAGAAGGTGGAAGGGTGGAAAGAAAGAGAGAGAGAGAGAGAATGCACTATCCGTTCCCCCTGGTTCCCCTCCTGTCTGGTGCTATAGCCTGAGTGCTTCCCTCCCCCTAAATTCACAAATTGAAACCTAATCCCCGATGTGATGGTATTGGGAGGTGGGGGCCTTTGGGAGGTGACTAGGTCGAGAGCAAAGCCCTTACGAATGGGATTAATGCCCTTAAAAAAGAGACCCCAGAGGGTTACCTTGCCCCATCCCTCATGGAAAGACCCAGCAAGACGGCCACCGTCTGTGAACCAGGAAGCAGGTCCTCTCCAGACACCAAAGCTGCCAACACCTTGATCTTGGGCTTCCTAGCCTCTAGATAGATGAGAAATTAATTCCGTTGTTTATAAGCCCCTCAGTTTGTGATATTTTGCTATAGCAGCCTGAATAGACTAAGGCACCACGCCACAGGTTGATAGAGCCGTATTCCCTCACCAAAAGGCACGTCCCCTGCTGGGGCTTCCAGTGGCTTCTGTATCCGTTCCCTCCCCTTGCTCCGTTAGGCTAGGGATGCCAACAGTTCCCTGCTGTGGTCAGGCTGGGGTCTTTCGCCATCCCTTGTTGGCTCCCTTCACCTGGCCAACAAGCACCTTCGTAAACAACCCTTTCCTTAGACTCTCAAGCTACCCCTTTGGGAACACCATGTCTTTGGCACCAGCGTCGTGAGGGACGCACTCCCGCAACACCTGGGGACCTCCGAGTCTCTGTCTGGGTGGCGGAATTTTGCCTTCCAACCATCCCAGAAACATTCAGTAATTCCTCAGGTATTTGCGGAATGCTAATACGTACCAGACGCTCAGAAGAGAAACGAGAAAGGCAGCGATGCCCTTGGTCCTCCTAATCGAAGGAGAGGGTTTTTCAATTCCAGGAGGGAATAGCGCTTCACTCCATCCTGCCCCTCTCTGGAATTTCCAGCAGGCAGCTCTAGGCCGGGAGTGGACTGGGCTCGCTCACCCAGGAGCACATGCCCTCCCAAGGTAGAGTTCCTGCCCAAGAAGCCTTGAATTCTGGGGTAGGAAGTTCAGGGTGAGATGTAGAACAGAGGCGATGCAAAGTGTGGAGATACATTGCTCTTATGGGACCTTTATGTGCTAATAATAAGTGATCAAATGTCAAAACTAAATGTGTGGGTTTTAGAGTTACAGGTCCAGCACTTTTACTAGCATGAAGAAACGTATCTCAAGCTCTAAGCATAGGACCTGGCGTATAAATACTCGGTTGATGGTGATAAAGCGACAATAATAGCAATGACAATCACAGCTAGTCGTTACATGGTGGTTACGATACGCCAGGCGCGGTTGCAAAGTCCTCCGCACGTACGAACCCAATGCACCCTTACAGGGACCTGAGGAAGTGGCTCTTACTATTAGCCCTATTTTCCAAGGGAGGAAACGGAGTCACGGAGGGTGTGTCAGCCATTTCCTGTGGCTGCTGTAACAGACTACCACCAACTTGTCGGCTTAAAACGAGAGACAATTATTCTCTCCCAGGATAATTCTGGAGGCCAGAAGTCCAGAATCAGTATCGTTGAGTGGCAAGCGGGGCGCCAGGAGAACCACACTCCACATTCCCAGCTTCGGCGGCTGCCAGAATCCCTTGGTGTGTGGCCACATCCCTCTAATCTGTGGCCACGCCGTGGTCACACTGTCTTCTCCTCTTGTCTAGTCCCTCTCTGCCCCGTTCTTGCAAGGATACATGCCACTGCGTGCCGGCCCACCTGGTAATCCAGGGGATCTCCCCATCGAGAGATCCTTGATTTAATCAGGCTGGAAAAATCCCTCCTTCCACGTGAGGTGACATACACAGGCCCAGGGAGAAGGACCTAGACATTTGAGGGTCATTACTCAGACTACCACAGAGAGATCAAGTAACGTGCCCAAGGTCGCACACATCCCTGTTATTATTAATTCTGTGTCACTGTACGATTTGGGACAGATTCTGCAACCTCACCTGCGAAACGGCCGTGAAAATCTCTGCCACGCGGTACACAAAGAAATAATAAGGTTTTCAAGGAGAATCCGAAGGTACAAAGGCAGACCCTCCATTGCCGCTGTGTGTCTAGTCCAGCCCATAATAAGCATCTCGGACAAGCGCAGCGAAGCAACAAACGAACGCACCGATGAGAGCGCAGTGCCTTCGCACCGACCTTTTCCGTTTGCCAAGGCTTTTCTGGCCATCATCTCACTTGACCTGTCAATAAGCCCGTGAGGTAGGGAGGGTGGACCCTCCTGCCCCAGTTTTACCCAGGCAGAACAGGCCCATGAAGGCTAACACCAACAATAACATCGGCTAACGCTACGGAGCGCCCGCCGTGTGCCAGGGGCTGGGCTCAGTCAGCCCTTGCTCGGGGACGCACAGCTAGTTAAGTTGCACGATGGCGAACGCCAGCGCTGAACCAGTAAAAAACACACCGGGCGTCTCAGAGCTCAGGGCCCAGGCCGTGCAGGGTGTGAGTAACCAGAGACCCTGGATCTTCCTCCCGGAGACGTCTGGTAAACCCCACGTTGGTGGGACGCTAGCCCACGTGTGCTGACTTGGGGCGAGCGACTCCAGGGCCAGAGAGACCTTGGCTCCGACGGAGGTTCCATTGCCCAACGTGGGCTAAGCTACCGCACCTCTCCGGACCTCAGTTTCCTCACCTGCGAAACAAAGATGGTGATGGGCGCTACTTCTCTGAGTTGTTGGGAGGACAAATCAAGGCACCTGCTAACTCTTCTTACTGTCGTGTCTCTCGTTAGTATTGTCGTTATCCGTTGCAGTTGTACGGCCAACTTGGGTTTGGAGATTTCCTCCCCCCGAGTGACCTTGGTTAAAGGGTGTGGCTTCCCTGTGGAAAGCCAAGCTTTATTCTTCGGCCTTTCTTTCCCTTTCAAAGGCTGCCTTCCAGCTCTTCCCTTGGGCCATTTCCCCTGGGTTTCGACGTCTTCCTGGGTGGGAGACACAGTGGTGCCCCACGGCGGTGCTCTAACGGGCGGACTCTCTCGTCTCCAGGTCCTTGGCCTTCTCTAGGCCCAATGCATTCCTGCCGTCCACCCCATCTGCCACCTAGACACTGTCCGGTTCCACAGGGCTCTGGGCGACGGCTTCCCCTGAGACAGAGCTGCCTTCGAAGCCTGGACCACTCAGAGAGAGTATGCTCGGCGCCCCCGCCCCCACCCCTGCTGTTTCGCAGGAGATGAGGCCTCCAGCGGGATAAGTGAGTCACCTTGCGCGTCACCCTACGCCGTCACCAGGCTGGCTAGGGACGGGGCCAGCTGTGTAATCTGGGAAGCTTTCCAATTCGGTCTTTTAATAAAAACCCGAGCCGCAGACTCTGAAGCTGGCTGCCAGGGAACGGGGCGGCCCGTTCGAAGCTGCCTCGGAAACTCACTCTGACTTCTTCTCGGGAATCTAATGTTCTGTAGATCATATTTTATAGAATATAAATAACATGCACGCATAGGAGCAATGACTATTTAAGATTTGCTGTGTATAAGACGCTACGATAAGCATATATTATCTACACGATCTTGTCTAGTGCCCACGATGGCCCTTTTACAGATGAGGGTATGGAGGCACTCCTCTAAGGTCACGCAGCTAGTAAGAGGCAGAGGCAATCTCTCTCTATTCCTTCTCCTCGAATGGCTTTCTAAAGCCGCTTGGGAAGGAAGGCCCAGCTTCCCCTCAGAACGGCTTCCTGCTGTGCAATTTGTGGCCTATACGAGGCCACATGCAGTCTGTGACCTTGTACGAGGCTGCTCGCTCGCTCTCGCTCGGAGGGGCCTGAAATGCAGGCCGTGCCCTTCTCACCGAGCCAGTTTTCCCCTAAGAACGGTGCCTGAATCGAGGGGGGGCTTTTCTCCAACTTACACACAGGCACTACGGTGGTATGGCATGCATTCATTCATTCATTCATTCAACAAGTACTTACTGAGCTCCTACTACGTGATGGGAATATATGAGTGAACAAGACGAAAGCAGTTCCAACCCTCCGAGGCTTTAGGGCCTCGTGGAAGAGACAGGCCACAAAAGTAAACAAACAAAGAAACAAAGACATAATTACAATCACTAGACGGAAACTATAAGTGTGTGGTCAGGGGAGGCCTCTCTAAAGGAGGACTATTGAGGGGCACCTGGGGGCTCAGTCGGTTAAGCATCTGACCTTTAATCTTGGCTCGGGTTCGAGCCCTGCATCGGGCTCTGCACTGACAGTGTGAATGAAGCCTGCTTGGGATTCTTTCTCTCTCCCTGTCTCTGTGCCCCTCCCCTGCGCTCTCTCTTACACACACACACACTGTCTCTCTCTCTCAAAATAAAGAAAATTTAAGAAAAAATTTTTAAAAATAAATAAAGGAGAACTATCTAGACAGATTAGGGGGTGGGGCACCTGGGTGGTTCCATCAGTTAAGCATCCGGACTCTTGCTTTAGGCTCAGGGCATGATGAAAAGGCCATGGGGGAGCACTGGGTGTGCAACCTGCTCAAGATTCTCTCTCCCTCTGCCCCTCTCCCCCGCTCAGGCTCTTTCTCTCTCTCTCTCTCTCTCTCTCTCAAAAATAAATAAAATAAAAATATTTAAACAGATGAAAGGGTGAGCAGGATATATCTCGGTGAAGAATGGAGGAAACCAGCATTTTCATTAGAGATAACTCTTTGTATGAAGTAGGGTGACCAACTGTCCCTGTCTGCCCAGGATTGAGGGGTGCCTGAGATCTGGGACTTTCAGGGCTAAAATCAGAAAGTCCTGGGAAAACTGGGATGTTGGCAATCATAGTGTGAAGGCCCGTGGTGGGAAAGAGCTTGATGCGTTCGAGAAATTGAAAGAAACAAACAGGGTTGTTAGCGTAGGGTACAATAGGGGAGAAGGAAGAGTTGAGGCACGCAGGGGCCAGATCCAGGGCCCGGGACACCGTGAGAAGAGCCTCGCTTTTCTCCAAAGGACAATGGGAAAGCCACTGAAGGATTCTAAACAGTGACATAACCGCATTTGAAGAGCCAGGGAGAACAGTCAGGAGACTAGACGGTAATTCAGGTGAGAGAGGACAGTCAGTGGCTTGGATGGGGGGGGGGGGGATGGGCAGGGTGGTGACAAGTGGTGGGATTCAGGATACAGATTAAACAGAGCCAGCTGGACTTGTGTTTGGCTAGTGCAAACAGCCTCTCCCCCGGGGCTGTGTGTCAAAACAATCAGCAGCAATTGTTTAACAAAACAGCTTCCTGAGGCAGGGTTTAAAGCTTGGGGCAAACAATGGACTAACCAAAAAGCTTCAAAGGAAAAGCTGGGAAATGAGGAACTTTGAAGAGATCTGACATATTCCTGAGAATCTAGAAGGCCACATGTACACGGGTGTGCACAGAGCTCAGAAACCCCTGACAAGGCCCTCTCATCTCTCGATCTCCAGGTGGCCTTGAAGCCGTAGCGAGCCGGAAGTGAAGGCTAAGGCAGAGTTGACAACTGCTTGCCAGAGTGTCGCAGGTCTGCCCCAACATGGACACAGAGCCCCTCAACAGAGTCTGGGAGACTTAGGGTCAGGTCCTTCCCCTCTGTGCAGCTCACTTCAGTCATTTGTGAAATGATAGGTTGGAGCCAGGTTAAAATACCCCGGAGCAGGTTTCGTGACATACTAATTGCGACATTTGTTTGGTGAACGCAAAGAACTTTGTGGGCAAGTCCAAGTGGGGAACAAACAAAAAGCTAAACAAAGTTAAACAGATGATCTTTATCGCAGGACTTCTCAGAGCCTTTAATGGACTAATGCGAATTTCTCATTTCCAAGAGTGGGATATAGTATGCAGCATGACTTTAATATAATTAAGGAAGGAAGCCTTCTATCTTGGATGGTCTCTAAACAGCCTGTGAAGATAATGTTGCAAAAAACACATTTTGAGAAATATTGGATCTCTAAGGGTGCTTCTATCGGATCTCTTTGACTCTTACACTAATATGAATGTATCATGCATCGATTAATTTATGCTCAAATCAGCCCCAAATATTAAAATGATAACAACAGCCATTATTTTATTGTGTGCTTAGTATGGATGAGATGTGCGTAAAGTGCTTCACATGTATAATGAGAAAAAAAAAAATCACCCTCTACCCCATTAAAAACAGGGAGGTGGATGGTAACTCGTCCAAAAACTTAATTAGGTCCTTGTAGGAGGTCATTTCTAAGCCTCAGCCATACCCTTGCTTATTCAAAAATAAAAAAAACAAGACTTTTTTTTTTTTTTTTTTTTTGAGGCCCAGCTCCAAGCACGGAGGTTAAGAGAGCTGAATTGCTTTGCATCAGAAAATGGCAAACATTTAGTTCCTTTGTTTCCGGGAGGGAGGGAACAGAGAAGAGAGTCTAGAGAGGCCAGCTGAGCAACTTGGAGGAGCCACCAAAGGACTTTGCTGCAGGAACTTACTTCCCCAAACCTTCCCTGAAGCATGCTGTGCAACACAGGCTTTGTATGCCACTGCCCCCGTCGTTGTTAACATTCGGGGCGGGGGCAGCTTTATTGTTGCTGAAATCAAAGAAGGGGTTTGAAGTCTAAGTTCGAGTTACTACTGGGAGGGAGCTGTGGAATCTCCAACGGACCTAATTTGAAGAACAGGAAGTCAGGAGTGGGGGAAAAAGTCAGACACAGCGGTCACCATGCCATCGGGATCCCACCCCCCTCCCGCCAGCTCCTGACAACCTGCACACATCTTGGGGAGGGGGAATGAGAGTTTGAATCAGTGTTATCAAGGTCTTAAGGGTTAGAAGACGCCAGCAGCTGACATCTGTGCTACGTCAGTGGAACCTCAACCTTCACAATGGCCCTATGACAGAGGTACCGGTTTAGCCCTACTTGTTCACCTGGACGAAGTCAGTCGATGGAGGTGACTTGCTCAAGGTCACACAGCTTGGCAGAGGCAGAGCCATGGTTCCAGACCAGATCTGCGTGCCTCAAAAGCTTCCGGGCTTCACCACTTTCCAAACTGCTCCCTATAAAAGCCGGCAGGTGGAACAGGCACGGGGAAGGCTCATGTACGGTTTGGAGAGCGGGCTCACTGATTGGGCAGGGTCGCCGTGGGCATCCCATTCTCTGCTTCTAGAGAGACAATTTCCTGCACCCTGGCCGTCCGGTTGTTAGCCGTTCTTCCAGACTAAGCCAGACGTCAACTCCCTGATGCCCTCCACACACAAAATTACAGCACGGATCATGTGTCCTTCTCTCCAGCTAGCCTAGACACTCCTCAGTGTCTAGGAGAAGGGGACACAGGAGAAGGCGCCCAGCGTCAACCTTCTCGGCACCTGCGGTATGTAGCGAAGCCAGGGCCTGGCAAACGTTTGCCGAATGCGATTGAATTTGGACCCCGCTAAGTAAGTGGAGACCTTTGTAAGGAGTGACAGCACCCGCCCCCATCCCAGCCCGGTGGCACCACTCACCCCACCGTGGAGCCCTGGCCTCTTGCACACCAATGACTGTCCAGCCGGAGGCTGCTCGGCCTGTCCACCTCCCTTTTCGCTTTCGGCCAACGGTCTTATTTTTCTTGGTGGGACACAAGCAGGGTGGAGACGGAGCGCAGACTAATTTTGTTTTATTTTGTTTTTAATCTGCAGGAGTTCAATTCTCTGAAATCAGTTCCTCGGCCCCAAAGCCAAAGCTACCTTAAATAGAAAGTCAGCCGGGTATAGCCAAGTGTCGTTATATTAATATGCAAAGCTCCCAGCCAGCTAATCTCCACAAACCATTTGTTTCCTTAATTGCCCTCTCAGGGCAAAAGTGAAAAAAAAATAGGGAAGATGAATAACAATTTTATTTAATTCACCCTTCCCATTCTCCCCAACTCCACTTACAGCTACAGTTCTGAAGGCGGCAATTTTCAGCTTAAATTGTCTACACCCCCCCCCACCCCAGCCTCCTACACCCACATCAGCATCTGTCTCTCTGCACCTCTCAGTTCTGTCCCCTGACCCCACTCCAATCGATCTCTTAGGGCCCTGAGCTTCTAGGAGATCCTCAAAGAAAGGGAAGGCAATGACAAAATGGCAGCGTGGAAGCCAGATGGAGTCCTGCACCCTCACGGAGCGGGAGCACCTCAGATTCCGAACATCGTTTCTGAAGCCAAAGACTGTGCTTCAGTTCTGGCTCTACCAACTTACTAGCTCTGTGCCCTTCGGCGGGATGCTTGACCTCTCTGGGCCTCAGGTAGAAACGCGCAGGGTAGGTCCAGGGTATGAGAGTACCTGATGCATAGGGCTGCTGGTGAGGACTGAATTAGATCACGCGTAAGCACGTAAGGACCCCGAACCTGCTGCTGAGGGATGCTACCTGCTGCAGCCGCTGATGTTTTTGTGGGTGGATCAGTTAACTGCAAACATTTTTCTTTCCTACCCATGGCACAGCCAGACCTCAAGAAGCAGGGAAGCTGCTGGCATTTCAGATGGCAGTTCGCTCATCATTTTTTTTTAAGTTCATTTATTTTGAGAGAGAGAGAATCCTGAGCAGGCTCCACTCTGTCAGCACAGAGCCCGACGTAGGGCTCGAACCCACGAAACGTGAGGTCATGACCTGAGTGGAAGCCAAGGGTCGGACGTTCAACCCACGGAGCCACCCAGGTGGCCCAGATGGCAACTTGGTGGCTAAGAAAGGAGGAATGAACTTGGCGATTTCCATGAACCAGCCAACTAAGCCTTTATTAGCTCCCATCCAGTAGTCTATTTGAATCTTAGAGTATCACAGTGCATCATCTCCCCCCCAAAAAAGGCAAAACCAGTAGAACCCCCCCAGAAAGGGGGGGTCACTTGAACACAATTTATCTGTCCAGTTCACAGGATCTTGAGGGTGGCCAGGCGTATGGTAATGGGGCCCCGGCCCACTGATGTGTTATGCCCTGAGCATTCCATGCATATATGCACAAACCAGAACTCAGGATCAGGAAAGATCAGTGGAGACCCTGAAACCATCCTATGGAGGTCTAGGGATGCCCGTGGAAGTGCCCTAAAGTTCCTTCCTAAGGTTTAAAACACTTCACCCCGAGTAACGGCTCCCCCCACGAGACTCAGCCATTGACAGCCTCCGTTATTTCCTCATCTGTCAGGGGGAACAGCAGCCTCTACCTCACCGAGGGTGTTGTAGGGATTAAGTGACACAAATCATGTTATCAGTAAAGGTTGCCTTCCCACCCCTCCCACACCTCATACCTAGCAAGGTCCCTAGTAAGATCTTGGGACAAGTTCCCACTTACCTGCCCTGGAGTCAACCATCCTGTGTGACCCCGGGCAGGTGACAGTCTTGTTTCAGACCCTCTGCTTTCTCATCTGTAAGTGTGGGCTGATACTAACGCCTACCTTACAGGGGTGTGAGGATTAAGAGAATTTCTGTAAAGGGCTCAACAGAGTGCTGGCACATGATAAACACTCAATACAAGTTTGCTTACAGTAAAATAACAGTAATCGTTACCATTTGTTTTTGTGTTCCTTGGAAATTACTTCTGGGATCTCCAAACATATTTGCGTTCCCTTTCGGTAACTTCCTGAGAATTTCCTATCATCTGTGTCTATGCCACTGTGTTTACTCTCGCCAAATCCTCAGTGGAGACAGGTGAAGCCCACTGTCCCTGGGTCTCCTGGCCCACAAGAGCCGTGGTCAATGCCAATGCTTTGGTCAGCATCACAGATGCTGCCATAGATCCCTTTGCAATGTGGAATCGTAACCCAGCCCTGCCGCAAATGGCTTCATTGCGTTTCACTATTGGTGCTCAGGGAGTTGGCTTAATTACCGTATTAACTGACATCTCCTTGAATGCTCTTTAGTATGTAATAAACATTATCCTTCACCGGAGCAGGGATCCGATGGATCATCTTTAACACATTAGACTCATTTACAAACCTCTGATTCCACTGACATAAAGAGGCTCAGCTGAGACCTGGCGGTTGAGGACAGAAGGCAGGAGTGGGGCGCCCCAAAGCCTGTGAACTCCAAAGTGACTCTTCTGAAACTTCGAGAGCTGCCATGGAGACCCTCCCATTTGGAAGAATGGGGTGGGGGCTTTGCTGTGGTCCTCGTGGGCACCTGTGACATGAGAGTCTGAATGAGATCCACGTGCCCTCTGAGCGTGACATGGCCCCGTGGGGATGATTCAGCGCCGTCATTTATGCACACCCTGTGGTGGGGGCTGAATTCTTTTCCTCCATCAAAGAAACTCAGATCGTGAGGAATCTGCCGAGTCCACTCAGAAAATAGGAAAGGCCAGGGAAACAGAGCGACGACACGTGGCCCCTGCCAGGCTGCCAGCCTCCTCGGTGCTTGGTGATAGTGCCACAGTGCGATGGGAGCGGGATCTTTTTATCGAGTGAAAATAAAATGTTATTGAGTCAGAACTAACCAGTTTAACATCAACAATTCAGTGTCACTAAGTACATTCACAATGCTGTCCCCCGGCATTTCATCACCCCCAGGGGGAAACCCTGTATGCATTAAGCAGTCCGCATTCTATGGGCCTTCCCCTCGTTGCTCCCACCTTTTTTTTGGCTGAATAATATTCCATCGTAGGGCTAATATTCCACGTTTGGTTTCTGTGTCAATCAGTCGACGGACCGATTGGGTTGTTTCCTCCTTTTGGCTACATAAACAGTGCTGTTGTGCACGTGTGTGTACGCATATGTGTTTAAGTAGCTGTTTTCAATACTTCCAGGCACACACCCGTAAGTGGATTGTCTGGGTGTCTCATGGTAGTTGTACGTTTCACTTTCCGGGGCGCTACCAAAGTGATTTCCACGGGGGCTGCACCATTGTTAGATGTCCGCCAGTGATGTCCAACGGTTTCAGCTTCTTTAGATGGTTGCCAACGCGTGTTGGCGACGTATTTTGACAAAAAATACGGCTACCCTAGTGGCTACAAAGTGGTATCGCTGCGGTTTTTACGTAAACGTTGCCAATAAATAAATTAATTCATCGAGTAGAAAGATCCACTTAAGTCCTTTGCCCGTTTTTAAAATTGGGTTGTTCTTTATATACTCTAGAGACCAGACGTAACAGATAGAAGATTTGCACGTATTTTTTTTTCTTTTTTTTGCAAAACATCCGCTGACCATAGATGTAGGGGTTCATTTCTGGACTCTCAGCTCCCCCCGCGCTGATTTCAATGTCTCTGCTTATGCCAGCCCTAGCTGGCTTGCTTCCCACACTTTTGTAGTACATTTTGAAATTGGCAAGTGTTAAGTCCTCCCGTTTTGTTCTTCTTCAGGATTGTTTTGACTATTCGGGGCTCCTGGTAATGCCACAGGAAACTCAGGCTCGGCGGTTTCATTTCCTCAAACGTTGCCGCTGTCTTTCGCATAAGGATCGCGTCAAACGGGTAGATCACTTCGGATAGTGACATCATCTTAACAATAGTAAGCTTCCTGCCATGAACACAGGATGTCTCTCCATTTACTCGAATTCTCTTTCATTTCTTGCAGGGAGCAGGATTTTGAGGCCCAACTTTCCCCGGAGACGGCAATGAAGCTGTGTTTAGGTGAACTGGAGCAGAGCCATCCGGGTTGAGAACGGCACCTTCTTGGATTGACACTGAGTTGCCAACACGAGTGAATGGGGATGAGCTTCACAGCGTTGGTGATGCCAGCAATCTTCAAATGGGGAGAAAGAAGGCCAGAAAGGAGGTAGGGGGCGTCAGAGAGAGAGACCATGGCTTGGCGTTGGGCAGATGTCAGCCGCCCCTCGTGGTTGGCCCAGTGCAGTAGCTCTCAGACCAAAGCCTGGCCCGGCAAGGCCGCCTCAGGCTTTTGGTGACAACAGCATAAGCCCATCTCTGCCTGGGAGACCTGGAGCAGTGTCCTCATCTTGGCTAGTTAACAAACCGGATGCTGTGACACAAAGACCTAACGGAGAGTGGAACGGTTCTTCCCACTTATCCAGCCCTGTGAGGTGTTGGAGGCAGAAAGCTGGATTTGGGGTACGGAGGCGAAATGGTCCCCAGGGTCTTCTGCCCCCCCCAACACGCCCCCGAAAGACCACCTTTTAAACTGGACATCCAAAAACCCAGGCTTGAATTCCAGTTCTGCCACTCGACTTGCTGTGTGACCTTGGGAAAATCAGAGTCCCAAAGATTAGTTCCACGTAGGCATATAGATAAGAATTCTCATAATACATGCCTAACTCTCAAGAATGTTGTGGCGTGCAAACAAGAGGTGTAACAACAACAACAACAACAAAAAAGAGGTGTAACAAATACTCAGGAGACTGATAATAGCAATGTAAGTGTCATGTATCATTGCTGTCCCCATCTGGGGCCCCAGCCCTTGGGGGAGTTTTCTCGCCCTTAAGGGTCATTGAGGATGTTAAGGAGTTAGGGTCTATATGTGCACGGAACTCAGACTATAGGGATCAGACTGGAAGAAAGTGTGTGTGTGTGTGTGTGTGTGTGTGTGTGTGTGTGTGCGCGCGTGCACAGGGGAGGTGCAGAGAGACAGGGAGAGAGAGAATCCCACGCAGATTCTGTGGTGTCAATGCAGAGCCCAACACAGGGCTCCATCTCACCAACTGTGAGATCACGACCTGAGCCGAAATCAAGAGTCGGATGCTCAACCGACTGAGCCGCCCAGGTGCCCCAACAGTTATGTTTGAAAGTAACTAAAACCAATTTCACAGAAGAACTTGGGAGAATACAGCACACAGTTGTCCCAAAAGTGCCCACGCACAGAAACCACTCCTCTTGACTCTGTTTCCTTGTTATCGCGAAGCAGAGAAGTTGGAAGAACGTGTTTTTTTGAGGGGAGGAGCAGTATTTGTTTTTGAGCTTATCGACGCCCCTGGCCACGGTCGGGTGGGTACAAACCTTGCTGACATCTCTGTAGGTTTGACCGTGCAGAGTGTCTCTTTAGAGGTGTCAGCTTAGATATCGGTCCTCATGCTTGATCTGGGCTGGCAGAGGGGTTAGGGGGACGACTGCCTCTTAATTAAGTCCCAGCCTTCCCACTGACTGCAAATTATAGTGGAAAAAAAAATCATAGTTTCTGCCAGTTACCAGCTGCTCTGTGATCCTGGACAAATAAAGTAACCTTCCTGAGCCTCAGCGTCCCCTCTGTAAATGGAGATGATAATAACACCTCCTTCGTCGGGTTGTTGTTAAAACACAGCATCATGCACGGTACACAGCAACTGCTCAAAAACGGGGTGGCTCTTACTAGGATTCTGTAAGGGTTTGGAAGTCTGATTTTTAGTGATACCCTGGGATCAGAGAAAAGAACGTGGATCCATTTATAAACTCTCCTGGTAGGTATCTGAATGAATTCCGGATCGGAGCAGGAACTAGATGTCGAGAACAATTTGGTCGACACGCTTAACCTGCCTCTCCTTTACGGGTTACCACCACCTGCCTAATCTAATCTTGCAGTCCTGCAGAATTTCTGATCGCCTGCCATCTGGTCAAGGTCACACAAATATTGGGGGGCCACTTTTGGTGACTGCCTCTTCTACGGTGTTTCAATCTACCCTAGTGTGAAAGAGAGAAGAAAAGAATAAAGGAATATGTCAGGAAAAGTAATCAATCACAGTTAATATTTCAGGGCACCTGGGTGGTGGTTAAGACTCCAAGTTTAGCTCAGGTCATGATCTTGTGGTCGCGGGTTCAAGCCCCACATCAGGCTCTGTGCTGACGGCTCGGAGCCTGGAGCCTGCTTCAGATTCTGTGTCTCCCTCTCTCTCTGTCCGTCTCCCTCTCCCGCTCTGTCTCTGCCTCTCAAAAATGAATAGATGTTAAAAAGTTTTTAAAAATATTAGACATTTAGTGTTTCTATTGATGACCCTTGGTAATAAAGTCAAAGGTCACCCTTTCACAAACATGTCTGTTCCCGTGTTATTCTCAGGACCCTCTTATGGCACACCGGCATAGAGGGGTTAGGGTATTTCCTCTTTCTTTTTTTTTTTTAATGTTTATTTATTTTTGAGACAGAGAGAGACAGAGCGTGAACGGGGGAGGGGCAGAGAGAGAGGGAGACACACAGAATCAGAAGCAGGCTCCAGGCTCTGAGCCATCAGCCCAGAGCCTGACGCGGGGCTCGAACTCACGGACCGCGAGATCGTGACCTGGCTGAAGTCGGACGCTTAACCGACTGAGCCACCCAGGCGCCCCTGGTATTTCCTCTTTCACACTGGACCCCAAGGAAAGATCTCTTGGGAGTACCCAGATCAAATACTGCCCTTGTCAGTCATGCCTTGGTACACTCTTTCACTCCACAAACATGGTCCTTTTTTTTTTTTTTTTTTTTTTTAGTGTTTATTTATTTCGGGAGAGAGAGAGAGAGAGAGCGAGTGCTGAGGACAGACAGAGAGAGAGGGCGGGGAGAGAGAATCCCAAGAGAGCTCCTAGCTGTCAGCACAGAGCCCAACGTGGGGCTTGAATTCATGAACCATGGGCTGAAATCAAGAGGCGGACGCTTAACCGACTGAGCCACCCAGGCGCCCCATTTCACAAATATTTTCTCAGTGACTGTCGTGTGCCAACCACTGCCTGACATCTCCAGTGGAGAAGCGACACTGGGCTGCGAGGAAGAAAAGAAACAAATAGCAGTGTAAATATACGATAGCAGGTGGTGGTAACCCGTAAAGGAGAGGCAGGTTAAGTGTGTCGATGAAGGACTCTCGGTTTATTTAAGGCATTCGGGGATGATCCGAGTGACATTTAAACAGAGACCAGAAGGAACTGGGGGATATTGCTGTGTGGTACCTGCTTGTCTTCGATAGCTATCCTATCCCTGTGTTTATCCAACTCCTGACCTTTTGTCCTTCTTTCTCATTTTCTCTCCTCTTGACTCTCGGCGCTTTCTCGTGTACGCAGTTTGCTTTGACTGGCAGGTTCCTCTCTCCGTTGCCACTCTGGGGAGCCCCCCTCCCTTCACCGAACTCCTGTCCTTCAGACTTAATCTTCTCACTTGGCTGGTACCCTCTCTCTCACATCAGGGATCAGACATCCGGTACCGAAGGGAGATTACTACTAAATATCTAAGCAGTGCGATGCCAGCATTTTGTGTATAACTGAAATGCTGATTCCGAAATGCCTACCCTGGATGCGAAGAAAAAAGACAAGGGTAAATATAAGCATGGCATAGACCAGTGATTGGCTGGCTAGCAACCTGGCTGTCTTTGGATACTTTGGCACCTGCTCACGCCAGGAAAGCCACCCAGGAGACGACAGTCCCAACCTCACTGCGGCCACATGCTGCACGTACTAGTGAATTTTATGGGGCAGACTTGCATGGGAGCGCATAGGAGGAGGGTTGGACAGACCCCCTTTCAGCAAATACTGATTGAGCACTTACTATGGGTCAGGTGCCACTTACTAGACTCTGGAAATAGAGCCATGTAAAGTCTCTTACATCTTGGAGATCTCCTCTTAGTTACCAGAGTCTAGTGGGAGAGCCGGACAATAAACACATAAGCAAATAAATATCTAAGCAATGTCAGAGAGGAATAGTTATAGTGTTACGAAGAACGTTTAAGAAGAGTAGAAAGATAGAGGCCTATGGGGCAAGGGCACTATTGTAGATAGAATAATCAGGGAAGGGATCTCTAAAATAATGTCATTGGGAAGAAACCCAAGGGATAAAGGAAGGAGTCATTCAGATGTCTGGGGGAAGAGCCTTCCAGGGAGAACAGCAAGTGCAAAGGCCCTGAGGTAGGAACACACTTTGTGTAGACACAAAAACAAGGTCAGTGGGTTGGGCAATAATTCTCAGTGGGGCATCAGTGCTCCCTAGAGGGCGGTTTGAAAATGGGAGTGGGTGTTTTTGTTTTTTAATTGTTCCAGGGATTAGAACTTCCGACTCGGAAGGGAGGAAGTGGGGTGTGGGGGGCGGGAAAGATGGTGTTCCATTTGGCCTGGAACTTCATCAAGAAATAGGCACCATTTGGGGGACGGTGTCCCTTTGTCTGTGCTCAAAGCACAGCGCTTACACATGGTAGGATGCTGAATGGATGAAGTCATGTATGATAGACCTCGAGGAGCTTGTTCTTTGTAGAGAGAATTCCAGATAGAATTCTTTTTAAAATTTGTAGGACATCTCAGTGAAGTCCCAAACTTGGTGAGGACCGGGAAAACAAGGCAGGCAATTCACTGTAGAAATGCACAAGAAACATACACGGCTTGGAGCCCGATGGGGCTTTGCCACTTCTGCAAAGATTGCTGGCCTTTCAGTGACAGAGAAGAGTGTTATCAGATGATCGAACACTTAGGACTTCCACTCTACAATTCTTTCCCTTCATCAGAAATCAAAACAATCATTCTCTCTTAACTTCGTTGTTGCAGAAACAATATCAATGCCAGAAATTGGCTTTGTGAGACTCGATTGGACTTCTGTTAAAAAACAAAACAAAACAAAACTCTGCGCAGTGAAATTATTGTCAAAAGAGTGTCCTGTTCTCCAGCTTCATCAAAAGTGCCAAGAAGAAACTAGCTAGTGGCTGGATCATTTACATTTATACAGAGCAGCGCTGCGGCTGAACCACATCCATCGGGCGGCCTTGCTTTACTGAAATGGATCAAAACCCTCCTCTGTGCAGTTTGGTAGGGTTCCATCAGGTGCTTCGCTGCCGAGGTCTTAACTTGACTGCGAAGTAAGGAGCCTTCGGGGCTCGAACCCTATCGGGATGGGGGTGAGTTGGGGCTACATGGCCTTGTAGGTGAAGCCAGGCTGGCACAGAGAAAGCACCCATCGCTCCAAGTTCGGGGTCTCCTAATCCATTCATGCTGGCCCTATGTTCCAAGTCCACCAAGATCCAGGCCAAGAGCGCTCTCAAGTCACGCACTTAACAAACGCCATTTGCGTTCTTGCCTGTTAAGGGCTGGGCCGTGGGGATCTAGCCAGAGACCAGAATGGACTTGTACTCTCACAGCAGAGCCGAGAAATGAGCCAATGGGATGGGTGTTGTCCGACGTTGAGAACAGTTGACAAGGTGGCATGGGAGCCCAGGGAATACGGACCGTACCTTAGATAGGGTTCAGGGGAATGGACCGTGAGCGAGCAAGGTTCTGGCCGAGCCCTTGGAAAGGAGAAGGATTCAGACAGGTGAAGAAGACAAGAGCAACCACCACCTGTTGCACGGGAGGCAGACACAGGTTGTAAAACCTACCGAGGCCAAATGTGTACATAAAGACACACACGGGGGATGCACTTGACCCGTTGATGGTGGTTATCTCGGCGTCATGGAATTACGAGCGATTTTTTCGTTTCTGCATAATAATCTGTATTTTCTCCAATTCCTGCCCTCGGCCCGTCACATCTGTAGTCAGAAAGTAAAATTTGATCTTACTTTGCAAAACACTTTGCCTCTGCCCCAGCCGCGCCAGCCCTCGCTCGGTGACCTTGTCCTCTTCCTCTGAATCATCACCTCTGTACCGCTCTTCCCCAGGCCCTGGTGGCCGGCTGGCAACTTCAAATCAGTGCCGGCCCCTCCGCCCCCGGTCAGGTAATGCAACCCTCCCCTGGGAGCCCCCCGGGTGGCTCCACGTGCTGCCCAATCATCCTGTCACCGTGTCCATCTCCTTACATTTTCTGAGCCCTGATTTCTCTCAACAGCCCTATTTTTCTGTCCATAAAGTCCCTCCCCTATTTTTCTGTCAGATTCCACCAGCAGGCTTGTCATGGAGATTGCCTGCAAAATAATTCTCGGAATGCTACAAACAGTGTTTAAGTGTATTTGCCATTAAGAGCACTTCTGGCCCAGGCGAAGAAGGCTACCCTGAAGTCCATCCACATGTGATTTTGAAAAGACTTTTTCTCTATAATTGGTGGCCTGCTAAGAGTATTTGCTCATTTCGTCATTACCTCCTCTAGCTAATATTTCACTTCGGAGGCAGTAAAGGAATGGAAGCCTCAGTCCCCGGTCTATGTGCTGCCATTAGGTACGGACAGGAGTGAGACCAGCCCCACAGAGGAACACGTCGGGCTGCGCAGAAGGTGGGCGACCCCTCCTGCTCAGGCCACGATCTGGGCAGTTGTGTGGAATAATTATCTGGGAAGCCGGAAGGCAAGAAAGCCCAGAATACGAAATGAGTTCGAGACACCGCCCTCCAAAAGTGTATCATCGGAGCAGGGTCTTAGAGTCGGGAGAGGCTCTCGCAAATATCTTCACCATGACTGATAACGCTTATCTGCTGTCTCTGAAGGACGGCAAGAGAGTTATGGCCCGCTGGCCCCTCACTTGATGAATAGAGGTGTTTATTTCTCGACCCCACGGCGAGGCAGTAGGAGGCTGCTTCGGAGGCCACCAGATGGATGGCCCATCATGATTCCTACACACACAATCAGCCAAGTCAAGGCTTCCCACCCTTCGGCCGCTGAGCGCGGAGATAACAACATTCGTTCTTTGCAGTAGTGTTCAACCCCGCCGACCCCTTCCATTTTCCAGGGCACCCCCTTCCCAGTGGTCTATCTAGTTTCGCTTCCATCCCTTCCCCAGCAACCCTTGGGGATGGCACGGAGAAGGAATCGGCGTGAGCAGATTTATCCTTACGTGGGACGGGCTGTTCCGACATCAGAACCAAAGTGCAACCACAGTTTTGGTTCGTGCTGATGGTTGAGGTTTTGTTGCTTTTGAGAAAAGGGACAGCCCCCCTCCTCTGTGTGCTTAACGTTAAAATCCTGCCTTTCAGACTAGTAACGCTTACAATTGTATTTAGCGCTCTCGGCCAAGGAATTTCAAGCACCGAAAACGCGGGCCTCCTCGTCCAACACATTCATTCTCGACCTGCCGTAAGCCCACAAAAGTCAAAATTGGAAGAATGGATTTCGAGACCCGTTTTCCAGGTGAGTCTCAATCTCTTGCTAGGGGGGGAGGGGGCACACGAAGGGTATAATGGAATGTCTGAGGAAGGGAACAGAGGTCACGCGTGGAATAAAATACCAATATTCCTACAGCTTGAAAAACATCAACTATAGACAGCAAAGCTCTGAACAAATCTTCCTGGCTGGAGGGAATGTGCAGGAGATACAGTAAAAAACATTACCGAAGGACGAAGTAATACAAAGGAAGTGAACACTGGCTGGCCAAGATCTGTGCCCTTGATACAAGGAGAACCAGGTGAGAGGCCACTGAGGGGTCGGCACAAATCAAGCCACACCACTGGAGACGCTCTCCCGGATGCGGGTCCCTTCTGCTTGCTAGGACACCGGCAGGGGCCAACCACCAAGTCAAAGCGAGCTGCTGGAACCACAGCCGTACTGTGCCAGCCTTGGGGTCAAAGGCCGGGTCTTGCCCACAACTCCATCCCCGGTGTCTGGGGCTCTGCCTTGGCACATAACAGCTTCCCAAGAGTCGACAAAATAATGCATCTCAAGAGCAGCAAAGGATATGCCACGCACACCCCAACCATTTGCATTTGATCTACCCCAAATAATGCAAGGTTAGGGCCACTGTCACCTGAATACAGTGCCTCGAACAACAGCATGGTCGGCACTCGGTAAATATTTCTTGCACGAACAAACGTGGCTGTGACTTCACAAGAAACGCGTACTGAGAAAATACCTTACGGATAGCCCCGAAGTGATGCTTGATTTTTCTCTATTATTTTCCGCCGCGCGTTCAGAAATGTATCGGGTCAATTAAGACACATCAAGGTGGGCTGCGTTCTCGATGCCTACATCAAGTTGAACCTACTCATTTTTTTTGCCCCCTGTCTACGATCCATCGGGGAACATCGCAAAATCATTCCGGGAGCCATAGTATATCTGAAGAGCCAATGGGGGAAAAAAAATGAGTTGTTGCGAATGAAGGGGAAACATCTTCTCAGTGTGAAGTCCAGTTCATATCACTTTCATGATCAGACCAAACCGACTTTTAAAGAAATAATCAAATGAAAGGTGATGTGTTTCCTTCCAATGCACCAATGCAGGTGTTTACATATAACCGTTTGCTCAATCTGAAGAGCGTCCTCAGTTCTCCTCCGTACTGTGGGGCCATCTCAGAGACGGTTTGCATAAGTAATGCATTTATTTACTAATCTTCAAAGAGTCTCTATTTTTCCTGCCTTCCCACTGTAGTCATTAGGGGTCACAACCCTGCAGGAAATATGGGCTGCCATGGTAACACAAAATGTCTGCTGCTGGGCTTAGCGTAATTCCTCCCTAATAGAAAAACAACGAGCAGCAAATCCCATCTTTGCTAAACTGGCTTATTGTTTTACAGAGCCTCTACCTGCGAGGTGGAGATCCCCCAGAGCGGTTTTAAATGATGCAAATGCGATCTGCATCTGGACCGGTGTCTCATTTTGCACAAGGAACTGGGTAAAATTATACCAGGTCAAGTCAAATTCCTTGTCACATTTGAAAATCGTTGGCATTACACTCAGTCAGTCATCTGTTGGGCACATTTATCAGATGCTATGTGGCACTGTGCTAGGGGCTGGGACAAAGCAAATCATTTCCCCAAATCGCTCTGAATCCCCATAGAAAACTACAAATAAGATGCATCAACTCCATCATTTTCGACTATTTAGTAATGACAGCTATTTTATTCGTTTACACTCTTATGTACTGAAAGCGGGACGAGCCTGTTCGGGGTTAGGGAACCAGACATGGGAGAAAGGTATTCTAATATTGATCTCAAAGAGAAACCACATGCAAAAACAAGAAAAGGTTCTCTTGCTTATGTTTGGGAACAAAGGAAACATAAAGCAGTAAACGGAAAAGCTACTGCCCGATTATCTCGTCCTCAAAGGGAAGCGCTCAGAAGAATACCCGGAAAGTTGCGATGATTACCTAAAGTAAATTACACTATAAATGCTAAAAATCATAATTCTTGTCAAAGTGCACACTCATCAACGCGTCTACCTTTGAGGCCCAGTCACGTGGTCGCCCCCTTGGGCATTGACAGGAGTATCCATTGGCGAGATGGTGATTCTTCTCTCAAATGACGCTGATTCTCTCTCAAATCTCTAAGGCGCGCCGGGAATCTGTTTCGTTCTTCTGCTTTCCATCACACCTCAGAACTTACCCTCTGCTCCCCCAGACTGCCAATCGCACTGCTCTCTGAACAGACCGCACTGTTCTGCTTTCGTACCACCACACACCCTACCTCCCTGTGTCACTAATCCTCCCCGTCAAAATTCTATGAATCCCTCAGCTTATGGTCACACATTTGGGCATTTTATCACAGTCTGTCATATTCATGGCTTGCTGATTGTTTCCTATATACAGATCTCGCCTCCCTAAAGACACTGTCAAGTCCCTGAGAGTAAGCAGCAACAGTCTCTTGCTTCGTTGGCTACCACACTTCGATAAAGCAAACCGCCATGATGGAAAGGCCCTCAGGGCAAGGAACTGTGGGTGCCCGTTGGCCAACAGCCAGCAAGGAGCTGAGGCCCTCCATCCAACAACCCTGCAGGAACTGAATTCTGCCAACAACCACACTTCCCAGTTCACCCTTCGCATGAGATCCCCGCGCTGGCCAACACCAACACCCTGACTGCAGCCTGTGACGGACGGTTCAGCAGACTACCCAGCTAAGTCATGCCTGAATTTCTGACTCAGAGAAAGGGTCAGATAATATATGCGTTTCCACCGAACCTGCTAAGTTTGCGGATAATTAGTTACACGGCAAGGGATAACTAATACTATGCGCCTCGCAACTAGGTTCGTAGCACGGGCTCTGGAAACCCTCGTGGAGTTAGAGGTCTGTAAGAGACAATCATATTTTTTGGTATATTCTCCAGTGACTTCAGGGTTTGGGCCAATAGCATCACACTTGTTAGACGAAGGCCAAGAACCTCGATCGTCTGGATCAACTGCCAACTTCTGAACATGCCATGCGAAGACCAAGGCATCTCGTTCTCGTTGGCCCCTTGACGGTTTGTACACAATAGTAACACTATCTGTTGAGTTCACACAGGACTCTCTTGCAACCACGCCCTTGGGTGGACCCGGTTTGCCAGCCTCTGCTTTTGAGGGGTCCTCACTGCCCGCACACAACGAAGTCCGTTGTTCAGACCCTTTCGCACCTGGGCCCAAACCACCTCCCCAGCCTGCTCTCTCGTCACCTATCTTTCTCAGCTCCACAGTAGTCAGAGGGATCTTGCAAAGGCACACATGTGACCGCGTCCTTCCCGTGCTTCAAAGTCTCCAACGGCTTCTAGTTCCTCTCAGGACAGAGACTCTACACGGCACTTGGCACACAGTAGGCACTCAGTGTCTACTTTTGAAATAAATGGTGAATGGAAGCTACTTCTCTTCTTCAAGCTTCCGTTTTCTCCTCCGTCTAGCGAGAGATAACGTTCTGTTCTCTCTTCCAGTCCCGACTAGTTTGTGATTCCAAGTTGGACACCATTCCCTTTCACCTCCAGCTCCTTTGGAGGGCAGCAACCTTTCCAGGTCACTGCACTCCCTCTGCTGAGGCCCCTGAAATAAAGGGCAGATCCCTGGTCCACTTTTCTGGTTCCAGACAGTAAACATTAAAATTCAAAAGAAATATCAGAGAGTACAAAAATGTCTCTCTTTTTGAAGTCAAAAGAAAACCCAGAGAATTCAACAAAGATTCCAAGTTGATGAAAGTGTATGAGTCATTTGTTTGTTTGTTCATTTGGTTGGTTGTTTATTTAAATCCGATTGCGCCCTAGGAGCTGTCCACACCTTTCCTGGGGTGAAAAGCCACTTGTGAGTGCATCCTCCTGTTCTGATGGCTTTTTAGCCCTGTGGATACTCACTCAGTGATGACACTAATCGATCTCTTTTGGAAGGCGTCACTGAGAAAAGAGTTTCAAATGAAAACAGATACGCAGCCTGAGGTCATAAATTCCTATAATGTCAGACCTGGAAGAATCTTAGAGATAATCTGCTCTCAACTCCTCACTTTATAAATAGGGAAACTGAGCACTAGAGGAGGAGAGCAACCCATCCAAGGTCTGAAAGCCGGGCAGATCACCCACCAAAGGGATTTCAGGGCAAAACTGGGACTATAAACCAAGACTCTTGACCCACGATTTCTTCGCTCAGTATCATTTATTGTCCTCCCCATCCCCTTATGCAAATCTACCCATTTTCTTGTGAACCTCTTCCCATCTCTCAGTAAGCATTTTGTTGTGTGCCTTGAATTTAGGAAAGTTTTAATCAAATGAATGCTAAAGAGAAATATCTGAAGACTAAATCTCAGACTGCTCTGACTAGGAGACTGAGGGACAATGAACCGTTAACATTCTAACATTCGGGATGGGCCTCCAGAAAACCTCATCTCCGCCTTCCTTCCGATTCACAAATCTCACAATTACATAATTTGCATATAATTTCCTCCATGATACTTCGATTTTCCTCCTAAGAACCATCACATTCTTACTAAGCTCTATCACATCAGCCTTGAAGTGTATGCAATTCAAATTTATGCCTCAGCAAAATTACAAATGACTACATGTCATGGGCCTTTAAGACCCACTCATAAATAGTCGAAGCTATGCCTGTTATATCAAAAAAACGCCCAGGGTCTACTGATTCTTTAAAGTGACAGTCTCGGGGCGCCTGGGTGGCGCAGTCAGTTAAGCGTCCGACTTCAGCCAGGTCACGATCTCGCGGTCCGGGAGTTCGAGCCCCGCGTCGGGCTCTGGGCTGATGGCTCAGAGCCTGGAGCCTGTTTCCGATTCTGTGTCTCCCTCTCTCTCTGCCCCTCCCCCGTTCATGCTCTGTCTCTCTCTGTCCCAAAAAGAAATAAACGTTGAAAAAAAAAATTAAAAAAATAAAAAAATAAAAAAAAATAAAGTGACAGTCTCACCAAACCTGGGTCGGTATCTGAAACAGAGGTCCTAATTCCAGGGAGAGACCACGTGATGTCAGTGGGAACCCTGGGGAACCACCGGCTCGCGAGTGACACGTACAGCGGAGAATGCGTCGGGTAAGCCCAGAAATGGAAACGTAAGGAACATCCGATCCATCCCGATCATGGAAAAGCTTTCCATCTCCCTTCCGTCTGGGTATGGGAGTTGATCTGGTCGCAGCTATGCATCCGCAATTTGTGTCCAGCCCCCGTGCTATGTTGTGCTGTGGGAGTTCGCGAATGGGAATTTGGGAAAGCATATAGCATCCAGGTTCCTGCTCTTGAGGAACTTACGAGTGAAGTCGGGGAGTCCAAGCATTTGAGCGAGGGAAGACGAAGTGGGCTGAAATAATCTCGGAAGAGTGACTGGGAAATGGAAGGGGCCTTTTGCCCATTTTCAGTTTTACATCTGGATCTCTTTGGAAGAGAAAAGAATCCCCAGCGTCACCCGGCATGGGAGTTGATACACAGTGGGAGCTCAATAGACCCTTATTTGCAGAAAATGTATTGAAGTATAACCTGCATACAGAAATGTGCACAAATGGTAAATGTTCAGCTCGGTGACTTTTCACAAATTGAATGTGCTCTTGGAACCAGCACTCAGATCAGGAAATAGAACTTGACCAGCACTCCTGAAGCCCCTCCCATTCGCCTTCCCAGTCACTGCCCCACCCCGCCAGGTTCAGCGGTTTATTTTCCCCTGGCTCTGAACTTCACGTAAATGGGATCTGGTAGCATGGGCGTATGCTCTCTTTCGTGTCAGGCTTCTTCCACTCAACACTGCATTTGCGAGATCTGTCCCTGCTAGTGCCTGTAACTGTGTGTATAGACCTTTTGGGGAGCAAGTAAGCAGTTTCATGATAGTTGCACACACTTAGCCTGTGTCAGGAACACACAAAATCATCCACTCGCTGCTTTTGGGAACGATCCAGTGCAACAGACACATTCAACAGTGAAGGAAGGAAGGAAGGAAGGAAAGAAGGAGGGAAGGAAGGAGGGAAGGAAGGAAGGAATAGGATGAAGGAGTAGACAGGGCCTCTATAGCCGGGTCCTTGAGGGAAATTGGCTCCCAGCAATTAGGTGAAAGGTGAAGGAGATAAGAGGTCTGAGTGGCAGACCTGATTGAGATTAACATAAACCATTAGGTTAACCAGAGGCAAATAGGAGTGGCACTTGAAATTTACATAAATGCTATACCCCCTCGCAATCAAGGTTCTGTTGGAAGAAGAGAATTGACTGGCAGGAAGGAGAGGAGATGTTTAGAAAAGATCATCTGAAAAATCTCAGAATGGCTTTTTGTCCACATTAGTACTGAGGTACCCAATGGATGCTGGGACTTCATACCACCGCTCCTTTGGGGAAGGATAAATATACGTGTCTTAGTGGTATTTCTGCAAATCCTTCCCTCCCCTCAGCTTCCCCAGCCTTTCTGAGCCCACCTACTGAGGGCCAAGCACTTGGCTAGCTGTACGGGGGAACAGACCAAGCCTCTGCCCTCACGGAGTTCACAAGCATCACTTAACGCTGTGCGACAGGGGTCTGGCGCAGCCGTGAACCACACCGCCCGCCTCTGCAAGGTTTCTTCACCAGAAGGAAAAGCTGCCCCTGTCCCTCCCAGCTCTGCCTTTCACTCCACTCCTGTGCAGGGAATCCAGCTTGGGGTGGAAGTCACACAACATTTGGACCGTTCCATGCTACCCAGCCTGCACTTTAGGAGAAGGGGAACATTCCCTGGCACCTGTAAGAGGCCAGAGAGGCAGGAGATGCATTCTGGGGGGGGGGGGGTGGGGGTGGGCTGGGACAGCTTCTGGTCCTGGATGTCTTGTAGGTGGGAAATCACAAGTCCAGAGAGTTCCTCCGGGGTGACTTTGAGTCACAGGGAGGCCCTCTGTCCCAGCACGCACCCAAATCCTGGGGCCACGGACTCCTATTCTCTCTTCTGCCTCCCTCTGCCTGGGCATAATCATGTGATGTGACTGGCCATAAGGCCCACGGCTCCCTACTTGAGCAAAGCTGCAGCAAGTTGCTTGGGATTTATAATCTGCGACAGACCTCTGTTTAAGTTCTCAGAAACCGTGTAGTTTATTTACTTGTTTTGAGAGAGAGAGAGAGAGAGACAGAGAGAGAGAGAAAACACAAGTGGGTGGGGGCAGAGAGAGAGAATCCCAAGCAGACTCCTTGCCGTCAATGCAGAGCCTGATGCAGGGCTCAAACTCACGAAGCTTGAGATCTTGACCTGAGCCGAAATCAAGAGTCGGACACTTAACCGACTGAGCCACCCAGGCGCCCCGGGCAGTATCTCATTTAATTTTCTTACCAGTCCTATCGGGTAGGCATTATCCCATTTTACAGAAGACGAGACCGTCGGTCAGAGAGAACTGCTTAAGTCCTCAGCTAGCAAGTGATGCAGCAGGACACGATGCCTAACCTGTTTCTTTGTAAAACCTCACCCCTGAGCCAGGGGAGTAACTTCAGTAACTCAGAGGCTCAGAGGCCAGGCAAGGGGATTTGCTTGGCCCGACTCCGGTAAGGCCTCTACTCGCGAGGCTTCACCACTTTGTCCCCTCTCCACCCCACCAGGGGAAGCGAGGCCTCAGTCCTCATGAAGGGGTGGGGGGAAGGGGACGAGATATTTTTATCGGATCCGAAGACGAACCCGGTGCAATGGGGGAGGGCCCGGGAATAGAGGTGTAAGTAGCCTGGGTCGGAATCTCCGTTTCGGTCGCTCGCCAGCCGCATGAGCCTTGGGCAAGTCTGAACCTCTCTGAACCTCAGTTTTCACATCCGTAAGATGGAGACAGCAGTCCCTACAACGTACAGGGTTCAGGGGGGTATTACCAATGCATGAAAGCCACCCGTGCCAGTACGTCGCTTGAGGTAAGCGCCCAATAAACGACTGCTAGCAGTCGCTTCAGCCCTCTCGCCCCTTCCGTCTGTGTACCTGGTGGCCTAGTCGACGGTCTGAAGCCTAGGGCTGCCAGGTTTCGTTTGGAAGGCACGGTGGTCTAGAGGGCATCGAGATGAGCACAGGGAGGCAGGATGCCCAAACAGACCAAAGTCACTCGGCGGCCGCAACGCGAGTCTTCCAAATCTCAAGTCGTGCTCGCACAGATGGGCCGGCAAATGGAGCCTCTGTCAAAACTCCACACCAACTTTTCTTTGTGGCAAGTGCCAAGAGGCTGAAGTATTCTGCAGCTTCGGAGAGCAAACCGTTCCCCTGGTCTTTAAGGGCACTTAGCAAAATGATAAATGATTACACAGACAGCCGGCCAAAAATTGCCCCTGAAGTTCCCAAGATAATCTCTTCCCAGAAACAATTTATGTTGGATGTCTGAGAGCTTCACGGGTACGGAAGGAGTACCACCTCCTCGCTGCCTTTAAGACAGTGCGTTTAAAGCGACTGGGGGACCGGGGATCGAGGCAGGCCCGGGGGGTGCTGTGGTTCACCATCCTATGGGTCCCGGCTGCTGCAAGCCGGGGGCTGTTTAGCCTTGTTTTGCAGCAATCAAGGGTGGTTTTATGGAGTCCTGTTCATCTCTGGCCATTTCTCAGGGGAATGAGGGTAGGGCTACGGGCTCTACTTTTAAAAGCCTCTTATCTTTTTATAGCACCGGCCAGAAAAGCCACTTCTTCCCTCCCTGCCGTCTTGAAGCAGACTTCCAAATGCCACTTAGGACAGAGCTAAGAAGCAAACCTTATTACCGATAATAATAATAATAATTTTAAAACGCTATTTACTGCGCTGGGCACTGGGCAGAGCACTTTGCCTGCATCAGCTTATTTAATGCTCTTAATGACATTATGGGCTATGGGTTTGATCTCTGTGATGAGCCTTCATTTTGTAGATGAAGACACAGGCCCAGCGAGGTTAGGTAACTTCTGAAGTGCTTGCTAATTAGCAGTGGCGGGGCTAGGGCTGGGGCCCAATTTCTTTTTTTAAGTGTATTTATTTATTTCGAGAGAAAGCGGGGAGAGAATGAGGCGGGGGTGGGGGGAGTGAGCCAGTGGGGGAGGGGCACCCGGAGAGGGAGAACCAGAAATCCCAAGCAGGCTCCGCATTGTCAGCACAAAGCCCGACGAGGGGCTCAAACTCACCCACAAACTGAGACATCATGACCCGAGCCCAAATCAAGAGTCGGACGCTTAACCGACTGAGCCCCCCGGGCGCCCCAGAACTCGACTTATTTTGACCGAAGATAGAACGAAGCTTCTTTTGGAAAGAAAAACAACTTTCTGTAGATTCTGGTGCTTGTGCCATTTTGCAAGCAAGTCAGTTTGGGAATGTCCACCATCGCACCGATTCCCCCTTCTCAGCATCCCTCAGCGACTCCTACCGGAACCAGAATTCAGGCAGGGAGACGCCAAAACCCAAATGGGACGGAAGCCAAAAATGAAATGGTTTTATGATACTTAAAAAAAAAAAAAAAAAAAAACAAGACAATACTTACATCTGCCATGTTTCTGTTGTCTCGGTATTACATTTAAAAAGGATCTTAGGGCATTAAGACAATTTTTTTTTAAGTGTAAGGCCAGAAGGCACATACAGAATGATTATCGAAACACAAAAGTGTTTCCGTGGAAGAGAAGTTTTAAATGAATTTCAATGAAGTGAAAAAACAGAACACTGAATGCTTTTATTGGAAACGAGCTACACTTGAAGAATTACTTTGCAAGCCCCTGAATTTCAAGTTCTAATAGCTGTCAGATAGCATTGTCATACTGTGAAGGAAAATGTGCTCCCTTTCTGCAGATGGGCCTATTTCTGGCACTTACTAGCTGCAAAATCACTTGTAAAGAATTAGGTAAAGAATAATATGAAAGGCCTCGGGATTCAGGAAGTACTTTCTCCTGGATTTCATTAAGTCTAATAAGTCAGATCAGTTTGGAGCCTTCAGATTTTGTGTGGAGTGTTTTTCGAAGGGACATCTACTGGATCACTAATAAAAAGAAGAAACCAATTTTCTGTCTCCTGTACTCCTCCCCAGCACTCCTTAAAAATACAGAATCAAATCCCTTTCGAAAGCATGCCTTTGGTGGCCATTTTGTTTGCCACCAAATGCTTGGCCTGAGCTCGCTCGAAACCCCTGGCGTGCAGCCTCTACTGAAGGTCTCCTCTGGAAATGAAAGCCTGACAAGGACATCCCTATGGACTTTGTATCCCGAGTCCGTCTGAAAATGTCACGGCTTTTCATGAAAGGACTCGGCACCCGCTACACGCAAGATGCGCTGTACTAGACGCCCAGGCCTCGACCTCAAGATGCATTGTCATCTAGTGAGGACACGGGAAATCCACAGGGGGCCAGACACCTTGGACAAGTCTCTCCGGGCCTCCACTTCGTATCCATAACATGACCTCAGATGATGTTCTTTAATTCTGTGACCGCGAATACCCCGGGAATGATGCAGACCGTAACTGTTAGACGAGTTCAGAGGAACGGAAAGGCGGCTGGGCATTAATACGTCCCACAGGTCTGTCCCCTTCACGCTAAAACACATCCACGGCACTGTGCTGACTGGCATCTGTAAATTATTAAATTCTTTCTCAGGGAAAATCGTGGAGAATTGAAAATAGCACTTTTCAGGCCATGGTCACAAGGAAGCGGGCACCTTACGCGGTAAGTAATTCACCCAGGTCAGACTCGTCAGGCTGGAGAGGTCGTGTCTACGCAACGGTAAACACCGACACAAATCCAGGGCGTCAGCTCAATGATGCGTTTTACCCGCAGTTGTTTGGGATCCTGTAGATGTAGACGAGATCTTGTAGATCCTCCGGATCGAGCGAGCAAAACGCACCTTTAAAATCTCCCGTGGAACTGGGAGTCCTGTTCAATTACGAGTAGGATTTGCAATGTTCAAGTCTAGCGATGTCGATTCCTTTCTCAAAACCCGATTTATAGAACTTTTCTCCAGGTCAGCATAGTGATAACTGGTGATAAGATAGCTGTCCCGTCCTCTCCACCCCGGCAATTTCCTGACGGCGCCCTGTGTTCTAGTTCCTGTGCTAGGATCTAGAGAGGCTCCAAAGAGGAATCGCACTCCATGCCTGCCCTTGAAGATTTCTCTGCCTGGTGGGAAACACAGAGATCTAAACCAAGGGTTGGCAACATTTTTTTTTTTTCAGTTGAAAATGGGGCCTCATACCCAAGAAAGGTTGACAACCAATGGTTTGGTGGTGTGGGGAGGTGGGCATTAAAGCTCAAAGGTTCACAGGACACACGCAAGTAACCAGGTGCATGGGGTAGGGACGGAGTGGAGGTTTGCCCTGTGGGGTGGGGGCAAGCCACAACTCAGTCCCCGTCAGGGCTTGCCACCCAGCAATGACGATCCGGGGTTGCCGAAGCTTTTCCTTCTTCCTCCCCAAATCCAGCAATCCTGCTTTTTCATAGTGTGAAACCTCTCCCATGTTGAGATGTCACGCCCGCTGTTGCAAAGTCATGCTGACTAGGTGTTTGCAGCTACCTGGCCACATGATTTAGTGAAAGGCACTTGACTCCTTCTCTGGGCCTCAGTTTTCTCAACTGGAAAATGGGGATACGTATCTACTTTGTCACGATACGGAATCTAATGAGATTCAAAATGTGGAAATGGTTAAGAAGAGATCTCTTCCTAGTACAAAGTGCAGGGCTCCTGAGATCCCAGCGTCTGTTGCCTTGCCTAACCAGCTCGTTCCAGATCAGAACAGTCCCAGTGGATTCAAACACACCCGAAATGCCTCCTTCCATTTTCATAAGGCGAGGTGGGGCATTTCTATATACGTGGGCTTATTTGCAAATGCACCCAAGTCGACATGACATAAACACTGGATTAATGGATTTTGAGTAAATAATAAAACTACATTCACGTGCATCTGATTTGGCAATTATTTAGAATCAATCATATTAGACCCTGCCGGATGCAGAGGGCATAATTGGCCTTTCTCAGAACTACAGATTAGCACCTTTGTTCTCACTATTCAAACCGACAGAACTCGATTTGATAAACGGAGAAATCAGTATTGTCTCCACAGTTCAGGGAAATGTTTTCAAGTGTGAAGTTTGGGACACCTCTTTAATTCCATTCTGGCCATTCTACTCCGAGCCACATGGCTCCAGCCACACCGACAAATAACACTGCAATTTCTAATAAACAGCTGTGTTAAGGCCAGTTAAGCTGGAAAGTCCATTGTGAAGTTCGACTCTGCAATTCTACCAAATGGCAGGTCAAGTCAGTTCCTGAGTTTTATCTCAGCTATTTTGCTTGTCTATTTTAGAGGCAAAAAAAAAAAAAAAAAAAAAAAAAAAAACCACAACAAAAAACCCAAAAAAACAAAAAACAAAACCCAAAAAACAAAACAAAAAAAAACATAGCTCCATATCGTTTCTGTAGGATCAGATTTTGCTCTGAGGTTTTTGTTTACTGCCCCAAACACCAAAAGCCAACTTTTAGAAGGTGCTGCAAGAGGAAAAAGCTGTAGCTCCTTATCGTTTCTTCACGATCGGCTCTTTGGTAAGATTCTTATGCGAGACGTCTGGTTTCAGGATAATGGAGAATTTCATTTCAAAAGAAAATTTTGCCTTCTGGGGACTCACTTTAAAAACCCTTTCACCCTCAATTCCATCAGTGTTTCTATGCATCTTTCCTGTCTTTATAATCAAAGAAGCCAAAATGTCCCTTTCACTCCGTATACAGAAATCGAGCTGGATTATGGAAAAAAGGAAAGAAAACTCGTGATTGAAAACTCCCACCGATTGTGCGTGTGTAGGCAAATCAGTCTATAAAAAGAAACAACCTATCTAATGTGAAACCCCTCCACACGCAGTTTTCAACGAACACATCATGCCGGGGGGGGGGGGGGGGGACAGATCAGGGACCCTTGCAGCTGTGATCCCAATCTTTTTTTTTTTTTTTTTTTTTTTAAATCCGGAGGTAGCTTCCTTAAAAGAGAATGGCCCCTTTGGAGACCTTTATGTGTTTCAGTTTCTTTCATAAGCTCTACTTGACCACTAATTTGCTTCCAGGGAGAAGTGACGTGAAAACACCACAAAAACAAGCCAGTGAGCATGTGGACACACAGATTTTTAAGCATTAACAAATGGTCTTTTGGGAAAAAAAAAATTAAAGAACGGTCTTTCTGGCTTCTTGATGTGAACTCTTGTCATAAGAAATGCTACGCCAAAGAACGGAAAAGTGTAGATCAAAAGCGGACCTACTTATTATTTTGCCTGTTCTGACCTCACGCAAACACCACCGTATGCGTAGTTTTTCAAAGTGGAACAATATTTCAACCCAAGGCGAGTCCGCCCAAAGCACAGATCGAGGCCATGACAAAACACTGGTCACCAGCGTCATGATTAATCACTGTTTTAGATCTTGGCTATTCTGGTTTTTCTGTTCCATATTCCAAAAATGAACAGCACCTGATTTCATCATTCCTAGCGACCTTTTGTCCAAGTGGCAGGATACGAAGAGCGCGCAGAGAAATAAAATATATGAATACCTACGTATCTATACAATGTACTGTCTATAAACAATTTCCAAAACATTTCCCTGGAAGCAAGGTTTTTCTTTCGCAATGACACCAATTGGAACCACAACTTTGAAAATACCCAGAGGGAGCGGTGTTCTTTGACTACATTTTAAATATTTCATAAGCCCGACATCCTTTCAATACACGTGGACAGACCTGGACAAACGAAAAGCGACACTAACTTCCCTTTCCTGCCTTTAAGCGGACATTTCGATACCTGCGAATCACTGTGCTGCTGCTAGGAACAAGCCATGAAATTCGATAACCCTGTTCTGTTTTTATTTCAAACAAACAAGAGTCATGAAAATTTCTCAATATTGCCACATTTTAACACAAAATTATAGCTGACTTCCAGCACTACACATAATAATTTATTGTACCTGAATATTTACTCCAGTCAAATACAGTCCGTTTCAAATAAACCCGAAAGACATTTTTTTTCTTTAATCTAACTCCCCCAGTTAAACAATATACTAATTAGTCGCCTGTTTTATAAAAGTTACAGGGATGGAACAGCATTAAATCGTGAGCAAGACCAAAGGCCGGGTAAAAATTAAACTATAAAACACGATTTCAACAGAATATATCATCTGATCTTTTTTAAAGCAGCTGTGACTGGACATCTAAAAATAAATGGAGAAAACTGTCCATGAAAAGACAACCCATTTTGTTGAGCCTGCAGCCATCTTTGGAAACGGTAGAAAGATCCAGAGGAAACTGGATTGCAGCCACTGATTTCCATGTTTAAGAGGAATTAATAGCTAACCAACCAGTTCAGATTTGATTACATATAAAAGGTCTCTATTTCACGTAGGGGAGGGTAAGGGGCAAGGATCAGGGTGCTGGGAAAAACACCCTAAATAGCACTTACGCCATCGCTAACAAAATGAGAAATCGAACTGCTTTTTACTCCTCATAGGTGACATTAGAGCAGGAGGGGCATCCCCTCGCACTGCATGTATTTACAACCTCATGAAGAATATTTGGTCGCTCCCTGTTTTCTTCCACTAAATTCCCTTTACTAGAATCGCAGAAACGAGGTAGGATTAACCGAAGCGTGCAATTTGAAAATCGTTCAGAAAATGCCTTCTATTCTCTTTATTTATTGCTTCTGAATTCTGGGAGCTATGGTCCTGGATCTCTAAATTAGCTACTATTTGCTATACCTCGCAGATCCCCACTTTCTGTAGCCTTCTCTCGGAAAAGCCTATAGAGGATGCTGAATTTTTTTCCATTTGGACGCGGAAACATAAAAACAAATCCTCCTACCTTTAGCAAGTGTCTCAGACAACAAAGAAACAAACTTCTATTTTAATAAGACGGAATAAACCAAAGATTCAAAGAAAAAGACCCTGAGTCTTAAGATCGATAACATCCTACAGAGACATATATGCAATTTTTCTTTTTTTTGACCTTTCATCCAGTAAAATATGTTCCGTTTTGCATTTGCACCATCAAACTCCAAAGAAATCACCCATACCAACAGAAAATTCCATTCTCACATCCAAACGGTCTTACCCAGATACTTGAAGCCACCCAGCAGACTTTTTAGAACATTAAGTTTTAAAAATCGTATCCATATTAATTATACTAAAAAACCGCTCCAAACTCCACTTAATCTCATTTACAGTCTCTGAAAACATCGTAACTTCTTTAATACCTTGGTGCCCCCTTTTGGTGTAGAGAGATCAAGGCATTTTTTTTTTTTTCAATTAAAAAAAAAAAACCCTCATATACACTGCATGTATTCGTTCACAAGACAGTGGTGTTTAACTTGGGAAATGTCGATTCACACTGCAGATGGCTCATGGTTATTAGAGCTTTTGTTCTGCCTTTCCTATTACCAGTTATTGATCTAAAACATGTGCAAACAAACAAAGCTAACTCTTTGAGTGGGAAAGGCAAAACGTCCTTTGCCTTGGACGATTGGCATGGCACCCGCTCGGATTCCTCCAGTTCTCGTCTCAGTGTTCATGGTAAATAAGTGACCCGTTACCTTTGCTACAGGACATTCAATGGCTCGCTGACGGCTGCATTCAGAAGATATTTTTTGTCTTCGATACATTTATGCTGTATGTCTGTCTATCATCCTGAGGAAAGAAAGGCTGGTGAGCATGTATAGATCTCCGCATCTATTGACAAACAGCAAGCCCGAGCATGGAGACACAGTCTAGCGAACGAGCTTTGTCAAAGGCGGAAATCAAAGTTAGCATTTTAAAGAGTTGGCCCAAAATTTCAGAAAAGGAAAAGAAATGAAATATCCTTACGACTTTTCATAGGGTAGAGCTGGGAATTATGCGTCAGCAATAAGTTCTTTCCACGTTCAACGGCACTGTGTGAAGAAGACGAGCTGATTTCCAGCAGGGATATTGAATCCTTCCATCTGAAGGACCAATCAAGTGTGAAGTACAGTATAGTTTTAGATTCAATTGAAAGGAAAAAGCTTGACTACTAGTTCATAGCATGACAACTTTCATGGATTAGTTCAGACCCTATTCTCCTCCCTGAAAGGGTATCACAGCATGAAGACAGTTTTCAATGCGCTAAACTTTAATGGCGGAGTGGGGGAGCCGAAGCTTTCCTTTGGTCTCTATAGAAACAGTATAGCCAAAATTTGAGGCAAAATTAAGGTCTTTGGTCTTAGGTGCCGTATCTCCTCTCGGAGGTTCCTTTTCACAAACAGACTTTGGCCCTTATCAAACGTACACTCTTTGGGGGGCTACTGTAAGGGAGAAGAGGCAAGACCTACTTCATTATTTTTCCCTCGGAACTCCACATGGGGTGGGGGTGGGGGGGTGGCCGTGGCAACGAAACCCCAGCAAGCCAGATGTGTGGCTCCGGGTGTCAAAGGCAGGTGGAATTGTCGCTAAGGAGAGGCTCTACCGTCTGTTGTGGTCGTGGTGGTTTTGCTCGTTGACAGAAACCTCCGCAGTGCTCAGGCCCCAACGGGCCCCTCCCTCCCTCCCTCTTCTCCCTCTGCGTCCCCCACGCCTCTGGGCCCCTGGGATTTTCACTGCGGCCTCCACAGCATTCTCTGAATTGTTCCTCCACCCCCAACCCCACCCCCGTCATAAGACTACACTGTCAGAAGAGAGAGGTACTTCGAAGAGACCCTAAAACTTGAGGGATTTCTTCAAACGGCACGTCTTCGCTTGCCACTCACGTCAGCTGTGCCTAAACCTACCTAAGGCCTTGTTTGGGGTCTTTTCTTTCTCCCTAGTTACCCCTTCGCCTCCAAACCAGGGCTCCTTGGCTGATAAGAAAATGCAGGCTCCTCCTCTGCCGACGAAAGGGGACTCCAAACACGTGGTGAAGAAGAATCTCGAATTCATTTCCCCGGAGGCTTATAATCACTACAGTAAGACGGGAAGGGGAAGACCTCTCATCCCTCAGTGGGGCCGATGGGTTCAGACAGGGAGGAGAAGATCTCTAAATAACATGAGTTAGGGGATATCAGAGGTGGCTTTCTTCACGAAATCCTGTCCACAGGAGAACCACAGAAGAACGAACTGGCTTGAAAAGCTACCCAGCCAGCCTCTAAGAGCCTTAAGACCCCATGGTTGGGGTCCCTTGTCTAAAACTTCATATTCGTATGATGCCATCAGCACTAACGGTACAGTTGTTACCAAGCGTCTGGGCTTCTAGAACGCTCAGGAAGCAGCTCGAAAATATTCTCGTACAAACATTTTTTTTAATAGCGAAAAAGTGACCCCCGGGCAGCCGGCACCAAGCAACACGGCCGAGAGGGACAGACTGTAGAGTCACTCCACGTGTAAGGGGACTACTTGGGTTGCCACCCAAAAGAAAAGTGACGCTATCGGTAGCCGGCGACATAGATAAGAGGTGATTTTGTCACAGTTGCGAGCAAGTGGCACTAGGGAAGCAAGAGAAGAAACAAACAAGAAATGGGCATCACTGACAGCGGAGAGTCTAAGGAGGGATGGAGAGACGACGGTGACAGGGGCAGGGACAGCAGCTCAGCGTGAGAAGCCATCCCGGTCAATCAAGTTTCACAGAGCGGAGAAGAGGGGGACACCCCGTGGGAATATTTTCATCAGCAGCCATGTACAGCTTGAAAGTCGGTGTGTACATCCTGAAGTACCTCGAACATGTGCCAATCCGGACAGGCTCACTCCTCTGAAGGGGCTACATGGCCGAGATGTTCCTGAAATGTCTGTGATTCACTACTTTCATCATGTTGACTATTCCCGAGGCTTCTTATTGTTTTTGAGCGGCCCCGCACTGAGCCACGTACTGAGCAGGCACTTCGTAACTGTTCGTTGAGTGGGCGAATACATCAGGAAAAAAGGTTTATAGCAAAATAATCCGGGAGGGATTAAAATAAAATTTTTTTAAATAAAATAAATATATTTGTTTATTTAAGTAAAACAAAATTTTTATTGAAACTAATAGTGAAATGATCTGGCTTTGGCCAGATTCTTTCAGTAATTCATTTATGGACTCATGCGTTCGACCAGCACGTACCGACCGAGTCACGCGCAGAATAAGTACGTGGGTACGGGTGTGTCAGGGAATGCCAGGCTTGGCAAAAGTCACTGTGACCGTACAGCAAAGCCCCACTAGCACCCTCCAATTTAACAGCCACCTGCCAGAGCCATCAGACTAATGTGAGAATATGATTGGCCGAGAAACACTTGAAAGAAGATTCATTGTCACTAATAATAAAATGAGAGACGATCAAAACAATGAGGGAATTCCGACAAGCTTAAAAGCACACAGTAACACTTGGGCTCAGTCATTCCGTTTCTAGGAACATGTCCTAAGGTAATAATTAAACGTGCACAAGGATTCAATTACAAGGATTTCATTGCAATGCTATGTGTATTAATAAAATATAAAACAACCAGAATCAGGGGCCTGAGTTACTTTATGCTACAGCTATACAGTGAGATATTAAACAGCTATTAGAAGCCACTTTTGAGAGGCACCTGAGTGGCTCAGTCAGTTAGGCGTCCAACTTTGGCTTGGGTCATGATCTCACGATTCGTGACTTCGAGCCCCTTATCGGGCGCTTGGGAGTCTCTCTCCCCCTCTCTCTGCTCCTCCCCTGCTCGTTCTCTCCCTCTCTCTCTCTAAAAATAAACTTTAAAAAAAAAAAGAAGCCACTTTTGAGAACTCTGCCATGGAAAGATGCTCATAAAACACAAAGGAAAACGCTACGTTTCAAAAAAAAAATATTTCGTGATTTTGATTATCAAAGGAATTCATATTTCTAATAATTGAAACGAAACCAAAAAGAGTTAAAAGTAAAGCTTCACTGTGGCAGCTGAAGTAACCACTGCTAGAGGTTCGGTAGACTTCTTTCTGTAACCAGCAGGTTGGACTGACAGAAGTCGTGGAATAAAAAGCTATTCACTGTTTATTTCAAATTCAAATTCGTTATATCTGGAACACTGGTTCAGAGGCAAAGCAAGGAGAGGGAACAGGGTAAGGGAGACTGGAACATTTTCTCCTTGACTGATAACCGTTGTCGGTCAGCTTTGCATTCTCTGGACCCAGGAGGTGCTTAAAATCCACCCTTTTCGGGGCGCCTGGATGGCTCAGCCGGTTGAGCGTCCGACATCGGCTCAGGTCACCATCTCACGGTTCATGAATTCGAGCCCCGCGTCGGCTCTCTGCTGTCACCGCAGGGCCCCGCTTTGGATCCTCTGTCCCTACCCCCCTCCTCTCTGCCCCTCCCCTGTTGGTGGTCTCGCTCTCTCAAGAAATAAATAAACATTAAAAAAAACTCATTAAAATCAACCCTTTGGGGGATGCTTTTGTGATTCTGGGGATGCTTTTGAGACCCCACACTGCAGACCAGTAGCCTGCAGACCTCTCGTGCATGCGTGGCCCTCATCTGATCCCGCGGGACACTCACATGTCTCTGGCTCTTGCGGCCTCTGGGGGTACAGGCATGTCCCAGCACAACAGCAACACTCACGTGCCCCTGCTGTTGGAGCCATGGCCACCCTTTTACAGTTTCCAGAGAAGAGTCAGACACCATTTCATCATGTCGCCCTAACTGCAGGGGACACACGGCAGGCACTGTAAGTAAGCAAGTCTCTTGAAATTCCGCTCTCCTGACTCGATGTCTAGGGAAAAGCACCCTCCAGCCCTCCTTCTTGGGGAGACAGGCTCGAGCACAGCACTCTTGAAAGAAATCTTCCTTACAAATCCTCCCCTGACCTCCAACAACCAGATCCTTGTATATCCTTACTGTGGGTGAAGTGTCGAGTTTTGAAGTCAGTTCTTGTTGTCTACTTGGAAATTCACGCCGGTTGGCCTATCTCATTAATCACCTCGGAATCTATTACACCTTGGCATCTTGGTCAAAACCTCTAATTTGACATCCTGTTGTACCAACACTCTTACAATGGTTCCTCCAGGCAGCTCTCCCACATTCTCCATGGCCGCAAACCTTCCTAGCTATCCCCGCACCCTGCCCCGCCGTGGCAACTGAGATTTAGGCCCTTCCGATGTCAGTACTGTTTGGCAAGCCCAGCGGCTCTCGAAATTGCGGTCCCTGAAACAGCAGCATGAGCGACACCCGGGAGCATATTAGAAACGCACATTCTCAGCCCAGCCAGACCCAATGAATCACAGTCTCTGGGTCAGTGGTGGCCCAGCACTCAGTGTTTGAACAAAGCCTCCAGGGGATTCTGATGCACACTCGAATTAGAGAAACCAAGGTTCTGGCCAGTGTTCTCTCTCCTACTTTCCGCAGATGCCACGTCAAGCCTTCACTCTCTTCATACCCTCCGTACCCTAGAGCCACCTCGCTCTTGGCAAATGAACGTTCAAATCCACGTGAAAGGTTCAAAGCTTCAGACGGAAATTTCCTGACCTTCCTGCCACCAAATCTACAGACCTACCTGCAGTTCTGCCTACCCTTCTTTCCTATTAAGGTGGACGATCGTTCCCCTTTAATCGTCCAGGGTCCACTGGACGACGGCCCCTTATCTTGCTTCATTTTCAGCCCGATGCTGTCCAACGGAATTTTCTACAGTGGTGAGAATGTTACGTATTCGTGTTGTCCCACAGAGTGGCCACTAAGCACATCTGGCAGCTGAATATTTTCAATTCATTTAGTTGAAATTTATTTTTTTAAATATAATTGATTGTCAAATTGGCGAACATGCAGTGTGTAAAGGGCGCTCTTGGTTTTGGGGGTAGATTCCCATGATTCATCGCTTCCATACAACACCCAGTGCTCATCCCCACAAGTGCCCTCCTCGATGCCCATCCCCCGTTTTCCCCTCTCCTCCACCCTCCATCAACCCTTAGATTGTTCTCTGTGTTTAAGTCTCTGATGGTTCGCCTCCCTCCCTCTCTGTTTGTAACTATTTTTTGCCCCTTCCCCTCCCCCATGGTCTTCTGTTAAGTTGCTCAAGATCCACATATGAGTGAAAACATATGATATCTTTCTCTGACTTAGTTCACTTAGCATAATACCCTCCAGTTCCATCCACGTTGCTGCAAATGGCAAGATTTCATTCTTTCTCATTGCCAAGCAGTATTCCATTGTGTATGTAAACCACATCTTTATCCATTCGTCAGTTGACGGACATTTGGGCTCTGTCCACAATTTGGCTATTGTTGAAAGTGCTGCTATAAACATTGGGGTGCATGTGTCCCTATGAATCAGCACTCCTGTATCCTTTGGATAAATTCCTAGTAGTGCTACTGTTGGGCCGTAGGGTAGTTCTATTTTTAATTTTTTGAGGAACCTCCACACTGTTTTCCAGAGTGGCTGCACCAGTTTGCATTCCCACCAACAGTGCAAGAGGGTTCCCGTTTCTTCACATCCTCGCCAGCATCTGTTGTTTCCTAAGTTGTTAATTTTAGCCACTCTGATGTGAGGTGGTATCTCAGTGTATTTTGATTTGTATTTCCCTGATGATAAGTGATGTTGAGCATCTTTTCATGTGTCTGTTGGCCATCTGGATGTCTTCTTTGGAAAAGTATCTATTCATGCCTTCTTCCCATTTCTTCACTGGATTATTTGTGTTTTTTTTTTTTTTGGTTTTTTTTTTTTTTTTTGGTGTTGTTTGGTAAGTTCTTTATAGATTTTGGATACTAACCCATTACCCGATACGTCCTTTGCAAATACCTTTCTCCATTCCATTGGTTGCCTTTGAGTTTTGTCGGTTGTTTCCTTCGCGGTGCAGAAGTTTTTTATCTTGATGAGGTCCCAAGAGTTCATTTTTGCTTTTAATTCCCTTGCCTTTGGAGATGTGTCGAGCAAGAAATTGCTGTGGCTGAGGCCAAAGAGGTTTTTCCCTGCTTTCTCCTCTAAGGTTTTGATGGTTTCCTGACTCACATTTAGGTGTTTCATCCATTTTGAGTTTATTTTTGTGCATGGTGTAAGAAAGTGGTCTAGTTTCACTCTTCTGCATGTTGCTGTCCACTTCTCCCAGCACCATTTGCTGTCTTTTTTCCATTGGATACTCTTTCCTCCTTGGTCAAAGATTAGTTGGCCTTACGTTTGTGGGTCCTATTCTGGTTCTCTATTCTATTCCATTGGTCTACGTGTCTGTTTTTGTGCCAATACCATACTGTCTTGATGATTGCAGCTTTGTAGCAGAGGCTAAAGTCTGGGATTGTGATGGCTCCCACTTTGGTTTCCTTCTTCAATATTACTTTGGCTATTTGGGATCTTTTGTGGTTCCATACAAATTTTAGGATTGTTTGTTCTAGCTTTGAGAAGATTGCCAGTGCAATTTTGATTGGGATTGCACTGAATGTGTAGATTGCTTTGGGTACTATTGACACTTTAACAATATTTATTCTTCCGATCCATGAGCATGGAATGTTTTTCCATTTCTTTGTGTCTTCTTCAATTTCCTTCATAAGTTTTCTATAGTTTTCAACATATAGATCTTTTATATCTTTTGGTAGGTTTATTCCTATGTATTTTATGGCTCTTGGTGCAATTGTAAATGCGATCAATTTCTTGATTTCTCTTTCTGTTGCTTCATTATTAGTGAATAAAAATGCAATCGATTTCTGTTCATTGATTTTGTACCCTGCAACTTTGCTGAATTCATGTATCAGTTCTAGCAGCCTTTTGGTGGAGTCTTTTGGGTTTTCCATGTAGTGTATCTTGTCGTCTGCAAATAGCGAAAGTTTGACTTCTTTGCCAATTTTGATGTCTTTTATTTCATTTTGTTGTCTGATTGCTGATGCTAGGATTTCTAACACTATGTTAAACAACAGTGGTGAGAGTGGACATCCCTGTCGTGTTCCTGATCTCAGGGAGAAAGTTCTGTTTCTCCTCATTGAGGATGATATTAGCTGTGGGGTTTTTCATATATGGCTTTTATGATCTGGAGGCATGATCCTTCTATCCCAACTTTCTTGAGGGTTTTTATTAAGAAAGGATGCTATATTTTGTCAAACACTTTTTCTTCATCTATTGACGGGATCATATGGTTCTTATCCTTTCTTTTATTAATGTGATGCATCACATTTGTTGATTTGCAAATATTGAACCAGCCCTGTAGCCCAGGAGTGAATCCCACTTGATCATGGTGAATAATTCTTTTTATATGCTGCTGAATTTGATTTGCTAGTATCTTATTGAGAATTTTGGCATCCATATTCATCAGGGCTATTGGCCTGTAATTCTCCTTTTTTGTGGGGTCTCTGTCTGGTTTGGGAATCAAGGTAATGCTGGCTTCATAGAATGAGTCCGTAATTTTTCCTTCCATTTCAATTTTTTGGAACAGCTTGGGAAGGAAAGGAAACTCTGCTTTCAATGTCTGGTAGGATTCCCCTGGGAATCCCATCTGGCCCAGGACTCTTATTTGTTGGGAGATTTTTGATAACTCATTTAATTTCTTCACTATGGGTCTGTTCAAATTTTCTGTTTCTTCCCGTTTGAGTTTTGGTAGTGTGTGGGTGTCTAGGAATTTGTCCATTTCTTCCAGGTTGTCCAGTTTGTTGGCATATAATTTTTCATAGTATTCTCTGATAATTGCTTGTATTTCTGAGGAATTGGTTGTGATAAATCCATTTTCATTTGTGATTTTATCTATTTGGGTTCTCTCTCTTTTCGAGAAGTCTGACAAGTGGTTTATCAATTTTGTTTATTTTTTTCAAAAAACCAGCTCTTAGTTTCATTGATCTGCTCTAATGGGGTTTTTTTTATTCTATATTGTTTATTTCTGCTCTTATCTTTATCATTTCTCTTCTTCTGCTGGCCTTGGGGTTTCTTTGTTGCTCTCCTTCTAGTTCCTTCAGGTGTGCTGCTAGATTTTGTATTTGGGATTTTTCTGGTTTCTTGAGATAGGCCTGGATTGCAATGTGTTTTCCTCTCAGGACTGCCTTCGCTGCATCCCAAGGGGTTTGGACTGTTGTGTTTTCATTTTCATTTGTTTCCATATATTTTAAAATTTCTTCTTGCCTGGTTGACCCATTCATCCTTTAGTAGGATGTTCTTTAGCCTCCATGCATTTGGAGGTTTTCCAAACTTTTTCCTGTGGTTGATTTCAAGTTTCATAGCATTGTGATCTGAAAATGTGCATGGTATGACCTCAATTCTTTGATATTTATTGAGGGCTGCTTTGTGATCCAGTATGTGATCTATCTTGGAGAATGTTCCATGTGCACTCAAAAAGAAATGTGTATTCTGCTGGTTTAGGACGAAAAGTTCTGAATATATCTGTCAAGTCCACCTGGTCCAGTGTATCATTCAGGGCCTTTGTTTCTTTATTGATTTTCTGCATGGATGATCTGTCCATTATTGTAAGTGGAGTATCAAAGTCCCTTGCAATTATCACATTCTTACCAAGAAGATTGCTTATGTTTGTGATTGTTTTATATATTTGGGCACTTTCGTATTCGGTGCATAAACATTTATAATTGTTAGCTACTCTTAATGGATAGACCCCATAATGATGATGTAATGCCCTTCTTCATCTCTTGTTACAGCCTTTAATTTAAAGTCTAGTTTGTCAGATATACGTATGGCTACTCCAGCTTTCTTTTGACTTCCAGTAGTGTGATAGATGGTTCTCCATCCCCTCACTTTCAACCTGAAGGTGTCCTCAGGTCTAAAATGAGCCTCTTGTAGGCAGCAAATAGATGGGTTTGGTTTTGTTTTGTTTTGTTTTTTACTCATTCTGATACCCTATGTCTTTTGATTGGAGCATTTACATTTACATTCAATGTTATTGAAAGATATGGATTAGGGGCGCCTGGGTGGCTCAGTCGGTTAAGCGTCCGACTTCAGCTCAGGTTACGATCTTGCGGTCCGCGAGTTCAAGCCCCGCGTCGGGCTCTGGGCTGATGGCTCAGAGCCTGGAGCCTGCTTCTGATTCTGTGTTTCCCTCTCTCTCTGCCCCTCCCCCGTTCATGCTGTGTCTCTGTCTCAAAAATAAATAAAAACGTTAAAAAAAAAAAGAAAGATATGGATTAGAATCATTGTGTTGTCTGTAGGTTTCATGCTTGTAGCGATGTCTCTGGTCCTTTGCAGTCCTTGTAACATTTCACTCACAGAATCCCCCTTAGGATCTCTTATAGGGCGGATCTCTTAATGGTGATGAATTCCCTCAGTTTTTGTTTGTCTGGGAAAACCTTTATCTCTCCTTTTATTCTGAATGGCAGGCTTGCTGGATAAAGGATTCTTGGCTGCATATTTTTCCTAGTATGCACATTGAAAATTTCCTACCACTTCTTTCTGGCCTGCCAAGTTTCAGTGGACATGTCTGCTGCTACCCTTATGTGTCCACCTTTGTAAGTTAGGGCCCGTTTGTCCCTAGCTGCTTTCAGAATTCTCTATCTTTGTATTTTGCCAGTTTCACTATGATATGTCGTGCAGGAGATCGATTCAAGTTACGTCTGAAGGGAGTTCTCTCTGCCTCCTGGATTTCAGTGTCTGTTTCCTTCCTCAGATTGGGGAAGTTCTCAGCTATGATTTGTTCAAGTACACCTTCCGCCTCTTTCTGTCTCTCTTCTTCTTCTTCTGGAATTTCTATGATATGGATATTATTCTGTTTCATTGAACCAGTTAGTTCTCTAATTCTCCCTTCATGGTCCAGAATTTTTGTACCTCTCTTTTTCTCAGCTTCATCTTTCCCCCTAATTTTTATCTTCCATTTTACCTATTCTCCCCTCTGCCTCTTCAATCCTCACTGTCGCCGCCTCTATGTTATTTTGCACCTCGTTTATGGCATTTTTTAATTCATCATGACTATGTTTTAGTTCCTTGATCTCTGCAGCAATAGATGCTCTCCTGGCTTCTCTGCTTTTTTCAAGCCCAGCAATTAATCTTCCGACTGTTAGCCTAAATTCTTTTTCAGTTATATTGTTTATATCTGTTTTGATCAATTCTTTAGCTGTCATTTCTTCCTGGAATTTGTTTTGAGGAGGACTCTTCCGTTTCATCATTTTGCCTAGTTTTCTGTCCCTTATGTGTTTTAAAAGCTTAAGTGTCCTGCTCCTGCAAGCACTACTATATTAAAGAGGGGTCACGCCCTGTCCAGGGCCTGGCCGTTCAGGAGGTGTTTTTTGGAGTGTGTTACATGCTCTCTGTTGTTGTGACTCCTCAGCAGAGGCCCGGCGAGAGGCAGGGGCCACTGCCATTTCACTGAAATTTAAATAGCCACTATGGCCAATGGCCGCCATCGGGGTCGAGACAGTTGTAGGCTGCAGGCCACTCCCTTCTCCTTGAAGCATTTTCTTCTCCTTAGGGTTCCCTTTCAGCTTCATCTGTTGGCTACTTCTCTGCTGTTAGACCTAGGTTTCTACCACAGGTCCCTTGATCTTTGCACTTTATATGCTCTCTAGGCTTCGATAACCATCTCTAAGGAGATAATTCAGAAATGTGTACACCCAGGGAGAGTCTGTGCCTTGAGCTATATGTTTGTATAGTATACGTATACAGAAAAGAAAGAGAAATGAAATTACGTTTAAACAAAGGTGGAATTAATAATGCTGGATTATATACTTGAAATGAGCTGAGAGTCGATCTTCAGTGTCCTGACCACACGCCCAAAGAAGTGAAAAGAAGGATGTGTGAATACGCATGATTATGACGATCACTTTACAACGTGTACGTATATCAAAACACTGCATTGCACGTCTGAAATACGCAATTTTTATTTGTCCATTATGCTTCAACAAGGCTGGGAGAAGAAAGAAAAACACCGAGGTGCACACACACACACACACGCACACACACACACACAAAAGTTCGGGACAAGTTAGCCTTCCTGATCCTACCTTTCCAGAAAGGAATTTGGAAAAGTGACTCAATGCTGAGCTGCCTCACATTTGCTCATTCACACCGAGCTCACTTCCTGACAGATCAAGACAAAAAAAAAAAAAAAGAAAAAAGGCAGAGAATACCTATTCTGAGCAGTTATCTCAGACCCCCCTGCCCCAATCCCCATGTTTTCATCCGACTTTTCTTTCCTTCCTGAATCTAGTTTCCGGGCTTTCGAAGCCAGTTTTTTGTTTTGTGTTAGCCTCCAACATTTTACTTAGAAAAAAAAAAACAAAAACAACTTGCAAAATGACAGAAGAATGTCTAGTATAGGGAACTTTTACATCAATGAATGCAGATTTGTTAGTTATTAACATTTGGCCACATTGGACAGGTCGCACCTCCCTCTCCCTCTTTCTGCACACACGCAGGCACACACGTGTCGTCTTACCACTGGTATTGTTTTTGCTGGGTTATTTTGTCCCTGGACACTTCCCTGTGACTCTCCTGAGAATCGGCACATTCTCTTGGATAAATATAGCTAAATTATCAGATATGGAATGTTTACTATCAATACAATATTATCATCTTGGATGCAGACAGTCCATATTCAAATTTGACCAATGATATTCTGTATAGCAATTTTCTTTCAATCCAGGCTCACATACTGTGTTTAGTTCTTATGCCTCTCCTAAGCCAGCTGCCTTCGGCCATTTTGATTCTGCTACCCTACCAGACCTCTACTTCCAGGACAGTAAGACCATCTTTCCCAGCCTCACCTGAGACAATGCAGACTGCTCTGACCATCCCAGGAACCATTCCTGGCGTCCTCAGACTGTGGAACCTTCAGTCTGAGAACTGAAGAGTCACTCTCCTATAATATTTTATAATATTCTGCCCTGTGGAAGGGGCCATGCTGGTGATGGATTCCCTAAAGGGGGGAACTGCCCACAGTGACTGAGATCCATCTACAGCATCCAAGAGTAGTCAGAGTCAACCCTCAAGCTGAACCCCAGCGACCCTGTCTACCCTCACCTTGAAATTGACGGCAGCTTCAAAGAGCAGTAAGCAAAATTCTTCTCCCAGACTGGGCACGCTGACGGAGACTGGCCATTTGCAGGTTGAAGATGCCTTCAGAAAGTAGTCATCTCAGATGGAGGGACGATGATACTGTAGTTCATGTAGCAAACCACAGCATCTGAACAGTCACTGTACAGAAGAAACAAAGAACCACTAAAATTGACCCTCACCAACCCAGGGGGATCACCTTCCTACAGCGGCCACGGCAAGTAGAACATGCCTCGGGCAGTGTGCACTTACTAACGGCTGGTATGTTACCAAAACAAATCGTATGTATAGCCAGACCCCTCCAGTCTCCTATCTAACTGCCCATCTAACATTCCAACCCAGCATCCCCAGAGAGAATCCCTGAATTCCATTCTCCCCAAAGCCTATTCCTCCCCCTGTCTCGCTAAAGCCAGAACACTGGAGAACGCCTCTCTCTACTCCCGGGGCCTCGCTTGCCATTTATATGCTGATCTTTCTCAAAGCCAGAACTCTAATTGTACAAAGTCAGATTACAATTAGTCATAACACTTCACATTTCCTTAGTCAAATATTATTGTCGGTGGAATTGCTGGGTCTCATGGTTATTTCACGTTTGACTTTTTGAGGAATGCCAAACTTTATCCCACAGTGGCTGGCCATTTTATATTGCCATCAGCAATGACTAATGACTTTGAGCATCTCTTCAGGCGCTTATTGACCATCTGTTCATCGTGGGTGAAATATCTATGCAAATCATTTGCCCGATCTTAAACCTTTTGATTTGTGAATAATTCTAAATTTATAGGGCACTTGTTAATATGGTACAGAGTACCCACATATTCTTTTTACCTCCTCCTAGACTTTTCAACCAGCTTCCAATAAATGTTTTTCTTGCCCATGGTGCATTTGTCAAAACTCAGAAACTGTCATCGGTGTTGTACGATTAACTATAGATTTTATTTGGATTTCACTGGTTTTTCCTCTAATGTCCTTTTTCTGTTCCAGGATCTGATACAAGATAGCACATTGAACTCAGTTTTCATGTCCCTTAGTCTCCTTCAGCCTGTGACAGTTTCTCAAGTCTTTCCTTGTTCCTCATGACTTTGGGAGTTTTGAAGAATACGGGTCACACATTTTGTAGAGAGCCCTTCCATTTGAGCTTGCTGATATTTTCTCATGATTACACCGAGGTTATGAATTTGGGGAAAGAAAATCACAGATGTGAAGTGCCCTTTTTATTACATCATGTCAGGGAGTACACGATATGACAGCCATAAGAATGAATGGGCTACAACTCTCATCGACGTAATTCACAGTGGATGATTCCACAAGACTAAACTGATTTATGCCATGTGAAATCAACATAGTGCTGGCCCTTGGGGGAATAGTGCCTAGAAGGAGGCAGAAAGGGGCCTTCTAGGTGCTAAGTTCTGTTTCTTGATCTGGGATCTGCTTATCCAAATATGTTCACTTTGTCATAACTCACTGGGGCTTATATTTATGATTTGTGCACTTTTATGAATGGCCGTGGTACTTCAATTAAAAGTTCCCAAAGGGGCACCTAGGTGGCTCAGTCGGCTAAGGATCCACCTCTTGGTTTCGGCTTAGGTCATGATCTCGTGGTTTGTGAGTTTGAGCCCCGCATTAGGCTGACAGTGCAGAGCCTGCTTGGAATTCTCTCTCTCCCTCTGCCCCTCCCCTGCTTCCTCCCTCCCTCCCGCCCTCTCGGTCTCTCTCTCTCTCCCAAAATAAATAAATAAACTTAAAAAAAATGCAAAGCTCCCCAAATCTCCCTGAGGGTCAGAGATGCTGGCTTCACATCCCGGCACTGCCACTTACTGTGCTGGTTGTATGATCTCAGGAAACTTAATCTCCCCAGTTTCAGCTTTCTCATCTAGAAAATGGGATAATGACGTCTTTACAAGCATATGGTGAGGCTTCAATTACATGATGGCGGTGCGGATCCAGACAGATTGTAATGAGGAGAGAAAGTACTTCGCATTTCTTTCTATAGAGCCTTGGCGCCGGGACAAAAACAACAGCCAGAAAACAGTACGACAAATGGTTACAGTTTCAAGGGGATGTGGTTAATAAAAAGAGTACGACAAATGGTTACAGTACGACAAATGGTTACAGTTTCAAGGGGATGTGGTTAATAAAAAGAGTACGACAAATGGTTACAGTTTCAAGGGGATGTGGTTAATAAAAAGAGTACAAATTAAATGCAAGTGGTTACAACCAGAACGTACTTAGATATGGAGCAACCTCTAGCTGCTAGTGTACCTAGAATTGTTTTCTGCACATTAGCTAGATTTCCATATGAACAGGGAAAGGGTATGTTCAAGTATATAGGTTGTTAAAGGCAAACCTCCCTTTAGTTCAGTTTCATGGCTGTTTCTTACCAAGTATATTGGAAAATATTGAGAATAATACAATACACGTTTAAATGCTTCAAGACTGGACCCTAAGAATTTGAAAAATCTTGATGGTCAGAAGAAGAGACAAAATAAACTATTTTTTAATTATTTTTTTATGAAATTTATTGTCAAATTGGTTTCCATACAACACCCAGTGCTCATCCCAACAGGTGCCCTCCTCAATGCCCATCACCCACGCACTCCTCCCTCCCACCCCCCATAAACCCTCAGTTTGTTCTCAGTTTTTAGGAGTCTTTTATGTTTTGGCCCCCTCCCTCTCTAACCATTTTTTTCTTCCCCTCCCCCATGGTCTTCTGTTAAGTTTCTCAGGAGTGAAAACATGGAATCTGTCCTTCTCCGTATGACTTATTTCACTTAGCATAACACTCTCCAGTTCCATCCATGTTGCTACAAAAGGCCATACAAAATAAACTACTTAAAAACATTTTTTTAATGTTTAATTATTTTTGAGAGACAAAGACAGAGTGTGAGTGGTGGAGTGGCAGAGAGAAAGACACAGAATCTGAAGAGGCTCCAGGCTCTGAGCTGTCAGCACAGAGCCCAACGCAGGGCTCGAACTCATCAACTGCAAGATCATGACCTGAGCTGAAGTCGGACGCTTAACCGACGGAGCCACCCAGGCACCCCCAAAATAAACTGTTTTAAACATGGAAGCAGTCTTTTTCCCGTTTGGGGTGAATCATTAGATGGTGTAGTACTCAGCTTTCGAGATGACCCCAGTGAATCCTGCCTCTTAATATTCACACCTTGTGAGAAAGTTACAGAGAGGGAAGGAGGCAAACCATAAGAGACTTGAAAACTGAGAATAAACTGAGGGTTGATGGTGGGGGGGGAGGGAGGGGAAATGGGTGATGGGCATGGAGGAGGGCGCCTGTTGGGATGAGCGCTGGGTGTTGTGTGCAAACCAATCTGACAATAAATTTCATATTAAAAAAATATATTCACACCTTGTGCAGTACTGTCCCACTTTAGACCCGGGTTCGCCCAGGTGATCAATAGAATATGGCAGAAGTGTTGGTACATGACTTCCAAAATAATGTTGTAAAATATAATGGCCTCCCCGCTGAGGGCTTGACTGCAACTTCATGAGAGACTATCAACCAGAAGGACCCATCTAAGGCACTCTGATGCACAAACTCAGTGAGATAACATTGTTTTAAGTTGCTTAAATCTGGGGGATAATTTCTTACACAGCAATAGATAGTGAGTAGAGATGGTTACTTCTCTGGGCAGACAGAAAGCCAGAATCGTATTTTGTGATGGAGAAGTCTGGGACAACGTGGGGCTAAACAGATTTGCACAATGTGGCAACTGTCACTTATCTTCATTACAAGCTTGCCATGACCGTGAGGGGGAAAAGAGACTCTGCTGTATACGGGGAGGGTATTGGGACATTGACTAGAGGATATGGCCCAGGTCATTCCCAATGAAGACAAGCCCGTGGTGATGGGCTGGGGGCTAATAAGAGAAAAGGCTAGTAGAAGATCACCTCAGTAGGTGGCATATTAATCTTGCCAGGAGTCTATCAATTTTATTAGTCAAAGAAACAACATTTGTCCTTATGGTCCTTATATCTTTAGTTTCTATTTAATTTCTGCTCTATATTAATTCTTTCCTTCTACTACTACATCTTATTACTCGTTCTTATTCTAGTTTTTAAAATTGGATTAACTTACTGATTTTCAGCCTTTCTCCTTCTCTTATATAAGCATTTGAGGCTATACATTTCCCTTCTAAGTACTTCTTTAGCTATATCCCTTAAGTTTTTGATATATAATCTTTTCATTATGATTTAGCTGTATTTTCCATTATGGCTTCTTTGACCCACGGGAGTTTTCAAACATACACAAAAGTAGAGAAGCATGTAATAAGGTGGTATGTATCTATCACCCAATATTTTTAACTGGAGTATAGTTCATATAACATAAACTTAACCATTCTAAAGTGTACAATACAGTGGCACTTGTTATGTTCACAATGTTATACAATCATTGCCTCTATCTCGTTCCAAAACATTTTCATCATTCCTCAAGGTAACTCCATACCCATTAAGCAGTCCCCCCCCCAACTCATCCCTACCCCCAGCCCCTGGTGATCAATATTTTTCAAATTTTCATTACGAACTCACAGATGTTTATGTACCTTATGATTTTTGATCCACTGCAGTCACGACTGCTGTTATGTTCAAATTATCCCATATTTGGCCAGTGGGAGTCTAGTTCTTTCAAGTTGGGTCCTACATCCTTTTGACATGCTCCTCGTGATCTTTGATAACTTACTTGCTTTATGGCACAACGGGATGTATGAGGCTCATGTTGTTCATTTCATAATCCAAATCTGTAATCAGTCATTCCACCAAGGAGCCCTTTCTGGTAGAAAAATTAGAGACCACAATATGGGGGTTAAGGGGGCTCCTCGTTACTGGGCTCTTCCTAGGTCTTTTCACTGAGCTAGGGAAGAAGTCTATTTTCAGGAAGTGAAAAACAAACTAGAAGATCTTACTATGTTATAAAATTTAAGGCTACAAAGCTTTTAGTTAATTTATCTAACTGTACACTTCTATCCTTCTTATCTTGAAAATCTTGGATCCTAATGACACGAACATCATTACATATTTGCTAGTTTCAAAAAAATAGTCCTACCATCACTATCAACAAAAAGACTGCTTAATGCAGCCTAATATTCCTTCATGGCTCGTTTTGTCCATTGGATATATTCCATTAGGCCTGTAGAGTCAAAATAGTGTGTTTTAATGTCATTTGAGATAAATTATTTTTCCTGTGTGGTTATGACACAGAGCTAGGTTTCTCTTAGATTTGGATAGTCACACAGTAAAATATAAACCTACTTAATATGTCTACTCTCTTCCTAAAAGAGGATTTTAGAACATTTTAACTCCATTTTCCCATCTTAAATAATGTTGTCTTCACTTTGGTTTTTTACATTACCCAAGTTAGTAATCATTATTATATTTTGCTCAGTCGAAGGCTCATTGGTTGTAAGATGCACCATTATTTTACCGACTCCAAATAAAGACAAAATACTGCCAGTTAAATCATAACACATCAACATACAAGATGTATTTCAACTTCAGAAATGTTGAGAAGCTTTTTAAAAAGTATATTTTACAATCAAGTAAATATGATATCATTATTGCTATTTGATAAGTTGATCCTTAGTTTTACTTATGCTTACCAATTTCTCAATTGGTAAACCTCACTCCTTTCTTTTGATTTAAATTTCTCTTTCAGAAGTATACATTTGGGGGACACCTGGGTGGTTCACTCAGTTAAGGGTCCAACTTTGGCTCAGGTCATGATCTCACAGCTCATGAGTTCAAGCCCCGTGTCAGGCTCTGTACTGACAGCTCAGGGCCTGGAGCCCGCTTGGGATTCTGTATCTCTCTCACTCTCTGCCCCTCCCCCACTTGTGCTCTGTCGCGCTCTCTCTCAAGAATAAAGAAACATTAAAAAAAATATTATGACATCAAAAATCTTAAAAATGGGGGAGGGCACCTGGGTGGCTCAATGGGTTAAGCGTCTAACTTTAGTTCGTTCAGGCCATGATCTCGCGGTCCCTGAGTTCAAGCCCCATGTCATGCTCTGTGCCGACAGCTCAGAGCCTGGAGCCTGCTTCAGATTCTGTGTCTCCCTCTCTCTCTGCCCCTTCCCTGCTTGCACTCTGTCTTTCTCTGTCTCTCTCTCAAAAATAAATAAACATTAATTTTGTTTTAAAAGATGTATTTGGCTCCTAATGACATGAACATCATTACATATTTGGTAGTTTCAAAAGTACTTTTTTAATTGTGGTTCTATGGATGGTAAAAACTCAAGACCTAGGACTGGAGTATTTAAAATTTTTTTATTCAGATATAACTTGAATTAAGTGTACAGGTTGATAGCTTTTTACGTATTTGTATACCTTTATAACCACCATCCGGTTTCCGAAAACGTTTTTAAATGGTATAGAATTCTAGTTTGTTGTTCTTGTTAAGTCTTCTATCCCTCTGATTGCTGTTCCTTAGAAGGTAATTTGTCTTTTGGGTTGTTTCAGTGTCATTTTGTCTTTGGCATTCTGGATTCTGCATGTGGATTTAGCTTATTTCTTTCTGGCCAAGATTTGTGCTTCCTGAATCTGAAGATTATTATCTTTCCTCCCATCTGAAACGCTTGTCAGGTATTATCTCTTTAAATATTGATTATCCCCCATTCTCTACATTCTCTCCCTTTGGAATTCCTACTAGATGTCATGTTGGATCGTTAAGCATTTTTTTTTAAAAATCACTTTTATTGAGGTATAATTAACAATTATATAATGGGTGCATTCATCATTACCCTGGTCAACATATGGATTATTTACAATGCCCTAAAAAAAGGTCTCTTGTGCTCCTTTCTAGACATGTCTCTAACTCAAACCCTAGGCACTCACGGACATCCTTTCTGTCATTATTGATTAGTTTGACTCTCCTAGAATTTCATATAAATGGAATCATACAGTATGAACTATTTTATGTTTGGGTTTTTTTTACTCACATATGTTTCGGAGATTCATCCATGTTTTGGGGTATATCAGCAGTCTGTTCCCTTTTATTGCTGGGTAGTATATCATTATGTGGAATGCCACAATTTGTTCGTTCATTCATCTATTAATGGACATTTAGGTTATTTCCAGTTTTAGGCTGTTATGAATAAAGCTGCCATGAACATCCACGTATGGACACGTTTTTATTTTTCTTCGGTAAATATCTAAGAGTAGGAAAGCCAGGCCACATGGTAAATGTATATTTAACTTTATAAGAAAACTCCACAGTTTTCCAAAGTGGTTGCACCATTTTACAGTCCCATCAGCAACGTGCAAGAGTTCCTGCTTCGCATCTTTGCCAACACTTAGCATTATCAGACTTTTTAATTTTAGCCATTCTACGAGATGTGTAGTGATATATGATTGTCACTTTAACTAGTAGTTCCCTGGTGACTAATGATGTTGAGCTTCTCTTTGTGTGTTTATTGCTCGTTTTTATCTTTTTCTGTGACATGTTTATTTAAATCTTTTGCCTACTCTTTGAACTCGGTTGTCTAATTAATTAATTAGGCACTCACTTTATATTTTGGATACAAGGCCTTTGTCAGAGTACTATGTTGCAGATTTCTCTCCCATTCTGTGACTTGCCATCTCATTTTTTAAGGTATATTTCAAAGAAGAGAAGTTTCAAATTTTGGTGAAGTCAGGGGCACCTGGGTGGCTCAGCGGGTTAAGAGTCTGACTTCAGCTCAGGTCATGATCTCACGGTTCATGGGCTCGAGTCCCATGTTGGGCTCTGTGCTGACAGCTCAGAGCCTGGAGCCTGCTTCCGATTCTGTGTCTCCCTCTCTCTCTGCCTCTCCCCAACTCATGCCCTGTCTCTGTCCCTCAAAAATGAATAAATGTTAAAAAACATTAAAATAACTTTTTGGCGAAGTCAAATTTATTAACCTCTTTTTTATGGCTTCTACTTCTTGCATCCTAAGAAACCTTTTCTTACATCAAGGTTGTGAAGTTTTCCTCCTATACTTTCTTCCAGGTGTTTTGTAATTTTCATTTTCCTTTCAGTCCATAGTCCATTTGAGTTAATATTTGTGTACAGCATCAGGTAAAGATTGAGGTTCCTTTTAAAAAAGAAAGTTTTTGAGAGAGCGAGCATGTGCACACGAGTGGGGAAGGGACAAAAGGAGAGAAAGAATCCCAAGCGGGCTCCACACTCATCATGGAGCGCAAAGCAGGGCTCATTCCCATGACCCCGAGGTCATGACCCGAGGTGAAGTCAAGAGTCAGTTGCTCAACCAACTGAGCCACCCAGGCTCCCCAAGTTTCCTTTTAAAAAAATCTAGATATTTAGTTGTCCCAGCATATCTGCTAAAAGGACCACTCTTGCCCTAATTGAATTGCCTCGGCACCTTTGTCAAAGATCCGTTGATCATATACTTGCGGGTTTATTTTTGAACTCTATTCTACATGTCTATCCTCATGCCCAAACCACATTCCTTTGATTACTATAGCTTTATAGACATTCTTTAAATCAGATAGCAGAAGTCTTCTCTGTTCTTCTTCAAGATCTATTCTAGGCTCTGTCCCACCTTTTAGAATCAGATTATCTATTTCTTCAAAAAATTATGCTGAGATTCTAACTGGGTTTGTGTTGAAACTCCAGAAAATTTGGGAAGGATTCATGTCCTAACAATAACATCTGCCAATCTCCCAATCCATTTGTTTAGTTCTTTAATTTCCCTTGGCAAAGTTCTGTACTTCTCTGTGTAAAAGTCTTGTACACACTTTGTTAAATTGATCCCTAAGTATTCCATGTTTTGGGATGCAATTGAAAATGGTATCCTTTTAAATTTCACTTACCAATTGTTCATAGCTAGTCGGTAGAAATTTGTACATTGACCTTGTATCCTCTAAACTTGCTTAACTTTGTTGTTTCAGTAAATTTTCTGTAGGTCCTTTAGCATTTTGGGTTTTTTTGTGTAGGCAACCATGCTACCTTGAATGGAGACTATTTTATTTCTTCGGTTACAATCTATTTGCCTCTTTTTTTTCACTTGCCTAATTTTGCTGGCTAGCCCCTCCAATATGATGGTAAGTAGAAGCAGTGAAAGCAGATGTCCTTGCTTCATTCCTAATCTTTGGGAGAAAGCATTCAGCCCGTCACCACCGAGTATGACGTTACTTATTCGTTATTCACAGATGCATTTTATCACCTTGAGAAAATTTCCTGTCCCTAGTTTGCCGAGATTTTTTTAATGGACCTCAGTTTTTCTCAAGAGTTTTTTCTGCATTTATTGAGATAGTCTTATTTATGTTTTTGTCCTTTATTCTTTTAATATGGTGAATTAAACTGATTTAAAAAAATTTTTTTAATCTTTATTTTTGAGAGGGAGAGAGAGCGAGCATGCAAGTGAGCAGCGGAGGGACAGAGAGAAAGGGAGACAGAGAATCCAAAGCAGGCTCCAGGCTCTGAGCTGTCAGCGCAGAGCCCGATGCGGGGCTCGAACCCACAGACCATGAGATCATGACCTGAGTCGAAGTTGGACACTTAACCGACTGAGCCACCCAGGCGCCCCAAACTGATTTATTTTCAAATGGTAAACCATTGTTGCATTCCTGTGATAAATTTCATTTGGCCATGATATAGCATCCTTTTTATATACTACTGGTTCAATTTTCTAATATTTAAGGCATCTGAGTTTTCAGTCCCTTCTTCATGTCTTGTCCCTGAGGCCTTCCTATACTTTGTGAGCCTATTTTATGCATTTATAAGTGTGTTTGACATATATTACTCAGAATTTCTTGGTGTTTGTTTGGCTGTATGTTCATATAAGGTGATTCAGGATAAAAAAAAACAAAACAAAACATCATCTTACTGGTACCAGATTCTTCCATGGACACTAACATAGTTTGACTGGAACAGAAAGTTGTGTAGGGAGACAGTGGCATATAATAGTTTGAAACAAGATATAGAAGCACATAGTTCTGGCTTCAAATACTGACTCTTCCATTTCCTCTAGACAAATATCTTTTGTTCTTTCAACAAATATTTATTGAAATCCAATATTCTACTGTATCAATTAGTGGTAAGTGTTAACTATGAAGAAAAATACATTAGGCTAAAGAGCTAGACAGTGTCATAAATGGAAGGGAGTTGGGTGTTTTGTTCAGGTCATTAGAAGGTTTCTCTGATGAGTTTCCATTTCAATACAGACCTGAAAGAAACAAAGGAAGAAAACTCTTTGGATTGCTTGGGGGAATCGTTTGTAGCAATAATAAGTGCAAATGCCCTGAGGTGGGGGGTAGATTGTATTATTGAAGAAGAAATACAGAGACCAGAGTGGCCAGAGAAGAGTGACTGAGGAGGAGAAAAGTGGATGACTGGGTTAGCTTTGAGGACGTAACAACTGGCCATAATATAGACTTTAGATTTTACACTGAGTGAGATGGGAGCCATTGGAAAGTTTCTGAGCAGGGGTATGACAAAATATGACTTTTATTTAACAGGATCTCTCTAGGGCTGCTGTGTTGAGAAACTACAGTAGGGAGGAAAGGGGTAAGTGGGGACAGTAGGTATGGAATTATTCCAAAAATCTAGGGGAGAGGTGGCGGATAAATTCGACCAGGAGTAGTAGGGGTGGTGAGAAATGGTTATATTCTGCAGATATCTATATCTATATGTAGATATAGATGTAGATATATAGATATTTAATGTTTATTCATTTTTGAGAATGAGAGAGCACACAAGTTGGGGAGGGACAGGAGGAGGGGAACAGAGGATCCAAAGTACGCTCTGCCCTGTCAGCACAGAGCCTGATGTGGGGCTTCAACTCACAAACCCGTGAGATCATGACCTGACCAAAGTCGAATGCTTAACTGACTGAGCCACCCAGGTGACCCCCGGACATATTCTGATGTTAGAGCTGATAGACCGGGTGTGTGGCTTTAAACGATGAGAAAAATCAAAGGCATCTCCAAGATTTTTGGCCTAAAAAACTTGAAAAGTGGAATTATCACCTTCCCAAATGGAGAACGACTACAGGAGGAGCAGGTTCAGGGATGAGGAAAGTCAAGAGTTTGATACTAAATATCTTGTAAGTTTGAAATAAGTGATATTTGGATGTATATCCCTTACATCCAAATGGAGAGGTCAAGTAAGCATTTGGATATACAGGTATTAACATCATGTGAGAGGCTGAGACTACAGTTGTGAGCTGTGCCTCAGTTTCCATGTATGTAAAATACGGAAGTTAATTGGACCTGCCTCACGGAGTTTTGCATTAAATGAGATCACGTATGAAAAATGGTTGCCACAGTGCCTGGCACATAGAAATCATTCAATAAATGGTAGTGATTCGTATAAACTGGACGGAAAGCTGAAGCCAGACTTCGGGAGGTCTCAGATTATTGTCTAAGGAACTAAACTTTGTTCTGAAACCAACAATGAGTCAACGAAGGCTGCTGAGCAGACAAATGACACTATTCAAGTGGTGCCAGGTGGAGAATGACTACTGAGAATAGGCTGCTTGATGTGATAGCAAAGAAGTTGCCATAAACCTTAAAAAGGACTGTTCCAGTGGTAAGAAAGTGGTCTCGTGGTGGTACAAGGGGATTCATGTGTGACTTGTAGGTGAGGAATTAGGAGTACATTCACGAAGAAAGGAAATAAGCTAATAAAAGCAGCATCCAAATAAAATAAAGATGGAGAGGTTAACGTTGAGGAAGTCTCCTCACCTAGTAGCCAATTTCCCCAAACCCTGTATTCAAGGACCCTCAAGGAACCTTAGCTTCCCTAACCACGCAATCTCCATGTTTTTGTCCCAGGAAGGCCAGCTTCCTCACTACCCCTCTCCCCCGAATGCACACACACAACCAAGCCTCCAAACCCCGTAGCCCATGTTCTTAGGCCTACTTAGAATGGCAACTTCCAACCACTCCCGTGACTCTACTGCAGATAACTCCTCCTCTAATGTTCATTTCCTTATGGAAACCTGACGTCACCATCCCACCCCCCAGTATTTGTCCCTCATCTGACCTTCTTCGGCACCTGTCTGTACGCCTCATTTGGTTTTTATGCGCTACCTTTTATTGTTATTTATTTTTCATGTATATCTTGTCTCTCTCTCCAAGTGGATTATAAGGTCCTCGAGGGCCTTATTCATCTTCGTATTTGCAATAATGAGAGACAGACTTATCAAGGAAATACAAGTACTCATATTAGCTCAACAGGGCTCTCTCCCCTGGGGTGGTGCTCACATCACAATACTTTGTCTCCATGTTGGTCCTTCCATTTATCTATGTGAACATAGAGCATCTAACTTTCATAACCTACTCTGACTTCTAAGCCTTTAGCTCATTTAAGGTTGTTTGCTTCTAGATGAAAACTAAGGACACACCTGGATCTCATGTAGATAACCTTTGGGGCTGCATAATTTACTCCAAATAACTTACTCTACACTTTATGATGTATGAATTCTGGTTAATTTCACAAGGGCCTCACATCTCTGTTTATCTTTTCTGTTTCAACTGTTCGCTAATTTCCAAAGACCAATTGTGCCCTACCTGGGTTTGCATTCATATAATCAGCGGGATCAGCTAAGGGTTTGAACTAGAACCGAAGGGCCCTTCTAGGTGATGATGGGGGAATGATATGATACTAGTGACTTCATAATGATCTACACGGTCTAGCCCTTTATGATTTTTAGCTTAGACTAAGGGCTGCCAAAGAAAGAGCTTCTGGGGGCACCTGGGTGGCTCAGTCGGTTGAGCGTCCGACTCTTGATTCGGCTCAGGTCATGATCTCATAGTTCGTGGGTTCACGTCCTGCATCAGGCGGCTTTGTGATGACAGTGTGGAGCCTGCTTGGGATTCTCTCTCTCCCTCTCTCTGCCTCTCCCCTGCTCATGTGCTCTAAATTAATTAATTAATTAATTTAAAAAAAAAGACAGCTTCTGAACCTCCTTCTGATGTATGGGTACGTCTTATGTTTAGGGAATCTCTCCTCAAATGAGTCTGGGTGTGGGCACATGATCTAAAGCTCGGTCAATCAGAGGCATGGGACCTAGTGACACATGGAAGCAGAGACAGGGAGAAACTGTACTGGAGGCTGCAGACCCACCTTGTTCCCACTTATTTTCTGAGTCTAGTTCTCCCGCCTTTCCAGCAACTCTGTGGATGACAAAATGTCCTCCCCCACACCCATACGGTTTTATTTTGAAGAATGCTAAACATTCGGGAAAGTTGAAAGATTTGTACATTTAATCCCTGTACTCCCTTCGTCTGGATTCACCAATTTGTTAGCATCTAGCTGCCTTTGCCTTCTCTTATACATACATATATGTATATGTAGGGATATCACATATCATGACACACATATATCGTGTATTATATATTCGAAAACAACTTGCAAACATCATGAGATTTCACCCCTAAATACTTCAACACAGATCTCAGAACAAGAACTGTCTCCTACATAATCACAATCCCATTATCATCCCCAAGAAATGTAATAATCAGACACCACATCAACAAGAGAAAGGATAAAAACTATATGATCATTTCAGTAGATAGAGAAAAAGCACGTGACAAAGTACAACACCTACTCATGATAAAACACCCTCCACAAAGTACGTTTAGAGGAAACATACCTCAACCTAATAAAGGCCTTAAGTGAAAAACCCACAGCTAACATCAATGGTGAACAACTGAGAGCTTTAACCCTAAGGTCAGGAACAACACAAAGACGTCTACTCCCACCACTTTTATTCACCATAGTACTAGAAGCCCTAGCCACAGCAACTGGACAACAAAAAGACACCAAAGCATCCAAATTGGTAAGGCAGAAGTGAAACATTCATATTCACAAATGACATATACTATATATAGAAAAAACATTCATATTCACAAATGACATGATACTATATATAGAAAACCATAAGGCTCCACCAAAAAACTACTAACTGGAACTGAGAAATGAATTCAGTGAGGTCATAGGATACAAAATTAATATATAGAAATCTGCTGCATTTCTATATCCTAATAATAAAGTAGCAGAGGGAGAAACTAAGAAAACAAACTCATTTACAATTGCATCAAAAATACTATAATCCCTAGTAATGAATTTGACCAAGGAGGTGAAAGACCTGTACTTGGAAAACTTGAAAACACTGATGAAAGTGATTGACGATGTTGCAAACAAACGGAAGGATATTTCATGTTCATGGATTAGAAGAACCCCAAAAAACCAAAGCAGTCTTGAAAAACAAGAACAAAACTGGAGGTATCACAATTCCAGGTATCAAGATACACCACAAAGCTGCGGGAATCAAAACAGTATGGTACTGGTACAAAAACAGACACATAGATCAACAGAACAGAATAGAGAGCCCGGAAATAAACTCACGATTATGTGCTCAATTATATATCTTTGACAAAGGAGGCAAGAATGTACAATGGGAAAAAGACAGTCTCTAACAAATGGTGTTGAGAAAACTGGACAGCCACATGCAAAAGAAGAAAACTGGACCACTTTCTTATACCATACACAAAAATGAACTCAAAATGGATTAAAGACCTAAATGTGAGACACGAAAGCATAAAAATCCTGGAAGAGAGCACAGTCAGTTCTTTCTCTGACATCAGCTGTAGCAACATTTTTCTAAATAGATCTCCAGAGGCAAGGGAAACAAAAGCAAAAATAAACTATCAGCACTACAACAAAATAAAAAGCTTCTGCACAGCAAAGGAGGCCATGAACAAAAGTAAAAGGCAACCCATGGAATGGGAGAAAATATTTACAAATGACAGATCTGATAAAGGGTTAGTATCCAAAAGCTATAAAGAACTTGTACAACTCGTCACCATAAAAAATCCACAAATAATCCAATTAAAAAATGAGAAGACAGAAACAGACATTTCTCTAAAGAAGACATCCAGATGGCCAACAGACACATGAAAAGATGCTCAACATCACTCATCATCAGGGAAATGGAAATCAAAACCACAACGTTACCTCACATCTGTCAAAGTGGCTAAAACGAAAAATACAGGAAATGACAAGTGTTGTTGAGGATGTGGAAGATAAAGAAGGCTCATGCACCGTTGGCAGGAATGCAAAGTGGTGCAGCCACTGTGCAAAACAGTCCAAAGTTTCCTCAATAAATTAAAAATATAATTATCATATAACCCAATAATGCCACTACTGAGTATTTACCCAAAGAATACAAAAACACTAATTCAAAAAGATATATTGCAACCTCTATGTTTATTGCAGCATCATTTACAAATAGCCGAATTATGGAAGCAACCCAAGTATCCATCAATAGACGAATGGATAAAGAAGAGGTGATAGATATGTAGACATACATACATACAATGGAATATTACTCAGCCATAAAAAAGAATGAAATCCTGGAGAATAAAACAGATGGTAACCAGAGGGGAGGTGGGTAGGGAGATGGGTGAAATAGATAAAGGGATTAAGAATAGGTTTATCTTGATGAGCACTGAGTAATATAACTGTCAAATCACTATATTGTACAACTGAAACTAATATAACACTGCATGTTAACGGCCCTGGAATTAAAATATAAAAAAGAATGAAATCTTGCCATTTGCAACAACATGGATGGATCTAGAGGGTATTATGCTAAGTGAAATAAGTCAATCAAAGACAAATGCCATATGATTTCACTCACATGCGGAATTTAGGAAACAAAACAAAGGAACAAAGAGAAAAGAGAAAAATGAAAAAACAGACTTAACTGAAGAGAACATGTTGATGATCACCTGAGGGAAGGATGGTGGGGGGATGGAGGAAATCGGTGAAGAGGTTTAAAAGTACACTTAACACGATAAGCACTGAGCAATGTATACAATTGTTGAATCACTATATTGTACACACGAAATATAACACTGTATGTTCACTATACTGGAATTAAATTTAAAAAAGAAATGTAATAATCATTCTATAAAATCATCTAATATACAGCATATGTCTCAATTGCCCCCCAAACGCCTTCTATGTTGTTGTGTTTTCCCCAATCCAGGTTCCAATGAAAGTTTGTACCCACTGATGATCTTTGTCTGATTAATTACTACATTGGTGGTTGGAAAATGTTGAGTTTCTAATTCTGTATTTTCTTCTACATTTGAAAATTAGTATTACATTAAAAAGAAGAGCTTTCCTTCTACTCTCAACCTCCCGACACCCCATCACTTCAGATTCATGGCTTATTTTAATTCAATGTATTATAATCTATTACTAAGATCATTATTTATGATATTAAAATTGTCTTGAAGTTGACCACTGAGAACCCTTCAAACCAACCCCTGTGTCCTTCTGACTTGACCCCATTAGTATTCAAGCTTCCTTTCTTCCTGTCACAATGAGATGTTCCAGGCTCACCTTGTAGTTTTCACTATCCCAGCCCTGTAATCAGCCATTCTTCAATGTTCCTTTTAGTGGGGAATGGTACTTAGAAACCAATATCTGATTGAAAGTAAGGGGACAGAGAACCATCTATTATGCTAATGGTCGCTAAAAGAAAGTTGGAATAGCGATACTTACGTCAGACAATCTAGATTTTGTTTTTTTACTTAAAATTTTTTTTTCATGTTTATTTTTGACAGAGAGACAGAGCGCGAGCAGGGCAGGGGCAGAGAGAGAGACACACACAGAATCTGAAACAGGTTCCAGGCTCTGAGCTGTCAGCACAGAGCCCGACACGGGGCTCGAACCCGCAAACCATGAGATCATGACCTGAGTCAAAGCTGGACGCTTAATCCACTGAGCCAGCCAGGCACCCCCAGATGATCTAGATTTTAAAATAGCCATACTTATATCAGACAATCTAGATTTTAAAATAAAAACTGTAACAAGAGATGAAGAAAGGCATTATATCATAATTAAGGGGTTTATCCACCAAGATCTAACAATTGTAAACATTTATGTCCCCAAAGTAGAGCCACCCAAATATATAAATAAATTAGTTATGAACATAAATTCATTGCTAATAATAGCATAATAATAGGGGACTTCAACACCCCACTTACAGCAACGGACAGATCATCTAAGCAGAAAATCAACTACAAAACAATGGCTTTAAATGATATACTGGACCAGATAGACTTAACAGATATATTCAGAACATTTCATCCTAAAGCAGAATACACATTCTTCTCGAGTGCACATGAAACATTCTCTAGAACAGATCACATACCGGGACACAAATCCGCCCTCAACAAGTACAAAAAGATCAAGATCATATCGTGCCACAATGCTATGAAACTCAAAATCAACCACAAGAAAAAAACTTGGAAAGACCACAAATACTTGGAGATTAAAGAACATCCTACTAAAGAATGAATGGGTTAACCATGAAATTAAAGAAGAAGTTAAAAAGTACATGGAAGCCAACGAAAATGATAACACGACAGCCCAAAACCTCTAGGATGCAGCAAAGGCAGTCATAAGAGGGAAGTATATAGCAATCTAGGCCTTCGTAAAGAAGGAAGGAAGGTCTCAGATCCACAACCTAACCTTACACCTGAAAGAACTGGAAAAAGAATAGCAAATAAAGCCCCAAACCAGCAGAAGACAGGAAATAATAAGGATTAGCGCAGAAATTAATGCTATTGGAATGAAAAAAAAAAAGCCAAAACAGAACAGATCAATGAAACCAGGAGCTGGTTCTTTGGAAAAAAAAAATTAACAAAATTGATAAACCCCTAGCCAGATTGATCAAAAAGGAAAAGGAAAGGACCCAAATAAATAAAATCAAGAATGAAAGAGGAGAGATCACAACCAACACAGCAGAAATAAAAACAATAATAAGAAAATATTATGAGCAATTATATGCCAATAAAATGGGCCATCTGGAAGAAATGGACAAATTCCTAGAAACATATACACTACCAAAACTGAAACAGGAAGAAATAGAAAATTTGAACAGACCCATAACCAATAAAGAAACTGAATTAATAACTAAAAATCTCCCAAAAAACAAGAGTTCAGGGCCAGATGGCTTTCTACGGTAATTCCACCAACCCCTTAAGGAAGAGTTAACACCTATTTTTTCGAAGCTGTTCCAAAAAATAGAAATGGAAGGAAAGCTTCCAAACTCATTCTAGGAGGCCAGCATTACCTTGATACCAAAACCAGACAAAGACCTCACTAAAAAGGAGAACTACAGACCAGTTTGCCTGATGAACATGGATGCAAAATTTCTCAACAAGAGGGGTGCCTGGGTGGCTCAGTCAATTAAGTGTCTGACTTCGGCTCAAGCCATGATCTCACAGTTCGTGAGTTCAAGCCCCATGCTGGGCTCTGTGCTGACAGCTTAAGGCCTGGAGCTTCTTCGGATTCTGTGTCTCCCTTTCTCTGCTCCTTCCCTCTCATGCTCTGTCTCTCTCTGCCTCTCAAAAATAAGTAAACATTAATTTTTTTAATTTCTCAACAAGACACTAGCCAACTGGATCCAAGAATACATTAAAATAACTATTCACCACAATCAAGTGGGATTTATACCTGGGATGCAGGGCTGGTTCAATATCTGCAAATCAATGTGACACACCTCATTAATAAAAGAAAGAATAAGAACCATAGATGCAGAGAAAGCATTTGACAAAATACAGCATCCTCTCTTGATAAAAACCCTCAAGAAAATAGGGATAGAAGGATCATACCTCAAGATCATAAAAGCTACATACAAAAGACCCACTGTTAACATCATCCTCCATGGGGAAAAACTGAGAGCTTTCCCCCTAAGGTCAGGAACACAACAGGGATGTCCACTCTCACCACTGTTATTCAACGTAGTGTTGGGAGTCCTAGCCTTAACAATCAGACAACACAAAGAAATAAAAGGCATCCAAATCAGTAAGGAGGAAGTCAAACTTTCACTCTTCACAGACGACATGATACTCTATGTGGAAAACCCAAAAGATTCCACCAAAAAACTGCTGGCACTAATCCATGAATTCAGCAAAGTTGCAAGATATAAAATCAATGCACAGAACTCAGTTGAATTTCTATACACCAATAATGAAGCAGCAGAAAGAGAGATCAAGGAATTGATCCCATTTACAATTGCACCAAAACCCATAAAATACCTAGGAATAAACCTAACCAAAGAGGTGAAATATCTATACACTGAAAACTGTAGAAAGCTTATGAACGAAATTGAAGAAGGCACACAAAATAATGGGAAAATATTCCACGCTCATGGAATAAAAGAACAAATATTGTTAAAATGTCAATACGATCCAAAGCAATCTACATATTCAATGCAATCCCTATCAAAATAACACCAGCATTCTTCACAGAGCTACAACAAGCAATCCTAAAATTTGTAGGGAACCAGAAAAGACCCCAAATAGGCAAAGCAATCCTGAAAACGAAAACCAAAGTTGGAGGCATCACAATTCCATACTTCAAGCTATATTACAAAGCTGTAGTCATCAAGACAGTATGGTACTGGTCCAAAAACAGACGCATAGATCAACGGAACAGAATAGAGAACCTAGAAATGGACCCAAAAATATATGGCCAACTCATCTTTGACAAAGCAGGAAAGAATATCCAATGGAATAAAGACAGTCTCTTCAGCAAATGGTGTGGGGAAAACTGGACAGCGACATGCAGACGAATGAACCTGGACCACTTTCTTACACCATACCCAAGAATAAATTCAAAATGGATCAAAGACCTAAATGTGAGATAGGAAACCATGAAAATCCTGGAGCAGAACACAGGGAGTAACCTCTCTGACCTCAGCGGGAGCAACTTCTTACTAGACATGTCACCGGAGGCAAGGGAAACAAAAGCAAACATAAAGTATTGAGACTTTATCAAAATAAAAGGCTTCTGCACAGCAAAGGAAACAATCAGCAAAACTAAAAGGCAACCGACGGAATGGGAGAAGATATTTGCAAACGACATATCAGATAAAGGGTTAGTATCCAAAATCTATAAGGAACTTACCAAAGTCAACACCCAAACAACAAATAATCCAGGGAAGAAATGGGCAAAAGACATGAGTAGACACTTTTCCAAAGAAGACATCCAGATGGCTAACAGACACATGAAAATATGCTCAATATCACTCATCATGAGGGAAATTAGAAATCAAAACCACAATGAGCTATCACCTCACACCTGTCAGAATGGCTCAAATGAACAACTCGGGCAATTATAGATGTTGGTGAGGCTGCAGAGAAAGAGAATCTTTTTTCCACTGCTGGTGGGAATGCAAACTGCTACAGCCTCTCTGGAAAACATGGAGGTTCCTAAAAAATTTAAAATAGAACTAGCCTATGACCCAGCAATTGTACTACTAGGTATTTATCTAAAGGATACAGGTGTGCTGTTTTGAAGGGGCACGTGCACCTCAATGTTTATAGCAGTGCTATCAACAATAACCAAATTATGGAAAGAGCCCAAATGTCCATCCACTGATGAAAGCATAAAGAAGATGTGGTGTGTGTAGATATAGATATAGATATAGATATAGATATAGATATAGATATAGATATAGATATAGGCATGCAGTGGAATACTACTCAGCAATCAAAAAGAATGAAATCTTGCCATTTGCAACTACGTGGATGGACCTGGAGGGTATTATGCTAAGTGAAATTAGTCACAGAAGACAAATATCCTATGACTTCACTCATGTGGAATTTAAGGTGCAAAACAGACGAACATAAGGGAAGGGAAGCAAAAATAATACAAAAACAGGGAGGGGGACAAAACATAAGAGACTCTTAAATACAGAGAACAAACTGAGGGTTGCTAGAGGGGTATTGGGTGGGGAGATGGGCATTAAGGAGCGCACTTGTTGGGACGAGCACTGGTGTACGTAGGGGATGAATCACTGAATTCTACTCCTGAAATCATTATTGCACTACATGCTAACTTGGATGTAAATTTAAAAAATCAAATCAAATCAAATCAGCGGACGTCCTGAAAGAAAAAAGGAAAGAAACCAACATCTGAGTTCCAGGTATCCTCATTGTCACTGGGGTATCATTACTTCTAAGTCTTTTGAGTGAATTGAGCTAGGAAAAACATATATACATATATAAAATAAAAATCATACTGATGTTCTTGACTCAAATTTATTTTTTTTTATTTTTTATATATGAAATTTATTGACAAATTGGTTTCCATACAACACCCAGTGCTCATCCCAAAAGGTGCCCTCCTCAATACCCATCGCCCACCCTCCCCTCCCTCCCACCCCCCATCAACCCTCAGTTTGTTCTCAGTTTTTAGCATTGACTCAAATTTAACATTAGAGGGCTTTCCTTTACTTTTAGGTACTTTCTACTTAAATCCCTTTTCTTGTACCATGAAAATCTGGGTTCCTGGTAGCATTAATACATTTACTTACTTGCTTCCTCCTTAGGTGGACATAAATGCACAACTATGATGTGATACTAACAATATGTACTAAGATTACGATTAACTGGCAGCTCTTTTTGTCCTTAGAACATATTCTGCTAAAGATGTATATCGTCAGAGAACTATGTTAAAATTTTTGGAAAAAAATGAATTTCCTTTTCTCTCCGTCGTTTGTTATAAACGTGACATTTACTTGTCTATTTGTTTCTGTTTGTACTAAGCTTTAAGATTTTTCATCCCTTTTCACTGAATTTTTGAAATATATAAAATGTTTACATGTTAAAAAGTCAAAAGTAGGGGCGCCTGGGTGGCGCAGTCGGTTGAGCGTCCGACTTCAGCCAGGTCACGATCTCGCGGTCCGGGAGTTCGAGCCCCGCGTCGGGCTCTGGGCTGATGGCTCGGAGCCTGGAGCCTGTTTCCGATGCTGTGTCTCCCTCTCTCTCTGCCCCTCCCCCGTTCATGCTCTGTCTCTCTCTGTCCCAAAAATAAATAAACGTTGAAAAAAAAAATTAAAAAAAAAAGTCAAAAGTATCTAAAAAGTGGTAACTAGAGAAGTTTTTCTTCTATTCCTATCCTCTCCACCTAGTTTCCACTAACCCCATAGATTCTGTTTTATCCTTTTTCTGTTTGTTTTTGTAACACACACACACACACACACACACACACACACACACGTATATTGTTATTTTTTACACAAAAAAGAGCATGCCATATTTTGCACTGTTCCATTACACTTCATAAGATGTCCTGGAAATTACACCATATCAGTTCATAGACTGTGCCTCATTCTTTTATACAGCTGTTTGTACTGTGTTGTACTCCAAAAAAGAAAAAAAATCCTTTTTTCTGCCCTGGTACCTAGCACTATCTGGGGGTGATAGCAGATACATTACAAATATTTTGCGGTTGGCTAAACAAAATAATAATGGCCTAAACTGCAGCATAATCTACTGCGGTTTGTAGTAAGATTTAGTTCTTAAAAATTTGCCTCAAAAGGTTGTGGAAAATCTTTTCCCAAAGATCTTAGGGATAACGGGGTGGGGGTGGGGAACAGGTTAGATTAAGATATACAGCTGGCCCAGCATCCACTCTAACAAACCTCATTACTCAGAAAATTTCAGAAGCTGAAATAAATTAGAATAAATACTACAGCGATCTTAAAAGACTGCTCTGAAATACCACTATAGGGCTAAAATATTCACCCAGCTGAGAACACTTTCTTTACAAATGACGCTACCAAGATGTGATTTAGTAGTGAATTTCCTTAACATTTTAAAATCCTATAATGATAGGTCATTTAGTGAGCTCTGGCTTTTTACCCCCCAATTGTGGAGTTTGGCACAAACCGTTCCTTTTCATTGCCCGTAGTTATCACAAAGTTTAATTTTTGAAAATATACAAAAGCATATGTGTTCGCTGGCAAGCTCTTCTATGAATGTTAGAAGAACCTAGTTCACGTTAAGATTTTGATATATGCCCTGATGCTAGGGCACCTTTTAACTCTCAATAACTTTGCTTAAATTTTTGTGCCTGGATTCAGATGCTTGGTTCTCTACCAACCCAGCATTTTCACAAATTTGCTTTTATGTTTTCATAAGCGTTTATTTATTTTGAGAGAGAGAGAGAGTGTATGTGCATGTGGGCGGCAGAGAGAGAGAGAGGGAGGGAGAGAATCCCAAGCAGGCTCCACGCTGTCAGCATGGAGCCCAGGGCAGGGCTCGATCTCACAAACCATGAGATCGTGACCTAAGCGGAAATCATGAGGAAGAAGCTTAAGCAGCTGAGCCACCCAGGCACCCCAGACACCCTGCTTTTAAATTTTTTTTTTCAACGTTTATTTATTTTTGGGACAGAGAGAGACAGAGCATGAACGGGGGAGGGGCAGAGAGAGAGGGAGACACAGAATCGGAAACAGGCTCCAGGCTCTGAGCCGTCAGCCCAGAGCCCGACGCGGGGCTCGAACTCACGGACCGCGAGATCGTGACCTGGCTGAAGTCGGACACTCAACCGACTGCGCCACCCAGGCGCCCCCACCCTGCTTTTAAAGTGTGGTTGGGAAAAACCAGCGTGGAGCCTTGCTGCTCAAAGTGCGGTCCGGGGACCGGCAGCATCGTCTGGGAGCTTGTTAGAAATACAGAATCTCAGGGCGGCTGGGTGGCTCAGTCAGTTAAGCGTCCAGCTTCGGTTCAGGTCATGATCTCATGGTTTGTGGGTTCGAGCCCCACGTCGGGCTCTGTGCTGACAGCTCAGAGCCTGGAGTCTGCTTTGGATTCTGTCTCCCCCACTCTCTCTCTCTCTCTCTCTCTCTCTCCGCCCCTCCCCTGCTCATGCGCTCTCTCTCTCAAAAATAAGCAAACATTAAGAAAAAAAAAAAAAAGAAATGCAGAATCTCAGGCCCCATCTCACATCTCTCGAGTCAAAATGTCACTTTTAACAAGATTCCCCTGGTGATTCGTGGTACACACGAGAGTTTGCAAAGCACTCATGTAACATTTATGTGAAAGAATCAAACCGTTAACCGGGGGACATTCCAACACATCAGCAAGTGGACAGCGTTAATGACATCGGTGGCTACTAGTAGGGGTGGAGAAAAGATAACGGCGTGGAGTCACTGCATAAAGTCACAGGGGAACGGAGCGGTAAAGAAAGATTTAGATGACACCCAAACCGGAAGTTCGGTCCTGCCACAAAGCCAGAGAGCTTTGTCAGATCCTCTCACTGCAACTAAAGGGAGTGGGGAAGGCATGGAAAGAGGAAGAGATACAGATTTTAAGTAGTGTAGAGGACAGAAGATGCCAGAAAACCAGAGCTTCGGTTGTGCAGGCACCAGGAGAACCCTTCCTCTCCCTTGATTCATCCTCCGGTGATTGTGAGTTTTCTGAAGACCGACATACACCAGATGATGATGGAGATTTCGTGAAACGTGTCTCCTCGATATGCAATCTACACATTACGTATTTTCCCGATTAATTGAACGCCTTCCCGTAACGACGTCTTAGGAGCGCTTGCGCCTGTGAGTATGTGTGTCCGGGAGCGGGAGGGAGCCATCGAGCACCATTTCAAGATCTAATAGGAAAAACATAGCAGTGACAAAGTGAGGGAGGATGGCTAGATGTCCCCCAAACCGCGACAGAGGCCCTCAGTTTGTGCTTGATCAAAACAACAGTTTCATCCTACAGTTCAGAACGGGAAGGCACCAGTGAAATCCCTTGACATTTACCTATTCTCTATCCTCACTGACTTCTAATTCAAGACCATGAAGTCCCTGCCCCATCCCCCAAGAGCGGTAAGTTGCCAAAACCCGAACTAAGTCATGTAAATCTGCATAAATCTATGATTTGTATTCATGGTCTACAAAGTTGAGGTTGCCACTCGTGCGCGTGTGCAAGAGACGGGGAGAGAGAGAGAGAGAGAGAGAGAGAGAGAGAGATTCGACTAGATGATGCTAGGAAAGCAACTCCCCAAAACAGAACCAGGCAACGCAGACCCGGTTCTACCTTGTGTTCTAGCTGCAAAGAGATTTATCTTCCAGTTCTGCAGTCATTTGTATCGTCTGAGGCCTCTTCCTCGCTCTCTCCCCTCCACAGCCTCTTTCCAATCCTTGTTTGGACTCGCGGGGAGGGCCGGAGGTACCTTTCACCCGCATTTTCAAAAACCCTATCAAAGAAAGCAAAGCCCAGAGGAAATATGAAGACCACTGTTGGCGCCCCTGAAGTCGCACGCAGGGTCCCCGGCTATTCCTTTTGATAAAGAAAACAAGCAGATTAGCCTCACAGGGTCCTGCTCTGTGAAGTACTGAGAATTGGTTTCCTCCGCGCACAAAACCATGAAGATATTTATATATCATTTATCTTTCGAAGTTGTCATGTGGCCAAAGAGCACTTGCTGTGCACCAGGCTTCTCTCGCTACTTAGAGAGAATTACGTGATTAAATAGAGACCTGAAAAGTTTTGAACAAGCGCTGAAGAAGAAAAGGTTTCCTCTTCAAGCCTTAATGAAGTGAGCTCATTCCTCCTCCAACATCAACTTAGCCTTGTGTAGTTTGTTTTCTCGCGGGTTAATCACTGACCAGAGCTTCAGTGCGGACCACCAGTTTCCAATAAGCCATAAAAGGCCGATCAGCAGCCTTTGTCCTTTTCTGTGGGGCTTAGCAGACAGCAGCTGAATAAACCTGTTCAAAGTCAGAACAGTCAAGCAGGCGCGCAGAGGCCCAACCGGTGCCTCTGGTGAATCCTGAAAAGCAAATTAATTTATTAGGACATAATTGATAACATGTGCAAATACACTAGCCAAAGACTCCCCTGTGCTAATTTCGGCATAATTAAATACGGGGCAGTTAATGAATAGCGTTCCGGGAAAGCAACATTATGATAAATATACAATTATTACTTACTGTAGCCCATACTTGCTATGTTATATGCAGGCCAACGCCTCTGCTTTCGGGGTTTAGAGAAAATCCAGAGGGAAAGAAAAGACCTAACAAACTGTGGTTCCTCTGAATTAAGCTTTAAATAAAGGCTGTTACAAGTGAAATACACCCAGAAAAAGAATTCCTTGAATATGCAGAGGGAGGAGAACATGAAATCTATCCATTATATTTTCATGTAAATGCCCACGTCCTTTCTTCTCCGCGAGTTTCACATTTGCGAATCTATGGAGAGCCTCTGTGCAAACGTTGTCTAAACAAGGACCTCCCTTCAAAACAAAAAGCCAAAAAAAAAAAAAAAAAAAAACCTCCACCTGCCAAGGTAGCTGCTGGAATACTGCAGAACAATGGTGAGCTACCAGCCAGTGCGCTGCTGGGCTGCATGAGGTCCCCCCGCCCCCACCCCGCAAACTTGCTTCAGAAATTCCTGCCAAAAACAGTGCTCCCCATGCGTCAGGACACGAGCTTCGGCGGGCTTTCCAGACTCACAACGCCGTAACAACTCCATCAAGCAGTTTCTGATGTGGCCCTTGGCTTCAGGCTCCACAGGTTAAGAAGACGAAACGAGACGGGAGGGGAAAAGAAAACAAAACAAAACAAAAAAAACATTCCCCGGGCAAAAATAAAGAACACCTCGCCGACCAGCTTGGTAGGCTGGGCTTTTAAAAGTTACGGCGTCAGTATGCGTAGGGCGCGTCAAATGTCTAAATTGTGCCATTTTTCCCCCCAAAGGATCTTTGAAGCGACCTTTGGGGACAGGAGAGCCGGTCCCCTTTGTGCTTGTAAACAAAGGTGGCCTTCCCCCATCATCACATCTCCCCCCCCCCCCCCCCCCCCCCCCGCCTAGCCCCTTGGGCTGATAGGTGAGGGAAAGGTGGACACTCTCATTTCCTACATTCACGGACCAGGATTTTCCTCTGAGAAGTCTCAGATCTGCACAGAGTTCATTGTCCCTCGGAGTGATGTTTATCTTCCCGAACAGGAGCCTCTTCTAACACCCTTCAACCGCCGGTCGCCACTTGTGTTGTCAAAGGGCTCGGGCTTTCCAAATTATCTGCTGCTGGTTAGGATGTGACAGATCCTAAAGGCAGAGGTAACAGGAGGCTTCCCCCATCTGCTCTGGTCACTTTCTTTTCCCCAGCTGGCATCACGGTGTCATTTCTATTCTCCACACCCCTGGATTTCCTGACAGCTAAAGCCGCCAGATAAATGATCGCTCGAGATACATTTGTGATGCATGATATGCTAGCAACCGACGTTCGAGAGATCCTCAGCGTCATTTTCGCTATCAGAATATGGGCGCTTGCGCGTGCGTACCCGCTACGTGTTTTCTTTCAGGCTTCTGATCGGTTTTCAATCAGCCTGAGATGATGGGTTCCAGCTTTGGGCGTCGGACGAACGGAGTTTGTGTTTTCAAGGCCTGTGGAATCACCCTGGGGCACAGGCCGGGCGGTGTGCCATTTGGCTTTCAGAAGACAAGTGACTATGATAGATGTCCTTCCAAATTAAACGGCACTTTGGAAAAAGCGAGACGGCATTTGAATCCAACAAGCAGAGAATCTCCTTACGTTCTCCAAAGGAATCCAGAGACGAAAATCTAAGGCCACTTGAGGTCCATGCTCTTTGCGGACCCCGGAGGGAGAGGAGTGTCATCACGGGCAAATCAGAGACCGAATCATGAAAAATGTCAGTGACTCACCTGACTCCCCACCAAACCCCGGCTGGAGCTGACGCTAGCTCGCGCAGGGCCCAGAGGAACCACTGGCATCATCGGTCTGTGGCCCATTATTAGGCAGCTTTCCAGCGGCTACTTTATTCCGGGGACTCTGGCGAGGCGGATGCCTGAACCTTGGCTTTCGCGTGTCATGTGCTATTTTGGAGAAGCAGTTTATTTCTCTCACCTGCGCGCCCCATGGGGGGAAGCACTGATTGCTTTAATCCTAACATTTGGAGTGGAACCCATTCATGAAACTTTCTGGCTGTGTGATTCAAACGAGGGCTTCTCTTGCCTCTTTTTGGTCTCACAAGAAAATCAATTCGCTTGAAGGGCCTCTTAATCCCATTTTTGCAATCAACAATTGCCACTTGTATGTCGCTCTAATAGATTAAGAAGTGGGATGCTGCGGTTGTCTGGTCTAATTCAACCCTATTCAGGTGGCTGCGGCCCGAGGCACTTTGTAGTGCCAAGTGCAGAGCTCGACAGGAAGACTTTCGCTATCATAATTTCCTGTGGAGCTATGCACTGCCCCCACTGAGGAGCCTGAATTACTCTGAATTAGGCTCGACAACCACAGAGAGTCGAAATCCCGCAAGCAACAATAACCAACTCTTTGAGCATGACTCCCGCATGGGTGATTTTTCCCTTTGCATTGGCGCAGAAAGGAGGAATTCCAAAATGCGCATCTATTTAAATGACAGCAGCCTGCCGTAAATCAAGTGAGAAACAAAAGAGGAAGCAGCTGAAGAGAGGGAGAAGTTGGGGTGCGGAGAAATGAATCAACAACAGCGTGCAGAAACTTCATAGTTGAGCCTGTGAAAGTGTTCAGGCCTACAGCATCACCATGACAACCCGGAGCAGGCCCACGTCGGGTAGCCACGTCGGCCTTTACAAAAACAGCCTCTCGTCTTCGTCCCAAGCCTCGTTTCTGGATGCCCCACAAAACCACAAAAATAAATACGTGAATTAAAAAAAGCTACGGCGGGCTGCTTTGGTGCTCCGGGAACTGGCGAATCTTCTTGTGTGGTTATCAGATGATCTTATCCCGGAGTTCGTTCCAGAGCCCGGGCGGGCATTGCCTCAGGCAGGCACTTACTGCCAAGTCCCCGACCCAAGTGGGAAGGAGACGGGCCCCGGACAGGAAACCACTAGCAGGTTCCAGAGAGCGTCAGAACTGCAAGGGTGTGGTCAAGGCGTGTTATTTCCAGAGACACCAGTGAAACGAAGCGTTCCAGGTAGGGAAATGGGAGATCTCGGTCCTGTTCGCTGAAACTCCTTCCTGATGACTGACGCGGCCTAAAAAGTGCATTGAATCGAAATAAATCTAGGTTTCTCTTCTTCGGAGTTCCAGTCCCTCGTCCTACGCTTTTACCTTTCTGTGTTCAGAAAAGAAAGAGAACAAAGAGGGAGTCCCACTGATTCATTGAGGACAGAGCATAACTGGGATTAGGAGAAAGGCAGAAAAAGACTTCTGAGAAAAAGAAAACAACAAAAGGAACAGGAGTGCTGACAAAACTTTTTTTTTCTTTCTTTCTTTCCATTGAGGCAAAAGAGAGGCGAAAATGAGGACCGCTTTAAAAAAGACAGAGGAAGAAAGCCCAGTCTGGCCAGAGAAACAAAACCCAGAAGGAGAGCAGATACAGCCTAAGACTCTCTGGCAATTTCCCTGCTCGGAGAAGAAGCCCTATTGCCACGAGACCTACTTTTATGGTGTCATTTCATTATTCTCTCAAATAGCCAGGCTGCGGGCCAACGTCTCCGGAGCGGAATTTTCCCTGCACGCTTAGGACAGGAGGCCTGTGAATTCATTCCTGGACGGAGGGAAGGCAAGGGGAGGGCGGGCAGCTTTTGCATTTGGAGATCGCATTCACAAATTAAACATAATTGTTTAAAAAAGAATGACCCTGAGGTCAACGCCACCAGCGTGGCGTCACCGGACGGCTGGAGGGAGGGATTCAAAGCTCGGGCGACCGCAAACTTTGATTCAGGGCTCCTCACAAAGGCTTTCAGATCAGTCATATTCCGCTGTGACTCCCCCAAGCCCGCTCTCCTAGAGGTTTTACAGATCCCATTAGACTCTAATGATTAGACGGCTTAAGCAGAACACCCGTTTTGACACGTTTTCGACCTACATCTCAAAGAGTCTTACCACACCTTAAAATAGGAATTAGACTCTTTCCCTACGACCAGTAGCCACTTTGATTTTTTTTTTTTATTTTAGAAAAAATTCCGCCAGTTCACATACTAGTATATTTCAGCCATGAGGGCGCCAACAGACATAATGCCTACTCCTGGGATCCTTAAATAAACGATCGTCACAGAACCTGGAAAGGGAACGGAAGAGTGTGTGCGTAAGGAGAAGCTTCGACTGCCGGAAGAACGCGCCTTGGGCGTATGCGACAGGACCACGGAACCCGTATTAGTGAGCCACAGGTGATCATGTGAAATCGTTGTGAGATGTCCGATCCAGGCTTTTCCCACTCTGTTCCCCACTCGTACGCCCCCACAAAATACCTCACCGAAGCTATAAATAGCTGAGGTGCTTCGCGGAGCAGGTGCTGAACACCTACAGTGTGCCAGGCGTGATGCACGTCCTCTTTGGGGTAACCGTCTCAGTAACTCGGTGAGGTCCGCGTCAGCGCGCCCATTTCTCAGTCTGCCCGGCTACGCGCCTTCCTTCCCTTAATTCAACACACACTGAATGAGCACCTGCTATGTTCCAGGTAGCATAAGTTGCTAAATACAAAAGGACGGCAAATATAGACACGGTTTCTGTCTTCCTGGCGCTCACAGCCTAGTCACGGACGCAAATATTAAACAACGGACCACAGGAATAAATTATTTATAGTTGTGCCAAAGTTGTGCTCTGGGTCTTTTGTACAGAGAAAAAGCACGGTACTGTGAGCTCAATAGACCTGGACCCCTAACCTGGTCAAGGCGAAGAATGAGGTGTCGCGGCAAGATCTCTCAAGAAGGGGGGAGAGCAAGTGGGAACGGAAAGATACGCGTGCGTTGGGGAACCATAAGGAGGACAGTCGGGTGGAGGTTAGTGAACTAGGCCGAGACTCGTAAAAGAACAGTTGGACAGTGGACCACGCAGGGCCTAATTTGTGGACTATTTACAGCTTTTGGTTTTTTTTTTTTAAGTTCAGTGCAAATATTTGAGGTGGTTTGAAGCAGGTGACTGATGGGATTCGATTGCTGTTGTTCCCTCTGACTGCTGTGGAGACAACGGAATGGGGCAGGGCAAGCAAAGCTCCCATGTACAGTTGTGCAGGCTGCCCACGCACAAAGAGGCTTTACTCGCGAGCAAGTGGAGGCTGAAATACAGCCTGAGCTCTTCTGGTCAAGCCAGAAGTCCAGGATCTGGGGTGTAGTCTACTCCAGGTCATGATCTCGCGGTTCGTGGGTTCGAGCCCCGCATCGGGCTCTGTGCTGTCAGCTCGGAGCTCGGAGCCTGGAGCCGGCTTCGGATTCTGTGTCTCCCCCTCTCTCTGTCCCTCCCCTGCTCACAGTCTCTCTCTAAAATAAATAAACGTCAAAAAAAATTTTTTTTTTAAAAAAGGAAACTTCTTTAAAAAAAAAAACAACAAACTCAAAGTTTAGGGGCACCTGGGTGGCTCAGTCGGTTAAGCGTCAGACTCCAGCTCAGGTCATGATCTTGTGATTCGTAAGTTCAAGTCCCGCATCAGGCTCTGTGCTGATAGCTCAGAGCCTGGAGCCTGCTTCAGATTCTGTCTCCCTCTCTCTCTGCTCCTCCTCGGCTCACTCTCAACCTAGGGGCGCCTGGGTGGCTCAGTCGGTTAAGTGTCCGACTTCAGCTCAGGTCATGCTCTCATGGTTCATGGGTTTGAGCCCCGCGTCGGGCCCTGTGCGGACAGCTCGGAGCCTGGAGCCTGCTTCAGATTCTGTGCCTCCCTCTCTCTGCCCCTTCCCCAGCTCACACTCTGCCTCTCTCTCTCAAAAATAAACATTAAAGGAATTTTTAATAAAAAAAAAAGTACACAAACCTTAAATTTTTTTTAAAAACTCAACGTTTATAAAAAAAGTGGGGGTAGCAGGGGGAGGCTAACATTCTAGATTAAAAGAAATTACAAATGCAATACGTGGTCCTTGATCAAATCTCCCTGGTCTGATCACATTTCAAAGATGTTTGGGAGACAGCTGGGGAAACACGAATACGTGAAGCATTAGACGTTATTAAGAAATTCTTGGTCATTTGTTAGATGTGATAATGCTGTGGTGGTTGTATAAGAAAATGGCTTTAACTTTTAGAGGCTTATATTGAGGTGTGCATGTTGGCAATTCACCTTGAAATACTTTACAAAATGAAGAAATATGCAAAATATTACGAATAGTTCAACCTAGTGATCTCTATGTGGGTGTTCCTTATACTGTTTGGTCTTTCTGAGTGCCTGACAGTTGTCATTAAAAAAACATTAAACATGAGATTTGCCCTAAATGGGCACAAGAAAGAAAAAAGTACAGGTGAGAGATAACGATGGCTTCGGCTAGGGTGACAGCAGGAATAGAAGGAAGTGAATGGATTCAGATGATGAGGTAGGTGAAGAAAAATGGGCAGAATTTGGAGGCCTTATCTGGATATGGGAGGTGAGAGAGAAGGAGGGGAGCCGGAGACAGAAATGTGAGAATTGTTCCCATATCGCCCGTAATCAAAGCCAGGGGGGTGGGTGGAGAAACAGTAATAAAAGGGAGAAATAATAGAAATTTCCACCATGAGCTAAGCAGGAGACATCATGGTCAATTTGACGCGCATTTACTGAGAACTCAGCGTCTAGTCCAGGAGAATGATGTGCACAATCTGAGACCACATAGAATGTGCCAAGGACACATGGGGATGTGATCAATTTTGCAGGGACACATCTTAAAAACTAGAAATCCCCAATCAAAATTATATTATATCCAGTTATTTGAAAGTATTACATTTGGAGTTGTTGATCAATGGCTTCCTAAAACGTTCTTAAAACAGTTCACTAAAGGGGCGCCTGGGTGGCGCAGTCGGTTAAGCGTCCGACTTTCGGCTCAGGTCACTATCTCGCGGTCCGTGAGTTCGAGCCCCGCGTCGGGCTCTGGGCTGATGGCTCAGAGCCTGGAGCCTGCTTCTGATTCTGTGTCTCCCTCTCTCTCTGCCCCTCCCCCGTTCATGCTCTGTCTCTCTCTCTGTCTCAAAAATAAATAAACGTTAAAAAAAATTAAAAGAAAAAAAAAACAGTTCACTAAAGATACTTTCACCGAAATGTGCAAAGTAGAGTTTTCATTCTCACCACCATGTCATTCATAAACCTAAAACAACAACAACAACAACAAATGCATCAGTCCACGAAATCCATAAAAGAACCCAAGGGAAGCAAACCCACTTGTCTTGTAAGAAATATTCCAAATCGGCCCATTCAAAAGGCATTTATGGAGTAACTGTCACATGTCAGACACCGTGTTGGTCATATTTCCACAAATTATCTCGTTAAATCTTCAACACAATTAATCTCACGGTTGTAATCCCTATTTTGCCAGAGACAGCTATGGCTAAGAGAGATGAACAGGCCTTCCCAGGGCACAGCTGGGTAGCAGCCAAGGCCATAAGAAGCCTCTTCCTACCAAATTTGAACTATGCTAGAGAAGTGTGTTATTTAAAGAAACCCTGTGGCTACTCTTTTTACAGGAAGAATAACTTATTATGTCATTGATCACCCCCTAAGTTCCCCATTTTGTAAAGTTTGGGTTTTCATACAGCAGGTTTCCTTTAAAAAACAGCCACCTATATTTTAGAAGCCTTTCAAGAAGCAAATTGTCCCCTGAAATTGCTCCTTACGACTAAAGCTTCATGATTAAATAACCCAACACAACACCTGCTATGGAAAATGGTGGTGCCGGCTGGGCACAGATTACACATTCAGTAAATGCATCTTAAATTTCCTCTGGTTTTCCACAATAATTAGGTACTTGCTATGTTATGATTTGTGGAATATCGACCTTTAAAAAAGTATATATAGCCACCTCGTGGGTGACATCTAAGCTTTAAAAGGCCACTGTTTTAATACCTCCACACATCAGAATCCATATAAGACCATTAAATTCTCTATCCCTTTAAAGTGCTGGTTAATAATAAGCTTTAAGGGCATGAGCTATTTTCCCTCTTTTAGGCAGTCAGATAACAGTCAAAGGTAAAGTCTATGGGGTGAACAGGTGAACAGCATTCACAGAGATGAACGCTAGTGTAGATATTTTCTAGCTCAGCAATGAAGAGTTTCTTAAGCGGCCATCTTGGACTGCCTCAGTTCTATCCATGGCACGTAGTGAAGAAACATAAAAGGATTTTTGAGACCAGACCAAGAAAACAAAAATATATAAGCAGATCTAATCAGCAGCATCTGAGAGTAGAGACAAGCTTGCTGTCAACATTTTCAGGAATGTAGTGCCTCTTTCACGCACGATGGAGAGTTCCCATGTCTTTCAACAACTGGGGTTGCTTTTCTTGTTTTTAATACATTGACCTTTACCATCACCAGCATGCCTCTCTTGACCCTCCTTGCACCCTCCCTATTCAACGTATGAGCATCTTTTGGAATGCTGGGAGCACAAGGCAGATTTACCATGAAGGGAATGTGGGTGAAGACCCATCACTGGGAGGGGCCCGACAGCAATGTGTTCACACGATCACGTGTTATTGTGAAATCTATCAAAGGTATTTTTGTATTCTTTTTCTCAGGAATCCTCCTCCCCACCAAACATTATAAATGCTTTTAGGCACCACGAAACCTCGCTCCCTCTCTGCTCAGGAAACTGTTAATGAACACGCATCCAGGTAGCACCAACGCCTCATGCTTTGAAGGCCTTTTCCAAGTCAGCTAAACAGAGACCAAGTCAAGCCATAAAGGACCTTCTTAATCAGAATTTTAAAGCAGCAAGAGAACCTTGGAAAATAATGCTTCGAAGATATAGTCTATAACGGGTTCATATTTCCTTGAATCTTCTAACAGTCTCAGTACGTTTTGGATTTGAGAAGCCAATGATCAATCATATGGAACCTTGACGTCCAATAGTGTTAAACTCTGAACTTTTTTTTCAGAAGACAACAAAATCTTTTCCTGTAAGACTGAAAAATGGATCACTATGATGGGGCACATCCTCCGTCAGCTCACCGACTAGGCTCCCTTCTCCAAGAACAGAGTATTGTCCTGGGACTTACCTCGGACGGACGGCTTCGGCATGTCTGTGATGCTGGGATGGATAGGAGTGAAGAGGGGAGTTTCCCCAACTGCTGGGCTTCTGCTTTTCTAAACTTCTGTTTTGGAGCAAGTGACGTTCTTTCCAGAAAGGAACTTGAGTAGTTCATGACATGAATTCCAACTTAGATATGCAGTTGAAAGCGAGATAAGCATTCTTTCTGCCCTGATTTAATCACCCTCGAACAGGAGGAGGGAGCAGGGGTGCACCATTTGACCTTCATCTGGATATATTCTGAGGCAAATTATTCCCCGAGTTCTCCCATTGGCCACCAGTTGTCATGTTTATAGCACACACACACACACACACACACACACACACACACACACATAGACTCACAATTATTAGCTTTCTGGTTGCAAATATCAGATCCTTAATGAGAGAAATATATTCTTTGTGCTCTCTCTCTCTCTCTTTCATGCATGCAAGCATGCACATGCCCCTCTCAGCTGTCTACAGCTACAGTTTAGTCTTTAAATGCCATCTGGCCTGGGCCCTGGGGATTCAAACATTCTAGCTATCCATTTCAGATCCCAAATCCTAGAATATTTCTGACTAGGTGGCCCATGTCTGAGATTTGGCCACAATTCTTCCAGTTCTTGGCGACATCCTGTGTCTCGTATCTTATTTCTTAAGAGTTTTAAGATACAAAGTAATATCACAACAGAAATTATGCGTTATGAGTTCACCAGGTTTTAACGGAAATACTCTGAGCATGATACATCACCAACATGTCCAATTTCACAGTATTGCCTATAAAATCTTGGCTTTCGGTACATTTTTCCTACTCCCGGGATGGTAGGAAAACATTTTTCAAGAAGTAGTGTAGAGGCAGAAAAAGGTCAACCAAATATATATATCCCACTGATCACATTGCAATGACCCAAGCATAGGGATGGAACCAATCAGTCTCTTCTTCCTCGTGGAGTGAGCACTCCAGCCAGCCTTCATCTTATAGCAGTTTGTTTTCCTCTGATTTCTCTTCCAGAGTTTAGCCATCTACACCCACGACATCCCGTACAGCATTTCAACAGTAGACCGCGCACGAATTATGCCATTGTGATAGTTCACTTTCAAATGTACTCTGGAACAACAGACTGTCCTGGCTCCGGGCCCCAAATGGTAGTTCTCCCTGGGTCCTGTACTTGGTACTGAATTTCTGTCATTAAGTATCTGACATTTACAACCAGAAAAATAAGAACTTTATGCGTGAGGGAGATACAAAAGTGACAACGGGTGGTTAATGAGAAAACTCTTTCGGGAGAGGAAGGAACATCCTTGTAGTACGACCTACTTATGTTGATTATCATATGCTTCAGAAAGCTTTAAGGTGAACAGGTTTGTGATTTATGGTTGAATAAAAAATTATGACATATGACATTTCTAGATCAAAGTGGCCTGTTGGCTTTTCGATAATATTTTTACTCATCCAACAAATATTTCTTGAATATTTGCCATGAACCAGGAATCATGCAAAGCACTGAGAATGCAATGCTGGAAAAGACACATTTCCTGCCCTCGGGAACTTAGATTTCAGGGAGACAGGCAGAGAAACAGGTCATGCTAATTCAGTGCTACAGGGGCCATAGGAGTGAATGACCCCAGGGTACTATAGGAGCAGAGAGAGATGCTTAAACCAGTTTCAAGTGGCCAGGGAGCGGGTGGGGGAGAGGATATCTAAGACTGAGATTGGAAAGATCAGTAAGAGTTACCAGGTAAAGGAGGGAGTCAGAGAGAATAGCGGTGTACTCGAAGGATATGAAAAGACCCTGGTGGGAGAGAAGGGTGTGCCTAGACAGGAGCTGGAGAAGTTAGGGGGTTTGGGCTTTATCCTGAGGGCAGTGGGGAACCACCAAGTGGGTTTCAGCAGGGAAGACATATAATCTAATTTATATTTCAGAAATATCATTCTGGCTATATTGGGGAAGACAGATCAGTAGGAGACCACAAAAGAAGCCGTGGTCAGCAAAGGGACTATGATAGGTTACAGGTGAGAAACGAAGGTGGCCTGGAGTACCAGAGTGACAGCAGGGAATACGTAGAAATGTAAAGATTGGAGAGGTGTTGATGATGTAATTAATAACAACAGCTAGTGATTACTTTGTGTCAGGCTCTGTAGTACGCACTTTAGTTGCACAACCACTTGATCCACACGATAACCCTTTGAGTTGGTCACTGCTGAGAGATTAAATAATTTACCCAAGACCCCTCAACTAGTAGCAGGCCCCTGCTTTTAAGGATAGATTGATAGGGCAAGGGAGGGGTAGGAGTCAAATATGACCCCAGATTCCTGGCATAGTCAACAGGGAACATAGGAGAAGACGTTTGGGGGAGCATGGGGGGCAGTGCTGCATTCAATTTTGTACATGTTGAGTTGGGTTGTCTATT